>NC_138882.1:186547316-187230441 GCF_965194825.1 Balaenoptera physalus
TATTAAGTCTAGGTTTGGCGTCATAGGCTTTAGCACAAGTGATGCCACTTGGGGCCTCTGGTTTTCTCTTTGACAGATGAATTATATTGATAAATCTACTAGAACAGAAACCAGTATATAATACATCCTTAATAAATAACAACTACTATTGTTCCAGTAGGTTCAAAAAGGGGAGAAGGGCCAGTTGGGGGGAGGGAGCATTGGTGGGGAGTTGCTCTAAGAACTTCATTAGAAGTGGTGTTGGGTCAACTGAGCCTTGAGATACAGCTAGATTTGTGCTCCTTATGAACAGAGACAAACTATGCGGCTTCTGCCCTTGATTTACAGGAACCTGTGGTCGTGAATTCACCTTCTTTGTTGTGCTTCATGTAGTTCAATTAGTTTTACCTTTCCTGGACCTATGTTTTCTGGCCCACAGACTCTGGGCCCAAACTGCCTTGCTCCTCCACCTCTTAGCTATGTGACCATAACCTGTCAATGCTCAGTTTAGCTATGTGACCATAACCTGTCCATGCTCAGTTTTCCTTATCTGTAAAGTGGGTACAATACAACCCACACCTCAATGGGTTGTTCTGAGGATCGTGGAAGTAATACCCTCAGCACAGCCTGGCACATAGGAAGAGCTTTTTATTGAAGTTGAAGGAACCATCGAGGGAGTATCTCGGATGACGAGAAGAAACAACTAAGAATGAGGCAGGACCAAGCTGAGGGATGTTTACAAAGTAACTGACCTGTGTGTTACTTTGCTCGGGCCGCCATAACAAAATACCACAGACTGGGCAGCTTAAACAACAAAAATGTGTTTTCTCAAAGTTCTGGAGGCTAGAAGTCCCAGATTAAGGTTTGGTTTCTCCTGAAGCCTCCCTCCCTGGCTTGCAGACGGCCGCCTTCTCCCTGTGTCCTCACATGATCTTTGCCCCGTGCACACGCATCCCTGGGGTCTCTTTCTGTGTCCAAATTTCCTCCTCTTACAAGGACACCAGACAGATTGGATTAGAACCCACTAACAGCCTCATTTCAATGTAATCACCTCTTGAAAGGCCCTGTCTCTAAATGCAGTCACATCCTGAGGTACTAGGGATTAGGGCTTCCACATATGTATTTAGGGAAGACACAATTCAGCCCATTAACAACTTGTGCTTTTCAAAAATGTCAAGGTCATGAAAGACAAAGAGAGGTAGAAGACCAGAGACTGAAGGAGTCAAAAGAGGCATGACAAGTAAGTGCCACGTGTGCCCCTGGACTAGATCCCAGACCGGAAAAGATTGTTTTTCTTTTGTTGTAAAGGGTGCTAGTGACACAACTGGCAAAATCTGAATAAGGCCTGTAGATTACATGATAGTATTGTATCAATGTCCACTTCCTGATTTTGATTCAAAAGTACTGTAGTTATGTAATAGAAAGTTCTTGTTTTCAAGAAGTATATGCTGAAATATTTGGGACTGTTAGGCAATCAGGTCCACAGTGTATTCTCCCCAAAAAAGTGTAGATAATGAATAGATGGATAGATGGATGGATGAACGGATGGACAGACAGATGCACTTATGGATAAAGCAAATGTAAAACGTTAACACGTAAGTGAAGAGTACACAGGAATTCTTGGTTCCATTTTTGCAACTTTCCTGTAAGTCGTTTGAGACCTACGGTTTAAAAACTTTTAAACACGGAGCTATGACAACCTAGGCAGTAGGTAACCATTCAGGGGCACTCTGGTGGGGGTAAGGGAGGGAGGGAAGGTCACCGATCAAGTGTTAGGCAGCCTCTGTGGTTTTACAACTGCCCTGCAAGGTAATTAATATAACCCTCCTTTTCCATCTGAGGAAATGGAGGCACAGAGCGCTTAACTGCCTGGCCCAAGTTCAGGTTTTGTAGGGCAGAACCCACTCCTCAGGACCACTACCAGAGGGGCAGCCGGTATTTACTCCACTCCGTCCCACTTTTGCCACCTTCATCACCCAGAGCAGCTGCAGAGGAGGTCCAGTCCCGCAGGGAGGCAGAGGGTTGTGGGGGAGGTAGGTCATCGTTGCTGGATTTACAAACCTAAGGTTTTCTCTGGGTCCCAAAACTTCAGGGCCAGCCTCAGTCCCTTCCAGCCCCCAGACAGTCAACATTCAAGTAAGATGAAATAAAGACCCAACGTGATCCAAACAAAGTGTTTTTATAAACTCATGAAAAGAGTCCTTATTAGAAAGGGCTTAGGCGGGAGACAGGCATGGGGGTTGTGACATGTCTGATCCTTCTGCAGGCTTCGGGCAAGCTGTGATCATTAGCAGATTTTGCTCTGGGTAGGCTCAGTGTCAGCTGCACATTGTGGGGTTTTATGGGATTTATGCACAGAACTTTCCTACAAAGCGAGGTATTATAGGACGGATTAGAGAGTTCCAAGAAGCAAAGGTACTGGCTCCCCTGTCTTATTTTTTAGCAGATTTTTTAAAGAGGCCCATGGTCAGGGGCTCTGCAGCCTTACACCAGAACTCCCATATCCTGCTGACTCTAAAACAAGCATATTTGTGCAAAAAGATCATTGAGTGGAGTTTTCTTAATATAAACTCATTATAGAACATTGGGAATATGTAAAAAGACATAAAAAGAAGACAAAATCACGTGCTGCTATCACCAGAGACAGTTACTGTTAACATTCTGATGTGTTCCCTTTCTGTCTTCTTTCTGTGTGTGCACACCTGCACGTGTGCATGTGTGCCTGCGTATGTGTGTGTGTGGAGAGAAAGAAACAGAGAGAGAAGGACAAAGGTCCAGAGCAGAAAGAGAAAGAAGCAGAGAGAACGGGCTTTGAAGTAAAACTGACCTAAACTTGAATTCCATACCTGCCACTCTTGGGTTCCATGACCTTGGTCAAGCTGCTTGACCTTTAATTCCACAGATGTACATGGGAAATACAGATCTTACCTCAAGGGAGCTGTTTTGATTAAATGAGATTAAATTAAATGAATACGAAGCATTTAGTATGCCGCCTGACACACAGTAAATCCCAACTGAATGGAAGCTAAATAAATATGAACATGGACTTAAGGCTTTTTCTTTCCAAAAGTGGAATCATCCTGGTGACACAAATTTGTATCTTAACACTTTTAACGGTTTTTCTGCTATAACTGTGGGAAAACAGACTTCCCACAAGCCAAAAAAAAAAAAAAAAAAAGTATAAAATTCCCAATTACACCCTGCTCTTTAGGCTAAATTTTTTTTTTTAATTAATTTATTTATTTATGTCTGTGTTGGGTCTTCGTTTCTGTGCGAGGGCTTTCTCTAGTTGCGGCAAGTGGGGGCCACTCTTCATCGCGGTGCGTGGGCCTCTCACTATCGCAGCCTCTCTTGTTGCGGACCACAGGCTCCAGACGCGCAGGCTCAGTAATGTGGCTCACGGGCCTACTTGCTCCGTGGCATGTGGGATCTTCCCGGACCAGGGCTCGAACCCGTGTCCCCTGCATTGGCAGGCAGATTCTCAACCACTGCGCCACCAGGGAAGCCCCCTAGGCTAAATTTTTAATGACATAGTATATTGTCAATATTGTGCACATGCTTTTGGGGTTTTGTTGTTGATCTTTTCCTTCTAACTGACAACCCACCACACACTGAACAAGCACGTGACTCAGGCCACAGATTCTCAATGACCAGAAGATCAGATTATTTAGTCTGTGTCCCAGGAACACTTAAAACTGCATGATTTGGACAAATTACTCCTCTTCTCTGGGCCTCAGTTTCCTCATCCGTTAAATGGGGATGCAATGGTGTCCCCCCTCAGCAGGTGGCTGTGACAGCTACATGAGAAAATCCACGTGAGGCCCAGGACCCAGTGCCTAGTAAGTGCTCAGTAAAAGATAAAATGATAACAAATATTAAGTTTCTTACATTTCAGAGACATAATCTTCATATTATGTGTACATATACTTCCATTAGTCTGTTTCCTACTTGTTTTTATAAACTGATCAGGGCAACACGCATTAAGTCATTGAAATAATTGCCCAAGCAGGGCTTTTCAACAACAGAGCCAGGGTTGGCAGGCATCCCCTCTGTGCGAATCTGCCCCCTGGGAGACAGCAGACCAGATGCAGCAAAGGAACCAGGGGTCCTGAGTGTCTGGACACATGTGCAGAGCCAGGGGGCTTCCCGTCTGTCTCCCCACCTGAAGGCGGGATCTGAGCTTTCTTTGTCATCTTTGGGGGTCCTCATAATAAATGGCAGAGATGTAATAAACCTCAAGGGAGGTTCACTGTTGAGAGGCAATGAAGGGTGTTCACCAGGACCCTGAGTTAGACCCTGTAGGTTCTGCCTTCTGCTGGAATGTTTACCAGCCTGTGGCCTCAGACAGGTGACTTAACACTTGGGGTCTCAGTGCCCCATCGGATAGGACTAAATGAGCTGGAAACAGCACCAGGGTGTGGTGGGCACTCAGTTAGTTGGGAAGACTTCAATCTATCATTAGACTCTCAAGTCTTATTGCCTTTTTTTTTTTTTTTTAATAAATTTATTTATTTATTTATTTTTGGCTGTGTTGGGTCTTCGTTGCTGCACGCGGGCTTTCTCTAGTTGCAGCGAGCGGGGGCTACTCTTCATGGCGGTGCACGGGCTTCTCATTGCGGTGGCTTCTCCTGCTGTGGAGCACGGGCTCTAGGCACATGGGCTTCGGTAGTTGAGGCACGTGGGCTCAGTAGTTGTGGCTCGTGGGCTCTAGAGCGCAGGCTCAGTAGCTGTGGCACACGGCTTAATTGCTCCGCAGCATGTGGGATCTTCCTGGACCAGGACCTGTGTCTCCTGCAGTGGCAGGCGGATTCTTAACCACTGTGCTACCAGGGAAGCCCTCAAGTCTTATTGCTTTTCTAAAAAATTTTTCAGTGAACTTGGTTTCTCCAATGACCCTCTACTTCTTTTTTTTTTTTTTTTTAATTTTTTATTTATTATTTATTTATTATTTTTATTTTTGGCTGTGTTGGGTCTTCGTTTCTGTGTGAGGGCTTTCTCTAGTTGCGGCAAGCGGGGGCCCCTCTTCATCGCGGTGCGCGGGCCTCTCACCATCGTGGCCTCTCTTGTTGCAGATCACAGGCTCCAGACGCGCAGGTTCAGTAGTTGTGGCTCACGGGCCCAGCCGCTCCGCGGCACGTGGGATCCTCCCAGACCAGGGCTCGAACCCGTGTCCCCTGCATTGGCAGGCAGACTCCCAACCACTGCGCCACCAGGGAAGCCCGACCCTCTACTTCTTTACAGTGGATGTAAACTTAGGGTCAGTCCCTATGAATACATTTCCAGAAAGAGGGCAAAAAACAGATTCTGCTTTCTGAGGCTCATGCTTCATTTATTTCTGAGGTCTTGAGAGACTGATGTTTGCTTGATGGTCTAGGACTGAAATTGGCAAACTATAGTCCACAGACAGGGTCTGGCCCACTGCCTTTTTGTGTGTAGTCTACAAGTCTAAGTATGGTTTTTACATTTTGTAATGGTTGGGAAATAATCGAAACAAGAATGATATTTTGTGACAGGTCAAAGTTATTTGAAATTCAAGTTTCAGTGTCCATAAATAAAGTTTTATTGGAACACAGCCATGCTCACTAGAGGAGGTGTGTTACAGCTCCTTACATGTTGTCTATTTACATGTTATTTGCATACTATTTACATATTGTTTATATCTACATACTGCCTATTGCTACAACAGCAGATTTGAGTTGTTACAATAAATATTATATGTTCTGCAAAGCCCTTTACAGAAACGGTTCATCAACTCCTGGCCCAGGGTAAGGATTTAGCATTCCTAAGGCCCTAGCTCTGGTTCCAGGGAAGACTTTTTACACCCAAGCCACTCAGGTTTCCCTCACCTTTTTTACCTCTCCCTCAGACAATGCCCCTGTCACTCAGGCTCCTTACCTGCCCCCACCCCACCCCAGATAGTGTGTTCCTTGGGAACTTGAAGACAGGAGGAAGAAGAACACCACTGAGCATCTTTTCCCTGCCAGATGCCAGCCCATTCAAAGACATCATCTCAGTGGGTGTCAAAATTCCCATTTTAGGGATGACAAAACTGAGGCTCAGAAAGGGGAATAACCTGCCCATAGTTGCATAGCTAATAAGTGGCAAAGCTTGTGTTTGAACACAGCCTTGCCAACCCCAGAGCCATCCTCACATCAATACCCCACACCCTGATTTAGAATTATTTGACCGACCAACCAGGAGGCAGGAGGCAGGTGATAACCGCTGGGCGCCCTCCTGGCCTCGGCCGAAGCTTTCTCAGGTTACACCCCACCCCCCCACCCCGCCTGTGTTCCTGCCACGTTCCCAGCCTTGGCTCTGGCGTGCATTTCCACCCAGCCCCGGCGGCCAGAATACACACAGCCTGCCCCAGCATCCACTCACACGGAGCCCCAGAACCCGCTTCCCTGCACCACAGCCTGGGATTCAGGACAGTGATGGAAAGGAAACCTGTGGGTGTGTGCAGACGGCGGCCCTGGGCAGGACGGGAGACGGGAGTCCACACAAAACACTCACCTGTGTCAGGGAGGTTTTCCTGGACTGAAAGGAGCCACTCTACCTGGTTTGTTTGTTGTTGTTGTTTTTTTTAATGTATCCTGTCCTATTAGCCAGGCTTCACCAAGGAGAAAAGGGACCCTCTTGGCAAATGTTCTGTATTAGAAAGGGGAGGTATTTTATGAGGTTTTTAAACGTCTCCAGCCTTTGAAACCGTGTGTCCCCTCCCCACAGAGATGTTCCACCATCTGAAGCCTGCTTTCCCCTCTTGGTTTCCTCTGGCCTGGCAGACGGCGGGCCACCTCACCCACTTCCTGTCCTCCGGGGCGTCTGTCTCCACGAAGACCCCCCAAGGCAGGCAATCTTAACTTCATGGAACACTGGTTTCCGTTCGACCAGAGGGTCCTCCAGATCCAACCCCCTCAGTCAACACTGCCAGCTGTTCTGCTTGGGGCAAAGTCACCAATCATCAGATAGAGCCGTGTGTGTGTCTGTGTGTGTGTCTGTGTGTCTGTGTGTGTGTGTGTGTGTGTGTCTGTGTCTGTGTGTCTGTATGTGTCTGTGTGTTTCTGTGTATGTCTCTGTGTGAGTGTGTGTGTCTCTGTGTGTCTGTGTTTATCTTTGTGTGTGTGTGTTTGTCTGTGTGTGTTCCTATGTATGTGTATCTCCGTACATGCATGTCCGTGTGTCCGTGCACCAAGTGACTGGTTTTAAAGCCCTGCTCAGAGGAGTGTCCCTTGCAGGGCAGGGACACCCCGGAAGGTCCCTGCGCTGGGCGTGCACAGCAGCAAGGCCTCCAGGTGTCGCCGTCCAGCTGTCTTTACCTGGCAGCTGTAGCCACCTCACAGCCGAGCATCCCACAGCCCCCTCCCTGCTCGCCCTGCGCCCGCCCTCGGTTCTGGGCGCTGCTTCTAAAACACAGAGCCCATCGCGTCTCCCTCTGCTCCTGTCACACGGGAAACAGAAACAGCAGCTGTTCTTGTGCTACAGGACCCTGATACCTCAGCACTCCTCCAACAACAGTGTGCATAAAAAAGACCTGGGAATTGCCTTGAATAAAATGTAGAGTCTGAGTCGGGAGGTCTGGCGCGCGGCCTGGGACTCTGCATTTCCCACGAGCTCGCAGGCAACGCTGAGCTGCTGGTCTAGGACCGCACTGAGCGTGGAGACCCCAGGAGAGCTACCCTACCCACCCACCTCCTCCTCCCACCTGGCTGCTCCAGCCCGCCAGGCACCCTCCCACCACAGAACTTCCTGCCCCTCCGCCCAGCTCTTCACCCCGACTTCTTCGGGTTCACGCCTCACTCCAGTCGGGCCTCTGCCCCAGGGTCGCTTCGGAGAGGCCTTCCCCAGCCACCCTACATAAACCGCTGCCCGACTAGCCCCATCTCTCCGTCCCCACCCAACTCTCATCCCTCTGTCCCCATCTCTCTCTCCCACACCCTGCCTGTATTCCTCCTGGCACCCTTCACCTCCTGGCAATGTGGCAGAGCCGGGCACACAATCACTGCTCAATGAATATCCAGTGAATGAATAAGTGGATGAATGAATGAATGAAGGCACACATCTGACATATTTCACTGCATTTGCCCCCAAAGTTCTGAGTCAGCCACTCAATTTCCTCACTGGGGGACAGCAGGTCACCTTGTGTTTTGTTACAAAACACAGGGTAAAGATGAAATGACCAATTTCAAGATGGGGACAGCAGAGCACCAACCCATGCTCCACTGCACAGGCCACGCACCCACCGAGCCGGCCCAGTCCCCACCCTTGAGAAGCTCCCAGGGTGCTGTGAGATTCGGGGAAAACCAGCAATTACGGGGCAGCGTCGTTGTGCTGGGGGGCAGGGCAATACAGGGGCCGAGAACAGAACCCCCTGGGCCAGCCCTGGCTGGGGGAAGGGGACATTGGGGACTGAGGGGCAACTGGGGACTGAGGGGCAGCTGGAAAGAGCCTCCTGGAAAAAATACCGCATCATGAGCTAAAGGAAACCTTGCAAAATGAATAGGCGTTTCCTCGGCCCCAGAGATAAGGTCCTGGAGAAAGTGTGTTGGCAGGTGACAGAGTGGCAGGTAACCGGGTGAAATGAGGTACCCAGCTGAGGCCAGAAGCCCTGCTCTCAGGCCGTCCAGGAACACCGCTAACTTAAGCCCTGCATCTCTGCCGGTGGCTGAACTCCTCAGCAAGCAGGCACCACGCCGCTGTAAAAATGAGAGTTGGCATTTACTGAGCTCTTGGTATGGGATTTTATGAGTAGCTAATCCCATCCTCACTAATATCTTCCCTTTGCAAATGAGGAAGCTGGAGATAGGAGGGGGGGAAGGGCAAAGCTGGGATTTGAACCAGAGCTTCCCAATTCCAAAGCCAGAATCATCACCCTACGGCTCCTCTCTGACCCATTCTGCCTTACCCCCCAACCCCCGTGGCGGTGGCCCAGGGAGAGACGCCGTGACCTTTGGTTGACTGACTGACCGCTTGAAGGCACGCCCTGCTCCTCCAGCTCCGTTTTCTTCCCTGTTAGGTATCTGTGGAGCCACCAGCCCGGAACAACCCGAGGGTGAGGGCTCAGTGTCGTGACGCATCCTAAGTATAAAGGAGGGAAGAGCTTGCCTGCTGGTGGAAGAGGCGAGGAAGGCTTCGTGCAGGCGCTGAGTAACCAGGGGCCAAGGAGAGGCAGTACTGGGAGGTTCTCGAACACTGGCCCACGTGCACATTCCTGGACTCCCACCCTAGGATGCTGGTGGGAACCCAAGAATCTGCATTTGGACAAGCTCCCCAGGCCGTCCTATACGGTCTGGAAGACATCCATGGATAAAGCAGACAGAGCTGAGCATTTGACCGGGGTTCAAATCCCACCTCTATCTCTTGGCTATGTGATCTTAAGTGACTTTCTTAACTCTGTCAGTCTCAGATAAGTAGAAGGCAAGGCTTGAGACCTGTTTGTTTCTCCAGCTCTCAGTTGAGATGGTGATAAGGAAAGTTCCTGGTAAAAGGACTAGAAAAGAGCATTCGTGTGCTTGGCACTGGGGATGCAATGGGAGTGGGGGGAGGGATAAATTCGGAACTTGGGATTAACAGATACACACGACTATATATAAAATAGATTAAAAAAACAAGGACCTACTATAGAGCACAGGGAACTATAGTCAGTATCTTGTAATAACCTATAATGGAAAAGAATCTGAAAAAGAATATACATATATAGTAACTGAATCACTTTGCTGTACACCTGAAACACTGTAAATCAACTATACCTAAAAAAAAAAAAAATACATGAAACCTGGCAAAAAAAAAAAAAGATGGGACTCAGCCCTGGGGGAAAGGGGCGGTTACAGCGTGGTGGCCCATCAAGGGCCAGCAAGTTCCCTCGCGGGTCACAGGGCCGGCTCTCTTGGGGGCCCACCTCTAAGCATGAGCTGCGGCTCTGGGCTGGAAGGTGGCTCCAGCCTGCCCTTCTGGGTCCTCGCACCTCCCGTGCCCACCCCGTACCGGGAGAGCTGAGTCATGGAAAAAGCTGGTTTTCAGGCTGCAGCTCACCTCCCTCCTCCATCAAGCCCACAAAGGCTCCTTTCACGTTTCCAGGAGCGAGGAGAAAACCGTGGGGCCCTCTCCCAGGCTGGGATGTGAAATTTCAAACTTCACCCTGGAGTTAAATTCCACACCCGCTGCTCCCAGCTAAGGGAGGAGGGGGTACCACGAGCCAAAAACACGGGTAAGGGGAAGTGGCGGAGAAGGGGGAGGGGTCGTGTCTCACGCAGTTCTCTCTGAAGCCAGGTCACAGGCACCCTCTGGGCCAGCCTGCTAGACTGTGCATCCCCTAGCCCAGCACCCCCTCGCCCTCATCTTCCTGGGGAACTTGGGGGACATAGAGCAGGTAACACACAGAACCTCTCTGGGCAGCTGATGATGGAAGAGGCCAGAGGCTCACGGTATGCCAGGCCCACAAAACCCACATCCTGAAGGTGGAACAAGTAGAAAAAAGGTGTCCGCTTCCCAACCACAGTCCAACCCCAAACCTTTTAGGGCTGCCTGACATGTTCCTTTTTACTGTGATTTCACTCGAAACCTGATGTTTGGAAGAGGTAAGGGGAGCCCCCTGTGTGGGCCTTGAGTGTGTCATTTAGACTGCTGAGCCCAGTGTTAACATGGGCACAGCGACACCCACCCGCAAAGGCTGTTACGGAGATGAAGGGAGAGTATGTGTAAAGGTCCTGATATACTGAAGGTTCATTTGGGTTCTCAACCCCTTTCCCACTCAGACTCACATCCATGGCAAATGTAAGTGGCACCTAGTGGTCACCTAGCTGGTCTGGCATCTGAACAGGGCTGGGTAGCTGGCGAGGATCAGGGGGCTTTTAGGTGAATACGCTGCTGGGTTTATGAGTTACTCCACATCCCTGAGCTTCAATTTCCTACTCCACACAGTAGCGGGTGTGTGGGGAAGTGGAGCTATGATCCCTGTGAGGCCTTTTAGGCTTGGAGTGTTAACCTTAGGTGGGGAGAAAAGCCTGGAAGAAAAAAGATTAGCTGGTTAGGGGAGCAGGAACACGGGACGCTGGAGGCTCCGGCAGCTTGGAGGCGCAGTGTTGCATCCAGACCACTAGGTGGCGTCGAGGATAACAGATGAGAACAGGCTGAGCACAGGGGTTCAGGTTCCAGACCTTCCCAGTTGTCTTCTTGGCTGGCCCGGCAGACACCGGCCACAGCTGGGTGGGAAGGGCCTGTCTCTCCAGGGTTGGGATTTCTTTTCCATTTTTACAGACCTCCTAGGTGGGAGGAGGCCGTCACGTTGACGAAGTCCTGCCTTTAGCCGTGGCCTGGGAGTCTATGAAAGAAATGGCCTGCCTTTCTGTCCAACTTTTGGAGGGAGCCTGGTCTCCACCTCTCTCCTCCCCTCCTGCCAGAGTGTGGTTGGGGTGGGAAGAGGAATCACGTCTGGATTTGGATTCCTCCCTTCTGCACTACCTGGCAGATGGGGATAATAATAACCCCCTTGCAAGGTCAGTGGGAGGATTAAATTTCAGAATCTAAGCCCTCAGTGTAGGACAGTCTCTCTCATCCAGCCCCACTCTACCAAACCCTTCTTGCTCTTCCAGCGGTCTAGATAACGATTTTCCAAATTCATCTAGAAGGAAGATCCTCGCCTGCAGAATTTCTCTCCAGAACTAGAGGGTCTTTGCAGCCCAGGGAGGAGTTAAACTCCAGCCACCCCCTCCCCAAACCAGCATTTCTCAAAGTGATTTTCTCGCCTGATGCTCAGCAGAGCATTAAATGTACTGATTCCAGCACACCCAGCCCTGCTGAATCAGAAGGTCTGGGGGCGAGGCCCAGCACTCCTCGTCTGAACAAGCCTCTCGCTGGAGAACTGCTGCGCCAGATTACAGGGCAGCTCCCTGGCTCACCCTCTCTCCTCCAGGCCTGGGACCATCAGGGGCAGCAGGAGGCAAGTCCCATCAGCACTTTTAACTGGGCCTGCTTTTCAGTGACTCACCTCCCAGACTTCCTGCAACAGACAACTCAAAATAGCTGGGTCCCACCCTCCAGCAGGGGAGACATTCTTATTGGGGGAAAGCAGGAGGTTACAAGGTGGGTGCCCCACTAGGGCAGCCCAGGGAGACCCAAAGAGAGAAGCTGCTGCCTATACAGCAAGGGGGGTGGGGGGCGCGTGGGTTTAGCACGTTTTGTTTACAGGCGTTTGCTATTAAGGAAATTGCTGTCAGTCAAGGTAATTCTAGCCCAGATGAGCAATAAATATGCTCCCAGCTAATCGTACTGGGATTTTATTGGCACTCTGGGGGCAGAAGTTCCTTTACCCTGCCCCCCCCACACACACACCCCTCAAAGCAAAACCCTGCTCCCCAGCTGTTTCACCCCAGTCAACGTGAGGGACCCGGGGCAGACTTAGAAAGTGCACTCTAAGTGAAGACTGGAGGAGTCTGGGCAAGGGTCAGAAGTGGCTCCCTGGTCCTATGGAGGCAGGGAATGATCAAATGACCTGAAATAAACCCTGGGCGACCTGATGGATCAAGACAAGCGCGAGCTCTCCCGGGCCTGCCCCGCACGCAGGGGCGATCACCTGGCCCGCAGGCTCCCCTGCTCGGGGAGACCGCGTCCCGGGCCAGGAGGAATGTCTCGAGGAGAGAGCCGGTTCGCAGGAGTCGGTTCCAGCGTGTGCGAGTCACGGCGGCGAGCCCTCAGGGATACCGCCGGCAAGCCCCGGCTTGCAGCGAGGGGAGCCGGCCCCGGGAGAGCGGAGTCGCAGCGAGCCCGTGTGCGCGCCCGCGCGCGCACCCCGCCACTGCGCAGGGGGAGGGGAGCTCGCGGCAGCCACTCAGAGGAACGGTAGTGAAGCCTCGGAACAACTTTAACTGTCAATCAGACTTAATGGGGTATTAAAAAAAAATGGGGGGGAAAACGGGCCGCCTTCTCGCTCCCAGCCAGCCGCGGCTGCCCCGGGAGCGAATGGATAGGGCGGCGCAGACCAGGGCGTCCGATCCACGCGCGCTCCGCACCCGGGCCCTCTCCAAGTTGGAAAGGACAAAAAGAAGGCAATAAATGCTAACAAGGGAGAGAGAGGGAGCCGGATCGAGCGGCAACTCCCAGCCTCTGCTGGAAGAGAGAGGGAGGGAGGGAGCCGAAGAGAGCGGGCGCGCGCGAGGGCGAGCCATGCACGTAAAGAAACTGACACCCGGACCCCCCACTTCTCCTGCACGTTGCTGGCAATCAGATCGCGTTTAAGCAATTTCCTGAGCCCAAGAATAGCAATGAGTCGGGAGGCTTTCGCGGGCTGAAATTGGGAGCTCCAAGCACTTTCCCCCCTACTTTTTTTTTTTTCCTGGAGAAGGTGGGGGGGCGCTCCAATTTGGAAGCAGCTTTTTTTTTTTTTTTTTTAATCTTGCACTTTGAAACCGCGGGACTGTAGCAGGGTGCGCGCGTGTGGTTGGTGCCTTTTTTTTTTTTTTTTTTTTCTTCCCCTGCCTAAACTCCTCTGTCAGCCTGTAAACATTACCTGAGAATTCCCCAGCCGAAACGGCTGCTGGGGCACGAAAGTTCTTGTTAGAACTTTCCACCTCCGGCTTCCCTTCCACCCCTCTTACTGTCCCAACCTTCTGAGACGCTTTTTCTCCTCCCGAGGATTTATCTCACCCACCCACCCACACCACCCCCCCCGCCCTTTTTCTCACCCGGTGCTTGCTTTGCATTTGGGAAGAGGTGATTTCAAGAGTGGCCAGGTGGGACGCCTCTCTGCCCCTTATTCGGTGTATTTATTATTGTTTGGGGGTGTTTTCTTTTTTAAGTCCTGTTTTGTGCGGTCCGGGGAGTTTCGCCCCCCCACCCCTGCCCGGCTCCGCGGCGCGGAGGATGGTGTGGAAATGGCTGGGCGCGCTGGTGGTGTTCCCTCTGCAGATGATCTATCTGGTGGTGAAGGCTGCCGTCGGACTGCTGCTGCCCGCCAAGCTGCGGGACCTGTCTCGGGAGAACGTCCTTATCACCGGCGGCGGGAGAGGCATCGGGCGCCAGCTCGCTCGCGAGTTCGCGGAACGCGGCGCCAGAAAGGTACCGGGACACCGCGACTCCAGGGGATGGGGGCCAAAGGCGAGGGGGACCGCGGGGACAGGGGGTGCGCCCACCTGCTGCCGCTGCCGGAACCCGCGCCCAGGGTCTGAAAGTCGCCGGCCACCCTACTTCTCTGCGCCACCCGTGAGTGCTGAGCTAGTCAGTTTCACCTTGTACATTTCCCGGGCACCGGACTGTCTTTTTTGGCAGGTCCGGGGCTGACCCGCTCCTCTGGGATCTGTGGCTGGCTGTTCACCCCCAGCTCGAAACTTAGCTGACCCCCCCCCTTCCCGACATTCCTCCCTCCCAGAGGAAGGTGTTGTGTTTTCCCTCTCGTCTTTCCCTCTTTTGCCGCCACCCTGGTGAGTGAAGGGTGTGTGCGCTCCTGGGTAGAGCTGGGAGCCGCCTGTTAGCTGGCGCTTCATATTTTCCTTGGCAACCCGCTTCCCAGCCCCAACCTGGGCGGCTGCAGCTCTGGAGGCAAGAAAAGAGGGGATACTTGGTTTGGGTTTGAAAAGGAAGAAACGGTGGTGGATGTCTAGCCTAGCCTGATAGGCGCTCGGAGGCCCAGGTGTTTGGAAATCTGGAAAGAGGGGACAAGGTAACCAGCAGCTGATAAAGAGCCCTTGTTCTCACTTCAATGCTGCCTCCGCCCCCCCCCCAAATACAGCCCCAGAGGGGGTCCCTCCCCACTGAAGGGCGAGGTGGCACTGTGGTGCAACCCCACCTCCCCAGCACCCAAGCTCTGCCTTTAACTTTTTGGTAGTCCCAGCACCTCTTCCTCCACTTATCCCAGACCTGGTGCCCAAGAGTGTGGAGAGTGAGCCAGCTGTCACCCAACTCCGACCCAAGCCAGGCTGACTCACCCAGTGACTAGAGCAATAGAGAGAGAAATTTGAGGCTGGCTGTCTCCAGCCAGCCCTGTGAAGAGGAAGAGCAAAAACAGGGAATTAGATTGAAATTTAAACTGTTGTGAGCGAGGGGGTGAAAGGGCCGGCAAAGCCAGCTGATCTGACATGGAGCCACATACCTAGGGGATTAAGTAAATATGTACTGTAGAAAACCAAACCTGCATGTAATTCCAGGTTGCTTTTGTTTTGTTAAATACTGCCCTGAGATTTACAATTCCTCCGGGGTGGCTCTGACTGGGACTGAACTTTGGAGCGTGAACCATCAGCCAAAGCCGATTGCCGATTAACTCTTCCTTCCCCAGGTGGTGTCTAGGGGTGGGTGGGTGGGGGCAGCTGTAGGTTGGGGGCTATCAAGGCTGAGCTAGCTGGGGTCAGCTGTCCTGGGCTCCTGCTTCTCCTTGGGTGGTTTGGACAGCTGCTTGACCTTGCAGTTGGAAGGGGAGTTTGAAAGTGTTTTTAACCCTTGGACACACGGAAAAAGGAGAAGCAAAAGTCCTTCTCAGCAGTTTCGTTTCCTTGAGGTGATGCCCCCTTTGTGGAGGCGTGGCAGATGAGGTGCCCTTGCAGAAGCATGTAGGGTTTGGGACAATCGCGTGTGATTGTCATTCCTTAGCTGTCTGCATCCCACAGAAACTTTCTTCTGACTCTTCCAGCTGGCCCAAGTCCTGGGTCTCTTTCACTGCTCTTGTAACTGGCTGCAGTAGGCATATGAAGAACTCTTTCAGTCAATCTGGAAAAACTTGACTGACTATAAACAAGCCTAAATTGAAAGAAGTATATGGCATTGGGGGTGGGGGGAGTGGGGAGAGAGGCACCCTGTAAGTCCCTTCGCTGGGAACCATGCCCCACCTAACTTGGAATAGATATCTTCTTCCAAAGAATAAATCCAGGGCCAATGAGAAATATGTCTTAAATTGGTATCTGGTCACCAGAAACAGGATCCGTGGGGCCTATGGAACTTCCAGTGCCATTCACCCTAGGTTCAGTCCTCGGACCAGTCAGGATGACCAAGAGCCGTCCCTCTAACTCATAATCATCTGACCAATTCCTGGAGCTACTTTTTAATGAGCTTTCGGCTCGCTGTCACAGTGGGAATTTGAAATCAACGCTTCTTGCCTGAGTCCATCTGGGGCCCGGTGAGAGGACCTTGGGACAACTCCCAGAGCTGAGAGCGTTTGGGGGCTGGTGGGCTTGGGGACAAAGGGCCGGCCGAGTGTTGTGGAGTGGGGACCTTGGAGGAAATGGCTGAGAGAGTTGTGTGGATGGTGGGCTCGGGGTGGCCCTGGAGCTGCTGGAGAGAGCTGGGGAGCGTGCCACCAGCTGCAGCCTGCAGCAGTGTTAGACCAGTGACCTTGATGGACGGGTATGACTCTCCTCCCCTTGGTGGAAGTAAAGGCTGGACCTGAGGGGAAAGGCCCCCTAAAGAGAAAGAAGGGAGGAGAACCAGAGTCTCTGCAGATAGCTGGCATGTCCAAGAGAGGTCCGTCTGCTCTTGGGGGGCGTGACAACCCAGTTTCCCATAACGACCTTGAGTCAAACAGGATTTGGCAATATTTGTGAGCAGTAGTGCACCTTAGGCTGCAAAGGTGACCCAAATGAGGGTTTTTCTTAAAGGAACACAAAGGCGCCAGGAGTTGGAAAGTTCCTCACCTGGAGGTAACTCTGCTTAGCCACCATGTACAAGGTTAACCCGGGTAGAGCCAGTCATGGTCCGGGTCTCTAAGGCAAAGACTCTTGCTGTTTATTGCCCACTACAACCCTTTTATATTTTCTATGTCCTCCTGGATTTCCTTCCACGAAAGCATTCATAGAGCTTGGGCTCACCTCTTCCCCCACGAGGCTCCTGGCAGGCTAGTGGCAGGCCCAGCCTCCAGTCTTTGACCTTGACGTGGTTTTAGCAGGAGTCCCCTGGAGGAGAGAGTGAACTGTTTGTTTGGAAGTATTTGCAGGGGCTGTTCCAGCCTCTGGTCCAGTAGGAGGCAAGTGGCTGGATTAGAGCCCTGGGCCATGACTGTAGGACCATAGAGACAGGGGCAACACACCAGGGCCCAATCCCTCCATGGAGAAGGGGTAGAGCCGGGACTCGGGGACCCATTTCAGGGAGCCAGTATAAGAACTGGCTCTAAGTTGCACCAGCTTTGCTATTATCGAATTTACAGTCCATGGGTCTGTAACCCTGTTCCTAAAGCAGCTCGCCAGGAATTAGCCCTTCACGTAGATTTGTGAATCCTATTCTCCATCACATCCATTCAGCAAATCCCATATCCTTCCCACCCTGGCACTGGGGCAGGCTGAGGCCCAACTATCCCTTGACAACCATCTCTGAGAGACCTAGTCCAGCAAACCTACCTGAGATGCCTATCAGGTGTTCGATGCAGCTCTGGGCCTGGAGAGGGGCAGAGACATGGCCAGGTGCTTACAGTCAAGGTACAAATTATAGTGTGTATTAGTTTCCTGTGGCCGCCATAACAAATGACCACTAACTTGGTGGCTTGCAGCAATAGAAATGTATTCTCTCACAGTTCTGGAGGCCAGAAATCTGAAATCAAGGTGTTGGCAGGGCCCCACTCCCTCCGAAGGCTCTACGGGAGAATGCTTCTTTGCCCCTTCCAACTCCTGGTGGCTCCTGGCTGGCGTCCCTTGGCTTGTGGCAGTGTCACTCCTATCTCTGCCTCCACCTTCACCTGGCTGTCTGTCCCTCTGTGTGTCTGTGAGTCCTCTCATCTTCTCATAAGGACACCAGTCATTGGGTTTAGAGCCCACGCTAAATCCAGTATGACCTCATCTTGAGATCCTTAACTAATTACATCTCCAAAGATCCTATTTCCAAATAAGGTCACATTCTGAGGTCCCAGGTAGACATGAATTTGGGGTGGGGGGCGGTGCTAAGCAGAAGAAGCCCAGAGCTATTAATCTATAACAAGGGTGCATGGAAGGCTTCATGAAAGAGGTGGCATTTGAGTGAGGCTTAAAGAAGGTCAAGAGTTTCAACCAGAAGGGATGGGGGAAGGGTAACCCAGGTTCAAGAAACCACCGATCAAAGACTGTGTACCTGGCTGAAACTGGGGAAGGGAGGTAGAAGGCAATGAAAGGAAAGGATGTAGAGTGGATTAGGGATCCGGAGAAGTAAGCAGTTTGTATCTCAGACTCTGAATTAGGCCAGTACTGATGAGAATAGGAAAAAGGAGAAAGAAGGGAGAAGGGTCCAGACAGGTAATCTTGGGCCCCAGAGTCATCAGGCCAAAATAGCTGCATTAAACAATTGATGTGTCATGAAAGTCACAAAGCCGGGATGACACGGGAGACAGCGGTGGCTCACCTCCCCCATCCTCACCCTGAATGCAGCCTTTGCTGGGACTGTTTAGGAAAAGTACCGGGTTCTCTTTTTTTTTTTTTTTTAATTATTTTATTTATTTATTTTTGGCTACATTGGTTCTTTGCTGCTGTGCGCGGCTTTCTCTAGTTGTGGCGAGCAGGGGTACTCTTCATTGCAGTGCTCAGACTTCTCTTTGTGGTGGCTTCTCTTGTTGCGGAGCATGGGCTCTAGGCGCGCAGGCTCAGTAGTTGTGGCTGGCGGGCTCTAGAGCGCAGGCTCAGTAGTTGTGGCGCACGGGCTTAGTTGCTCCACGGCATGTGGGATCTTCCCGGTCCAGGGCTCAAACCCGTGTCCCCTGCATTGGCAGGCGGATTCTTAACCACTGCACCACCAGGGAAGCCCCAGGTTCTCATTTGATGCAGCCTGGGAGCAGGAAAGTAGGCTACCTGTCCTACCCGAGGCATCTAGGAAAATTCTTCCAGCTTGCAGCATCTGGTCCTTGGGTTTCAAACAATGGGCTTTACAATTTGGACTGTCACCTGAATAGACAAACACCTCCCTTTTACTGCCCCACCTACTTCCCCTGGGGAACAAAGGTGCCCACATCTTGGGCCACGCCCCCTGTGGCCGGGCTTACCTGGGTTCTAGACCTGACTTTGCTAAAACCCTGGAAAAGTGGCTCCCTTCTCTAGGCTGCAGCTAAGAAGCACATCCATAAAATGAGAGGGGATGCAATGACCCCTAAGACCCTGGCACGCTCTAAAATTCTCATGTTATGGCTCAGCCATCCCAGGAGAGCAACCGAGTGCCAAGGTCTCTGCAAAAGACATTTGTCCTCATCGCTGCAGATCTCAGCCTTTCTTGCTACATATCAGATCCCACTGAATGAAAAAGAAGCAACTCGGAGTTGGAAAATATGCCCTCAGTCTGTAGGAGGCCCCACACCCATTACTAAACTCCCTTTACAGCCACGGGGTAGCCGGCTGCCAGGATTTATTTCAACTCTTTTGCAGAAGATGTTAGCGTTTTCAACTTGTAGCTTTCAAGGGAACAAAGGGCCCAAGTTTCCTAATTAGCATGTCAAGCGGAACTTCCAGTGTTTATCCTAAAATCAGAGAATGCTCCCTAGATCTAGAAATACTGACCCTGAGTCAGGAAGTCCATTGTCCGTCTACCTGCCCATCTGTTCATTCTCGTGCAGACTCCCAAGCTCTTTTGAACTTTCTGCTTTTCAGAGCCTGGGCGATGGGTTTATCCCTGCACAGAGCCCTTCCGATTTCTTTATCAAGGTAGTTACTTTCTCTGTCCCATCTCCATCTGGTGATTTGTTGAGAAAATGATTCTCATCACTTTGAGGAAATGACCTCGGCTGTATTGATGAGAAGGGAGCTGTTACCAAGTATATAAGATATCTGAAAGGGAAACATTTGAAACATATTATTTGTATGAACCACGAAGGTCAGGGAAGAGTTGAAGCCAAATGAAAAAGAGACAGGCAAATCTGTTTAGACGCTAGCATCCCCAAATGCACGCTCGTCTGCTGTGGGGTGAGTGAGGTCCCTTAAAATGAGTGCCGTCTTAAGAGTTCTGGATTCTCAAAAAGAGAGTGCCAAATATCAGGACAGTTTAGCAAATGCGTGGTTGGTGGGAACTCACTCATTTATACAACAAACCTACGGCGCACCCTCTGTGTTCTAGGCACAGAGACGCAGCGGTGAGCAAAGCAGACAACAGTCCGCGTCCATGCAGAGCCTGACAGTTTGGTGAGGGAGACAGATAATAAACAGGATACAGAAAATAGCCCGTTAGATCGCAGTAAGGATCTAAGTGCTAAGCAGAAAACAAACGAGGCAAAGTAGACAAAAGAAGACCTGGCAGGAATGAAGGGAGCAGTGTTCCGGGCAGAGGGAAGAGTGAGGGTCTCAGAGGAGAGGATGTACCTGGGATATCTGGGGAACTTCAAGGAGGCCAATGTGGCTGGAACAGAGGGGGCGGGAGGAAGAGGGCGGCAGTGTGGGAGCAGGGCAGGGGGTGGGCGAGTAATGCAGGGGGTGGCGGCGGGGAGCAAGGCAGGGCTGATGGGGCCCAGCAATCTCTAGAACCGGCTGTGGCTTTGGCTCCAAGTGAAGCCGGGAGCTGTTGGAAGGTTCTGAGAAGGGAAGTGACATGATCTAACCTAAGTCTTGGCAAGATCACCCTGGTGGGGGTGGGGGGGAACGCAGGGGGGTCAGGCCAGAGGCAGGAGAGGGATTAGGGGCACTTCCACGGCTCCCCTAAGATCATGGCACCAGGCTTGCTGGGCCTCCTTCTGAGAGCGTTCCAAAGCTCGGGGCCTGCCCTCAGCTTTGCACTTGGATTTTTGTTTTTTGGGTTTCTTTTGGCTGCGGCGTGGCATACGGGATCTTTCATCCCCGACCAGGGATCGAACCCGTGCCCCCTGCAATGGAAGCAGAATCCTAACCACTGGACCGCCAGGGAATTCCCCTGCACTTGGATTTTTAGAAGACACTGCCTGTCTCCTCTGATATCTTGAGTCAAATGGAAGTGTGTGGGCTGAAGGGGGATCTGGGTAGGCTGGTGTACCCCTAGAGGGGTGGGTGCGAGTCGTCTGGGACCCAGGCCTCAGAGTCTGCTGGGGAGACCGGCGCTCAGCAAGTTCTGATCTGTTCTTGCTGACAGCTGTGATGGTGTGATCTGGTCCTTGGGTGAAAAATGTCTACCAACTTGAGGGTGACATGGCTCTGGGTGAATTGTGACTATGTCAGATTCATTCATCGATTCAGCCAGCTAGGCTTGAAGCTGCCGCAGGGAACCACATAAACAAGGTACTTTACGTCCTGGTGCGATGACCGTCTCCAGGTAAAGCCCCTGACACTTTGGAAAGAGGAGTGAGCTCCAGCAAGATGACGTTAGTGGTAACAAAGATGAACTTCCTCTAAAAAGAAAATAAAAGCAACTGTATTGGTGCCCAGAGCAAAGGAGACGCTTTTTGGTTCCACTTTGTCGAAGGAGCTTGAGTGCATTGCGGTCAGTGATGGTCAACACTTTGAGAGGGTCCTTGAGCAACTGGAGGGCGCCCAGGGAGCAGGCTCCAGATGACAAGGACAAGAAGCCACGACTTATGTGGGACGGCAAATCCATGAGCGTTTGCTTGACTGCTTCAGGGGCTGGAGATGGCATTGGCCACCTTCCAGGTGGAGGGAGGGCCACGTGAGGCTGGGGCCCTGCACCAGGAGCAGCTTCCACTCTCTGGAGCTTTCCTGCCGTCAGCAGGCTGCAGTGAGGGGGCTGTGGATTCTTGCATCAGAAGAGGTTGGGTTCCGGACGACCACCCGGGTCCCTTCCACCCCTTAGATTTTGTGAATCATCGTTACCAGCATGATAGCAGTGAGGACAGTTACGCAGAGTCAGGGGCCAGGAGGAAGAGAGGCCACCAGCGTCAGTCAAGCAATGCTTAAAAATTAAAAGACAACTCTGCTCAGCCTGACCTCAGCGGGGTCCTTCAGTGACTGGGTCATTCCTTTGTCCGGGTTTTTCAGGGTGCTGGAGAGAGGAGATGAGGAAGACGAAGAGGAGGAGGAGGGAGGGTGCCGGCCAGGCCCATGTTCACATCCTTCATTTTGACCATCACTCATAACTTAGACCCGAACTGGATGCTGACGGTGTCCTTGGGCTCCTCATACAACACGTGACATTGGTCCATACCCTGCATGACTGTGGTAGCCTACAGGACTGCACGGTACTTTTTTCACATTCATTGTCTCGCCCAGGCCCAGAGGCAGATGTGATCAGCAGCCCGTTGCTTTTTATTTTTTTTTTTCTTTTCTTTTTTTTCCAATTAAAAAAAATTTTTTTTTAATTTGTATACAATTTTTAAAGGTTACTTTCCATTTACAGTTATTACAAAATGTTGGCTACATTCCCCATGTTGTACAGTACATCCTTGAGCCTGTCTTCTGCCCACTGGCTTGTACCTCCCATTTCCTACCCCTATATTGCCCCTCCCTCCCCACTGGTAAGCACTAGTTTGTTCGCTATATCTGTGAATCTGCTTCTTTTTTGTTATATTCACTAGTTTGTTGTATTTTTTTAGATTCCACACATAAGTGATATCATACAGTATTTGTCTTTCTCTGACTTATTTCACTTAGCATAATGCCCTCCAAGTCCATCCATGTTGCTGCAAATGGCAAAATTTCATTCTTTTTTATGGCTGAGTAGTATTCCACTGTATATATACTATATCTTCTTTGTCCATTCATCTGTTGATGGACACTTAGGTTGCTTCCATATCTTGGCAATTGTAAATAATGCTGCTATGATCATTGGGGTGCACGTACCTTTTCAAATTAGTGTTTGTGGGTTTTTTCCGATATATACCCAGGAGTGGAATTGCTGGGTGACACGGTAGTTCTATTTTTAGTTTTTTGAGAAACCTCCGTCCTGTTTTCCACAATGGTGATCAGCAGCCCATTTCTAAGATTCAAGTGAAGTGAGTCGCCCAGGATGCTTGGCCTAAGGCAGACTTTGAACCAAGGATTTTAGCTTCAAAACTAAGCCCTTTCCCCCTGGGTCAAATAATATCAGCCTGGCCTGGCCTACCCCACTCAGGGTTATGGAGAGGTCAAGAGACAAGCTGTTTTATAATGGGAACTACCTCGTACACAGAGGGTTCTGGAAAGAGGATTGGTGAGCAGTCCAAGAGTCAACAGGATGTAGTTAAGTTTGCCTTCACATTTTTTTAAGCACTGAACAGCAGTATTTGCATACAATGAGTGGGATACTTGCCAAAGGATTAAGGTAGTCATTGGTTATCAGGGTTTGCTTTGAACAACTAACTGATAAGCAGGAAAACAGCACAGTTGTATTTCATTCATTTACAACCAGGGTGGCACCTCTAGCTGGAAGCCAGCTTTGAGGAGTGAGTGGGTTCCGGCTCCTTCCAGCTAAACCTGAGGTCACCAAGCTGGATCCTCCCAAGTGACCGACAGCTTTGATAATTCAGAGAAGGGAGAGATCACTGTAAATTAAGGAAATCTTAGAAGACTTCTTGACAACTGAAGTGGCAACTGAAGGGTTTGCAGTAAGTTTTCATCTTTTTCTGCTTGTGGAGCCGTTTGAGGATCTGAAGAAAGTATAAACTTTGTCTCAAGAAGGATGCACAAAGAGGCAGATTTTTATACTTTTAACGGGTCCTTGGACCGTGCCCCCCCCCCCCCCATGCCTATCCCAGACATCAGGTTAAGAAGCTTTGGACTAGATGCAATCAAAACCCATCCAACTCCTTTAGGCTCAGATTCAGGGCCCAGGACTGGAGCTTATGTAAGAGGCAGGAGACTCTGGGGTCCTGCGACCCAAAGCCAGCGTCAAGCCAGAGTGGACAGTACCGATTTGTGGCCAACGAGCGTCAGCCTGGCAAAGGCCACTGGGCCCAAGCCTTCCTGATTCTGTTGGCCGCACCCTGCTTTGGGGAATTTGATCTTGAATTCCCTTTTCAGTGGCCTTTCAGGGAAGTGGCTAGAAAAGCATTTTGAGCAATGAACCATGTGATTATTTTGTCCACACCGAAGCATGCTCCTAGAAAGCGTTTACAGATAACTGTCTCCTGTCTGCATGTCATTCTTCTACAGACCTCTGGGCCGTCTGAGCCCCAGCAGCCCCAAGGCAGACCCCAACACCAGCTGAGGTTCTAGGGCCAAGTATTCAAACTGGGTTCCAGAGCACCCAAGGGGTTCCAAGAAGGTGGGACCCCATAGGAGGTAGAGCCGATAGGGTTCCGAGGGGCCATCGCCTCCATTTAACTAGATCAGCTTCACTTAGGTCTTGTAGCTTAGAACTCTGTGTAAGATTTTGTGTGCATTTTGAAAGAATGCCATTACTTCAAAGAGAAGAAAAAAAATAAAGGCTTGAAAGTAAAACGTTCTAGGAAATTACTTAGGACACACCGCTCTCCTCAGCTGCTCCTTACTGGACTCGTTGGGTCCTCGACTTCTGGCTCTTTACTCCAAGGTGAAGAAGCTCGTGGACAGAAGTGTCCTCCTCCTAGCCTGTGCCTTCGCCCCTCAGGAGAGGGTTCCCCACTTCTACCCCAGGCTTGCGGAACCCCAGGCGCTGCTCAGCCCTCAGCCGGGCCCCCTCCGCCACCACTAGGCAACCCCTGAGCTAGAAGCCCTAATTACCCAAGCAGGACTGAGACAGCCTCCCAAAGGGCACCCGGCCCAAATTCAGCTCCCAGTCCCGGGAGAAGGTGACTCGGCCATCCCAGCCCCAAAGCCAGGGCTGGCCCGTGGGCAGTGTCACAGCCTCTGAGGTCTTTCGAGTAGTAGAGACCAGCCCACTGGCTAGAGCACTCTTGCAATTCATAATGCCAGCCAGGGCTGCTGGGAGCCAGTGCCTAATCCCTTAAATCCTAAGAGGCCTCCCAGCAACCTGCTGTGTGACCTGGGACAAATAGCCACCTCTCTGGGCTTCCCCCATCTGAAAAACGGAAGTGAGAGGATTCAGTGAAATGACTTCTGTAAACCTCTTAGCTCAGCACCAGAGCGTCTGCAAGAAATGATGGCTCCTTGCGGCCAGGGTCGGGGTGGGGAGTATAGTGGACGCCCTCCAGCCCTGCCTCCGCACCTTTTGCTACTGGGCCAGGTGCTCTGCTGGGCACAGGGGCAAAAGGCAAAGAACCCGCTGGCCAGAGTCACCCTGCTTCTGGGATTCTGCAGGAAAAGGAGGATTCTGCCCCTGCCACAGAAGTCCTTGGGAATTTCAGCTCTTGACCCTTTCTAGAAATCAGTAAGAAGGAATCACTCTCCGCACAGGGAGGGCTCAGAGCCTGGCATCTTCCCTCCCACTGGAGGCCGATGGCCCCTTGCCTCATGGACAGGGGCTGGTCCAATGCAGGCCTTTCTCCAGCCCAGGCAAGGAGGCTGGTCAAGACCAGGGCCTCTGCTGTGGTCCCGGCTGCCCACCCCCCAGACAACCACCCAGCTTCCCCGTTCGTCATTTTCATCTCTGTGTCCAAGTAGCTCCATTGGTCAGGGTTGGGCCGTGGTGAGGCCAGAGTCGTGGGTTACCATGGCAACTCCCCATGCTTGTGGTTGCTTGTTGCCATGTGTCCTCTCCAGAAGACTGTGAGATCCTTGGGGGGCAGGGGCGTGTCCTCTCGCTCACCAAGTGTCCTAGGCACCTGGCACAGTAGCTGGCACACAGTAGGTGCTTAATAAATGTTTGTTGCCTGAGTGAAGGCATGACTGAGCCATCATAGCTAGTTAGAGCCCGTGCCTACTGAGCACCTATTGATACTACGTGCCAGCACCTGACATGGAATAAAGTCAGTTCTTTCCCACAGTGAGCTCCAGTGTGAGAACTATTATCATCCTCTTTTTACTGGTCAAGATTCTGAGGGTCAATAACAAGATCACACAGCTTGTGAATGACCAAGTGGGATTTGAACCCAGGGCGACTGCCCTTGAACCAGTGAGTTTCGTTGCCTCTCCGTTAATCATTCTACAGGACAGAATAGATCATGTTGACAGCCCCGAGCAGCGTCAGTGCAGCGCCTGCTTTTAGCTGCCGGCAGTCTAAATGGGTCAAATGACATTAAGCACAGCACTCACTCCCAGGGGTGAGTCTGGAGGTGTCCTTCAGCTTGGTTTATTGACTCGGGTGACCAGAAGGTCCCTGGGTAGGTCTAACTCCAGGCCTGGCTCCCGGTGCTGTCAGGACTCAGTGTCCCCTTAGGCAGGCACTCCCTGTGCTGGGGCTGCTCACGTCTGCCCCATGCTGCCTTAAACCCCCAGCTCCCAGTCAAGTGGGGAGCGGGCAGACCCGTGTCCTCCCCGCAGCATTTCCCGAGGCTCCAGGAATTGAGTCTCCCTGGCTGTGACTGGGTTGGGCTGAAGCAATCGCTGGCAGTGGTGCAGTCACTGGCTGGCTGGCTGTGGGTCTCAGGCCTGACTCTGAGCCAGGAGTGTACCGGCTCCAGCCAAGCCACAGTGTGTGAAAATGGCAAGGTGGGCTTCTGTGGGGGAAATTGGGCTGCTATTACCAAGGAGCAAGGGGGTCAGGAGCAGATGTATAGTACTCCGTCTTGTAGAGGGACCAATCCAGTTTTGTCATCTCAGGCAGAAACTTCCAGGAGCTCCAGGCCTCTCTTAGCCGGTCCTCCCAGGTCTAGTCCTGCAGACCTTATCAGGTCATTTACTGACACCAACTAAAAAGACAGAATAGACTTTTCCGGCTTGAGCTGAAAGCTGTTTGCCCTTAGGGAGTTTGTACTTCAAAGAGGCAACTTGAGCAGCCACTTAAGGTGGTCTAGCAGGTTGTCAACAGACTTTCTTTGTAACTTTTTCCAGAAGATTTAAGGCCACTGGATAGAAGAGTAAAGGAAGCCCCTCTGCTAGGTCACTGTTAATACTGATGCTTCCCTGGGTGTGAGAAGCCAGCTCTCTGATGCAGGGTCCTTCCAGGGTGGGAGGAAGAGTCTCTGGGTGCCTCTAGAGCTCCCAGGGCCTGGGGGACACAGTCAAGCCCAGCTGGCCAGCCCAGCACGCTCTGACCTCTCACAGGCCCTGTAGCAGGTCATCATGGGGAGCTGGGACCAGCGTGACCACAAAGGGTAGCGTGACCTTCCTGCAGGCAGGCAGTCCTGCCAGACACACCCGCGTGCAGTCAGGCCACCCTTGGCTCCCACATGCCATGTCCTCATGTCTCACATGGCAAAGGGGGCAGTCTCGCCTCACCTCTCCAGGCCACTTCCCTGTGAACCCGCAGCAGAAGTGGTGGGGGTCCTCCAGGCCCACCAGGAGCATGCGGAAGTGTGGGCTGGGAACACTGTGTGCCCTCAGGGCTCACGCCTCCTTGGCTGGCTGACCAGTTGTCCTGGATTGGGGGCCACCTCTTGAGCCTTCATGTTGGCAGGTGTGTGTGTGTATATATGTGTGCGTGTGTGTGTGTGTGTGTGTGTGCACCCATGTCTAGTTTTCTTTCTTTCTCAAGGAGCCAGTATACAATTGTGATTCAGATTTTGAGCTCAGGAGTCAACAAACCAAAATTCATATGCTGGCTCTTCCACTCACTTGCTGAGTGGCCTTAGGCAAGTTACTAGACCTCTCTGAGCCTCAGATTCCTCATCTGTAAAATGAGATCTCAGTGAGATACTGTATGGCAAGTCCTGGCCGTGCTGGTGAGGCTATGGATCGTGTTTGACGGTCGACTGCAACCCCTCTCGTGCACTCTCTGCAAAAGCCTCTCGGGCATATCTTTATGACAGAGAGCTTGATTTAAGTGATGCCGATTGGTTAGTGTGGGGAGGGGCGCTGTGCCACTGAGAGCCCACAGACTTTGGAGAGACAGACTCGGGTTTCAGTCCCAGCCCTCAGGAACCTCTCTGCCCGAGCTTCCCGTGGCTGCCTTAATACACACCACACACTCAGTGGCTTAAAACAGCACACGTTTATTCTCTCACAGCTCTGGAGGTCAGATGTCCAACACGGTCTCACTGGGCTAAAATCAAGGTGGCTCTGGAGGCTCTAGGGGAGAATCCATTTCCTTGCCCTTCCCAGCTTCTAGAGGCGCCTACATTCCTTGGCTTGTGGCCCCTTCCTCCATCCTCAAAGCCAGGAGCATTGCATCACCCTGACCTGGCTTCCACGGTCACATCTCCCTCTCCCTTCTGTCTCCTTTTGCCACTTCTCAGGCCCCTTGTTATTATACTGGGCTCACCTAGATAATCCAGTACAGTCTTTCTATTTTAAAGTCAGGTGATTAGCAAATTTAATTCCATCTGCAACCTTAAATCCTTTTCCCATGTAAGTTAACATAGTCACAGGTTCTGGGGATTAGGACATGGGTGTCCCGGGGGAGGCCATTATTCTGCTAGCCACACTCTCAGCCTCAGTTTTCTCATCTATAATGTGACAATGCCAGTCCCAACCTCCCAAGGCCATTGGGAGGAGTCCAGAAGACTGTTGAACATGCCAGCCAGGGGCTCAGAAAATGCTGGTTGGATCTGCCCTGAACACAGGCTGAATGCAAAACTGTGTTCCAGGTGCCACCCAGAGTCACCAGGCACGGAAGATGTCACAGTCCCTGCCACAGAGCGGCTGGCATTGTGGCTAGGGCAGTAGAGTGTCTTCTGTAGGGTTTGTCCTTGGAGAGCAAAACAGAACAGGGGACTTGAATTGACCCCGCACTGGGTTGGCAGCTGCTCCAGAGAAAAGAAAACTCTGCGTCATCCCGGAAGGCTTCTTATGGGGGTAGATTTGACAGTACGGAAAGGTGTGCAGGGGGCTCTCCTAGGTCATAGGGCCAAAGTGGGCATTGCAGGAGAAAAATACACAGCGTTCTGGGTCCCATCTTCGGTCTAGCTGGGAAAAAGGACCCATGGCTCTCAGTGACACCGCAGTGTGATGGGTACTGTAACGGAGCGGGATGCAGTTCTGAGCACAGGGCAGGGTTTCCAATCAGTCTGTGCCATTGTTAATAAAGCTCTTCCTACACACTAAGTGATTTACAGGGACAATCTGATGTGCTCCTTGGAGCAAGCTAGTGAGGGAGGAGCTATGACTGTCCCCATTTTAAAAATGAGAAAACTAAGGCTCACAGAGGTTAAATACTTGCCTAAGAGCACACACAGTCGTGGGATCTGAATCCGGGCAGTCCGGCTTCTGTGGAAGGAAGGCTGGCAATGGCTAGGACCAGGGTCTAAGGTGAGGCATCAGCAATGAGGTGGAGGCCACAGAAAGAGAACATTCCAGGCAGAGGGGAAGAGCACATCTGGAAAATGGGAGATGAGAGACCCTGGCCTGGCCAGAACAGAAGTGTGAGCGGAGAATGGTGGGAGATGGGCAGGGCAGAGCTCATAGAGCTTGGTGGCCGTCGGGTGGAATTGGGACTTTTAGAAGAGCGCTAGGGAGCCACAGAAGGGTTTCTACAGGGTGCATGACCAGACTGGGGTAACGGCAGGTGAGGGAAGCCTGAATTTCCAGCAGAATTCTCTCATGTTGGAGGGCTGGGGCGCTCTCTGAGGACCGCTGAAATCCATTATTCTGCAGGGCTGGTGCTAAAGGGAAACCCCGCCTCGCCTGGCTTCCTGGGCCGAGGCCCATGTGGCTTTGCTCTCAGCATCCTGGCCTTTGCAGGATGTGCTGACCAGGTCATTTCCCGTTGCAATGTCCTGTCACTTCCCCTGAATCCCCCAGCCCTCCAGGGCCAGATCCCCAGCCTGATAGTACGACGCCAGCCAGCCGGAAGGGTCAACCCCATACCGTTTGACCTTCGTCCAGCAGAGATTAAACTGATTCCTAATTAATAGCCTGTAGGAGAGACAGTTACCTTGGTACAGCCTGCAAGTAATTTAAAGCTTGTCTTTAGGAGGCCGGTCCATAAATAATGCTTAATTAGCTGAAGGTTTCCCTGGGACACACCAGCTCAAGGGCCTCTGAACTTCAGGTTGGGGTGGGAAGGGGATGCTGAAAGAGTTACCCCCATAAAAAAAAGCTGTCTTTCTTTACCCAAAACAACAGCTATATTCTCATCTTCGCCAGCAGCTCCCAGAAGTGGTGCCAGGGTCCCAGCTCAGCCGCTTCCTGGCTGTGCCCTTGACATTTCCAGGACCTTAGTGCCTCATCTCTAAAGTGGGCCCCAGCTCAGGTCCACAGCCCCTTGAGGACTTGCCTAAATGTATGGGTCGAATTAAGGGGGGAAAAAAGGATTTTAGAGCTTTTTGGATTTTGGAAGTGAGGCTAAGGGGTTGTGGGCCTCACTATAGCACCTTTGAGAAGCTCCTGAATAAATGCTGACCATGGCAATGACCGTTACATGGCTACTGTTGCCTCTAAATCTAATATGCCTCCGTATTGCCTGCTTTTGCTTTTTGCATGTGTCCATTGGGTGCACAGACAGCCCTTAACTAGCTAGCTGTTGTCAGCTGTCTGTTTGGGATGTGTTGTCCATTCTACAGCAGGGAGTGACTTGGTTGGAGCGAGTTTCCTGCAGCCCAGGGAAGGTGTGGAAGGCCCGAGAGCCCACATTTTGTCCCCCACCCTTGTTACTGCTATTAAGCACTCTCTGTGTATAATCGCCCTGTCCAGCTTCCTGGGTGTGCGACCCAAGCTGTCACACACGACCCCTCGCTCAGAAGCGCCCTGTACTTGTCAATGCCCTGCTGTCGCCATTGTGAAATTCTCAATAATTTTTCAACTAGCGGCCGCACATTTTCCTTTGTCACGGGCCCAGCGAGTGATGTGGCTGGTCCTCGTGACAGCCATACTGCCTGGCTCGTCAACTTTATCCCTCCGAAGATCCTCTCCGGGGATGTTACCATCCGTTTCACGGGGGAGGCAAAATGATTTCATTCATTCACTCACGTATTCCCCAGGCACCTGATGACCAAGCCAAGTGCTGGGAACACATGGTGAGCCTACATTCTAGAGTGTGTGTGCACTGGGGGAAGGGGACAGACAATAAACAAGCAAACAAATAACTTAAAATTTCAGATAGTGACACAATGTTGGAAAGACAATAAAACAGGGTGATGTGAGGGAGAGGGACTTAAATATTAACTTCAGTGAAAGGGAAGCTGGAATGGGCTCTGGTGTTATAAGCTGGGTTCTTGGCGTGCTTTTTAAAGATCTGGGGTCATTCTAGGTTCCCCAACTCCTAAAAGGACTTGAGTTAGTAGGGTCCAAGTAGGGGAGCCAGTGTAGGGGCTCCTGGGGCGCCGGGGACTATTTACCCATATGTTCCCATAGCCCCAGCTTCTCACAGTAAACACAGAAGGCTGAGTTTGGGGGGCTGGGCGGGGAAGGAGAGGGCTGGCCCCAATTTCTCTGAGCGCCTCCAAGTTCTCACAGGCCAGGCCCCTGCACCTGAGGCTTCTAACCAGCTGTGGCAGCCTGGTCAGGGTTTCTTGTACTTTTGACCTTCCCCACACCAGCAGAGGGAAGCCAGTTTCAAACCTCCCCACTTCCCCGGTGGGAGATGGTGAAGCCCAGAGATGCCAAGTGACTCATCCAAAAGTCACACAGCAAATCAACTCCAGAGCAGAGTGCTGGTCGGCCTGGCCCCAGTCAGGCGGATTTCCATTCCCAAGGGCAGTTCAGAGCCTGGGGCTGCCAAGGGTAGGCAGTCCAGGGCCGCTCTGGGAGCTCCCTGGAAGAAAGAGTAGCCCCCTGCCCTGTGGAGTGGGGGCGTGGCTGGTGGGCTGCCACCGGGACACTTTGGCACCCGCTTCCACCTGGAAAAAGGGCCTCCAGCGCCCCTGGCTTCTGTGAAGAGGAATGAGTTTCCCAGAAAGCCGAGTGCAAAGGCAGGCACTTCCCCAGTCTGTTGGGCAGAAAGCCCAAAGCTAACCCCAGAGGCCCAGCTCTCGGGTTTGGGGGCCCCCGGGGGAGGCAGGGGATGGGGTGCCTAGTGGAGAGGCTGACCCCGGGTGAGTGGAAGCGGCCAGGCTCCAGGGGTGCTCCGGAGGGGGGAGGCCGCGCTCCAGCTGGGCCGGTGCCTGCCCGGGGGGCGGCGGAGGAGGCGGCGGCAAGGTTCACGCTGCGGCCAGCAGACTGGCTGCGTGTTGCAATGTCTGGTGGCGTTTGCAGCATCCTGTCCGTGTGTGCAGCTGGGGTAACCTCGGGCCGGCGCGGAGGAGCGTGTGTGGCTCTCAGGCCGCGCGGCCTGGAGGCTGCTGGCACCTTGCATCTCATTTACAGCTCCGGGTTCAGCCGCAGGTCAGCGGCGCGGGTGACATCACGGCGTTTGTTTACCGCTTTACCGCTCGGCCGGAGGGAGGAAGCGCGGGCGGTCCCCGCAGAGGGAGGGGATCCTTTCCACCCCCCGCGCCCCCCGCGTCCGACCCCGACCTGGCCCCCGCCCCGCCCCCCCCGTGGCCTCCCCCCCTCGCCCCGCCCCCTCCCCATGCACACCCCGCCCCCAGCCCCACTCTCCTCCCCGCTGCCCTTTCCCCTTCTTCATCCCCAGCCCCATCCCCAACACGACGCCCCTCCTCACCCTCCCGAGACCCCACCTGTGAAGCCCCTCCTCATCCCGGCACCTCCGGCCACAGCCCCGCCCACACCTCCCCCATCTACCTCCCCCCCCCCCCTTCCCCTACCCCTTCCACCCCTTTCCCGTCCGCCCAATAGGAACCCGGCCGAGTCCTCACATGGGACTCCAGCCCAGTCCCACCCCAGCCCCTCGCGGGACCACCGCAGGACCCCACCCGCCGCCCGCCCGTCCCTGGGCCCATTTTCAGAAGGACTTCCGGGAGCCTCCTGCCAGATCCGTTGAGGTTTCCCCCGGCGACTCCTCCTGCCACCCCCTCACCCCATCATGTGAGCGGCGACCCGCCTCCCTGCACGGAGCGGGCTGCGATGCCCGGCCACTTTGTTATTGGAAACTGGTGTGTTTACCCGGGCACGCTAGGTGGGTAGCTGGCCTGCTTGGCCCGAATCCAGGCACCCTCCACCTGGAACTCTCTCCTCCCTCACCGCCCCGCCCCTCCCTCCGCTTAGGCTGAGTGTTCTGGAAACTGAAGGGACCTGGGGAATCTAAGTCAGGATCTTTCTCGTCCTCCATACCTGGAACTTGCCAAAGCCCGCCTTCCCAGGAGAGGGAGGCTCAGGGGCTCAGTTATGGCAACTCTGTTCTTCCCTTTTCTCAGGCCAAACCCTTTAGGGCCCTCTTGGCACCCCTTTTCCTCTGAATCCATCCTCCTCCATCACCTCCACCCAAGTGCCCCAGCCCCATTCACCTCCACCTATCACATCGGTCTCCTGTGGGTGCAGCAGGGCCCTCGTCCACCTCCCTGGTTCCCACCCCCATTCCAAACCCACAGTGCTGCGATCAGAACTCGTTCCAGAATCCAAGTAGAGCCGTCCTTTCTCTGTTCACAACCCTCCGAAGGACTTCTATCTCACTGGGAATAGAATTCAAAGCCCACCCCCCCGCATGGCTACAGCCCCTAACCTCATGTCTCCTACTCAGCTCTTCCACTTGGCCTCCTTGCTGTCCCCTGAACACACCAAGCTCATTCCTACCCCCGGGCCTTTGCACTGGCTGTTCCCTCTGCCTGGAATGCTCCTTCCCCAGATGTCTGCATGGCTTCCTCCTTCACTTCCCTTAAGTCTCTACCCAAATCAGAGAGGCTTTCCCTGTCCCCAATCCCCATCTAAATATCACTCCCACCACACAATCACTCTATCCAGCCTGCCTACAAAGCTTCCTGTTCCTTCCATGCACTTTTGGCCACCTTTATATATTATATATTTTATATATAATATATAATTTTATATTATATATTATATATTATATATATTATAATATATATTTATATATATATTTATATATTATATGGTCAATCGTTTATTGTCCGTTGGCCCCCATCTTCCCCATACACACATGAAAGCAAACTCCAGGAGAGTGGGATGAATTTATTTCCTATTGTATCCCGGGGCCTCCAACCGTGTCTGGCAATCCAGTCACCACCCAATAAATACTCCTTGAATGAGTGAGTGAATGAACAAATGAGTGAATGAGGCAGGACAGGGAGTAGTGAGAGAGCTTGGCTTTGGAGTCCGGGTTCAAGTGTTGCTTTGAAACTTCTGGCTGTACAGCCTGCACGGGTTACTCAGCCTGTCTGAGCACTGGACTTTCGGTCCCATTTCTCAGGATGGTAATACTGAAGGCCTGCACCAGGCTGGAGAGTGGTCTGCAAATGCTGCCTCTCCTCTCCCCTCCTCGGTACCCCCACCTCAAGGTCACCTGGAGTTCTCCATCAGAAGGTCAAGAGGGAGGAACTGGGGCAATGGTCATGGGGCTTCAGCTAGTGACTCTGGCCCGAATTTCCCCACGCCTGTGTTTTGCCAAGGGTGGTCTGAGGACAGACAGGGAGAGGCACAGCCCTTGAGTTTCTGGCTGGAAGTGAGAAGTTGTTCTGCTTTCCCATAGAGTCAGCCTTTGAGATGGTTTCCTTGGAGGGTTTTTCCAGCGGTCTTAGAAGCAGAAATGTTCCCAAGAATCACACTCAAGTATGAGATGGGACTTAGATGAGTTGTCACACTTGGTTTCTGAGCTGTAGCTCTTGGCAGGTAGTGGTATTAGGTTTTGAGGGGGAGGTGCCCTCTGTCCTCGGACACATGAGGCGTTCATCACGGAGGGAGACATGTGTCTTAGCGACTGAAAAAGAAGAGATCTGGGAAGTTAAAAAAGCAGGGAGGGCTTCCCTGGTGGCGCAGTGGTTGAGAGTCTGCCTGCCAATGCAGGGGACACGGGTTCGAGCCCTGGTCTGGGAAGATCCCACATGCTGCGGAGCAACTAGGCCCGTGAGCCACAGCTACTGAGCCTGAGCGTCTGGAGCCTGTGCTCCACAACAACAGAGGCCGCGACAGTGAGAGACCCGCGCACCACGATGAGGAGTGGCCCCCGCTTGCCACAACTGGAGAAAGCCCTCGCACAGAAACAAAGACCCAACGCAGCCAAAAATAAATTAATTAATTAATAAAAAAAAAAAAGCAGGGACACGCACACGGATGTTTATAGCAGCTTTACTCCTAATCGCCAAAACTTGCAACCAAAAAGTCCTTCAGTAGGGGAATGGATAAATAAACTGTGGAACATTCAGGCAATGGGATATTATTCAGCACTGAAAAGAAATGAACCATCAAGCCGTGAAAAGACACAGAAGAACCTTAAATGCATATTACTAAGTGAAAGAAGCCAGTCTGAAAAAGCTACATCCTGGATGATTCCAACTATATGCCATTCTGGAAAAGGCCAAATTATGGAAACAGTAAAAAGATCAGTGGTTGCCAGGGGTCAGAGGAAAGGAGGGAAACCCTAGAGGATCTTCAGGGCAGTGAAACTACTCTCTCCGATACTACGGTGGTGGATACATGTCATTATACATTTGCCAAAACCCATAGAAGGTACAACAGCAAAAGTGAACCCTAATGTAAAGTATGGACTTTGGGTGATAATGATGTGTCAATGTAGGTTCATCAGCTGTGACACATGTAGCACTCTGGAGAGGGATGTTGATAGTGGGGCGGCTGTGCGTGTGGCAGCGGCACGAGTTCAATGGAAACTCTGTACTTTCTGCTCACAATTGCTATAATTTAAAACTGCTCTAAAAAACAAAGACTATTAATAAAAAATTATTTTTGAAAAGCAGGGATAGTGTTGGGGAGCGAATATCTGGGGGGGTCAGGAGGACTTTACATGAAGGCCTCTCGGGTAAAGAGACATTTGAGCAGAACCTGTAAGAAGAGAGGGTGTGGGGAGAGGGCCACTTGGGCGAAGAGGACAGAGAACAGCTGGCGTGAAGGCCCTGAGGTAGAAGTGGGCTGGGGGGTTATGCAAGCAAGGAGACCAACGTGGTGGAGACCAGTCAGCCCTGCGAGGGGAAGAGCTGCGGGCAGAGAGACGGGAGCACGTCGGAGCAGGAGAGGCTTGGGGTCATGGTAACCACTGTAAATTTCACTCTGGGTGAGATGGGAGCCACTGGGAGTTGTAAACAGAGTGACAAGGTCTGACTTACGTTCTAGAAGGATCTCTCTGGCTACTTTGTTGAGAATAGACCGAGGCAGGGGCGGGGGCACTGGGGCAAAGGTCAAAGCTGGGAGATCACTTTGGGCCATGGCTGTGGTCCAGGTGAGGGATGACGGGGGCTGGGCCCAGAGTGGTAGCAGTGGAGGAGGTGACGGAACCAAGGATGCTCCTGGCATACGCCTAACTACCTGCCCTGGGCACCATGCCAACCTGCGCTCTAAAGGCCACCAGTATCCTTGCAATGGGGCGAGGATCATCCCTGTCACCCATTCAGCAAATACTCGGTCAGCAAGACCAGGCACTGTACCAGGACGGGGTGGCGTCTTTCCTTCTTTCCCCAGGATGTGGACGCCTCGCTGTCCAGTCCTCGTCCCATGGCATGTGGGACACCCATGCAATGAATAGATCCATCCTTTTGCAGGGTCCCTTTGCTCCTGCAGGTGAAGGACAGAGGCGGAGGGCACAGGATGTCTGCGTGGCATCAGACCACGCAGGTTGGAGTTCCAGCTCTGCCACCTACCAGCTGAGTAACTTTGGGTATATCGAATAGCCCCCTGTGCCTCGGTTTTCTCGAGTATGAAATGGGTACGATATCCCCCTCCTAGAGCTGCCAGAGGACGAGGTGAGAGACCGCAGCAGGTGTCGAGCTCAGTGCAGGCAGGTAGCGAGCACTCGTGGTCATCCCTGTGCCTCCTAAGGGACCGGTTCCAGGCTGGACGGCGGCCGGGAGGAAGTCTCTGCAGGCCCCAGGCTGTGGTCAGCGACTTGTGGGAAGAGGACACCGCTGGGCAATCTAATTTGAGGAGCTTCAAAACAATCCTCTCCAACAGCTGAGCCAGCAGTAGCCAGAACATTCTCTGCAGGCCCGGGCAGGGGCCGAGCCTGTGTAATCCGACCACGCGGCTCCGTGGGAGGCCCTGCCTGCCGCTCAGGGAGCTCAGCGGTGCAGGAGCGGGAGGGGAAGGCGGGCTCTGGCCTACGTCCCTAAGAGAGAGGCCCCGTGGTGACCCGCTGAGGTCACGGCTCAACAGTGGGACACAGGTAATGAACCTGAGGCTGCTCAAAGGGCAGGGTGCAGACAGGGGTCTGGAAACAGGGCTCCCAGGAGAAAAGGCAGAAAGGAAGTCCAGGAAGGAGACAGCTGGAGACGGTACCCGATCTCTGTCATCAATTGCCTTTTGGAAGAAGAAAGGCTGATGGCTTGTTGGGAATGTGGGAGTGATAGGCCAGCACTCCCAATGGGTGGGAGCTAGAGGCATCCAACCCGGGTTCATTCCTAGGAAAAAAAAAAAAACAACTTCTGTCCTAAAGAGCAAAGGGCTGTGATCAAGAGTGTTAGCATTCAAACTTTATTCTTTTTTTATAGCAACAGAATCTTTGTAGAAATGACTACTATAGAAGCCCAATGAAAGTGCCACTGCTCTGGATGATGGAGGATGGAGAGCCGGCTTGGGACCCTGTCTACCAAGCCCCCCACCCCTCGGCAGCCCCTGAAGCTCCTCACTGGAGCCCCCAGGGTCCCCAGAGCTCAGCGTGCAAACCTCTCCTCCTAAGAAATCTTCCTAATGGGTGACCCGCAGCCTGCTTTGCAGCTGGACGCTTTTGACGCTGTTCTCCCCCTTCCTGGGTTGGGGGTGTGAACAAAGGAGGGTCCTCTAGATCTGGTGGAAGGATGGGAATGGGGAGCTCTCTAAGATTCTGGGGTTCAACCCCGGTCAAGGCTGTGTCCACAGGTGAGGCAAAGAAGCCCCAGCTGGGGTCTTCCAGGCATCCATCACCCCCGTGACTCCAGTTTTGTGGAGGACGGCGGGATCTTCTGCGAGTAAGGGGCGATCTATTTCTGTTCCTGGGTTAATAATAATAGTAGAAGTAGTAGTAATAGTAAAAATAATAGCTAGCATTTGTCATGTCCTTTCCTCATCTTCCCAACCACCCTTCCAAGTGGATGCTTCATAACCTTAATTTATAGAGAGGTTAAGTGGGTTTTCCAAAGTTTGTGTAAGTGGTAGATCAGAGAATTGAACCAAGGCTCTCTGGCTCCAGAGCCCATGTTCTAGGCTACTCTACTCAAGAGAGAGAGCGGTCTCTTTTTGGAAACGGACAGGGATGTGAAAGAGGAGAAAGCCCAAAATGTAACTTATCCTATAGGCATAGCTACTGAGAGTGTGTATATCAGTGTCTCAAATATGACCTGCCCGCCCACAGGCATGTCCACTCAGCCCCTCCTTGCGGGCGACCTGCTGTGTATCACACACTCGGTTTTGCTGTCTGCTTGTTCTCATCTGGCCACAGGATAGATTTTTATTCACATCCTCCTGCTGGAGGTGCTGAGCGTGGAGAGCTATGTGCCCTCCAAATTGTGACTTTCCCACCCCTCCCCACCCTGCCGTGGTTTGGGGTCTGGTGGGCATTTTCTTTCCTTCTGAGAAGCTAGCTCAACACCGCTCTGCTCCAAAACATGGAGCCCGTGGGACATGCCTGCCAAAGACCCGCCCAGGGACTTAGATCTTTCCGGGGCTGCCAATTATAAACAGATGCTCCTCCTGGGATCCACCTGGAGGCCACCCGGCTCATGTCCCTGGTGGGACCATGCGCCACAGCTGAACTCCAGCAATGAACGCCAAGGCCAAGCATTTGTGTGAGCCCTCTGGGTGAGGAAGGCAAGGCTGGGTGGAGGAGAGGCACTCACTGTTGTTTGATCGCAGATTTTTCTCGAGGCCTCCTGGGGCCAGTGCCATGAGACAATGCTCGTTGGCTTTTAATCTGTACCTGGCCTGTGCTGGATGCTGAGGTTAGGAGATGACTATTGACTCCCTGGAGGACCTCCCAAGCTTGTGGAGGAGCTTATTCACAAATAGGCCCAGCACACTCACATCTGTGCACTAGTGGCGGAACAAACAAGGGTTAGTGTTGGCACTCAGGAACATGGGTTCTGAGTCACACTATGCCGCTGCTTATAAGTGGTGTAACCTTGGGCAAGTCATTTCATCTGTCTGCACCTCACCTGTAGAATGGAGAGAGAAATCATACCTACTGGTGGGATTGTGAGTATGAAAGGAGAAAACACTTGGATGTAAGGTGTTCAATAAATGTTAGCCAGTATATAGTGGTGTTGTTATTGTTGTAGGGATGATGGAAGGAGGAGCCAGGGAAGCTTCAGAATTGCAGGGTCGTTCAAGCAGGGTTCTGCAGGATGAATAAGAGTCCACAAGTAGCCTTGGCATTTAAAACAGAGAAAAGCAGTCTGTGCTGGGCACTAGGTAGGGTCACAGTGAACCCAGGATGGGTGAGATTTGGTTCCTGCCCTCCAGGAGAAAGTATGTAGATGTGAAATGGTGAGACAGCACACACAGGGCCAAGTACAGTGTGTAATGAGTGAGTGTAAGCTGGGAACTCTGGAGCCCCAGTGAGCTCCCTCATGCATTCACTCAGCAGTGGGGAGAGACATGCAGATAGTCACCTCACAGTGGATGGGAGCCCCGAAGAGGCAATGCCAGGGACCTGGGAAGCAAGCCAGGGTTGGACCGGCTGTGCTGAGTCACTTGTGTGAAAATGGCCTGTTTTGGAAATGATCTGTGGGAAAGCTTTTATTCTGTCCTCCTTTTTTAAGATCATAAATGATGGTACTTGTCTTTTAGAGGCATTTTTCCTGTATAGACAAGCACAAAGAAGCAAACCTATGATCCCACCCAACACAAGCCCTGTTCTTATGTAGCCTGGTGACGTCCACCAACTTACTACGTTTTTAGAGCTGAGATTATCCTATATGGATAATGCTGCACCCTTTTCTCCTGACCATGTTTCCATGGTGTGAACGCTCATCATTCTAATGGCTGCAGAAGAGGGTATATCAAGGGGCTGTGCTGTGATTTTCTCAGCTCGTCTTCTCCATGGGAAATAATAACAGAAAGCAGGTGCTAAACACTAGGTGGGTGCCAGCTTTTGCATGCTTCATCCCCACAAGACCCCATGAAGAGAGGAGATGGCTTTTCTCCTACTGGGAGAGGGAATCATGGTGAAAAACCTCAGTTCAAATCCCACCTCTGCCCCTTGGTTGCTGTGTGACCTCGGACAAGTTGCTTAGCCTCTCTGAGTTGCAGTTTCCTTAGCTATACAACGGGCATAATACAGCGACCACAGAAATGCGCCAGTTTCAACAACGTTCCCCTTTTTATTCTTTATCCCACTCACAGCGGTTTGTGTCCGGCTGTTTTCTCATTCCTTCGCTGTCTCCCTGAGGCAGAGACCATGTCTGTTTTGCTCTCCGTTAAATCCCGCAAAGGCACAGCACCCAGCCCCCTGCAGGCCCTCTGTGCGGTCCTGTCGAGGGGTTGTGGATGTTGAGGGAGATGAAGCTGAGGTCTGGGTGGGAATAAACAATGGTGTGAGGACTCAGGGGATTTGGGAGCAGAATTCTCAATGCTCAGAAAAATCCCACCGTCCCTTGGGTTTCAGGGGTGCATCTGCGGAAGACAAAGGCTCTGGGTTCAAATCCTGCCCCCGCCACCCACTGAGTGCGACTTTGGACAAGTTAACTCAGCGCCTTTGAGCCAGTGTCCTCAGCCATAAGAAGTGGATCGTGATAGCCTTCAGCTTTGGGGGCTGCGCGGGGGTTCAGGCTCGCTGCGAGGGCAGCTCCGAGGGAGAGAAGGGCGGGACCCCGTGCCTCTGCTGGGAGGCCTGGGAGGCCAGAGGTCTTCACCCCCCTTCCCTCCTCCTCCCCGGGACAGAAGCTCGCCATTTGCCCCCCAAGGGGAGGGGAGGCCAGGGGGTGTCGAGTGCCCCGGAGCTCTTATTTTATAAACTCGGCTTAAGAGTAAATCCCGGGGCCGCTGACCCTCCCCAGCTGCTCCCTGCCCTGGGAGTTGATGCAGAGGAGGCCACGTTGGGTTCCAAGGGCTCATAAATCTGCCCCCTCCCCAGGCTGCTTACCCCACGCTCCTCTCAGCCCCCTGCCTCCCGCCCACCCCGTCCTTACCCGCCTTTGGGCACTGGGTGGAACTCCTGTCCTGTCAGCTGTCCGGGGTCACCCCCAGGTGGCTCTGGTGAGAAGCCACCCGGGCCAGCCTCTGAGCTGTACCTGCCAGGTTCCTGGTCAGTGACTCTGGGTCCCCAGTCTCTGGGGAGAGGGGTCCGGGCAGGGCACTGGAGGAGGAGGAGGGACAGTGGCTGTAGCAGCTCCAACTGGGCAGCTCCCACCCAGGAAGGGCCCCCGTCCCTCCACTCAGCTCTCTCCCTCACCTCCCACCCCCAGTGGCTCAGTTACTGGAAGGCTCCATCAAGGTGACCAGCCCTGGCCTCCCCGTCACCATGGAGACGCACCTGGGTCCCTCCCCAGGGACTCTGAGCATCCACCAAGGGCCTGAGGAAACGCACAGCAGTGCAGAGGCTGCACGCACACGCATACACGCGTGCAGAGAGAGACACATTCACTCAGACACGCACAGAGAGAGACACACAGTGAGGCGCACGCACACCGGCCGGGGCCTCACCTCACAGCTCAGTCCTGGGTGGTTTTGAGGCTCTGGGTGAAAGTCCGGGTCTCGCTGACTCTTGGGCTAAGTAGCCTCTGTGTTGAAGGTTCTGGGACCCTAAATGGCTCAGTCAAGGAAACTGGGCTGATCTCAGCCTCAGAGAGGCTATTTAACCACCTTCCACCCTGTCCCACCTACGGCCATGAACTTTCATTCATTCGCTCAACAAATAGCACTTGCATTGCTGGGCACTGAGATATGAAATGAACAAGGCAGGATCAAGGCCCCCGGGAGCTCCCTGCTCAGAGGGGTGGGGTGAGGAGGACAGAAAGCAAACCCGTCCCAGCGTCTGGGGAGAGGTGGGGTCTGTGAGCACAGAGCATGAGGAGGCCAGTCCCCCGGCCCACCAGGGGCATCCTCAACAGACCCCCAAAAGGACACGGCCAAACCTCAGCGTCCCACCTGGGTGTATATACGTGGAAGACAGTGGGGCACAGCCTTCATTTCGCCTCCCTCACCCTAGCCCCTGTTTCCCTCTCCAGGGTGTCCTTCCAGCCATGCAGACCGTGCTGGCCTTCCCGGTTCCCTGTCTGCTGGTTTTCTTGTGCTCCCAGGTATCTGGACCCCTGCGCCTTCCAACAAGCCCCTACCCCCACTTTAAGCTTCCCTTCTCTTGTCCAGAAGTTCTCAGAGTCCCGGAGGCTCCTCTCTCATCCTCAGCCAGGCCCTAGGAAACTATGTAAGCCCCAGGGTCCTGTTCCCCATACGAGATGGAGGTGGGATGGGGTTAGGCAGGGACCAGAGTAGGAGAAAGGAGGCCAAGGATTTCCTTCACCTCAGACAGACATACTCAGAAATTAGATGGATGGATGATGGAGTGGGGTGGATGGATGGATGGATGAGTGGATGGATGGATGTGAGGAAGGATGGATGGACAGACAGATGGGGTGACAAGGGAGGATGGAAGGAAACTAGGACGGCAATGACTACCAGGCCAGAGTGAGGTCTGATATGGTGGAAGATGCCTGAACAGATGTTTATCTCTCCTCCATGAAGGGAATCTCTCCAGCCTCTCCTGGAGGAACACATTCTAAGTCTGTTTTTAGTTCAACAGACAAGAAAGTGTCCCTTGGAGCCTGTCTAATTGCAGACCTTTTGCTCTTGAAGGACTTTTGCGGTCGTGGAGGGTGGCTGATGGAATTCTCCCTCGTAAAGCCTTTCCTGTATTTCAAGACTTCAATTAAAATAAATAAACTGGTTGGACAAGGTGGGGTTTTCAAACTGGACTTTCCCAGAGATGTTTCAAGAGTTGAAAGAACACTTTTATTTTCCTTTAAGAAATATTTCGAAAATTTTAAAAACTGTAATAAAAAAGTCAGATCCATGGGAGCCACCAACACATTTGTGTGTCCCGCCAGCTAACCCATTTTGTGCCTTTTTTGGTTATGTGAAAGTTCTGAGATTTCAAGGTAAACAATTGATAAACGGTTATCACCAACAACTACTTATCTGCGTGACTTTTCTCCATACCGAGTCCAGAGCAAAGTACAGAAATCAGTTAGATTCTGGTCTGGTGTGACTGGAGTTAATCCATCACTCCCACTTGAAAATGTTTGCCTTCCCAGCTCAGCCTTTCTGCTCTCATTCGTTGCTTTTAGTGTAAGAAAATATGGAGTTGGACGTGTAATATATTCCTTTTACTGGTTTCACACATGGGGTTTCCGTGTTAGGTTTTATTTTTTAAAGGAGAAATTTCATTGATAATTTTTAAAAGAAAGAGAAGAAACAAAAATAGAAACCCATTAGATTAATCCCCCAGGAGCCTTTTATCTCTTCCTTTCTCTGATTCTCTCCAGCCCCCAGCCTTTCTCCCTCTGTGCTGATTAAGCTGGGTCTCAGGATTCTTAGTTCCCCATCACCCAACCCTGGTTCTTTTTACCAAGAGGGGCCTCTCTGGACCCAACGACGTACCGTGGGAAGGAGTGTCATTCTCCTGTGGGTCAAGGTTGAGAATTAGCCCGGCCTCTCTTCTGAGCCTTTTATGGCCAGCCATTCATAAAATTTGTCCAACCCCCTTTAAGGACTCATGTCTTGGTCCTGCCAGGGTCACTTCCTGGCGTAATGAGTCCCACGTTTATTACCTGCAGGGTGAGGTCGTGTTTCCTTCCCCAGAGGAGCCCAGCTGCCTGTCTTCCCGGCCCTCCTTCTGCCGGACCGCAGCTGGGTGGAAGGGAAGGCTTTGCTCAGCCTCCAGGCACCTCACGGTCAGAACCTCGCAGCCCATTCATCAGCGGGGCTCTAGACCTCAGTGGTGAGAAGGCCAGCTTGTTTCTAGCTCAGAGCATTCTGGAACATTGTACAGAAAGAGCTCTGCTACTACTTTTAACTAGGTAGGATCATTGGAATTGGGCCGACAGGAGACGTCCTCCTGGAAGCAATACGTAAGAAAGACTCGTGAATCACGCATCCACCAATGGGTCATAAACAGGCTCAGAAACTCTTGGTTCCCTTCGGAGTAGGCTCTATATATCCGTTTAACAAATCATATTGTGACTTTGCATACTCTCTTTGAATGGAATCAGGGAGGCCAGTCCTGGGGCAAATTACATACTGAATTTCTCATGGCAATCATTGAATCACGATGGCTTCCTTAATGACCACGTGTTCAGTACTGCTATCCTCTCCTTCCAGATCGTTCTGTGGGGCCGGACTGAGAAATGTCTGAAGGAGACGACGGAGGAGATTCGGCAGATGGGCACCGAGTGCCACTACTTCATCTGCGATGTGGGCAACCGGGAGGAGGTGTACCAGACGGCCAAAGCTGTCCGGGAGAAGGTGAGCAGCCTGCGAGGGTCCGGCCCCAGCTCTGCCAGACACTGCGGGGGAATGCTGGCCAAAGAGAACATTCTCACATGGCCTGGGAGAGAGCGTTGCTTATGGCAGAATGGCTATTTTCAGGGCATCTTGGAGGGCTTTCCTATGAAGCTGGCCCAAGTTGTGTGTGTGTGTGTGTGTGTGTGTGTGTGTGTGTGTGTTGCAGGGGGCAGGGACTACGGGCATAGGTTGATTACGTAAGAGGACTGATCACCTGTTGTCCCCTTTGGAAGTTTAGATCTTGTGAGTTTCTATCCTAGACCCTGGGGGACAAACGTCCCATTGCCCTCTGGGAAAATCCCCGACTCCAGCCATCTATTTAGACTGAATGCATCACTGAGCTCCAAGAGAGCAGAAACCACCGTTAGATATCTGGCACATGGTAAATGTTAACTATTTTTATGTAACAATAACCTCATTTATTATAGATGTGCTCTGTGCCAGGTACATTATATGCCATAAATTATTTCTTTTTTCTGCTTTTTTTTTTTTTTTTTTTACCACACTGCACGGCTTGCAGGATCTTATTTCCCTGACCGGGGATCGAACCCAGGCCCTCGGCAGTGAAAGTGCAAAGCCCTAACCACTGGACTGCCAGGGAATTCCCAGCCATAAATTATTTCTGATCCCCAGAACGACCCTGGTATGGTTATTAGCCCCATCTTAACAAATCAAGACTGATGCTCAGAGAGGTGACGTGACTTCCCAAGACCAGGTCCCTCCCCTCCAAGTGCAAGCCCCTGGGGCTGCCCGCCCTAACGGCCCCTCGACACCCTCTTGCCCTCAGGTGGGCGACATCACCATCCTGGTGAACAACGCTGCCGTGGTCCATGGGAAGAGCCTGATGGACAGCGACGATGACGCCCTCCTCAAGTCCCAGCACATCAACACCCTGGGCCAGTTCTGGGTAAGTTCGTCCTGAGCCTGAGCCAGCCCTGGGCATGTCCGTGACATGTTCCTTCCCTCCAGGGATCCTGGGGGCTGTAGGGGAGTGGGGGAGAGGCTCGCCTGGGCTTGGGCTCAGGCCGGGGGGGATGTCCTAGGATCGGGTGGCCGGACAAGACAAATGACCGGCTGCCCCAGGAGGCATCTGGACTTTCTGAAACGTGGGGCTCAGTGCCCTCGGCCCGCACGCCTCCCGTCCCAGGAAAGCCTGGTCACTGGCGTAGTGTGCTGTTTCCAGGCTGGTCTGTTCTCCCTGAGGGGGGTGGGAGAGGGGCTGTTGGAAGCTGTGGCTGCTGCACACTGACCCCCCACCCCCACCCTTAGACCACCAAGGCCTTCTTGCCACGGATGCTGGAGCTGCAGAACGGCCATATCGTGTGTCTCAACTCCGTGCTGGCGCTCTCTGCCATCCCCGGCGCCATCGACTACTGCACGTCCAAAGCCTCAGCCTTCGCCTTCATGGAGAGCCTGACCCTGGGGCTGCTGGACTGTCCGGGCGTCAGTGCCACCACTGTGCTTCCCTTCCACACCAGTACCGAGATGTTCCAGGGCATGAGGGTCAGGTCAGTGGCAGGGGACCCCCTCTCCGAGCCAAGTCCCTCCAGCAGATCGGATCAGGGGAAAGACTCATTACACACAAAGAACCAAATTTTAAAATAACCCAGAACCCTTTATCTCTGGCTTTTTGGTCTCGTACCTGATTCTCCATCTGCAGGGCAGCGGGGTTCTATAGTGGTTTAGGGTCCTACTTCTCGGGTCAGGGGGCTTGTACCGAGTTCCCAAGCTAAATGCATGCAATGGAATACTACCCAACTATAAAAAGGGGACCAAGTATTGGTAAATGAACAATATGGATGAATCTCAAATGTTGAATGAAAGAAACCAGAGACATAAAAGTGCATTCTGCATGATTCCATTTGTCTGAAGTTCTAAAAGAGAAAAACTGGACCGAGGTGACAGAAATCAGAACAGTGGTCACCCCAAGAGGAGTGGGGACATAGCCTGGCAGAGAGCACCAGGGAACCTTCTAGGCTTTTAGAAATGTTCTCTCTTCTTGATTTGAGTGGGGGTTACATAGGTAAAAATTGATCATGCTGTGGACACAAGATTTATGCCTTTTATCGTATGCAAATTATAGCTCAGTTTAAAGAAATACCGAAGCCCACCCACCCCTCCTCCAGGCCACTTAAATCAACGGGAATGGGAACCACTGGTTTAGAGCTTGTGCTTTGGAGCCAGGCCCCTGGGGTGTGTGTGACCTTGAGCCCGATTAGTTCCCGCTCCTGCCTCTGATGCTAATCTGTAGAATGGGATAATGGGAATGTCTACCCTTAGGGTTCTGTGATAGGGATAAAATGGGGTCTAGCATGCAACACCGTATGTGCTACATAGTAAGTACCCAGTAAATGGTGCTATAATGATGTGCGCTTGTGAAGGGGCATAAGGTTATAGATAAATGAAAATATGGAATCATCCAAAAACTATTTTCCTTGTTTTTTGCAATGCAACGTATAATGATAATCTTGCTTTCTAAGTGATATGCATCAGCTTCTTCCAAACATGAGGATAGCGTGGAAGTGTCATTGTGAGAATTTCCTGAGAGAGTGGAAGGCATGTGGCCTAGTGCATCCGGGTGGGAATCACTCAGAACACCTTAGTGATTATCACTGAGTCTGGTTTTGCTATCAAGAATCAAAACACCTGGTTTTGCAGACTCACAGATATAGAGAACAGACTTGTGGTTGCCAAGGGGGAGGCGGGGCAGGGGAGGGAAGGAATGGGAGTTTGGGATTAGCAGAGGCAAACTATTATATATAGGATGGATAAACAACAAGGTCCTACTGTATAGCACAGGGAACTATATTCAGTATCCTGTGACAAACCATAATGGAAAAGAATATATATGTGTGTGTGTGTGTATATATATAGAGATATATATATATGTATAACTGAGTCACTTAGCTGTACAGCAGAAATTCACACAATATTTTAAATCAACTATACTTCAATAAAATTAAAAAAAAAACAAAACTCCCTGTTTGGAATCACACCCCAGCTACTGAATGAATGGTGGCGAATCTTGAACCAGTTTTGTTACCACTCTGAGCTTTACTTTGCTCATCTGTCAAACAGTGAAAATAATACTTACCTCATAGGATTATTGAGAGAATTAGAAATAACACATGTAACATATCTAGTGCAAAGCCCGGGCATATGAGATGCTCAGTAACGAACTGCTGCTCTTATTATTTTTACTAACAATAAACATCTTCATAAGTGCATAAGTTATAAATCTTCCTAGCACACTTCAGTCGTCACAGATGTATATATTTCCACCTGACTTATACGCAAATTATCATAGATTCTGAATTTAGAGGAGGCTGGATTAATGACTATTAATGTTCCGTGTTGGTTTTTTCCCCCATGGATGGTTTGGTGTCTTTTCATTTGAGTATACAGGAAGTGCTCAAACAATGCATATTGGATGGAAGTGCAGCAGTGGTGACCGATGGTTCTAATTGGGTGCCCTGAAGTGAGCAGGACATTCACAGACCTCGCATCCCTGTGCCTGTTTCGCCTTCTGGCATAGTTTCCTCTCCATCACTTTAAGAAGGAAATCCAAGGCCTCCCCAGATCATTTTTCCATAGTGGCTCAGAATGTGGGCCCAAACTGCGGGGGCCTAATCCCAGCTCTGTGTGACCTTGGGCAAATTACTTCGCTTTCCTGTGCCTCGGTTTCCTTGTCTGTAAGAAGGATTGATCATGGTACCCTGACCTCACAGGCTAGATGAGCTCCTGTGTGTGAATCAACTAGCCAGCTGGCAAGTAGTAAGCACTAGGTGAAGGTTAGTTACCTGTGGATTGCAGGTGAGCCCCAAGGGCTTGGGAGAAGAGCAGTAAAATGTTAATTGGTACCTAACCAACTCCCATTTCTTGAAAGAAGAAAGAAAGAAAGAAAGAAAGAAAAGGAAAGAAAGAAAGAAAGAAAGAAAGAAAGAAAGAAAGAAAGAAAGAAAGAAAGAAAGAAAGAAAGAAAGAAAGAAAGAAAGAAAGAAAGAAAGAAAGAAAGAAAGAAAGAAAGAAAGAAAGAAAGAAAGAAAGAAAGAAAGAAAGAAAGAAAGAAAGAAAGAAAGAAAGAAAGAAAGAAAGAAAGAAAGAAAGGGAGGGAGGGAGGGAGGGAGGAGAGAGAGAGAGAGAGAGAGAGAGAGAGAGAGGGAGAGAGAGAGAGAGAGAGAGAGAGAGAGAGGAGAGAGAGAGAGAGGAAGGAAGGAAGGAAGGAAGGAAGAAGGAAGGAAGGAAGGAAGGAAGGAAGGAAGGAAGGAAGGAAGGAAGGAAGGAAGGAAGGAAGGAAGGAAGGAAGGAAGAAAGAAAGAAAGAAAGAAAGAAAGAAGAAAGAAAGAAAGAAAGAAAGAAAGAAAGAAAGAAAGAAAGAAAGAAGAAAAGAAAGAAAGAAAAGCATTGGCTTCCTCTCCAACCATACTTAGCAGCTTCCGGGTGGGAGACACGTTTAGGGCAAAACTGATGGGTTTTCTGGCAAGAGTGGCCGCATAGGTGGTGCTGGTATTTGTAATTGCTCTTTACTGATCTTTATGTTCCAGCCACACCAGACACTTTACAAACGCTTCTGCGTTTGACCCTCCACAACCCTGCGAGAGCTCTTATCCCCATTTCTCAGATGAGGAAAGTGAGGCTCTGAGAAGCAAAGTTACTTGCCCAAGACGACACAGATAGAAGTTGGCTGAGCATGCTCTTTCAAGGGGTTTGTGCAGCCTCCGTGGGAGTTCATAGCTCTGCCGGTTCCCTGGGTACCCACCCCACACGCCACGGAGGGAAAGAGAAAGCCCCACCAGTGGGCGTGTGTGAGGCATCCCCTCTGTCAGGTTCTCCCCCAGGGATCTTACCAGGAAGGGCCCCCTGAGCTCACGAAGCTTGGTCTGCCCATTCTGTCTTCCCGTCCCCCCAGCAGCAGCACTGGCCAGGTGGGGGCTGGAAACCCACACGGTCCACCGTGTCTGTGGGGCTCCGGCGTCACGAGCCGCCTCACGCGTCCATCTCCGCAGGACCTGAGGCCGGCCCTTCCAGACTGCAGGGTCGTGGGCATCCTGGCAGCCCGTCATGATGGCAAAGGAAGCCAAGGGTTGGGGGCGAGCCCCGTGGACTCTCTGAGGCCAGCCGAGCCCGCGCTGGGGGCCCAGGAGTTGCCTTTCTCTCAGGGTGACATCATCCCCAGGTGACTTATCACCCTCGATCCTCCTGGTGCCAGAGGAGCTCACCAGCCCTTTGTGGGACTGAGGTCAGAGCCAGCTGCATCAGTCCTGCACCTATAGGCCCAGGAGCTGTGGGACAAGCAGCAAGCGAGGGACAGGGGAGACAGAGCACGGGCCTGGGGCTCCTGCCGGCCTAGTTTGAATCCCCAGTCCCCACCACCTCCCCAGAGCCTCGGCTTCCTTCTCTGGCAGTTGGAGCAAATGATGCCTGTTGATCACTCAGCACAGGCCTGGCGCTTAGAGAGCGTCATCCCTGTACGGGTCCCAGGTCAGATGTCTCTGAACAGGCATGAGAAACCCCGATGTTTGCTTACTCAGCCATTCATTCATTTATCAACCCCATGGAAACAGCCTGTAGATGTTTGAATGAATCGGTGAGTGTATCCACGAATCAGGGAATGAGTGAGTAAACCAGCAAGTGGTAGGGGAATGCCACATCGTTCAGTGTCTACCCACTCAGCAAGCATTTATTGAGCACCTACTATATCCCAGACACTGCACACAGGGCATACAGCAGGGAGCAAGAACCACCAGACTTCTGCCCTTGGGGAACTCACAGGCTGATGGGGGAGACAGGCCATTCACAGGAAACAAGCGGACAGGCAAGGCCATTCTCGATTCAGTCAAGGCAATGATCAGGGGGACGAGATTAGAGGCCACTCTGAGTGGACGGGAGGAAGGAGCCAGGCTGATGGGACAGCTGAGATGGGAAAGATCTTAAGTGACAGGGCTGGCCACGATCGCTGGGGCAGAGTGAGAAGGAGGAGAGGTGGGACCCAGAGTGGGTAGGACTGAAGACAGAGCAAGGGGCCCCGGAGGGCTTTAGCAGGGCAGGACGGGATGTGAGTGAGGTTTGGGGGAGCCCTCTGCAGTGCTCTGAGAATGGGTCCCAGGTGGGTGGGTGGGCTAGAAGCCCTCAATTCTCAAGGGAAGACTCGCTGGGAGGAGTGAGAGGATGAGGAACTGCTGACACATCCCGGGCGGCAGGGAGAGTGTCCCAAACAGGTCTCAAGTCTCCCACACAGGAGAAGCCAAAGGGATGACCCTGACATGTTAGCCACAGGGGTTTTCAGCAGAAGCGCTCGCTTCTCAGGGAAACCCACGCTGTCTCTTCCTGCCTGCAGGTTCCCCAACCTCTTCCCGCCCCTGAAGCCGGAGACCGTGGCCCGGAGGACGGTGGAAGCCGTGCAGCTCAATCAGGCCCTCCTCCTGCTCCCGTGGACGATGCACGCCCTCATTATCTTGAAAAGGTAAGGGGCTGGGGGAGGAAGCTCTGGGTCAAGCTTGTGCTGGCCATTTCCCCTTCTCCCAGTGGACCCTGGTGGGGAAGAGGCCTCAGGCAAGAGAAAGTACCCAGGTGATTGATTAGTCATGTCTGCTGTGGGCGTGAAAATGAGAGCCGTGGCATGTGTGCCATGGATATACTATCCTTACTATGGAGTGGTGGTTCTCAAACTTGTTGGTCTCAAGAACCCTTTACAATCTTAAAAATTATTGAAGAACCCAAAGTGCTTTTATCTATCTGAGTTGTATCTATTGTATTAGAAATTAAAACTGAGAAAATATTTTCTGGGATTTATACATTTATTCATTTATATATAGCAAGAAAAAATCCATTCAGTGTTAACATAAATGATATTTTTGTGAAAAGTAAATGTATTTTCCAAAAAAAAAATGTAGTAAGAAGAATGGCATTATTTCATATTTTTGCAAAGCTCTTTATTATCTGAATTAATTGAAGACAAATGGATGCTCATATCTGCTTCTGATTTTAATCTGTTGATGTCACATGTCATGTAGCCTCTGGAAAACTCAACTGTACACTCATGAGAGAATGAGAGTTAAAAAGTCAAATCCTATCTCAGTATTATAATAAAAATAGTTTGACCTCGCACACAGACCCCTGAAGAGATCTCAGGTACCCCCAAGGGTTCCTAGGCCACACTCTGAGAACTGCTATTCTAGAGACTAAATCTTGGCCCTAGCCTTCAGGAAGTTCAAGCTAATAGGGAAGACTGGCGGTCCAATGGTTAAGGCTCTGCGCTTCAACTGCAGGGGGCATGGGTTCAATCCCTGGTTGGGGAACTAGGATCCCACATGCTGTGTGGCATGGCCAAAAATAAAATAAAATAGAATAAAATTTTAAAATGAACATCAATTAATGGGGAAGACAGGGATTTCGTTGCCAAAGGCTCGGGATTCACGGAAACGTCCCTGGTGGGATTTACCAGGGCAGACCACCTTGGGGGGTAGGCTTTACAGAGGAGACCATCCTCCTCCAGAACTTGCCCAGCATCACATTCCCTAGAACTTTCCAGACTCTGGGCAACAAACCATTCCCATCCCACTCCCACACTGAAGGGGCCATTGCAGGTGCCCCACTAAACACTGTTTGCATGGGCCTCTCATGCTGCAGAGAGAGCTTTGACCCCGGAGCCCGAGTGACCATGGACTCTTGGCTCCTCTGGGCCCCCAACCCCCAGCTGACTGAACCCCTCTGACCTGAAAGGCCTTTTCAGGAGGTGAAGCACCCAAGTGCCTTTATCAGATGTCAACCCCCAGGAAACCAGGTTCCCCTCTGGCTGCTGTGGACACAGTGGGCATCTGAGGAGCCACTCTAACTGCAGGCAAGAAACCTCAGGACCCGGGGACACATCAGTCTGTCCCCTGTCCTCCAAACTCAAAGCCGCTTCAGTGACACAGAGTAGGGGACTCCGGGCATTCAGGCCACACCTCAGCCTCCCTCAGTCCATCCTGACTGTTGCTTTGAGATGCTACTTGGCCGCCTCTGTGAGCCTTGGAGAGCAGGGACTTGGATCCTCACCAAAGCCAAGCTGATCGTCCACCTCAGGGAGCTTCTTAGAAGCTTTTGGGGACATTCTAGAAAAAAGCTAGCTTGTCTAGAACACCTCAGCACTCTCCACAGTAAGCACCCAGCCTACGTTTTCTGTTCTATCCCCCACTACTTTCCCACAAGAAGCAGAGGCCAGCCCCTCCCCATTCCCTGCACCGCGCCCCCTTTCACCTTCCCCAAGAGAAATCTTCACAGGCTCAACTCTACTGCCACCACCCCCAGGAAGCCTTCCAGATTGCTCCAGCTGGAAGTGAGGCTTTCCCATGTTGCAACTAGAATGGGCCAGGGCCCTTCAATTTCATTCAACAGAGGAACTGAGGGTGTCCCTATACTGGGCCCTGTGCTAAGTGCCGGGATCGGAGATGAAATATCTACCACAGAGGCACCCATGGGCTTGACAAGTAAACAGCAAGCACAACTCCGGGGCTTGTTGGGGAAGCACAGAGCTATGGGGAGCCCCAGGAAAGGCCTAGGGGTGGGTCTGGGAAGTTTCCTACAAGAAGCAAGAAATTGTGTCATGCTGAAGAACAAGGCCTGAAGGTATCTGCAGGTGTTTTACTATCTGGAGGGACATAAAGGATGAGAAGTAAAACCTGAGGTCCCAGCTATAGGAAAACATCACTATGGAGTGGAAAAAACTTGGCTGAGAATCTTGAGATGGCAGAGAGGACAGATTTTGGTATCAACTGTATCGTGTGCACAGTGTAGCTGCTTAATAAATAATACATGGAAAAAAAAGAGGAGGTGACACCCAGTACCTAACTCCTCAGCCCCATGCAGTAAATATTTGTTGAGTAAGTGGCATTTGGAGTTAATTGATCTCTGAGACACTTATGGACCCTAAAATGCTAAGAGCGTGGCTTTGAAAGTTTGTAACACCCACCCTTTACCTTGTAAATAGCTATTTATCTACTTACTTGAAAGCCCTTCCTCCATGGAGGGGTGGGTAGTGGTGGCTTGTCGGGGGAGCCGCTGTATGTTGGAGAGAGGGGTGGGGAGAGCTTATGGGAGCCATCACTTTACTACACCTCTTGTGTGGCTACCAGTGACCCAGCCACTGGTCTCCCCACTAACCATCTTCTCTTTTCCCTCCCCACTCCACCAGCATACTCCCACAGGCTGCCCTCGAGGAGATCCACAAATTCTCAGGAACCTACACCTGCATGAACACTTTCAAAGGGCGAACATAAAGGCAGGACGCAGAGACAGGCTCAAAAGCCACAGAACCTGAGGGGGCGTGGGCACCTGGGCACACGCCCATGTGCCTGTCCCTTGACACACTTCTGCTGGATGAGCAGGACTGCTCCTCTCCTGGGGAGGAATCTGGCTGCGCCCCCAGGCCAGCCCCAGGACCTTTGCACAGGACTGATGGGTGTAACTCTGACCCCCGTGGGGAGGCAAGAAACCAGCCAGCAGCTGCCTTGACACTTTTGTACATTTCTGATTCCGTAGAGTTTATTGTTAAATTGCTTCTCAAGTCTAACCAGCCTCGGCAATGTGCATAGACTATTTCCGGGAGGATCTGTGCCCGCACGCTCCTCCTTCCCCTCCAAAATCCACTCATCCTCAGCTTGTGCAAACTGGTTGAACGGCAGGAATACAAAATAAAGAGAGATGGCTTTTGCGAGTTCCCTTGTTGAAATCCTTGACCTCTGGTCCTTAGTGGGCAGTGGGGAGGGGACCAGACCCAACCACAACACGCCATCCTTTGAGAGAGAATTGGTCTGCTCAGGTCCCCAGCTGCCGGGAGTGGAGTAGGCAAGAAGGAGGCAGAGATCGGGAGAGAAACTGGAGCCCAGGCCTGGGGGTACATGGCTCCTTGCCAGCTCTGCCAGGCCCTGCCCAACAGCCATGGGTTGGGGGGCACTCTGCCATCCTACCTGCATCCCTGGTAGGACCATAGTGACCTAGTCTGCAGAGACCGGCTCTCTGTCCTTCCACAGCCCCACCAGCCACCAGGCCACCCACTCAGCAGAGCAGAACCAGGCTTTATCGAGCGCCTACTGTCTACCTACCATGTGCTGGGTGCTGAGAGGGGAATGTTGCTGAGACGCCAAAAGTCAGAAGTCCACCAGCACCACAAGGCCAGTGCTAAGGGGGTGCTATGGGCCCCTGGGCCAGATGTGATCGCAGGGGGTAGAAGTGAAATAGCAAAGGAGAGGGAGGTCTGGAACGGCGGAGGGGATTAATGTGGGCTCGGTCAATGGAGAAAAATGACAGCCAAGGAGATGTGGGGAAAGATGCCCTGGCGTTCCTCTGGTGTGCATTCTCTCCTGCTGCAGCAAGCTTAATAAACCTGACCTTGGGCCGGGGGCCAGGTGGACAACGGAATCTCAGCTAAGGCACCTCCATCCATGCAGCTCTTGCAGGTGGGTGGCGGGGTGGGGGAGGGGAGCAGGCAGTGGTTCCAGGAGGTGACGGAGAAGGACCGCAGACACGAATTCAATGGAGAAGATTGCTGGAGCGTTGCACCAAGCCTGCACCTTCGCACAACTCACACGAGAGGAAGAGTAGGCTTGCAGCTCAGCTGGTCGTCAGTCTGGTCTGTGTGCAGAGATGCCAAGTCACGACCACATCCACTGTTTATTGGGCACCTACTGAGTAGCCGCCAAGCCCTGAAGCTTAACATCTTAACTGTTATTTATCCACTGCACCTAGCAGCAGTGGAAGACAAAAGTCAGCTCTCGGGAACCCCTTTAAAGACTTCCAAGAGCTACGATGTGCATCAGACAAAATATGACCCCCAGGTGTCCATGGCTTCCAACAACGGAGCTTGTGTTACAATTGCCACCTGTCCTTGGAGGGTGGCTGTGGCTCTGCTCCGTGTCCCCTTCACTCTAGGGCCCCGGCTGACACAGGAGCCTCCATCTGGAATGATGTCATCTTGGGGCAGAAATAGACACACCTGGGAACCTGCGCGCTGGCTCTGAAATTTTCTCCCTGGAAACAACGCGCATCACTTCTCACATTCCGTTGGCCAGAGCAGGTCACGTAGTCAAGCACTCCAAGGATGTCACTGGGCATACAATCCCCCTGGAGGAGTGGTCGGTAATTTTGAACTATAATGCAATCTGCCACACCGTGGAAGGAGCTGTCCATAGGAATAGAAGGAAAAATAGAAACGTAGGCAGAGGATGGAAGAGGCAGACAGATACTGCGCTGGGATGGGGTGGCCTCCGGGTGATACACACCAGGTTCTGAGCAGAGCCCCAAAGAGGCCTTGACCTTTCAGGGGGTTGGTATTAGAAAGACCACTTCAGAGGTGAGAAAACAGGCTCAAAGCAGGGAATTTGGGTGCCCAAGTTTGTAGGGCTTGTGAGCACCGGAGCCCGAATTTGAACCCCGCTCTCCCTGACCCCCTCACTTACTGTGGCAAGTGATGGGGATGCCAAGCCAGGACTCGTCACTTTCATTTTGGTCCTTGAGGGTATGTGTCACCAAAGTGTGTGTGTGGGGCAAGCTCCTGAAAGGGTCCAGCCTGTGGAGGTCGGGCCCGGAAGGGCCACACCTGCACCATCACCCCACTTTGGCGTGTGGACACAACGTGGGCGGGTCCACGGGGCATGGCCTGCCCCACTGCTGTCCCAGCACCACAGGCCAGGTGCCTGTCACTGGCTGTCACAGGAGATAAGTTAGGGGTGGCACATCTCAGTGGTCAGGGATAGATGAGGAAGGAAGGTGGTTCTGTCTGCTGAGCCCTGACTTTTCTGACCATCCTTGAGTGGCGGCCCATTTCCGTGCTCACAGGCTGGCTCATAGCCTTTTGGAGAGGATTTGACTTTTGAGGCTGCCATGAAACTGGGCACTGGGCCTGCAGTCCGGGAATGCAGTGAGGACCCCAGGGGTCTGAGTGGATCTGGGAGCGATGAGGCCCAGCCAGCCCTCCCCAGGGCCCACTGAGAACAGAATCGCTGTCTTGGCTTCAGGGGGACCTCGTGTCTTCCCAGAGCCCCAAGGGCTTCTCCTGACAGCCGGGCAGGGCCTGGTCCCTCCCTACCCACTCCCTCTCCTCTGGGATGCTTTCAGTCTTTTTCTGGATCTTTTCCCAGAGGAACCAGGGAAAAAGCCTTGGGCAGGTTCCCAGGAGGCCATGTCCTGCTCCCTCCCCCGATGGTTCAGCCACTTGGGGAGCCTTGAGAGTTAAAGCAAAGAGCTAATTCTGTCCCTTAGCTTGGTGTCCCTTAGCTTAGCCAAGCAAAGGAGAGTGACAAGCAATGAACTCCAGCTCCTTGAATCTCCCGAGGTGCAGAATGGGGTGTGCCAACCCTACAAAGAAGAATTGGGCCCTGGGAGATGACCCACTTGCCCCGCCTGGGGCTCCTCCCCACCTCCAAAGAGAACCAGATTGGAAGTGGGCAGGGGGAGGCGCCAGACCCGAGCGCATCCTTCCATGGTTCCAGGGGACCAGGCTATCTGGCCCGGCAAGTGGTCCGGAGTGGAGTCCTGTGGCCACTGTCCTGCTCCCAGGGCCAGAAGGCTTGGAAAGTTGACTCCCTTCTCCTCAGGCCAAACGGATGGTCGGGAGGGACCAGGGTGGCAGAAAGCTCCTGGGCTGACCGCAGGGCTCAGCCCAGCCCCACCAAGAGCCCTTCTGATGGGGCAGACAGCCCATGCCCCTAGGGACACCCTAGTTTGATGGCGGACAAAAAAAGAACCAGGTCACAAACATACAAATTCTGCAGCCCAAGTGCCGAGCAGCACGGAGGGACGAGAACAGTCGCAGGAGGGGATGGGCATGGGGGTCATTGAAGGGTGGGTGGGGCCCTCCTACCCGAACATCTGGGATTGCTTCTGAGGCATCTTCTCCAGCTTTCCGGAAAGGCCTTTCAAACGGGGCAGGGGGTGGGTGGGCATCCTTAATAGGAGCCCAGAGGTCTGTGTGAAGAGAATATCTATACACAGACAGCCCTCCCCTCAGGCAAAGCCAGGAGGTGACAATGTCCCTCGACACAGAAGGAAGGCCTGGAACAGCTCGTGGAAACCCCAGTCACTCTGCGCCTTAGACTGGGGCTGTTAGACGGAGATTCGATTGATTAACGTTCCTTAACACACTTCTCTTCATAAACTGAGGGCCACCAGCTATGGACCAGAGCCGGGGCCTGGGAGACCCTGCCCCTCAGCCGTGTAGGGTCCAGCTGTGCCCCCCTCAGCCCTCATGGCCCCCACGAGGCTCTCAGCTTCCAGCAAAGCAGCAGACCCCTGGGTCCCAGCTTCTCCCAGCCCCCCAGGAGGCCAGGAGTCTCCCCAAGAGGAGGGAGGACCGGTATCTGGGGAGAGAAATCCAGACTCTGGAGTCCCACTGGCTCTGTGACCTCCTGTGTGTGATGTCACCTTTCCCACCTGCAGCATGGACCAGACGTTCCTGCCCTCCTGCCCCCTGGGCTGGGAAACTCAAGGGCATGACGTGGTGCTGGCAGCTCCCACGGCTCCCCGCCGGGACCCCGCTGCCCCTCGGGCTTCTTGGGGCCGCCGTCTTGGCCTGGCCTGTGATAGCAGCACCCTTCAACGCTTGGCTGGCTCCCTTGTGGTTGGACTGGGAGGAGACTGGCTCAGAAGACCCCAGCATGGGCAGTGGGGGCAGGGGCCGGGGAGGCCCTGGGGAGGGCAGAGCAAAGGGGCCCGAGGGGGCGGGGTGGGAAGAGGTGCTCCATGGGGACCAGGAGCTGCTGTCCTCCCGCACACAGGGTGCAGGGGTGGGAACACTTCTCTGGCATCTCCCATCATTGCTGGCTCTGGGCAGGGCCTTTGCCCCCAAATCCCTCAGTGGCTCGGGACGAAAATAAACACAGAAGTCCCCCCAGGCACAGCTGGGAGTGGCAGGATGGCCATTGCCCCACTGGGAAGCTGCTCTGGGCAGGCGGATCCCCTCGGGCGGATGGCAGGCCTCGGAGGCAGAGTCCTCAAAGAGCCACCCTCCCAGATGGGCTGGAGGGAAGGCAGCCGGTCCTCGGCAGTGTGACCTGGGGGGCCACCGAATTCTCTGGACTGAAGCAGCTGTGACGGAGTATTTCCACAGAGCCTTGAGGCCAGGTGTCAGGGGGCTAAAGTTACCAGGTCCAATCCAGCATGATCAGGCCCAGGGCCCCTGTCCAGTTCAGGACACACAGGCAGGCCTCCAGGAGCCCCTGGGGCTCTGCACGGGCCCCCCATCCCCGCCTGCAAGCTTCAGATGCCACCTCTGGGAGACGCCCCACGTGCCCACCATGGCCTGGGTTGCTCCATCTCAGCCTTCACTTGTTTCCTTCATCACCCGTCTCACCATTTGCCATTATTATTATTTTTATATATAACAGCTTTATTAAGATAGAATTCACATACCACACAATTCACCCATTGAAAGCGTACAATTCAATGGCGCTTAGTGTACTCACAGGGTTGTGCAACTGTCACCACAAACAGCTTTTGGAGCATAAACGCAGGATGTGGTCTTTTGTGTCTGGCTTCTTTCACTTAGCATAATGTTTCCAGGGTTCATCCTCCAAGTTGTAGCACGTGGCAGGACTTTGTTCCTTTGCGTGGCTAAAAAAATCTCCCGTTGTATGCGTCTACCACAGTCGTTTCCCCGGCATATCGGGTCGTTATTATTTGCTTGCTCTCTTGGTCTGTCTGGCTCTCTCTTCCCCTCTCAACAGCCACTCCAGGAGCCCAAGGGCAGGTACTCCTTCTCTCAGGACCTAGGAGAGTTCAAGGTGCAGGCGACACTCGGTAAATATTTGCTGTCTGAGTGAAGAGGGGCGGACCCTTTGTCAGAGGCAGTCAGCATCACAACCGCCTTCCTGTATGTATACACCCACCCAGGCCCCTGAATAATGAAGCCGATATTTATGGTTACGTGTGCAGGCGCCACCCCCGCATGTCTCCCGGTGGCACTCTGTCGGGGGCCGTCCTCTGCACTGTAGGAAGTTTGGAGCATCCCTGGTCTCTACTCACTCGGTGCCAGTAGCACCTTCCCTTCCTAGTTGGGACAACCGAAAACATGTCTGCAAATGTCCCCAAGGAGCTAATTCGCCCGCAGCAGAAAAACCTCTGGTCTGCACACATTTTCTTCGTTTCTTTTTCATCACAACCCGGAGCAGTGAGAGGCGGAATTACTGACACTGAGGAGAGGAGGAGTTCGGCGGTCTGACCCCAGAGAGGCCGGTAGCAGAACCCGGACGTGACGCCTCTGCCCCCAGGGGTGGGCCCTTGACCCCCAAGCAGAAGCCAGTGATCCAGGAGGCCTCAGACCCCTTGGGCCGGCCAGGCCACCACTTGACTTTCTCTTTCTTTGGACTCAGTTTGAAAACTTCCTCATGCTGCCCTCTTGGTGAGTCGAGCCAATGCTGCAGAATTTTCTGGCCTGCCAGCCCGTCCCGTCATCCCCCACCCCCCGCCCCCCAAAACAAATCCTGATCATCATTCTTTTCATTTTTCAATGTTCACAAGACAAAGGAAATAAGCGCTCAGAGGAAGCACAAGCTGTGTCTGTTCCTTGCTGCTGCTTCCATGTAACTGGATCCTGCTTGGGGAGGTCACACTGGGGACCTTGAGCAGAGCCAGGGCCCGGGGCTGGTCATGGCCACATTAATGTCCACAGCCCTGGCCTGTGCAGACTGAGACAAGGCAGAGCATCCCCCAAATGCCACGAGGTATTCCCCACAGCAGTGGGCTTCTCGTTGGGGGTTCTGGCCCGGCTCTCACCTTCTCAGCCTCGCTGGGTCCCCACTGGCTGAGGGCCAGCTGCCGGCCTGGGGGAGCCAGAGCCATGGAGCGTGCAGAGGAGGGGAGAGGCTGGACTTTGGATCTCAGCTCCTCGGGCTGAGATTCCAAACCCTGGACCTTGAGCAGGTAACTTAACCTCCCTGAACTTCAGTTTCCTCGTCTGTAGGATGCGACCAATAGCCCTGTCCTCTATTGAGTTGTTTGTGAAAATCAAGGGAGTAAAACACATAATAATTAATGCATGTGTGCTTGGTATTAATAAATACCAGGTAAATTATAATTAAATACCAAGTCAATTAATAAATACCAAGTGTATTATAAACGAATACATTTATATTATGTTATATATATTTTATAATAAAAGTAATAAATTATTTGTGCCTGGTACATAATAGACCCTCAGTGCTTCATCTATATTTAATAATTAAAACCTTTCAATACAGGAAATGGAGGCAGAGAGAGATGCAGTCATCCATCCACCTGAGGCTTATGACACTGCTAGTAAGTGACAGAGTTGGGATTTGAACCCCCGAGTCTAGCTGCAAAGCCCTTGTGCTTAACCCCTGGGTTTCACAGCTTCTTGAATAAGAAGCCTAGAACAGTTGGCCCTCCATACCCACGGGTTCCGAATCTGCTGAGTCAACCAACCATGGATCAAAAATATTTATTTTTAAATTCCAGAAAGTTCCAAAAAACAGAACTTGAATTTGCTGGCCCAGCAACTATTTACATAGTGTTTACATTATATTTACAATTATTTACATAGCACTTACATTGTATCAGATATTATAAGTAATCTAGAGATGATTTAAAGCATACAGGAAGACAGAGGCTGTGCGTGGGTTATATGCAAATACTACACCATTTCATACATGGGACTTGAGCATCAAGAATTTGGTATCCACTGGGGGTCCTGGAACCACCCCCCGTGGATACCAAGGGATGGCTGTGTGTAAAGAGAGTGGAGTAAAATACTTGCCATTATTCATCGCTCTGCAACCAGGCCACCGGGACTCTTCCTGGCCCAGCCACATCCATGTCGCTGCCAGATTCCAACACCGCTTGGCGCAGCTGCTTGCCCCCGGTTGCAGGTGGGCCCAGCTGCTTGCCCCCGGTTGCAGGTGGGCCCAGCCGGACCAGCCTAGACGGGCATCTGAGGCCCTTTGGTGATCAGACGTGTCCAAGGTGGGTCTCCTTGCAGAGCTCGCTGGGGTCAGCCCTGCCCTCTTGACCGTGGGCCTGGGAGGGAGGGAGTGTCCACTACTTCAGTGCCCCAGCCCTTCCTCAGGCACACTCTCTCTAGCCCCCAAGGCACGAAGCTGGTGCCCATGAGCAAATTGCTCCCCTTCACCAATTTCTGAGCTCGTAAAATGTTCCCAGCACTCCGCCAGGTGCTTTGAGGGACACGAACTGTTCGCGAAGTACCAGCTCAGGGCATGAACAGTGGTGAACCGGGCTGGAGTCTAAGAGCTCAGAGCCGTTCCCTTCCGTGTTTACCCCAGTCCCCAGCCCCTCCCCGAGAGCACAAGGGATTGGTGGCTTCAGCAACGGACACGGACTCTACCTGAAGAGTTTCTAGAGAGGTTGTCGGGAGCCCAGAGTGGCCTAGCAGACCAAAAACTGGGCTTGAAAACTGGGCAGATGCCAAGGGATACAGATGGCCCGCAGCGCCCAGATCCTGCCACAAGAAGGTCTGGACTCTGGGCCACCCTGCTGGCCCTGGAGAGTCCCTGCTGCTGCAGCCGCTGAAGAGAACTACCCCCACCCCACTTCTCCGCATCACTTGCTTGGGTCAAAGGCTGGGGGAACATCTGACTGGGGGAGTCAACGTCGCATGCGCATGCCTCAGCAGCCAGGAGCAGGCAGAGCAAACATGGAGCCTGTTTGTCTATGGCTTTCAGCCAGGAGTTCCCCTAGAACTGCCCTGAGCTTCAGACCAGGGCTGGTACCCTGACCAGCATGGAATACCGGCAGAATCCCTGCGTGACTATTGGTCCCACCCACAGCGATCCTTGCGTAGGTAAAAGGGAGAATTTACTGGTTCAAATAAGTGGAAAGCCAAATGATAATCGGTTTCAGGTATGGCTGGATCCAGAGGTTTCCAGGACCTGGTTCAGGAACCAGTTTCTCTGCCCTCCAATTCCACATCCTCTAGGCCGGCTTCATTCTCAGACATCTTGTCCTAGTGATGATAAGCTGGCTCCTCAGCGCCAGCCTCACACCCTCCCACGTTCAAAGGCAGAAAGAAAAAAAGAGAGACTGTGTCTTTCTAGTCATCCAGAGTTAGCTCTGATTGGTTCTGGTTGGCTTGATTTGAGTCACATGAACCAATCACAGTGGCAAGAGGAATGCAATGCTCTGATTGGCCAGTTCTGAGTCATGTGATTCATCTTTGCAGCCAGTGAAGGAATCTAGCTCTTTGAAACACATGGGCTGAGAGTTGGAGACGGGTGGTTCCCCAAAGGTCCAATGGGATGCCCTGGCCAGGAGAAGCAAGAAAGGACACTGGGTAGCAAAAACAGCTGTCACCAGAATGACTCTCTGACTTGCCCCTGGGCCTTTTGGAGTGGCAGTTGGCCATGCTCTGATGGGCAGTCCTGAGCTCCCAGAGTGGGACTTGGGCCTCCCCTGATGGAGAGTTGGCCCGTGTGGTGACAGGCAGTTGGCGGCCCTGCTCCTGACTGCTGGCCCCTCTGACTGGCAATCAGTGGGTGGCCCGGTGGGCCGTTGGCTGGCTCGTTGCTTGGCAGGTGACCAGTCCTGTCTGGCAGTCCTTCGTGGGGCCGCCTGAGGTCTGGAAGGGAGATCTTTGGGGTTGACACCGTCCCGCCCTGCCTCTGCCTGGCAGCGTCACTCCCCACCCCGGGAGAGGGAGGCTGAGGCTGCTTACACAGGTTTTGCCCCCACGTGGTGGCAGGAGCCCCTGTCCAGCAGCAGCAAGAGGCCATTTGGGGCCAGTAGTGCCCTCTGGGAGCCAGGGTATGGTGGTCCTGGAATGAAGGTATTCAGGAAACTTTAGAATGGGTGCCTGGTTTGCCCCTGTTCATTTGCTGTCACTCAGCTTCCAACAAATAGCTCTGAAAGGCCACCCTGGGTCAGCCACTGGCGGGTGGCAGTGAACTTAACAGACACAACTTGTCCTCACTGAGCTTTCAGCCCATCGGGGAGGGGAGCCTGGCTTGAGTCATGACATGTTAGACGGGTGGGGATGGCGTCCAGAGAGCTGACATGTAAGCTGAGACCCAGGCGAGGCTCCCACAGGAGGTGTGGAGAGGGAAGACGCAGCCAAAGAAGCGCTGAGGGCAATGAACGGCGGCTGGAGTGAGGGGTGCACGGCCGAGGGGCCACGGGGGCTCCGGAGAGTCGGGGAAGCCAAATCACAGGGCACACGATGGGCCCTGGTCAAGATTTGGGAACTTCTCCCAGGGGAGAAGGCATTAAAACGGGGCACTGCCGTGAGCAGACTTGAATTTTAGAAAGATCATTCTGGACCCAGAGAAAATTCACTGTGGGGGGGACATGGGCAGAAGCAGGGAGCGGTTCAGTAACTGGGCTGAGAGCTGGAGGTGAACCAGAGCAGGAGGGGGCAGATGTAGAGAAGCGGGCCATTTGAGGCATCTCTGGGGACGGGACGGACAGGCTGGGAGCTGCCCACACACTGTACTGTTAGTACGATAGCTGCAGAGTGGTGTGGACGTGGGATGCCGCAGTCATCGCACAGAACAGAGGTTCCCCGTCCGCTCACATCCCACGCGTCCACGTGCGCCTGTGCTTAGAACGGCTCTGTGCACCTGTATATGCTGCGGAGAAAGCGGAGGACAGACCCCTGAGATGTGGGGAGAGAGGAGTGGGGCGGGTGGGACAATTCAGTCTTTATGCATCTTTCTGTTTCCACCCGCTGCTGTGACACGTGTTACTTTTATAGTTGCTAAAAAGGGATTTTAATGAAAGTATGAAAAGTAAGAAGGGGAGAGTACAGTGGCTGAGAGCCCGGCCTTGGGGTCAGAGCGACCCAGGCTGGAATCCTTGTTCTGTCATGAACCGCTTGGAGGCCAAGGAGGCGGAGGCCTCAGCCAGCCCAGCCCCATCTTCTCAGCCACGAGTGAGGCTGCCACGTGGATTTCAGGAGCTCACTCTTGTGCAGCACCGGGGGTGGCTGTCACTGCTCTGATGGCTGTCCTGTCCCCTCCCCCCCTCCGGCCTTTCCTCGCCGCACCTCTCTCCATCTTTATTTCCTCCTCCTCACAGCCCCACCCCACAGAAGAAGGAGGCTGGGATGAGGAAGGGTCTACAGGATGGCCAGGACAGGCGGAAGGCTGGGACCAGGGGCCATCCCCGGGCCAGAGAAGGAGGTTGGCCTCCCCTCTGCGACCGGCTGGTCCATGCATCCGGCTCCTGCCCCAGGCCAGGATGACAGATGGCCCCCCAAGGAAAGGTCACTGTCTCCGGAGCAGTTGTGTGTTTGGCGGAGGCGGGAGGGCTGGGGTGTCTTCTGAGCCCTCCCTCGGCCCATGTCTGGCGTTTGGGGGCCTGGACCTCGCCAGCAACCGGACTTTATTTTGGTTACTAAGGATGGGAAGGTTCAGGTCATAAATAACCACCTGGCCGGGCCGCCAGCCTCTCCCCCGGGGCGCCCCGAGGGCCCGAGGCCTCTTCAAGGCCAGCGTGGCCCCCGCCTCTGGGCGCGGGGCGGGAGGTCTGGTGGCGGGGCTCGGAAGCCCAGTGGGGAGGCGGGGGAGAGAGGAGAGGGGTCTCGGGGCCTGGGTTCAGAGCAAGGTTAGCCAAATAGTGGATAAATTAAGCGAGGGAAACAGACAGCTCCCCTCACGGTGAACTTTTCACCCAGCTAACCTGTTCCTCGCCCACTCTCAGGTGGCGGCAGCTCCCGCCCTGAGGCTGTCACCTCTCGGGGGAGTTGTCACCTGCCTCTTCCCCAGCCACCACTACTGCCACCCCAGGTGAGAGGATGAGGAGGGAGAGCGCCCAGGACAGGCTCCGGGCCGCAGGCCCTCTGAGGAGCTGCCGAGATCCATTTAGAAACCCCGGGGCTCCGACCAGCCTGAAGCTCAGACTTGGGCGGGAAAGACAGACCACCCACCTCCTCCTCCCCTTGCCCAGCATCCTCACCAGGGCAGGGGGCATGTGATCCTGGCAGAGCGGGCAGCTGTCTTACCTGGAGGTTTAGGGACCCTCTAGCCAGCCCGCCTTCTCTTTGCTTGTTTCCAGCCTGAGCCACCCCTCGGGAGACCAGCTCCATCTTCAGGGAGTGGGCTTGCGGGGTCCCCCCCAAACAACAGCCCGTCACCGGAGCCTTTTCTGAGGACAGAAATGGCCTCGGGCTATCAGGCTGCTAAGCGTGTGCCGAGGAGGGCACGGCGGTCTGGCAGACCCCCGGCGAGGTCACAGGAAAGGGGTCTGCAGAAGAGCTGGGGGGGTCCCGAGGCCCAGTCACCCGGCCATCTCCTCCCACTGTCCCATTCACCGGCGGCTGCCCAGCCTGGACACACAGATGGTGCCCAGAGGAAATTCACGGCCCGACAGCACGGGGGCGCTGGGCCAGGAGGTGAAGGGCAGGCCACCCAGTCGGGACGTGGCTCTGGAGGTGGCCTGTTGTTCACTCTGTCCGTGGCATGTCGGGACTGAGTGCCTGCTGAGTGCTGGGCACTGGGCCTGGCGCCGGGGACACAGAGAGAGTGAGCCAGGCGGGGGGCCCACCATCGCGGGGCAGAGCTAGTGTGGGAGGCGACGGCCGGTGAAACAGACAGAGAGATGGCCGCAGGTGGATGGACAGAGAGGCAGGTACCTGGGCCGCAGGTGGATGGACAGACAGGCAGCCACTGGGCAAATATCAGACTGACTGGGCTGGTCAGTGACGGCCTGAAGGAAGAGGTGACATTTGAGCTGAGGTCAGAATGATAAGGAGGGGACCACCTCGTAAAGGGGGCAGCGTGGGGCGAGGTGGAGAGCTGGGCTCCCGAAGCACGGGGCCGAGAGGCAGTGTCAGAGCCCCGGCCAAGGCCATAACCTTACACTTGCCCTTGGCCCTCCTGGTGTATCATCCCCCCTGAGCCTGTCTCGCCGACAGGCCCACCGCGTGGTCCCACCCACGGCAGAGGGGCCGGGTGGGGAGAGGGCGGTCTGGACGGAGCCCGGGCTCTGTCACCTGCCGTCTGCGCGACGTGGGCATCTGACTTTAGTCCCCGAAGCCTCAGTTTCGGTCACTGTAAAATGGGAACTCAACACTGACCTTCCCAAAGACTGAGGAAGAGTCTAAGGATACGGCTGCCTGGGATGGAAGCATCCTCCGGGAGAGGGCGGAGGGGAAGGGGTGAACTTGCGGCTCAGCGGGAAAGCTCGAGCACTTGGCCCTCCTTCGCGCCGCCACAGACATTTGAATGCTGCCCACGCCCCAGGGAGGAAATGGAGACCTGAGTGCTCTGGTCCCTGCTGTCTGTAAGCTTCGTCTCCCCGCCCCCCCGGGCAAGCATTCAGGGCTGAAGGCGGGAGACGTCTGTAGGAAGGACATCTCTCCGTGCCTGTGGACCCTGGTGAGCTGCCTGCTCCACTGCTGGACCCAGAACCGTCTTTCCCATGAAACAGATCTATCCAGTTTCCGTCCCAGTCGTGTAGAGAAGCTGGTCCCCTTGAGTTGCAGTCCTAAGAGAGGGGCTCTGCTCACAGATACAGTCACGCCTTCCTGCCTGATCCTTCTGGGATGGATTGGGAGCCTGGCAGCTTGTAGACAGGGAACGGTTGGGGATGGACCCCATGGACATCACCCGATAATCCTAGACCAGGGCCACGGGACTTGGGCCAGATAACTGGACCCAGGGTGAAAAGGATGAAAATGTGTCTATCCTACAAAGAGCCCCCCACCCCCATTTCAGGGAATCCTACTTTTGTCTCCTAACATGAAATTAGCTCTGTGTTTCCTAATTATAAAATAATACATATTCAGTCTTTTTAAAAATTAAAATAATGTTTTTTTTTAAATTAATTAATTAATTTGTTTATTTATTTATTTTTGGTTGTGTTGGGTCTTTGTTGCTGCATGCTGGCTTTCTCTAGTTGTGTCGAGCGGGGGCTACTCTTCGTTGTGGTGCGCAGGCTTCTCATTGCGGTGGCTTCTCTTGTTGCGGAGCACGGGCTCTAGGCACACAGGCTTCAGTAGTTGTGGTACATGGGCTCAGTAGTTGTGGCTCGTGGGCTCTAGAGCACAGGCTCAGTAGTTGTGGCGCACGGGCTTAGTGGCTCCGTGGCATGTGGGATCTTCCCGGACCAGGGCTCGAACCCGTGTCCCCTGCATTGGCAGGCGGATTCTTAACCACTGCACCACCAGGGAAGTCCTAAAATAATGTTAAAAGGCATTTAGGTCTCAGTAGACATCTCCCTACATCAGGGCTGCCTTCCCTTGACGGCCCCATGACAGCTGGATCTGTCCCAGGGGACATGCCCCGTTCAGCTATGCTGAATGAGTAAATGAGTCAGTGAATGAATGAATGAATGAATGAGGGCATACACTCATGTGATCCTTCAAAGAGAGCTGACTATTTAAAAATGGGCCAGTGTGGCCATCAGCATCCTGCCCCCCAAAGAAACAGGTTCCCTTTCAGGCCAGGCCCGCCAAACAGTGGGATTTCCCTGGGGCCTGATGACCTTTCTGCTTCCTGCCTTTCCCACAGTTCCTGGGCCAGGGGCTTCCCAGAGCAGATGGTCCATCCATGGGCTCATTGTCTTAAATATTTATTTAGTATTATTAAAAAGATGGTGTCGTGACAAGAAAGAAAAAGATGAAAAAGTATATATATTGGGCATTTACCAACTGCCTAACAAGTACTATTTTCTTGCCTACAGATGGTCCTCAGGACCCAGCACAGACAAATTTGTATATAGCCACAGTTTTTTAAATTATGTTTACGATTTACAATTTTTACTTAGCACTTTAATAGATGTTTTTTGGATTTCCACATAATCTTTGAAATTCTCACTTTAAAGTTCATTTTAATGGCTTTATACTATTCCTTCATGTGGCTCTCCCATATTTTTGGTAAGTTCTTTTTCTAATGGACATATAAGTTGTGTCCAATTTTTCGCCATTGTCAACAATGCAACCATGAATATTTTAGCAGCTGCGGCTTTTGCATCTTTAAAACCTTTTCCTTGGGAAGAATTCCAATAGAGGTTACATAGACCAAGAACATAAATAGTCTTGTGGCATTTTTTTCTGGGTGTCATCGCACTGCTTTTCAAAAGGGTGACACCAGTTTGCAATGCCATCTGCAGCAGAGGAAAGATATGAACTTCTCTGTATGCTTGCCAAGGCTGGGTGTGGCCTTAAAAACACTTGTTTGCTAACTTAGTAAATATAGTCTCTTGGTGCTGCCTTAATCTGCTCTTCTTGGATTATCAGTGATGATAAACCTTTCCAACACGGTGGTTCAGAGCAGGTGAGCTTGGCCAGTTAATTGACTAACCTCAGAGCCCCAGACTGTCAGATATAAACGGGATAATACCACCTCCTCATGGCATTATTGTGGTCTTTCTTTTTTTCTAATTCAGCCACTCATTTTATTTTTATTTACATATTTATGCGAACTTGAGCACAGGCAGTACTTTCAAAGTACCAAAATCAAAGCATGGTCTTTGCCCCAAGAGCTTACAATCCATTTTCATATTTCCAGTATTTCTCAGAACTTCCCTAAATGAGTCTTTTAAAGGTAACTTGAATATACAATAGTACAGGCACACCTCAGAGATATCTTGTGCTCAGTTCCAGACCACCAAAATAAAGTGAATATCACAATAAAGTGAGTCACATGAATTTTTTGGTTTCCCAGTGGATATAAAAGTTAGGTTTATACTATACTGTAGTCTATACCATGTGTAATAGCACTATGTCTAAAAAAAAATGTACACACTTGAATTTAAAAACATTTTAGGGCTTCCCTGGTGGTGCAGTGGTTGAGAGTCTGCCTGCCAACGCAGGGGACGCGGGTTCGAGCCCTGGTCTGGGAAGATCCCACATGCCGCGGAGCAACTAGGCCCATGAGCCACAATTACTGAGCCTGCGCGTCTGGAGCCTGTGCTCCGCAACAAGAGAGGCCGCGATAGTGAGAGGCCCGCGCACCGCGATGAAGAGTGGCCCCCGCTTGCCGCAACTAGAGAAAGCCCTTGCACAGACCCAACACAGCTAAAAATAAATAAATAAATAAATAATAAAAAATAAATAAAGGAATTCCTTAAAAAATAAAAACATTTTATTCTCTACTCAGTACTCTGTAATGACCTATATGGGAAAAGAATCTAAAAAAGAGTTGATATACATATGTATAACTGATTCACTTTGCTGTAGAGCAGAAAGTAACACAACATTGTACATCAACTATATTCCAATGAGAAACAAAACAGAATAAAAAACTAAATAAAAACATTTTATTGGTAAAAATGCTAACCATCACCTGACAACACAGGGTTGCCACAAACCTTCAATTTGTAAAAACCGCAATATCTGCAGAAGTGCAATAAAGCGAAGCGTAACCAAACAAGATGTGCCTGTAATTACGTTACCTGCAGAACCCAGACAACTCAGAAATAAATTAATTTTATCCCAGACACGGATGTCAGGGTTGTGAATATATAGATCGTTTCCAGACTTTCGCACCTGAATGCAAGAATTATATCCTGCAGAAACCTGCTTGGTTGAAGAGATTTAATTAAAACAGGAATGCTTGAGTCTTCTTGGGACAAACAAAAGGATTACCGCATTTCATAGATAATACAGAAAAAAATTAGGAGCATGTCACAGTCACCAAACTTCACATTTGTTGGTTGGATTTTCTTGCTGTATTCTTTTACAGTGTAAAGCTCTTAAGGCAGTGCTTACCACAGGGTAATGAATGCCAACTACTTGACTCCGGTTTCTTTGTATGTGAATGATCTTTCCATGTGCTTTGCTCACATATATTGGACTCTTGATGTTTTTCTTGTTTATGTTAATAAACTCTTTATATATGGCAGCCATTCTTCCTTAACCTCATGTTTCCTGACATTTTACTTTGTTCACAAAATTTAGACTATTGGAAAGTTGGTGGTTTTTGACATCTGTTCCTTCCCCAGAGGTGTTCTGGGTGGCATTTGAGGCCCCTTTCCCCCAGCACTGTCTGAAACAAAGTGGGCAGAAACAAAGTGGGTCTGGAGGTTTACCAGTCGGAGTAATTCAGCTGATTTTGTCTTGGGCTCAGTCAGCTTTCCTGATGTCATGGTTCCCCGGGGACTGGACTCACTGAAGCATGTACCATATTGCCTCTGAAATGAAAGCCCTCAGAATCTCCTCGTTCTGAGGGGCTCTTGCCCCAATCTAGGTCAGTTTTCTTGATTTTGTTGTGGCTGCCGTTTTTGCTTTCTTTTTTCTTTTGCAGCAAATTCATTTATTTACTTACTGACTCTCCAGCCTTCTATGTGCAAGACTCTGAGTTTGGGGATATAATGGTGAGTGAAACAGACACGTCCCTGCCCCAGTGGAGCCACCGTCCATTGGGAGATGCACACTGGCCAAACAGCATCTAGTTAAAGAGTATTTATTAGCATCTACTGTGTGCCAGGCGGTCTGCTAGGGACTGGAGACACCCAGGTGAGCAGAGATGGCCCCTCATCATCCTTAACCAAATAACCACACAGAGATGGAGGGTGATAAAGGGAACAGCAGTTTCAAGCCCCCGCTCAGCCGGGTCCAGAGCTGGGCTGAAAGGCAGGGTCCCTCGCAGTCTGCTGGCTCAGTGTTTAGGGAACCCCTCTCTTGGTTCAGCCCACCCTCAGGGCCCCATCTTCTCCTGCCCCACCTGGGCTGCTCATCTCTTATCTGATGGGTGGGCGAGGTGTCAGGAGATCCGAGGGGCAGACGCCCATTTTGGGGGGATGCGAGGCAGAGAGCAGGGAGGGCCATATGGCCCCACTGTCGCCCTGCTACTTTCTCTGACCTCAGCTTGGCCTCCCGCCTTTGGGAGTTCACAGGGAGGTGAAGTTTGCTCCAAATGGAAGCCGGTTCTTTCCCCTCCAGGGAGGCCCGGGAAGGCCCCTTCCTCCCCTTCCAGGGCTCGCTGGGATCTGAAGAGCCTTCCGTCGAGCTCTGTCCTCTCCCCTCCCCAGCTCTAAGGACCAAGCAGCAGGGGCTCCCATGACTGTCCTGTCCTGGGCACGGGCTTGGTAGGAGGACCCCAGACCCAGGGACCCTGGGGCTAAGACCAGACCACTGTGACTCCCCTGAGCTGGAGGGGCTGCATTTCCCTGGGGGGTCCCTGCTCCCCTTGAGGTGCAGGGAACAGCTCAGACCTCAGGTTCATTCTGTGGTCCCAGGACAATGAGCATGACCGCCCCCTTGGACACGTCACCATCTGTAGTGTGTTTTGTGAACCACTCTGCAAGAGCCCAGGGGCTGTCACTGGCTCCCCACGCATCCTTGCCGGGAAATTCCAGCCCATAACTCGGGGCCTTAGGGACGGCTCCACAGACTTTGGAGCCAGACAACTCTGGGTTGGAATCCCTGATCTGTCTCTACTCTCTGTGGGACCCTGAGCAGATTTACCTCACTGCGCCTCGGTTTCTCCATGCGTAAAATGGGTTCACCCCTACCCGCAGGGCATGGTACCAATTGTATGGCCCCTGGTGACAGTTCCTGACAGCAGCTGGGGGGCGGGGGGCTTTGCCATCAGTGGCTGCTCTCAGCCTGTCATTTAGCACCAGTCTGGGTACCAGGGAGGTGGTCAGAGATAACCAGGTAAACTGAGGCCTTGCTCATAGGACCCTGCTTTCTAGCAGGGAGGCTCTGTCAGCAGATGTCATGTCATCCTCACAAGAACCTGGTGGTGATGGAGACAGAAGCAGTATTAGCCTCTTACGGATGAGAGCTCTAAGGCTCAGAGAGGTCGTCGAACTCATTCAAGGTTGCACAGCTGGACAAAAGGCCCAGGTGGGATCCCCCACAGGTTGCCAGACTCCAGAGCCCATCCATGAAACAGCCAGGAGGAGGGGTTTTTGCTGAGAACCCAGCCCAGTCTTGGACGCTGAAGCCAGGAGCCGGAGAGGAAGAAGTTTTGTCCACCAGTTTTACACAATCCTGCAAGCCCAGAATTCCCCACCCCACCCCCGTGCACTGCCCCCCCCCCGAACCCCAGGACTGGACTCTATCTCCAGGCCTATCCTTTGGAACTTGGCGTTGGCGCTGGGGGAGGGTGGGCGGAGGGAACTGGGCCCCTGGGAGCTGCTGTCACTCTTCCCTGGCCCGGGAAGAGCGGGCGGGCCAGGCCGGGCTCCTCTGTGGCACGCTGACAGGACGGTGCGGCCACCTCGCACTTCAGCTGCCAACTCGCCGCGGTCACTCAATCCATCACCGAGGGCGGGGCTCCTGGCCGGCCGCTCGCCTGCAGTGTTGTTCTAGTCTGCCCGGAGCTGTGAGATAAACGGGGCATGAACTGGCCCCCTGGCAGGGGGTCAGCCCCTTCTGCCCTCATTAAAGTGCCAATCAAGAAGAGGAATGGCGACAAGCAGAGGAGCTCAGCCTCCCGGGCAGGCGAGGGGGCAGGATCCAGGCTCCCCCCACCTCCACCAAAGAGCGCCTGGAGAATTCCACCCCGGCCCAAGCCTCCGGTTGCAGCATCACCCTTGGATTTCCCTGCAATGAGAGCAGCTGGGGGAGCTGGAAATTCAAGGCAGCAAATGCTGCTCGCATGGTTTGGGTGGCTGTTTGGTTACCTGCTGCCACGGAGCAAAACGCCCAGAACTTAATGGCTTAAAACAACCACCATGTTATTATCGCTTGCTTCTGAGGGTTGACTGGGCTCAGCGAGGTGAATCTTCTGCTTTGTGTGATGTCAGCCGGCCACCATCCGGGGCTCCACTGGGCTGGAGAGCTTCCGCGTGTCTCATGCCTAAATCCGGTACTTTTGTGGGGCCACCGGGAAGGCTGGGCTCACCTGGGTCACCGGGGAGATTGGGCCTCTCTCTCCATCCCTCCGGAGTCTCAGGGTCTCTCCCTGTCCAGATGACCCTTCCACGTGGTCTCTCCCACAGGGTGACCACACTACTTACCACGACTTAGGGCTCCCAAAAGTGGAGGGTGCTGGTCCTTATTAAGGCATTGACCTGGAGAGGGCGCACCTTATCCTAAGTTGAGTCATGGGCCAGCCCAGATTCAGTGTGGGAGGGGACACCTGGGGCGTAGATGTTGGGATGCATGGCCCCTTAGGGCCATCTTTGGAGACAGTGTGATCCCAGTGTGGGTGCTTTGCTCAGGAGAGGGGGTGGGACAAACTCTTTTTTCTCCTGGGTTCTTTGCCTGGAGGTCAAGGGGGCCAGGAGCTTCTTGGTGGGGGGATGCTATAATTCTCCATTCCCATTTATACACAGACCTTCCACAGTTCATCCATTCTCTAGAAAGATCCCCCAAACCTTATAACAAGGCATTTTAAAAAATGATTAATAGCATGATTCTGTATTCATTCCAAATATTAAATAATAACTGTTAGCATTGCTTGAGAACTTAACAATATGCCAAGCATTGCTCTAAGCAATTATATCTTATTTAATTCTCTCAACTACCCTATGGAGATGACATCTGTGACCCTTGTTTTATAGAAGTATCAGTTACATGGACTAAACGGTTGTAACAAATAGACTCCAAATATTTTTAACTCAAACATAATAGAGGTTTGTTTCTCGCTTATGTAACCAAGATGAGGCTTCCTTGTCGGCAGGCAGCTGTGCTCCGTTTAGTGTTTCACAGACCCAGGTTCCATCCGTCTTGTGGCTCTGCTATGCCCTCTGGTTTGCTATAGTGAACAGATCACTCTGACTGCTGTGTGGAGAAAGGACCATGCTGTGTGTATGTGGGGCAGAGTTAGGGTTTGATGGATATTCCCCATTTGCCCTCTAAATCCACCGTTCCTTTTCCCACCCTGCTCTCTGCCTTGGGAGGCTAATTTCCATGGACTATTTCAAAGGACTCCCAACGCTCTGGCTTCCAGTTAGGTTCAGCCAATGGGAGACAGCAGCAGGAGGTTAGAGACTCCCCGGCCCTCTCTCTGTTGGGCTGTAGTTTGCCAATAACTGACTTTTTCTACCAAAGGCCATGGCTTCCATCAGGTGGCCCTTTTTAGCATCTATAACTCTCATCTGTCCTAGGGGGTGAGATATCTCACCATCTCTTGTTGGTACCCTTGACCCTACCCACACCTTGTAATCAGCTCCCTTGATGACCTCTGTGCAATCATATCCTCCAAGTATACCGTCTATAACCTGCTGTGCCCCTGACTGAGACAGTGGGCAAGAGTGGAGGCAAGGAAGCTGTTTAGGAAGCTTTTTCAATGATCCAGAAGAGAGATAATAGAGGGTAGATTTCTAAGTTGAGCCAACAAGATTTTCTGGTGGATTGGGTATGGAATTTGAGTAAAAGAGAAGTTCCCAGGATGACTCCAAAATTATTGGCCTGAACAACTGGAAGACTGGAGTTATTTATTAAGATGGGTAAGACCAAGGGAGAGACAGGCTTGTGAAGGAAGAAATCATGAGTTCTGTTTTGGACATGTGAAGTTTGGGATGCTTTTTAGACTTTCAGGTGGAGATGTTGAAGAAGGAGTTGGAACTCCAAGTCTGCATTTCAGGGCAGAGATTCAGGCTGGAGATATACATTTAAGAATTATGAACGTGTAGAGGTTATTTAAGCCTTGGGACTCAATGAGATAACCAAGGAGAATGTGGATGGAGATAGGAAGAGATTTGATAGTAAGCTCTGGGGCTTTCTAACATTTGGAGGCCAAGAAGATGCAGAAGAACCAGCAAAGAAGACTGAAGTAGGAGGAAAAGTTAAAAACAGTGGTTTCCTGGATGCCAAGTTGCAGGGGAGAAAGGGTTTCAAGAAGAAGAGAGTGATCAACAACGGAGAATGATGCTGCTTGTTCGGGTTAGATGAGACCTTGTAATGAAGATTAGATTGGCAAAGTAGAGGTCAGTTATGACCTTGAAAAGGGTGGAGTCTGGAGGATAAAGGCTTAACTGGAAAGGGATCAGAGAAGAATAGGAGAAATTTCTGGTTCTATCCATGGCAGAGTAGCTGGTATTGGACTTATCTGCCTGACATAAATAAATATAAACCAAACTGGCCAAAATATATGAAACAAACATTATCAGGCACTGGACCACAGGCAATGCAAAGCTATGATCCTTAAGAGAAGGGAAGCACACGAAGCTGAGCTCCACATTCACCCTGACCTTCTGGCTAGGTGTAATTTTTAAACTATGGCAAAGGGAAGGAGATTCCAAGCAAAGAGCTAGAGTCTCACTGGGTGGTCAAGAGAGTTCAGAGTTTAGGGTTGCTAAGACAGCAAGAATTTGTGGGGAGATAACCAAAGAAGAAAGAACCACAGAGAAAAAGCAGCAGAGATGGAGTCCCAAATTTTGCATAGGGATTCCCTAAGGTCCATAGCTAAATCCTAAGGTGTTCACACAAAGGGCAAGACTCCACAAGGCCTAGCAGAAAATGTGCTTGGAGGCTGAGGGCTGAACAGATATTTTAGAGGTCTCAGTGCTGGAGTGCTATTGGAGTTGTAAGCCATCCAAAGAGGAGTGACCTTAGTGAACACTCTGAGAATTCAGCTGAAAATCCAGAAAGGCTACAGACTAGAAGTAAAGGCTTCACCCTAGGACTATAGGTAAAGCTGAAATACACTCACCTTAACAAAGTCTAAAATCAATTCCCAATAAGATTAAGATAATCCTCCAGTTATTTAACTGTCTACCATAATTTAAAAAAAACAACAACTCTTCAGAGGATGATATAATAAGCCAGAATCTCCACAATGTAACATTCAAAATGTCCAACATATTTTTAAAAATTACCAGACATAGAGAGAAGCAGGAAGTGTGATCCATTGTCAAGAGAAAAAACAGTCAATAGCAGCAAACTCAATATAATCCACGTGTTGGAACTGGCAGGCAAAGATGAAAATATATGTAAAGGTACTAAAGGGTTTAAAGGAAAAGGTGGACAAAACATTTGCCCAAATGAGGAAATTCGCATAGAAACAAAACATTTTAAATGGAAATTCTTGAACTGAAAAATACAGTATCTGAAATGAAGAATTCTTTAGAATCACTTATTAAAATAGTGAACATGAGAATTAAAAGGTTCTGTGAACTCAAAGACAAGTCAGCAGAAATCATTCAAACTAAAGCACATAGAGAAAAAAAGATTCTAAAACAAGACAGAACAAAGCATCCAAGAACTGTGGGGCAATGTTACATAGGCTAATATACTTGGAGTTCTAGAATGAAAGGAAAGAGAAAATGGATGGGAAAAATATTTGAAGAGATAATGGCCAAACATTTTCCAAAATAAATGACAGGCATCAACCCACTGATTCAAGAAGTTGAGGACATCTTAAGGAGGATAAATACAAAATACCATACCTACACAATCATAGTCAAACTACCAAAATCCTAAGATAAAGAGAACATTTAAAACCAGTTAGAGGGGCTTCCCTGGTGGCGCAGTGGTTGAGAGTCTGCCTGCCGATGCAGGGGACATGGGTTCGAGCCCTGGTCCGGGAAGATCCCACATGCCGCAAGCAACTAAGCCCGTGTGCCACAACTACTGAGCCTGTGCGTCTGGAGCCGTGCTCCCCAACGAGAGGCCGTGACAGTGAGAGGCCCGTGCACTGCGATGAAGAGTGGCCCCTGCTCGCCACAACTGGAGAAAGCCCTCGCACAGAAACGAAGAACCAACACGGTCAAAAATAAATAAATAAATAAATAAATAAATAAAGTATGTTCTGTGAAACAGGACACAGACTTTAAAAAAAAAAAAAACCAGCTAGAGAAAAAAAAGAAACATCACATTCAGGAGAACAAAAATAAGAATTATCGCTGACTTCTCATCAGAAACATTGGAAGCCAAAAAATAATAGAATGATGTCTGTAAAATACTGACAGAAAAAATGACACCTTAGAATCCTTTAGCCAGTGAAAACATCCTTCAAAACTCAAGACAAATAACTATATTTTTAGTAAAACAAAAACTGAGATAATTTGTTGTCAACAGAACTTCACTACAACAAATACTAAAGGATGTTCTTCAGGCTAAAAAGAACTGACCCCGGATAGAATCATAGATCTGCAGGAAGGAATAAAGAGCATCAGAAAGAGTAAATATGTGGGTGTTTACAAAAATTTGTTTAAAAGACTATTGACTAGTTAAAGCAAAAACAATAACAATGTATGGTGGTGTTTATAATAAATGTAGACATAAAATATAGGACAACAAAAACACAAAGAGAAGGAAAGGTGAAAATGAAATTATGCTGTTCCAAGTTTTACATAATAGGAGATGGGATATGATATTAATTCAAAGTAGACTGTGATAAAAGTGAATATTGTAATCTTTAGAGCAACACACAAAAAAAGGAAGTTTAAAAGCTAGGAAGATGGTGATTGTTTTGTAATATATTACAAGTCACTATATTGTATATCTGAAACTAATACAATACTGTTAAGTCAGTTAAACTTCAATTTTTAAAAATCCAAGAATATAATGATATCTAAATGTAGACTCATCCATTATGACAAATTACCACTCTGGTGTGGGATGCTGATAGTGAGGGAGGTTGTACATGTTGGGATGTTGGGGACAGGGGATATATGGGAACTCTGCACTTTTCCCTCAATTTTTCTGTGAACCTAAAACTACTCTTAAAATAGTCTATTTGTTTAAAAAGTTGAGAGGAGATAAAATGTAATTCGAAAATATACTCTATCCAAAATAAGAAAGGAAAGGAAAAAAATAAAGGAACAAAGAGCAGATGGAACAAATAGAGAACACAGAGAAAATTGCTAGACTGAAAGTCAACCACACCAATAATTACATTAAATGTAAATGGATGACACACTCCAAGTAAAAGAGAGTATCCAATTGGATACAAGAACAAGACCTACTATATGCTGTTCATTAAATATATATATATTCCCTTAAATATATATATTTAAGGAATTTGTTTCAGTCTTTTAAAATAACATACAAAGATGAAAAAATTTTTTTTAAATAATTGGTTCACAGAAAGGGAAATGACTCTTACATATAATTTCTCATAAGAGGAGTGCATTAAAACTACACTGAGGGGCTTCCCTGGTGGCGCAGTGGTTGAGAGTCTGCCTGCCAATGCAGGGGACACGGGTTTGAGCCCTGGTCTGGGAAGATCCCACATGCCGCAGAGCAACTAGGCCCATGAGCCACAGTTACTGAGCCTGCGCGTCTGGAGCTTGTGCTCCGCAACAAGAGAGGCCGCGACAGTGAGAGGCCCGCGCACCACGATGAAGAGTGGACCCCGCTCGCCGCAACAAGAGGAAGCCCTTGCATAGAAAACGAAGACCCAACGCAGCCAAAAATAAATAAATAAATTAATTAATTTTTTAAAAAAAACACTACACTGAGACACTCATGTCCCCAAAATTGGCAAATATTAAAAAAATTTACCAGCGCATTGTGTTGGTGAGGGGGGAAGGGAAATGCACTTGCATTCATTTCAATTTGTAAATTGATACAAATTCTACAGAAGGTAGTTTGTTTTTTTGTTTTTTTAATACTTTACTTATTTATTTGGTTGTACTGGGTCTTAGTTGTGGCAGGCAGTCTCCTTATTTGTGGCATGCGAACTCTTAGTTGCAGCATGCATGTGGGATCTAGTTCCTTGACCAGGGGTCGAACCCAGGCCCCCTGCATTGGGAGCTCTGAGTCCCAACCACTGCACCACCAGGGAAGTCCCGGTAATTTGTTTTTGTTTTTGTTTTTTAGATTCCTTAAATAAGTGAAATCATGCAGTATTTGTCTCTCTCTGTCTGACTTATTTCACCTAGCATAATGCCCTTAAGGTCCATTCATGTTGTTGCAAGTGGCAAGATTTGTTTCTTTTTTTATGGCTGAGTAGTACTCCATTGTGTGTGTGTGTGTGTGTGACATCTTCTTTATCCATTCATCTATCTTTGGACACTTAGGTTGTTTCCGTATCTTGGCTATTGTAAATAGTACAGAGAACAGATTAGTGGTTGCCAGAGAGGAGGGGGGTTGGGGTGGGGGCAAAATGAGTGAATGGGATTAAGAGGTACAAACTTCCAGTTATAAAATAAATAAATCACGAGGATGTAATGTACAACAGAGGGAATAAAGCCAATAATATTGTATTGACTTTGTACAATGACAGATGGTAACTAGACTTATCATGCTGATTATTTTGCAATACACAGGCTGACCTCATTGTATTGCCCTTTGCAGATATTGCATTTTTTATAAATTGAAGGTTTGTGGCAATCCTGTATTGAGCAAGTCTATTGGTGCCATTTTTCCAACAGTATTTGCTCACTTTGTGTCTCTGTGTCACATTTTGGTAATTCTCACAATATTTCAAACTTTCCCATTATTATTATATTTGTTATGGTGATCTGTGATCAGTGATCTTTGATGTTATTATTTCAAAAAGATTAAGACTCACTGAAGGCTCAGATGATAGTTAACATTTTTTAACAGTACAGTACTTTTTAATGAAGGTATGTACAATATCTTTTTAGACATAATGCTTTTGCACACTGAACAGATTACAGTAGAGAGTAAACATACTTTTATATGCACTGGGAAACGAAAAAAATTTGTGTGACTCACTTTATTGTGATATTCACTTGATTGTGATGGTCTGGAACTGAACCCGCAGTATGTCCGAGGTGTGCCTGTTTACAAATGTTGAAACACTATGTTGAAACTAATATAGTATTGTATGTCAAATACACTTCAATTTTTTTAAAGGAGGTAATTTGATAATATTTATCAAAATTATAATTGTGCAAAAGTCCAGCAATTCCTCTTTTGGACTTTAACTTACATTTCAAAAAATCAGGTCTGTACAAGGTGACTCATTATAGCTTTGTTTGTAATAGCAAAAAGACTGGAAACAACTTAAATGACCATCAGTGAGGGATTGGTTAAATAAATTATGGTATATCTGTACCACAGAAATCATGTGTTATCTAAGAAAATTAGAAAGCTCTTCATGTACTGATATGGAATGATGTCCAAGACATGTTATAAAAAAGCAAGGAAGGCTTCTTATGCAGCTAAGGCTTTGAGAAGCCTTGATCTAGCAGATGTTGGTCCTTTGAGAAAAGACCTGAAAGACGTGAATGCTTCTCCAAAAAGCAGAAAACTAAAGGAAGTGAGCTAAGAGACAGGGATCCTAGAGGAGGTAGATGGCAAACTGGCCGGAGCACCATAAAACAGAAGGAGAAAGGAAAACCAGATCGGAGGAACTCCATGATTCTTCTCCAAGGTATTTTTAAATGGGCTTAGGACATCAGCATGCTTCATTTCCAGAATGTTTTGGCAATGATTCAGATGGTGGAGTAAAAGGACTTGAGATCACCTCCTCTCACAAAAACAACCAAATCACAACTAACTGCTGAAGAACCATCGGCCAAGAAGGACTGGAACCTACAAAAAAAAAAATATTTTACATCTAAAGACAATGAAGAAGCTACAACTAGACAGAGTAAGAGTTCTCAGCCCACGTCAGGCTCCCCAGTCTGGGGTTCTGGCATTGGGAGGAGGAGCCCCCAGAACATTTGGCTTTGATGGTCAGCAGGGCTTGAGTGCAGGAGCTCCATAGGACTGGGGGAAACAGAGACTCCACTCTTGGAGGGTGCACACAAGTTTTCATGTGCACTGGGACCCAGGGCAGAGCAGTGACTCCACATGAGCCTGGGACAGACCTACCTGTGGGTCTTGGAGGGTCTCCTGAGGTGGTGGAGGTTGGCTGTGGCCCATTGCAGGGGCAAGGACACTGGTGGTGGAGGCCCCTAGGGAATATTCCTTGGTGTGAGCTCTCTCAGCATGGTGCCGTCTTGGCACCGAGACCTGGCCCCACCCAACAGTCTGCAGGCTCCAGTGTTGGGATGCCTCAGCCCAAACAACCAACAGGGTGGGAACACAGCCCTATCCATCAGCAGACAGGCTGCCTAAAGTCATTGTGAGCCCACAGCCATCTCTAGACACGCCACTTGACATGGCCATGCACACCAGAGGGTCAAGATCTAGCTCCACCACCAGTGGGCTGGCGTCAGTCCCTCCCATCAGGAAGCCTGCACAAGCCCCTGGACCAACCTCATCCACCAGGGGGCAGACACCAGAAGCAAGAAGAACTACAATCCTGCAGCCTGAGGAACAGAGCCCACAAACACAGAAATTTAGACAAAATGAGATGACAGAGAAATATGTTCCAGATGAAGGAACAAGATAAAACCCCAGAAGAACGACTAAGTGAAGTGGAGATAGGCAATCTGTTTGAAAAAGAATTCAGAATAATGATAGTAAAGATGATCCAAGATCTCGGAAAAAGAATGGAGGCATAGACTGAGAAGATACAAGAAATGTTTAACAAAAACCTAGAAGATTTAAAGAACAAACAAATAGAGATGAACAATACAATAACTGAAATGAAAAATACACTAGAAGGAATCAATAGCAGAATAAATGAGGCAGAAGAACGGATAAGTGAGCTGAAAGACAGAATGGTGGAAATCACTGCTGTGGAATAGAATTAAGAAAAAAGAATGAAAAGAAATGAGGACCATCTCAGAGACCTCTGGGACAACATTAAATGCACCAACATTCACATTATAGGGTCCCAGAAGGAGAAGAGAGGAAGGGCCTGAGAAAATATTTGAAGAGATAATAACGAAAAACTTCCCTAACATGGGAAAGGAAACACTCACTCAAGTCCAGGAAGTGCAGAGATTCCCATACAGGATAAACCCAAGGAAGAACACACTGAGACACATATTTGCAAAAATTAAAGACAAAGAGAAAATATTAAAAGCAACAAGAGAAAAGCAACAAATAACATACAAGGGAATCCCCATAAGGTTATCAGCTGATTTTTCAGCAGGAACTCTGAAGGCCAGAAGGGAGTGGCACCATATATTTAAAGTGATGAAAGGGAAAAACCTACAACAAAGAATACTCTACCCAGCAAGACTCTCATTCAGATTCAGCAGAGAAATCAAAAGCTCTACAGACAAGCAAAAGCTAAGAGAATTTAGTACCACTAAACCAGCTTTACAACAATGCTAAAGGAACTTCTCCAGGAGGGTAAGAAAAGGCCACATATAGAAACAAGAAAATTATAAATGGGAAAGCTCACCAGTAAAGGCAAACATACAGTAAAGGTAGGAAATCATCAACACACAAATATGATATCAAAACCAGCAATTGTGAGAAGAGGAGCATACAAATGGAGGAGATTGGATATGCATTTGAAATTAAGTGACCAGCAACTTAAAACAATCTTGTATATATATAGACTGCTATATCAAAACCTCATGGTAACCACAAACCAAAAAACTACAATAGGGGCTTCCCTGGTGGCACAGTGGTTGATAATCTGCCTGCCAATGCAGGGGACACAGGTTCGAGCCCTGGTCTGGGAAGATCCCACATGCCACGGAGCAACTGGGTCTGTGAGCCACAATTACTGAGCCTGCGCGTATGGAGCCTGTGCTCCGCAACAAGAGAGGCCGCGATAGTGAGAGGCCCGTGCACTGCAATGAAGACTGGTCCCCGCTTGCCACAACTAGAGAAAGCCCTCACACAGAAACGAAGACCCAACACAGCCATAAATAAATAAATAAATAAATAAATTTTTTTAAAAAACTACAATAGATACACACAAAAGAAAAAGCAATCCAAACACAACACTAAAGACAATCATAAAATCACAAGAGAAGAGAACAAAAGAAGGGCAGAAAAAAGACCTAAAAAACCAAATCCTGAACAATTAACAAAATGGCAATAAGAACATATATATTGAGAATTACCTTAAATGTAAATGGATTAAATGCTCCAACCAAAAGATATAGGCTGGCTGAATGGATACAAAAGCAAGACCCATATATATGCTGTCTACAAGAGACCCACTTCACATCTAGGGACACATACAGACTAAAAGTGAGGGGATGGAAAAATATATTCCACGCAAATGGAAAACAAAAGAAAGCTGGAGTAGCAACTACAAGAAAAAAAAAACTGTAAAAAACATAAACACGTGGAGGCTAAACAATGCTACTAAACAACAAATGGATTACTGAATAAATCAAAGAGGAAATTTAAAAAACACCTAGAGACAAATGAAAATGAAAACATGACGATCCAAAACCTATAGGATGCAGCAAAAATAGTTCTAAGAGGGAAGTTTATAGCAATACAATCTTACCTCAGGAAATAAGACAAATGCATAAATCTCTTGCATTTCTATACATTAACAATGAAAGATCAGAAAGAGAAATTAAGGAAACAACCCCATTTACTATCTCATCAAAAAGAATAAAATACCTAGGAATAAACCTACCTAAGGAGGCAAAAGACCTATACTCTGAAAACTATAAGACCCTGATGAAAGAAATCGAAGATGACACAAACGGATGCAAAGACATACCATGTTCTTGGATTGGAAGAACCAATATTGTTAAAATAAGTATACTACTCAAGGCAATCTACAGATTCAATGCAATCCCTATCAAATTACCAATGGCATTTTTCACAGAACTAGAACAAAAAATTTTTAAATTTGTATGGAAACACAAAAGACCCCTAATAGCCAAAGCAATCTTGAGAAAGGAAAACAGAGCTGGAGGAATCAGGATCCCCAACTTCAGACTATACTACAAAGCTACAGTAATCAAAACAGTATGGTACTGGCACAAAAATAGAAATATAGGTCAACGGAACAAGATAGAAAGCCCAGAAATAAACCCAGGCACCTATGGTCACGTACTCTATGACAAAGGAGGCAAGAATATAAAATGGAGAAAAGACAGTCTCTTCAATAACTGGTGTTGAGAAAACTGGACAGTTACATGTAAAAGAATGAAATTAGAACACTCCTTAATACCGTACACAAAAATAAACTCAATATGGATTAAAGACCTAAATGTAAGACGTGATACTATAAAACTCTTAGAGGAAAACATAGGCAGAACAGTCTTTGACACAAATTGCAGCAATATCTTTTTGGATCCACCTCCTAGAGTAATGAAAATAAAAACAAAAATAAACAAATGGGATCTAATTAAACTTCAAAGCTTTTGCACAGCAAAGGAAACCATGAACAAGATGAAAAGACAACCCTCAGAATGGGAGAAAATATTTGCAAATAAAGCGACTGACAAGGGATTAATTTCCAAAATATACAAACAGTTCATGAAGCTCAATATCAAAAAAACAATCCAATCAAAAAATGGGCAGAAGATCTAAATAGACATTTCTCCAAAGAAGACATACAGATGGCCAAAATGCACATGAAAAGATGCTCAACATCCCTAATTATTAGAGAAATGCAAATCAAAACTACAATGAGATATCACCTCACACCAGTCAGAATGCCTAGCATCAAAAAGTCTACACATAATAAATGCTGGAGAGGGTGTGGAGAAAAGGGAACCCTCCTACACTCTTGGTGGGAATGTAAATTGGTACAACCACTATGGAGAACAGTATGGAGGTTCCTAAAAAACTAAAAATAGAGCTACCATATGATCCAGCAATACCACTCCTGGGCATATATCCAGAGAAAACCTTAATTCAAAGAGATACATGCACTTCAATGCTCACTGCAGCACTATTTACAATAGCCGGGACATGGAAGCAACCTAAATGCCCATCAACAGACGAATGGATAAAGAAGATGTGGTACATATACACAATGGAATATTACTTAGTCATTAAAAAGAATGAAATAATGCCATTTGCACCAACATGGATGGACCTAGAGATTGTCATACTGAGTAAAGTAAGTCAGACAGAGAAAGAGAAGTATCATATGATATCACTTATATGTGGAATCTAAAAAAAATGATACAAATAAACTTATTTAAAAAGCAGAAAGAGACTCACAGACATAGAAAACAAACTTATGGTTACCAAAGGGGAAGGTGGGGGCAGGGGGAGGGATAAATTAGGAGTTTGTGATTAACATATACACACTACTATATATAAAATAGATAATCAACCAGGTCCTAATACATAGCACAGGGAACTCTACTCAATATTCTGTAATAACCTATATGGGAAAAGAATCTGAAAAAGAATGGATATAGGTATATGTAAAACTGAATCACTTTCCTGTTCACCTGACACGAATACACCATTGTAAATCAACTATTCTCCAATAAAAAATAAAAATTAAATTAAAAATTTAAAAAAACACAAAAAAGCAAAAAACAAGTACCACTATGGCAGGGTTTTAATTAATCTTTGAGTAGCTTTCAGTCTGAATTGTACTTTTTCAAATATTGCTTGAAAATATACATCCAGAGTAGGACTTTACATTTCATAATATTCAGAAAAGCTATTTAGAAAGTGCTATTGCTCCAAAATATGTTCCATAACTACACTTTTTCTCCATTGAAGTGCTATACTTACCTCCAGACTCAAAATCATTTGTCTCCATTCATCTGTGTATAATACACATTAAGTCCATTAAAGTCCATTCATTTAATGGCTTAATATTTGCCTTCTGTTTTCACGCATTTTATTTTTGTGGTCTTAGGCTGTGTACATTTTAAATTTTTCATCTTCTGAATGTTAACCAACAAGTCAAATAAGAGCCCACACACTTGCATCAAGAAAAAAAAAAGCAAAGAAGTAGTATGCTAACATTTTTTTTAATGCAAAATAAAAAGAGCAAAGAGTATATAGATATATATGTAATTGCCTGGATAGATAAAAAGATGATAGCTGGATAAAGAGAGAGAGAGAGGGAGTCTGTGTGTGTGTATCTTCCTGGAAAAATACACAAGAAACCGGGGAGTGGGAGGGGAGAGGATGCTGGATGATAAGAGTAGAAGGGAGGAAAAACATAAAGAAACTATAAATAAAAACAAACACAGAAGGCAGGAGACAAAGTTGAACAAACGACACTCAATGCAATCTATTCCACTTGTCCCTTTTTAAATTGTACTACATTTTATCTTCTAGACAGATTTGTTTCAGGAGTCCCATCAAGAAAATCTGAAAAACATTGAAACCCAACAATTTGACCATAAACTAGGCTACATAGACAAGAGCTGAGTTGTGGATAAGTCTGCCTGTCACTCTGCTAAGCACCTATTTTGTGCTTAAGATGGAAATGTCATACTCTCCCACTCGCAAAAGACAGTTTATGACCAATGCTTCACCATTTCCACTTTCAGTCTGCTGACATATTTGAAAGATTATAAATTATTGACTTAAAACACTAACATTCACAGCCATTCTCTTTAGTCATTTGTGAGGCCTGTCTTGACGAGAGAACTAGATTAACGGAACAAAGCCGAGGGCCACAATGTGCACTGAGAGTTGATGGGATGCCTCCTTCCCCAGGTGTCATCTTCTGAAATAAACTGGCTGAAGTTTGTAACCACCAAGTCGGGTGCTGAGCTGCCCTGGGACAGACAGGCCTGGGAGAGCCTTTGGGTCGGACCCGGGCACTGAGGCCTTTGGCCGGCGTGCTCTTCCCCTGTCCTGTTTCGCGCGTGGTGTGTCCACGTGCACACCTCTGGCCTCTCTGCCTGGGACTTTATACACCCTGGGCAGTTGGCCAGGGGCCTTGGTTTTGTTTGCAGAGTTGCCTAATCAGACATTGGTGTTAAGAAACAAAGTCAGGTTCCTGGAGCCCAAACAAAGGAGAAACAGAGGCCCTCTGGCCTCTTCTGAGCCCCAGTGGTCACAAGAAACACCATGAGGTGCTCCCAAAATTTCGCGGCCAAATAGACTTGAAGTAACCCTCCCTCAGGCTGACAGGGAGTCCTCAGCGGGGAAATTACGGGGCCAGGCCAACACACACTGGGATCCAGCTATGAGAAAACTGGTCACTCTTGCCCAGGCTGGCCCGGGCAAACTGGGGACGGGCTGCCCAAGTCACCTTCACACCCTCCTCCTCCCAGTTCCATCTGCTCCCCTGGCAACAAGGAGCCCATGGCCTTTTCTTCTGTGACAGCGTTGCTTGCCTTCTCGACTGTTCCTCATCCCTCTCGCGTCCAGATGTGTGTTCCCACAGAGCCCCCAAATGAAACAGATTCAGGACCCCTGCAAACCGAGGTTGAATATCTGATAGCAATCTGCCCTTTGTCCACCAAGAAACTCCCCAGGCGCCAAGGCCTTAACTCAGAGGTGTGAACCTTCATGGTAGCCCTTACGGTCACGGCTGGGGACCCAGGAGGGTCTGGGGCAGGGAGCCTTCCCATGCGACTGTGTCCAAACTCTGGTACCCACCGCTGCCCCAGCTGGTTCAGCTCCATCCAGCGCAGGGAAGGGCATCCGTGCCCTTTGGTACCACCTCCGGCCACCCCCGCCACAGTCCAGCACAGCCTCCATCTTGAGGGGCTTGCGAGTGTCCTGACCTGTTCCAAAGGGTGATGTCCATGGGAGGAGTCAGGTGGGGTCACAGTCTTGGGTCCCCGCTGGTATCTCTCAGACTAGACAGGGAGCAGGTGATGTGTTTGCCAAGAAGGATGACGGCCGCTCCTCAGCCTGGGTCAGGCACGGGCTCCATGAACCCGCTCTTCACATCAAGTCCCAGGCCTGCAGTCACCGAGGGCCTAGGATCGGGGCGCTTCCAAAGCAGTTTCTTTGTATTTCTGTGTGACAGCCAACACCGGATTGTTCTACCATCTACTCCTGTTCTGTCCCATGTGGCAGCTGCCAGCTATACCTGACTACTGAACTGTGCCTAGTCTGAACTGAGAAGCTGAGTATACAACACACAGTGGACGTATTTTTTGGGTAGGTTGATATTATAACATTTATTAAAATAATGCTATGGGTTAATAGAAACAACAAAGAACCAAAGAATTGAAATGCAAGCTATGTAAAATCCCAACTAAAACCCAAAATTGTCTAATGTACTCATTCATTAGCTAAATAAAGCCCAAGAAAGACAAGACACCCAATATAATAAAGTACTGCAAAACAACTGGCAAGTTTCAGTTATCAAAATTGCATTTTGTATCCATTGAAGATGTAGTGCACAATAAGAATGCAAAATATCACATTAATAATTGTGTCTAAAAATTCCATACCACATGGAATCTTACTATTTCATCATGTAGATTCTAGTAATTTCAGGACTATATTAAAAAATGCAAGCCATCATAATATATAGTATGTCATAGTTAAGAGTTAATTGCTAATGAAAATGCAAGGAATAACTTTGTTAAAATATAGGGAAGGGAAGAGAATGTTACTCATTGTTAGAATGGAAAAGATGTAATAATTTTAATGAATGAAATTTTCTTTTGAATTCATCACTTACTAGCTAAATCAATTTTCATTTGAGTATTTCTTAAAAATATTGTGTCTACTGAATGATAATATTTTGGACACTTGGGTTAAATACATCACTAATTCAATATACTTGGTTTTCAATTTCTTTTTCCTTTTTCTAAAATGCGACTCCTAGAAGAGTTTACATCTATGACTTGTCCTGTATTTCTATGGGATGGCGCTGGTCTACTTGGTAACCCTAAGAGCTATGGATCTCAGAATTGCCCTCCTGTATTGTTCCAAGGCAGAGTTGCCAAAAGGGAAGGTGCATGTGATTTGGGAGGTGAAGGTGAGCAGCAGCTCCTGTGCTTTCAAGGTTATTGTTAGGTTGAGGTGGTGAGAGACAGACATGGGGAGCTGGTGGGTTATGGCAACTCTCAGCCCTGATGGCCGGTCTTGCTGACCCACGCTGACCCCAGGCCCTCGGCTGCAAACCCTCAGAGGGCAGCCACCAAGAGCCAAGAACCTTCCAAAGACGTCTACCCCAGGCCCCTCCTTAGGCCTACGCCTCCTCCCACCCCTGTGTCGGCTCCGACTCCCAGTACACGACCTGATTCCCAAATAACCCTCAAGGTTCTGCTTCCCTGATTGCTACCCATCCCTCCGGAGGCAGTGAGGCCTCGTAGTCTGTTGGGAGTTAAAAAAAACCACAACACAAAACTGAGAACATAAAACATCTTGGCTAATGTATCAAAATGCAACTGGACACGTCTCAGAAACAAGAGGCCTGCTCCGCCCAGGCCTCTAAGATGCCGTGTCCTCCCATTGCACCCCCTCCCCTTTGCTGTCCCCCTTTTCACTGGCTATTCCTTCCCTGTCCACAAGCAGGCCCACCCCCCTGCTGTTTTTAAAGCACCTAAAAGGAAAAAAACACCCTCACTCTCTCTCTCCTACAGACAAATTTTAACGCAAGATCTACGTTCACTGCTTCACCTTTGGATCCTGTTTCAACATCCACCACTCCCAGAACTGCTGGGTGCAGGTCACCTATGGCCTAGTTTCCAAATCCATTGGCTTCTTTTCAGTCTTGCCCAACCTGACCTCAGAGCACAGCTGGACACCGTGGCCCAGTTTCTCCCTCTAGAACACTTGCTCTGCCATCTTCACCTCTTCACTGGCCTTCCCTGGCTCCTCCTTCTCTCCCGGTCCCTCCATCAGGTCTCCGCAGGGTTCTGACCTGAGTACACGTCTCTCCTCACTTTACGCCCTCTCGGAGCACTGTCATTTACTCCAAGGTTTATTTATTTATTTATTTATTTTAAAATTTATTTTTGGCTGCATTGGGTCTTTGTTGCTGTGCGCGGGCTTTCTCCAGTTGCAGTGAGCGGGGGCTACTCTTCGTTGTGGTGCGCAGGCTTCTCACTGTGGTGGCTTCTCTTGTTGCAGAGCAGGGGCTCTAGGTGTGCAGGCTTCAGTCGTTGTGGCACGCGAGCTCAGTAGTTGTGGCTCACGGGCTTAGTTGCTCTGCGGCATGTGGGATCTTCCTGGACCAGGACTCGAACCCGTGTCCCCTGCACTGGCAGGCGGATTCTTAACCACTGCGCCACCAGGGAAGTCCCACTCCAAAGTATATTTAAACTATCATTTCCAAAGGAATGACTCCCTAATCTCTATCTTTCCAACACTGCTCACTGGAGGTTCCATAGAGTTCCAAGTTCAATGTGTCCAAGATGAAACTCATCACCGGCCCATCCTCTTCCCAGTTTTCCATCTTCAAGTAGTGTAGTCAAGACCCTTCCTGTTACAAATGACTTACACAAGTAAATGAACCTTTGAACAGATTTAAGTAAAGCCCAGGGCCTCAAGTGATGTCATTAGGACTTGGTCTCTCTCCATTTTGCTTCACTCTGGGACAGGTCCTCCCCACACACTGGTTCCCGGCTGCTCCTGGCTTCCATGTTCAAGTCCAGTGGAAAGACAGCATCTCTTCCTGGTAACTTCTGCCCAAGTTCCTGGATTCCCTCTGATTGGACCATGTATCCATTCTAGAACCAATCCCTGTATCCAGGGATAGGATTGCACTGCTTGGTAATTGGATTACATACAGTCCACAGAGAGCCGACTCTGGTCAGGCAATAATGGTCCTTCCACCTCCCAGCACATACACACAGTCAATGTACTAGGTGGATTCTTTTTTCATGTCTCTTGTTTTCTCTCCATTTCCTTAGTTTAACCCCTTCTTATCTTCTCTTGCCTGGACAATTTGAATAGTTCCCTAAGGAGAACTTCTCCCTCTGGTCACTTCTGTTCCAACCTCCACACCACCAACTTGGTTATCTTTTTAAAGCTTGGATTCGATATCACCTTTTTGCTCAGCACCATTCAAGACTCATCCCTGTGGTTTTGTGTGTAATTTGTTCATGTCCTTGCTGAGTAGAAGTCCATCCTTTTTTATCCACTCACCTGTTGATGGACATTTGTTTCCAGGATTTGGCTATTATGATTAAACATTTGTGTACAAGTCTTTGTGTGGATGTGTTTCCATTTCTCTTGAGTAGAGACCTAGGAGTAGAACTGATGGGTCATATGGTGAGTGTACGTTTAACTCTGAGAAACTGCCAAGCTGTCGTCCAAACTAGTTTCACTATTTCACATTCCCACCAGCAATGTATGAGAATTCCATGTGCCCCACATCCTTGCCAATACGTGCTATCATCATATTTTTAAATTTTAATTATTCTACAGGTGTGTAGTGGTATTTTACTGTGGTTTTAATTTGCATTTCCTTGGGAGTGGGATAGTGCACATTTTTCGTGTGCTTTTTGGCCTTCTGTATATTTCTTTTGTGAAGTGTTTGTTGAGATGCTTGCTTATTTTCAATTGGGCTTCATGACTTATTGAATTAATTTGCTAAAAAATTGTTAAGAAATTTTGCATCTATGTCCATGAGGGATATTGGTCTTCGGTTTGCTTATAAAAATTCTGTTTGTTTTTGCTATCAGAGTAATGCTAACCTCATAAAATGATTTGGAAAGTGCTTTCTCCTCTATTTTCTGAAAGGATTTGTATAGGATTGATATTAATTTTTCCTTAAATGTTTGATGGGATTCACAAGTAAAGCCATCTAGGCCGGGAGTTTTCTTTGTGGGAAGGTTTTTAATTACAAATTTAGTTTCTTTAATAGATATAAGGCTATTCAGATTTTCTATTTCTTCTGTCAATTTTGGTAATATGTGCCTTTCAAAAAATGTGTCCATTTTATCTGAGTTGTCAGATTTAAAAGCAAAAAGTTGTTCATAATATCTCCTTGTTATCCTTTAAATGTCTGTAGGATCTGTAATGATGTCCCATATTTTTCACTGTGGACTATTTGGGGCAGGAGGTAGGGGGGGATAAAAAGAGCCAGATTCTAATCTTCCACAGTAGGAAATCAGTAGATAACACCTCTGATGGGAAGAAACCAAGAATAGGTGGTAAAAACATGGTATTTAGAAAAAATGGAGGTAAATACAAGAAGAAACTGGAAAAGGGATGAAAGTAGTTGCCTCTGTGGACAGGATCAGTGTGGGGTGGGGCATGGTGGGGCAAAGGATGGAAACAGTTCATTCTAAACTAGTACCAAGTTCAAGTTCAGGGTTCTTTCATTCTAGATCTTGCCTCTCATTTGCCTTTCTCTCCCCCAATTCAGGCTGGGCTGAAGATGAGCTCCTTGTTTCAATCCTTCAGCCAACTCCTCTTATTAGCATCATTAAGGGCCTTGGCTCAGTCTGGTTTCCCTGGGTGTCAGACCCAATTCCTATCCCATTTGCAGAGATGGCAGACCTGGACATCCCCGAAGGATCCTTACTTTGGGCCAGTGGTGTACCCGGTACACCCGGTATACAAACTTTGATTATTTTGGTAATAGGCCTATATAAAAATGTTTATTTAAATAATGGTCCAGTAACTTGTAGGTGAATTTTAATAAAATCAATACGCCTGCAAAAGGTACAATTTGAGCAACTAATAAATCATACGATTGATATCATGCTTGATTTTCTTTATGTTTCATTCGTGGACTAAAATTTGCACTTTCCAAACAAAAATATTACACTTCATAGTCTGCACTCTGTTGCACTGTTTAAAATTTTAACCACCAATAAAAACTCTAAGTGGTTACATAGAATGACAGAATTGGAGCAATTCAAGTTTTGCTTCATCTTTATAATCACTGTCTATTATCATTTACTTCAAATAAATTACTTAAATGCAGGGATATGTAGGAACACAGGGGCTGGAAACGTGAACTGTGCCCCAAGTAGGCTTGAACGATTCCAGAACAGTAGAACTTCGTCTCCAGATGAGGGTGTGAAGCTGAGTTTGTGTGTGTTGTGGGCCCACCGTATACCTGGGAGTTCTCAGAATTAATTTCCATGTAGAATACAAGCTTTTATTAAAGGATAAGTAATACAAATGTGCTAATTTGAAGCTTCCATATATATTACTAAAACTCAACAGAACTTAGACCCACTGAAGATGTTTAGGTGGAGGAGAACTTTATCACAGATCTTGTTTAGAATTGCCAAGTGCTTGATAATAAAAAGCACACTGGCTTTTAGTCTTAATTTCCTGATTGTTTTTTAATTGTCTGCAGGCAGCCAGGTAACCACTCCCACCCTTAGTATGTCACAGTCATGGGCCGACCATTCAATGGCCACTCTGTCACAGGGAAGGACACTCACTGTCTCTACTCGACCCGCTGTCCACACGTTACCCTCTCATCTTAGCTTCCGCTTCCAGAATCCCAACAAACCTTTTCTTACAGGCAGTGTCCTCCACACTGTTGAATCCAGCACACATCTTACTGGGCTTTTCAACATCATCCAAGCAGTTGACCATGTCCTCTTTCTGGAAACATTCTCTTCTACTTTTCCACCCACGTGTCCGTGCGCTCTTTCCCAGTCTCCTTTGCTGGCTCACACTCCTACCCGCACCCATTAAATGTTGGCGTCCCCAGGGTCTGATCCAGCCCCTCTTCTCCTCTGCTGTTCCACTCTCACTAGAATTGGATCGACTCCCATCACACCAAACACTGCTCACAGGTAAGCCACTCTCACGTTCTAAACTGCCTACTTCCCATCTCCGCTCAACAGGTCACTGACAAAGCAAATATGCCCATAACCTAAGACATTCATTTATTCATTTGACCTTCCACAAACATGTAACTGTCAGTAAATGGACCCCAGCCATAATATCCAGCTGTTGCTCCAATATTCCCCCATCTCGGTAACCACATCACTGGTCACCAGGTTACCTAAGCTGGAAACCCAGGAATGGCCCTTGATACCTCTTTCCCTCTCATCCTCTGCATTAAATCAATCCGTCTCATCTATTCTTCCTCGAAAACACATCCCAAGCCTCTGTACCTCTTTCCATCTCCACCGCCCGCTCCTGGTCCGAGCCACGATCGTTTCTTACCTGGACCACTGCAGCGGCCTTCCTCCCTTCACGTGTCCTACTCATTCTCCATTTTGCAGCCAGAGAGGTATTTTTGGAGATGCCAATCTTACGTGACATCCTCTGCTTAAAACCCTTCCCCCATGTGGTTTACAGAGTCCAACACGACCCGGCCCCGTCTCTCCAGCCTCATTTCATGGCACTGCAGCCAGCCTGGAGGTCCTGGCCCTCCATGTGCCGGGCAGCTCCTCACCTCCAGGATGTCACATGTCACATGTCACACGTGCACTGCTCTCTCCTCCTTGCCTCACTCGCTCTTCTCAGCCCTTCTGGGCTCACACTACCCACCTCCTCCCCAGTGAAGCCTTCCCTGCCCCACCCTGAGGTCCACTAGCCCAGGGAGGGCAGTGAGAGTGTCACCCTACTCATTGCCTATCCCTGGCACCCAGTCCTGAGACTGGCCCCCGGGTAGCTCACAGCAAGGGCTGGCAGTGCCTCCCTGTTGTTGGAGGGACAGAGGCTTAGTGACTCTGGCATCAGAATTACCTGTGTTGTCTGGGAACACACCTCGGGACGGGTGGTCTCTGTGGACAAACCATTAAACAGAATGGAGAATTGCCTTTCTGCAGGCTTGGCCCAACTCCCCAGAAGTCCCTGTGTAACCCTAAAGTGAAGCACCTCAGGAAAACATGCCCCAAAGGCCAGGCTTTTCCCCCTGAAGCTGCCCTGGGAGTCATGTCAGCACCTCCCCCGCTTCCCTCTTCTCCCCACACCACCCCCTGAAGGGCTCACTCACCCAGGGTTTCCAAGGATCAAATTGGCCTAGATCCACACACTTCCTCTGAGGCAAAATGTACCCATGACTTTTTTGTGCTTTTGAGTTAGACCAGAATAAGCATGAGGTGTGAAGTTTTATTACCCCCTGAGAACTGTTTACACCAGGCGTGTTGCTTGTTAAAGACCGTGGGGGGCACATGTCCGGGCTCATCTGAGAGCATGAAGTGGGTGGGCGCAGGGCCGGAGGCTCGGTAGGGCCATTGTTCCAGCATCAATTCTTTCTAAAGTCCCAACTGGATTACTTGGAGGCAGCTTAATTAAGCCTGCTGTGTTTTCTTCTTTCTCCTTTCTTCTAACTTTAAGTACTTACTGCTGTTCCAGCGGAATACAGAGAACTTGCTTCTCTGGCCACTCGGAAGATGTAGGTCAGAGCTCTCTTACCAAAAAATAAGTAAAATCATACAGGATTTGATTAATATAGTCCATAAACTTCTGTCTGAAAGTATGTATGTGTCTGTCTGTCCATCCATCCATGCATCCATCCATCCATCCCTCCCTCCCTCCCTCTATCCTATCTACCTACCTACTTACCTATCTTTCTTTACATGCCTCAGAGAATATACTTTTGTTTCATATGCTCATGGAACATTTATAAAAATTGATCAAGTAATTGGACCAAAAAAACACAACAGATTTTTTTAAATGTAGAAAACTTTAGGTTACATTTGCTGATTATAATCCAATAAAATTCAAAATAGCTAATTTAAGGAGGATACATTTTTTTTTAATATTTAGAAATTACAAACACATTCCTAGGTAGCTCTAAGATGAAAGAAGAAATCAAAAGTAAATTAAAAACTACACAGAAAGCAATTAAAGAACACTTAATACCAAAATCTATGTGATAAAGCTGTATTTAGAAAAAAATTTATAACCCTAAAATGTCATCATTGTTCAAGAAGATAGGTGAAAAAAACAAAACTAAACTAAACACCTGTCTTAGAAGGCAAGAAAAGAACAGTAAAGATAAATCAAAACAAGCCAGGTAGGAGAAACAAAAGATTAAAGGTACAATCAATAGAATAATAAAAACAAAGTAGCAAAGAGAAACCAATCCCAAACTGGTTCTCTGAAAAGTACAGTAACTTCCTCAAAAACTTAGTTATGAAAAAAAAAAGTAAAAATATGCAAGATTAAGAATGAGAAAAGAGAAATAACCAGATATAGGAAGTATTAAAATAATCTTTAGAGAATACAAACGTATGGCAACAAATTTAAAAAACCTAAGAGAACTGGATGATTTTTAAAAAACCAAGTATGCTACCAAAATTGACCTATGAAGCAGTGGGAAACTTGAATACTCCAATTAGCAGAGGGCATGGGGGTGGGAATGGGGGGTGGCGGGTGATGATTAAAAGGAACCACTGAAAAAGATTCTGGAACCGGATGGATTTGAGGCCTACTTTCATCTAACTTTTAAAAAGTAGAACTAGAAACTCCAAGTCTAAAGTCTTGCAAGTCACAGAAAATGGTGGAGAGTTCTCCTATGCATTTTATGAAGGCAGCATAATTTTAATTCTAAAATCTGAAGAGACTGTGAAATGAGAAAATTATAGATAGACCCCCTTTCACTCTAAAGATGAAAAGACTCAAAATACTAGCAAAAAGAACCAGGAAATGTATCAAAAGAATAACAGATTAACACATTATGACCAAATGGGGCTTATTCCAGGGACTAAGGGTGGTGTGATACCAGGAAATCTGTTAATATAATGTATTCCATTTTTAAAAAATTAAAGAAGAAACAATATGGTCATAACAATAGATGTTGAAAGGGTTTTGCTGTAATTCAACAGCCATTCCTAACCTAAATTCCTACAAACAAATGAAAAGATGGTCAGACTCACTGCTGGTAATTCACTAAAGCAAGAATGAGATGCGACTTGTCCCCATTAGACTGGTTGACATTTCTGGCGGGGGCACAGAGAGAGGGCACTCAGGTGGGCCTCAGCCCTCCACATCCCCACCAGCATTTCTGGGAAGTGATCTTGCGTGTACCCTCGGAGACAATTGGCTGCTGGGAATCTACTGCACAGAAATAAAACTAGTGCATAAGCACGTAAGTAGGAGGGTGTCTACTGTAGCGCTGGTGTTAGGGGGCGGGCGGGGTGGCGTGAGAATCAAGTGAATGCCCCTCAGTACAGGAATCGTTGAGCCCACACAGGACAGTCACACCATCAGCTGTGCTGCATTTAAGGGGACAGAGTTACACCAACCTGAAGGTAACACTGAGAAGGTGCAGAAAAGCACGATTCCAACGTTATGAAAACAAACGTTGGGAACGACATATGACTAATGTCTGTATATAATCACATGAACATAGTGAGAACACAGGCCATCCACGAGTCCACTGGTTTTGAGGTGGAGTTGGGAGGGATATGGGGGGGAAGCAATAGCTGCCCTCATATGCTGTAACATAGATATGAAATTATATTTTTGTTTCGCATTTGTATGCAAAAATTTTAAATCTGACGTTTAAAAGTTTCAACAGGATTATTCCGCAGCAAGTTCCCTTCTTCTTCCTTTGGTGTCCACAATTGCTTCAGGCACCTTCCCAGCCAGAGGGACGCAGCTTGGACCAGCACCTACTCCTCAGGACCTGGTCTCCATAGTGACCTGGTGTCCGAGTTCGGGGGAGGAGTGCTGTACGCCCTTTCTGTGCCTGGCGTGCTGGGACAGCTTGTCTTCAGATGCCGGCCCCCTGCTCCGGGAGCCCCTGCAATATTCTAGTTGTGCCCTCGTTTGGGGGAGTGAGCCTCCCCTCCCCTCCCCGACGGTGGACGGGGTATTTGAATGAGGGGGAGTGTTTCTTGATGAAATCCAATTCTTTGCCTATTCCACGCTGAACCCTGCAGCTGAATGTGGCTGGAGAAAACCACCACCAGGCTGCCTGGTCTCACTTTAAATCCCTGATCACCAACCTCAAATGGGCCCGTATGTTGCCTGGCAAACATCCCTTACCTCCCTGGTCTGTTCACTTTCCCTTTATCCTAAATGTTTTCTACCTCTCCCTTCTCTCCAAATTTCCATCCCCTCCTGCCCCGTCCTTACTCTCTGCTGATCTCCCTGGGAAAACAGAAGAAACCAAATGAGAATCTCCAGTAGTTTCGACCTCATCTGCCCATGTCCCCGGCCAGCCAGGCTCCCTTCTCCCCGTTATTATCGCCCCTTGTCTCTCGAAGCACCAGCCATCTCTCTCCACTTATGGCCAGATTATTCCAGAGAGTTGTCAATATTCATTTTCTCCAATCTCTCTTCATTTTTCTCTCGAATCTGTGTATCCAGCCTTCACCCTCCCCACTCCACTGAAACCACTCTTAGGAAGGTCTCCAGTGACCTCAATGTTGTAAATCCAGCGTTAACTGTTGGTCCTCATCCTACTTAATCAGCAGCCTTTGATAGTTCATCTCCCTCCTCTGTGGACCTTTCTGGACCCCACGCCCTCCTGGTTTCACACCCGACTCTGGAAGGCACTGCTCTGTCTCCTTTGCTGCTCCTCCCCACTTGCCTAAACTCTTAAACTTCAGGGACCCCCAGGACTCAGATCTTGGACATCTTTTCTTTGCTGCCCTCCCCGCACTGCCCCACTCCTTTGAGGATTTCATATTTCATCCAGGCTCCACGTGTCACTTGCGTGATGACTCCCAATCTTATGCCTTTGGCCCGGACTCATCCCTGGAACTCCAGACGCCAGTGCCCGGCTGCCTTCCTGACCTGTCCAGTAATACCAAGTAGGCACCTTGAACTTAACCAGTCCTGCTCCTCCTGAAGTCTCCTCCTCAGAAATGACAACTTCCATCCTGCCAGGGCCTGGACCAGTATCCTCAGAGTGGTGAGGTGAGCGCAGTCAACACGAAGCCCGGCCCTGGCTGACGGGAAGAGCTGCCAACTCTGGGAAGTTAAGCAAGGCCCGAGGTGCAGGGCTGGCCTGGGAACGCGCTTGCCCGGAGCGAGGGAAAGCCTGCGTGTGACTGCACGTGTTGTAACACGTTTGGCATTTGTCATTGGCGATGGTTCTACAATCTATGGGACAGCAAGAAACCAGAAGGAAACAACATGTTTGGAAGTCAACAGAGCATTTTATTCCACAGGAAGAAAAATAACGACTCTGATATGAGAAAACAGATTCAAGAGTCTCAACAGATTGGTGATTGTAAGAGTGTTCACACGGTGGAGACCCAGATACTTTATTTTCAGAATATTACCGAGCAGCTACTATGGTATTTTGAGGCACAGATGATGCTTAAAAACAAAGCGGCCCAGGAGCCTTCCAAACCCCGAGGTGCGTCTCCACCACGGTGAGGCACTCGGGCCGCTACGAGCCCATGTTTCTGTTTCCCAGTCAGCGGTGAGCAGGCCCAGGTGTGGGAAGCACACAACACCCAGCCTTTCTGGTGGGTGAGGAAAGCAGCTGTGGCCAGGCGGTGATGCGGCCAGCTGTGCTGGCTCAGGGCATCAAGGGGGCTTTGCTTTCTGCTTGCCCAAGTTCTCCTGATTCAACTTATTTTACTTTCCTCGGAGAGGAAATGGGTACTTGAGGCAGCAAGAAAATCGGCAGAAATTATCATAACAATGTCTCAGACATCGCTGGCTAAATACCAATTTAAAAGCCAGAGCCAGGGCCTGCTTCCTCCAAAGCTTTGGATTTTTTCCTGGCAAACCAGGAAACTATGTCCAAAGCCCCTGAAACCTTATCATCTACCAGGCCTGGCACGAGGGCTGCGAGGGCGGAGGGAGCCTGAGAAGCTCTTAGCTGGCACCCACCCCCCAACCCCGCCCCATCTGGTCTTTGGATCCCATTTTAACATCTGCCTCTTCCAAGGCGCAAACGTCAGAGGGGAGTTGTGCAGTAGGGAGATGAGCAACTATTGTATTTCGAGGGCTGATGAAATTTAGAAAGGAGCCGGGAGGAGGGCATCTCAACACCCCTCTGGAGTCTCCTGGAAGCACCATTCCACAGCGCAGCCCTCAACCAACTTCCCGTTGGCAGAGCTGCAGAGAACACCGGTCGCCGCTGGGCCCAAAGTTAGGCTTCCTTAGTAACACCAAGCTCCTCAATCCAACAGAACTCCCAAGTGACTTCATTCCAGAAAGTGACAGAAGGCTCACTGACACAAACCATCAACCCTCTGAGAGTCTCACCGTTAAGAGATCATGATCTCAGGCAGTGCGTTACTGATGACAAAAACCACAAGCCAAACTTGTGGGGTGCAGGGCGGGAGGCTGGTGAGGAAGACGAGAAGCCTGCAGGGAGCCGCACCTGGCGCATGGCTGTGGCCCAGCAGAACCAACCAACCGACGGACCAAAAACCCACCCTGACCCTTCAAAAACTGGGTGTCAGTTCTGCAGTCCATGAACCCAGAGTTCAGTGAATCAATCCTGGAGTTCAAGACGAGCCCTGATAACACTATTTTGCCAAAGCACTAAGCACTTGGGTTAAAGCTCTTTGAAAACACACACACACACACACACACACACACACACACACACACACACACACACACACTCCGAGTGGGGAGAGAAAGACAGATTAGCTTCATTTGTGTTTTGGAAGGATCTGGGTCATGAGTTATAAACACCAAAACCTTCCACGCATCCACTGATCCGATGGGTCCTTTTAGATCTCAGCTACATGTGACATGGTTGTAGAGACTGACTAGATTTATTAAAATAAAAACTAAAAAATCACAAGGCTAGTCATTCATTCTAGGCCTCCCCTCTCCCTACCTTGGTTATTCCTTACAGAAAAGAGAAACCACAGAAACAAGACCCAGGAAGGAGAGGGCACTCGGTCTAGGTCTTGCCACTGGTTGGAATTTAAAACCAAGGGCAAGAGATATTTTGGCCAAATCTTGGCCCCAAACTTACAAGAACAGCTTTTTAGCACTCAGATTTCATTCCCTTTTCTAAGACTCCCTCCTTTTCCCTTCTCATCCCAGGGCTGCCGTCACCGCGTCCCCAGGGCTGCGGGGCTGGGTGGCTGCCTGTATTTGTTAAGGCAAACAGAGTCCCAGGACCTCCTTTGCTGCTGCCCAGGAGAGGGAACACTCTCACTGTGGGTTTTTGATAAATTTGTGGATCTTTGATCTGTTAAACAGTCCTACGGGATTTTTTTCCCCTTCTAAGTTATCAGAGCCTACCAACGTTTCAAACTGGCCTCTGACAATAACCCAAGGAAACCTTATAATGCTGGCGTGTGTGTGTGTGCGCGGTAACAGAACACACCTCAAAGTTTTACCTCAAAGTCTGGCGAGACTAGTCAGGAGAGAGCCAGCGAGACAGGCAGATAAAAAATAACTTGTGACACTTTAAGAACTGTCTTTTAACTGGGGGGGAAATAAATAAAAGATGCGTCCGAGTCACTCCCCTAGGCCTCATCAAGGGCTGGCTCTGGGTCTAGACACTTCGGTTCGCGGCTCCAGCGGGACGAGCACAGGTTTCAAAGGCGTCGCTCTTGACGCACCTGCTCCCTCACCTCAGCCCACCTGACCGTGAATACTCTAGTTTCCCGAACTAAGGCATAACATTCTGCAGCTTCCAAGAATCCCTCTTCACGGACAGTACCCTGAATGAGACGTGTAGAATTAGTGCAAAAGAAGATCCAATATAATTTTATATTACTTTACAGTTAACAAACCTTAACACACATCACAGGCCCTGTTCAGAAATGCTCCTACGTATTTACAAACACACAGTTGTACATATATACATGTTAACAAAATACAGGGCAATCTAAAAATTAGATTGATCTCAGTTACACTTTCTTTGTTTTAAACATTATTCAACCAATGCCTCTTAAAAATTACCTCCCCATAATCTAAAGTAACCCCCTGCCCCACAAATTAATATGGTTCCATTTGTGCCCCCCCCTCATCAGTATTTACTCTCCCTCTTGACAGCATCCCCCAAACCTTATTCTGGTTTCCTCTAACCTAAGCCAAGCCCACGGGCCTCTCCCCTCCTGACTGGTCTGGGGTCTACGCCTGGGAGTGTCCCTCCGCAGCTGGGGCTTCTCAGGAATCCAGCTCCAACTGCTCTTGGTTTTCATTGAGCCTTAACATAAGTTGCTGTTCATAGTAAAGGCTCTTTGCATAGTTTATTTCTTGTGATAACTTGATAGCAAGGACCTCTGATTTCACGTGGACCTGAAGAAAAGGACAGAATGAGTAACCTGCCCCCAAGGTGGGAAGCCAAACAGAATCACGGGACACGGGCCATTGAAATCCACCCAGGCAGCAGCCCCCAGCCTGACTGCGGATCAGAACAGCATGGGTGTAGTTTTAAGAAACAGATTCCCAGGGCCCTACTCCTGGTTATGCCGATTCGAGGTCTGGGGTGGATCTCTGGAACCTGTATCTTGAACTTATTCCCCAGGTGACTGTGCAGTCGACCCATAATCACCCGACATTTGGGACTGCCTGTAACTGAGAACCAGTTTCAGCGCTGAGGTGTGAGGACCAGCTGAGGTGAGACTAAGCGGAGAACAAAGACTTGGGATTCACATCTAAAGTCTGGTGATGGTCAAAGCACACAAATGCCCTCGAGGCCTTTCTTATCAAGAAAGCTCACTTGCCTTGAAAGGGCGAAAGTGCAGCTGGGCAAAGCTCCCCACCTCCGAAAGGAACTTGTGGAAATACTCAGGCTTTTGGGTGTTAACTCAATTAATCCACCGGCCCTAACCTAAGCCAATGACCCCAGGGGAGCCTGCACAAGCCAAACCAAACCCAAGCGCATTCCTTGGCAGGGAGAAGGTCAAGGGAGAGAGGCCCAAAAAGGCTTGTTGCTGCTTCTCATCTGTGGAAACACTGAGATAAGCAGGGCCATTTTGAATGGCAAGTCATTCTCGAATGCAGGCTTGAAAACCCTAGCATTCCAGGTGAAAAATGGGCAGGGCTAACACCTGGTCTCATGAAAAGATCCCACGTTACAATATGGCTGGCGGTGGGTCCCTCACGCGTGCTTCTGCCGAGCCAACAAGAGCTCCTCCGAGCGGAGGCAGCAGAGTGGTCCAGGCTGCCAGCTCTGGAGCTGCACGGGCATGTGGGTTTGAACCCCAGCTCCCTCCGGTGTTGGCCGGATAACCTTGAGCGAGTCACCTGTCCTCACCAAGCCTCCTTACCAGTCACGTGGGGACAACAGCAGTACAACATTAAATAATCTATAAGTACTTAGAATCCAGCCTGACACATAGTAAGCCCTTAACGAATGCTGGTTATTAACAGGATCGGTGTTATTGAAAAGTCCTGCCATAACAATATCTTGTACCTTTTGGAGGTCAAGTGTAAAGTTTATTTACAGATATTCACTGAGCTTTTACCATGGGTAGGGGCCTATGCTAGATATTGCTTCCTTGTGCGGAAAAAAAAGTTAGTTTCCAATCATTCTAGAGGGGAAGCCATGAAGAAGCCAACGTGTGCTCTAACGCTTTCTTAGATTCAATGCGCCGAAGAGTCCCATCTTAGGAATAAAACACCCCCGAGCGTCATGTCAGCTGGTCCTCACGGCTGATTAGAGGCGGTAATCCTGCCCGTGCTGTATGGGTGGGAAACCGAGGCACAAGCTTCGAGCAACCCGCCTGGGAGAGGGCGTCGCCCCACCCCACACACGCTGAGCGCCTTCTGCCTGCGGGACTAAGAAGCAGGACCCCCGGGGCCTCACAACAGCCCAGCCCAAGCCTCACGCTGGGCAAACACTTTCCCCGCTGAGAAGCACCAGCAGGGCAGCGGCCGGCTGAGGAGACAGCGCAGGGGTGCACTCACCATCGGCTTCTGGTGGGAAGGGCCGGGGATGGACACCCCACTGCTCGTGTTCACGGCCTTCTTGGTCACCTGCACATACACCTTCCCGTGGTCTTTGGAGACGAGGCAGTGGTAGAGATCGTCGTACTTGACTTCCAGGAAAATGGCCTCCCGGTCTAGGTAGTCTCCGCTTTTCAGGAAGTAGACAGCCTTGGAGGAGATGAGCACACAGTAGCTGTCGATGTTCTCCACGGCTATGAAGCTGCAGAGAAAGAGGCGGAGTGAGAAGGGCGCGCAGAGCCTCGCCAGCTGCCCCTGGAGGCTGAGGCTGTAGGAGGGGGGCCCCGAGGCTCCGACCGTGAAGCCAGGCTCCCTCCCTTACTACGCCTTGGGCAGGGGGCTCACCCACTCTGAGCCTCCGGTCTCCTTGTGTGTAAATTAGGAATTAAAAAAAAGTGACACTGGCCTCTGAGGGCTGCCGTGAGGCCAGTGTGTAAAGCACAGAGCCCTTACACAGGGGGGCTCGATAAATACGACCAAGGGTATCAACGGGAGAAACAATTTCATGGCCTTTTTATAGCCTGAGGCTTAGAGAAAACTGTAGCAGTGCTTTGTTGGGCAGAAGAGAAGAAGGAAATACAATGCTTAGAAACGCTGACTGAAGCAGCAGCTGAGAAGGTTCACCGGGAAGGCGGGGTGGGGGAGGGGCAGCCACAGGGGCTGGAAGTCGTGGGCGGGGGTGGGGGGGTGGGGGTGGGGGTGGGGGTGGATATGGACGCGGGGAAGGCGGAACCGGATGGGGCACCAACCTAGGCGCCGCGAGAGGACAGCACGCCTTCCCCATGTGCGCACCTACGTCTACTTCCTTTTTGTCACAGTTTAGTAAGAGGTCACCTGGTCTCAGCTCAGCACCTCCAGGGCCGGGACTCACTGGTGAGACCACCACCGCGTTCTCAGAACTCAACTGTTAGAGAGTGCTTTTTTAGGTAAAGCTGGAATCTTGATTTCCATAAACTCTCAGTCATCACTTCTAGGGGCTTTAGGGCCACTCAGAAAAAAATCTCTTCTTCCCTGGAGCCCCAGATTTAAAGTGGAAATTTATGCGCGTCAAAGCTCTCAGCTCGGCTACTGAATGAAGAGCAGTGACCCTTGGAAACCGCCGTGACAGCTCTCCCAGGCCTGGCTGCCTCCGTCGCATCTTGTGACAGCCTTCCACAATGGGGTGGCCACGTCGGGGACAGCGCAGGGGAGCGGGTGATGGCAAGAATACTAAGAGCTGACGACAGGCTGGCTGTCAAGCCCCGGCCCCCTGGGACTTGATGTCCTGAGAGGAATTGCCACACCGCAGTTGCCTGGAGCCGCGGCTCCCCTGGAACGGCTCAGGGACCGGGTCCCAGGATGGCTTTGTTCCACGGTCGGCAGTCGCCAAACTCTGATGGGATGGAGCAGGCCTGCCTGCTGCTGGGCAGGCCGGTCCTCTCTCAGTCCCAAGCTGGCGCCGGGCCCCTGCTCACCTCTGGGCTTAGAGAGCCCCCCATTCTGAACACGCCTTGTCTCTCAGCCCAAGGATTCACGAGTTCTCTCTGAAGCTTCCCGAGAAACACGCCCACCCTGCGCCCACTTCTGAAGGCTTCCTCGCTTACCGTCAAGAGCACTGCCAAGCAACTACTTGCTCTCATTTTGTTTCCCGGACAGGTATTTGACTCTCTGACTAAGCTGATGTAAGAGTGGGGTCCACACCCTACGCCCCCCGTGTCTCCCTGGGCACCCACCACTGAGTCGGCCACCCCCTCAGTACTCAGTGAAAATACGCCTGGTTCCAGCTGCCATTTTAATTACAGCCTCATATGACAAAAATTGGGGTTTATTGTTCTATTCTAACTGGTTGGCAATGCCAAGAATGTAGACTTGTAAAGTCTCAATGCCAAAATTAGAAATACCCAGCAGCTTTTGGTGTTCAGGCCACTTAGCACGGAATTTCCCGTATCCCGGGCTCTGACAGTATCCAGGGGGCAGCAGTATCATTTAAAGAAACCAACTGAAATCTAAAATAGCTGGTCCAGGGGAAGAAAAGGTGACAGAAAGAGACAGAGAGACAGAGAGAGATGAAAAAAGCTTCCTGACAAAGAGAGGAAGGATCACAGGACCAGCTAGAACTTGCTGGAAAACTAGCTTAAAAACTGAAAATGGCCTAGGACTTGTGAGCACAGGTGGGCCGGGCACACGGCCACTGAGGCTGTAATGGGTTCTCAAAGGAGATCCCCGAAGTTGGCCACCGCAATTAGGGTGAGAGCAGCACGTGCATTAAAAATCCAGTAGAGATTGTTACCTTTCCTCTGGTCCAGCACAAGATGGGGTACTTCTATCCCATCACCCGTGCCTCCACTCTCACCCTGTTTAGTACCCACTGTCTGATATTTACGCACAGCCTCTAAAAGGGCCAAGGCCTCTCCGTCTGGGCAGCTACTCTTACACCCGGGCCGACTGGCTGACATTATTAGTGCCCTTTCCAAACTGGACTTCTTTAAAACAGACTCCCTTTCAAGAGGGCACAGACGGTGCAAAGTCCTCCATCAGGCCAGAACAACTTCTGCTCTGGGTGGAAGGAAGGAGGAAGGGTGGCTCTGAGCTGGGACGCTCTAGTGGAAGTTGCTCCACACAGTGGGGGAAGCGCAGGCCAAGCGGGCAGGGAGACCCACCAGGCTGGGCCAGCTGCTGTCTCTGCGGCTCAGTTGCTTCATCTGATAGAGATCATACTACCTGCCATCACAAAGTCACTAAATCCATGGGCAAAAAATTCATGGCCGGGCTTCCCTGGTGGCGCAGTGGTTAAGAATCCGCCTGCCAATGCAGGGGACACGGGTTCGAGCCCTGGCCCGGGAAGATCCCACATGCCACGGAGCAACGAAGCCCGTGTGCCACAACTGCTGAGCCTGCGCTCTAGAGCCCACGAGCCACAACTACTGAAGCCCACGTGCCATAACTACTGAAGCCCTCGCGCCTAGAGCCCGAGCTCCACAACGAGAGAGGCTACCGCGGTGAGAGGCCTGCGCACCGCAACGAAGAGTAGCCCCCGCTCACCGCAACTAGAGAAAGCCCGCGTGCAGCAACGAAGACCCAACACAGCCAAAAATAAATAATAAATAAATAAATTAAAAAAAAAAAAAGGAATTCACGTCCATTACAGAAACGTGAGGGGAGAGGAGCAGTTTGTAAATGTGCACAGATCTCTATTCTGTGAGCCCAGGGGCCCTATTCGTACCCTGAAGCTAATACAGACAGTAATTTTTGGACATTTACATGAAATGTTCTAGTCTTTTCAAGTCAAAAGCAGCCAAGGGTCTAAGTGAAAGGAGGGGAAAGGGAGACAGCGGGGCCTCAGCTGGAGTGCCGGGGTCCCGGACCACCCAGACCAGGGTCTGAGCAAGAACCCAGACACTGACTTAGCCAACAGCGTCTCTCTCTCCATTCTCCTCCTGATGCTCCCCTGGAACTCCCACAACCAGTGACCAAGGCTTTGGGTTCCATCATTACAGCATACATTTTTAAAAAAACAAAATCTGGAAACCACAACAAAGAATAATTAAAACTGAGCTCCAGATTACGGGTCCCCTCCTGTAATGGAGACCAACCCCAAACTTGTCACTGAGAGAGAGGAACCAAAACCCAGGGGGACAAGAGAAGCCGAGCCAATGAGTGCACTCAGCGCTTCTCTGCCCATCTGCCCCCGCCTCTGTCCCTTCGTCGTCAAAGCCCGGTGTCCCCGTCCCTGCCTGGCCATCCCCTGCAAAGGCCTGTGCTCCACAGCCTTTCATTTGCGTCACTTGAGAGGCTCAGGGTTTCGTCCAGAGTGGCAGCGGCTATGGCCTCACACGAGCTGAGTCTAGACACAGGGCTCTCCACTCTTCATCCCCCGTACCCCCCTCGCTTCACGCAGGGCTGCTCTTGGCTCATGAATGAGTGACCACTGCAAACCCTCGTGGGATGACATGGGGAGGAAAGCCATGTGGTCTCAGGTCGATCCTGAGTGTGTCCTTCTACCCTCTGACCTATTATTAATTCGGAGGAAGAATGAAAAAATGTGGCCAGAGACACACAGCCTCTGGATAAGCTGTACCCTTCAAATATGAAGAAACAGAGAAGCTGCCCAGTGCTCTGTAGACACGGTGAATGATTCTATAAAAAAAACAGGTGGAGACTCCCCTGGTGGCACAGTGGCTGAGAATCCGCCTGCCAATGCAGGGGACACGGGTTCGAGCCCTGGTCCAGGAAGGTCCCACATGTCGCGTGCGCCACAACTGGTGAGCCTGTGCTCCGGAGCCCACGTGCCACAAAACAAAAAACAGGATTTTTAGACATTAGTTAAAAGTTTCACTTATAACTCTCCTTTAAGGAGAGAAAGAGGACATTCTGACCTTGGGATCAACTTCAGAAAGTTTCTTCTGAGAGGAAGGAAAGCTGTGGCACGTGGCTTACACCATTCTCCAAGACGACAGGTTCTAACAGTGGGTGAACCTGGCCAAGGTTCAATGCCGCAGAAGTAGCACCCACTACGACAAACAATATCTCAAACCATGATACCACAGGGTATGCTCATCAACACCAATGGCATTACCAACAATAGCTTCAACCCTCTCGCTCTGTGGCAGGTAGAAATGTTGTCTCCAAGCCCCACGGCTGATGCGCCATTGGAACCAGCCAATCTTAGGTGCCAACTGGCTCTGTCACCAGCCGCATGGCTTGGCTCACAGTTTCTTGCCGTCATGTGTAGAGGAGGATCATCATATCTCCTCTTAGGGCCACTGTGATGATTAGAACTGATCTACATGCCCAACTAATGGTGGCTATTGTTATTTCTTTCTTTTGCTGAGAACAGATGCTAAGTTATCCTAATCCTGTGGGGAAGGTCCCCTTGCAAGTCTACTACAGATCCTTGCTTCAGCAGGTTGGGAAAATGAGTGACCCTCTAAGAGACCACAAGGAAACAGGCTCAGGACCAATTATTGCTCCTTAGGGAGAGAGAAATCTGCCAATTGTTTCAATTACCCTTTTCAATTGATTTCTTTCTTTTTCTCCCACTCTTTTTTTTTGCTTTATTAACTCTATTTATATAGGTTTATTTTGCTCACTTTGCAGGCATTTCAAAATCAGAAGAGTTCAGAGCTGTCTTACTCCAGGAGTGCTCCTAGAACAGGCTCCTGCCCCGCACGTGTCACTGCCCAAGTCCAGGTGTGACCGCACACCTGTGTCTGAGCCTGGGGTCTTGCAGAGCATCTCGGCGCACACGTCCCACGGGTCCTCACACTCAGCGCGGCCTCTCGAATCCTCTCCTCCTCCGGCACCGCCCCTCGCAGTGGACGGCATCTCCATCCAACCGACCAGGCAAGCAGCCCTTGAGTCCCTCTCAGCCCCGCTCCTCGCTCAGTTTCTAAACGTGGTCAGTCTACTGACTGTACTGACGGCTGCCTCCCTGTCCCCTCTCCCCCTCTTCTCTGCCAGTCTGCACTCACCTGGATCACTCCCAGGGCCTCCTAAGTGCTTTCCTGCCCCCAGACTCTCCAACTCTCATCCCTTTCTCTGTTGCTGTCCAGGTTACATTTTTAACGTCATTTTGAGTGAGATTCTCTTCAAAATCTCACCACTGCCTACAGGAAGCCGTTACGGCTCTCAGAATCTGTATGGACACCAAGGGGGGAAGGGGGGAGGATTTTTAAAAAAAGCTCTCAGCATCTGGCCTTGTAACCCACCTTTCCAGCTTTCCAACCTCCGCTCCTTCCCTCCCACACGTGTGCTGCCACCACACCCAGCTAACTGGAGTCCCCCCAGAAATGCTGCTAACTCTCCTGCCTCTGAGCCTTTGCCCGGCACTCATGCCTTTCTCTCTTCTCGGCCCATTTCTCCTTGTGCTGCAGGACCAGATCAACTGCCAACAGCCTTCCCTGGCTTTCTAGGCACAAATTAATCACTTGCCCTTGTGGTCCCATAACACATGGCCCATACTTGTATTTTAAAAGCAATCACATGTTTATAGATAGTTGGTAATAGTGTCTGCTTCCCCTGCTAGACTGTGAACTTGTCCTGGGACATAGTAGGATGCAATAAATTCATGTGTTATGTAGTCTCAGAAAATAACAATGAATTTACGTTGTAGGGTCCAATGGAATTTGCCAGTGCACAACTTTGGATGTTGCATGTATTTTACCCAGTGGTAAAGATAAAGAATTCTCTCAGAAGTCCTGATTTAACTTGTTAAAGATTTAGCAAGCTACTAACTTCCCCTTCCTTCCTCCCTTCCTCCCTCCCTCCGTGCCTTGCTTTCTATTGAAGTAGAGTCGATTTACAACGTTGTGTTAGTTTCAGGTGTACAGCAAAGACAAGCCATTAACTTTTATCAGAGTAGCTGGATAATCCGCCAGATGAAAGTTTTAATTTAGTGGCATATCAAAGAATATCCAATTTCCTAAGTGTCAAAGGTTATTGGTAGATTATTTCCTGGTTTAGAAAACGGAAGCCAATGAATTCTATCCCACTTTTCAAAAGGTCTGATCTTTTGTTTTTGTTTTGAGACTGCATATATTACTATAAGGTTTTTATTTACAATTATATGCTATTAGAATCAACACTATAACCTGTGCTCAAAATAAAAAATTCTGATTTCTATCTCTATCTGCAATTTCTCAAGAAGGATAGACAGGATACAAAATATATAAACAGTATGTTTACAAAGGGGTCAAGAAAGGAGAAATTTTACTCTTGATTTTCTTTCTTTCTGTACTCTTTGAATTTGCTAACTATGTACGTGAGTTTATTTCATCAAAAAGAGAAAAGACTAACCTGGCTGGTGGGTTTATAGGCTATTTTGGTTTACTTTTTATACTTTTTTTTGTATTAAAAAAAGATCTCAGTAAAGAAAAAGAAGAGGAGGAGCATACTCAAACAGATGGAAATGAGCACACAACCCAAACGGACCAGGGAGCTGCCTGGCTCGGCTGAGATCAAGTGACCCGGGGATCCAGTGACAGCCTCCAAGACACTGACTAGACTCAAGCGGCCTCCTGTGGGTGACTTTCAGGTGTCCCCAGAAGGCAAGCACCACCTTCAAAGTCTTGCACGGGAACCACTTCCCAGGTCCTGCTGCCCCTGAAGGGTTCTTAGTTGCTGCTGTTCATTCCTTTTCCTTTCATCTGTAAATATACCAGCATATTTCTCTAAAGGATAAGGACTCTTTTTGTTATTAGCACAGTCACAATACTAAAAAATAATGAATAATAATAATTTAAGGAGCTCTTAATATTCTGGGATCATGGACCCCCACGTCGGCATTCTGGGGAGGCCCATAATCCCCTTCTAAGAATGCTAATTTTAAATGCATAAAATAAAATGCTTAGGATTACAAAGGAAGTCAATTATATTTAAATATATCTATCGAAACATTAAAATTGGGATAGAGAACTGAAAGTTTCTTTTTTAAAGCATAAAATATCTAAAAAAAAGAAAATCTCACAAATACTATTTCCTAAAACTACATTTTAAAAATATAATCTAATTGTCAAATAAACTCCAGAAAACAGTATGTTTGGGCAGCGACTTAGGTCATGTGCATTGCTTGTAAGCACCTTTTTGGAAAAGGTAAAGAGCCACCCTAGTGCTTACATTGCTAGTATGTAACTTGGTCTGTGATGGTGTATTGGAAATAAAATAGGTACTTCTTTCTTTCTTTCTTTCTTTTTTTTTTTTAATGAGGATGAGGTTTCTGGCTACAGACTAGACACTAGTTACAGAGAAAAATTAATTCAATAAATAGAACAAATTTCACTTTAACATCATCTTAACCCAGGATCCGATTTCAGAACCAAACTTAAGAAAAATGGAAAGTAATGGCAATTTTGTAACATATCAGAGTAATATTTGATTCATTCGAAACTGAAGCCTTCTCAGTTGGCCAGGCCTTAAATCATATGTCAGCAACTATCTTTTTAATACTAATTAATTAAATAAAATAAAAAATTAAATGAAACTTGATCTGGGAGAACAAAGTTGAAGTAACCATGGCATTGTGGACTTCGCGGGGTTTTCACTACATCAGGAAGTAATTACACAATATTTTCCAGAAGTGAAACAGTGAGTCTAACTGGAAAAAAATGTGGAAACATTTAGTTAGAACAGTAGGGCAAGGTATTAAAGAGCCTTTTAAGGGGTTAACTCCGAAGGAAAATATGCAAATAATTGGGTCTTTAAACATGTTTTTAATTACGATTCCAGGATAAAAGTCAGGTATTCTATGGCACTCCTGTGCTTCTCCTGAAAACGCCTTTCTTGCAGAGCGATGCCTCCAACATTCACGTCACCGTGAAGACCCAGCCTGACAACCGAGGATACTTCAGAGAAACATTTGCCAGGTCCCCGATGACTTCTTCCCTGTACACTGAGGAAGGCTACGGTCATGTGGCTCCTTCAACATTCACTGGCAAGATTTAACCCACAAACTTGGGTAGAGACACATGGTTTTCATCTTAAGAGTCAAAAGTCATTCACGCCAACATCTTTTCCTAGTTCTTATGAATTTCAAGAGTTTCATGAAATCTGTTTTACTGACTTCATTTTGATTTCGGTTTTCAGCTTTCCATGGCTCTGTTTTCAATGCATGTATCTCACTGGGAGCAAGCCTGTGTTAGCTGTAGTACACAATTTCTCCCTGTGTTCTTGGCATATGTCACCCTATTGAAAATGAATTTCACAAGGACCAAGGTTTGACTTGAAAATGAATTTCACAAGGTTTCACTTGAATAAGGGTGAGTGGGAAAGAAAATTAAAAGCACAACGTACAGTAACTTTCCAACCATCATTAATTCAACAAATATTTGTTGAGTGCCTAGTATGTGCCAGGCACTGTTCCATGTACTGAGGATTCTTCAATGAATGGAACAGACAAAAACTGCGGCCCTCATGGAGCTGCCATTCTAGTAGACTCTGCACCATGTCCCGCTACACCTGAGGAACGACTCTCCGCGCCTCCGATCCGAAGGCCAAAAGTTACATCAGCAAAGTGGTATATAGGGCAGCCATGGCACCAAATCCTCGCCGAAGGCAGGCAGGAACATAAAGCCCTCCCTGGAGTGAAAACTGGGGATTCTGGTTATTGGAGTGATGGCCAGAGCTGAGGCTAGACTAAAAGAGCAGACAGATGTATGCTATGGACAGAATTATGTCCCCACCTATTTGGAGCAAGGAAGTAATGAAGGTTAAATGAGGTCATAAGGGTGGGGCCCTGATTCTACAGGAGACACCAGAGATCTTGCTCACCCTTTCTCTGCCATGTGAGGACACAGCCAGAAGGTGGCCATCTGCAAGCCGGGAAGAGAGCCTTCACCAGGAACCAACTCAGCCAGCACCTTGATCTTGGACTTCCCAGCCTCAGACTATGAGAAATAATTTTTCGTTGTTTAAGTCACTCAGTCGACGGTATTTTGTTATGGCAGCCTGAGCTGACTATGATAATGTAATACACCTCCATCACTGAGAGACTTTCCAATGACACTGCAGGGAGCTTGAGTTACAAAAAACACATTTAGGAAGATGCCATCCCACGCAGCAAGCAACAAATGAATTCTGGATTTGGCTTTTGATATCCCCGTTCAAATACTGCTACAAAACTATGAGATGAGGTTAGCTTAACAGCATTTCTAACAATGACACTGAAGGCTCTCCTGAGAGCTAACCTCTACTTCAGATATCCTCCACCAACCAAAAAACATTCATGGTCCTCTGAACCCTCCCTAGCTTGCTTTATCTTAAGAGAGAGAAATAAGCATTAAGAGAAATTAAACTAGTATTTTGCTACTTATCAGGCAGAACTAACTGCTTTCTCTGGACTGTGTAACTATTTAGGTTACAGAGCATTTTATGCTAAAAGAGTCTCTGCAGAATATCCTAAAATAGCGATATACTGAATTCTACCACATCAACTAGGAAAAACTTCACTAACTGAAAATATAACAAGGTCCTAAGTATATAAAGCTCCACATTCAAAGAATAACAAAACAACCTTAAGAACACTGCATTTCCGAAATTTTCAGCTACCAGTTGTTTGTTGTTTATCTGTTTTGTTTTACTAGCATTCTGCAGCAAACAACAAAACACCAAAGTTTAGGAAAGTTTTACAGGGCAAAAAACCTTTAGATTGAGAACATTTTATCTTCTCTTTTTGAACTAATTAGAAGGAGACTGCCAACGTTAAGGTCCCGCTATGGAACTCAGTTTGAGAACCATTGTTATATCCGAATCTATAAAACATCTGGGCCAAGGAATCTTGTTGACCAGTCCCAAGGCCTAAGAGTCACGCTGATACTCAGATCGGATAGAAACTTCTCAGACTCAAAGCCAGAAAAGACAACCTGGTGAACCCAAAGGGCTGGTTTCCCATGGCTCCAACTTACAATTCGTCTTGTATGTTGTCTGTGAGTTTGAAGAGCCGCTCCTGCCCTTCGGCCTGGCTCTCAGAATAGCGGGGAAGCAGGCCCTGGGGCCCTGCGCAGCACCGTGGTTTCCGTACCCTCTGGGCTCGGGTCCTAGGTGGGGAAATGGACAAAAAGCAAAGAGGTTAAGGGTTAAACGTCAAAATGATTTCCCTTCCTGCCTCGTCTGAGATAAAAACACCACTTAATACAGGACATACTCTAAATCTGGTGACCGGAACTAAACTACCTTTAGCACCACCCGTGAATGCGCTAGAAGCAAGTGGTCAAAGGCCCCAATTCTGAACAAGACCCTCACCGCTGCCATTTTCTAGCTATGTGATCATGGACAAGGCAGTTAACTTCTTCAACGCTCAGTTCCAGTTCTCTCTGTAAAATACGATGATGACACCTACCTCACAGGACTGCCGTGAAGATCAAACAAAATCATGCCCATCAAGCCCATGTTTGACAGAACGTAGGCTATCCACTAACAGTGGCTCTTGTTATTGTTATTATTACTGGACTTCCACTTGGTCACACTCTATTTTTCTAGGAATCTCTTCAGGAGAGGCACCTCTGGACTTGTAAAGGGTCAGGAAGAAGAGTGAGAGGCTCTGGGCATGAGTCAGAACACACCAAGCTTCTCAGCTTCTTCTAGGATGAGCTCAGCTGCCTGGGTGTAGGGTGAGGGACACAGGGATCACGGGAGGGAGAGGAAAGGCTCCACGGACGGGTCCCAGGCCACAGTCTGGGATTCTGCAGCGGCTCTCACTCATGGCCCTCAGCTGTCCGTTGCCCAAAGGAATCTGCTTTGCTATGGCTTTCAGGGCAGGCTGATGTTGTCTTTTTCCACAAACCATATACAGGGTACTTGGTAAGTACTTTTTGGTGTTTTCCTAGAAACAGGAGTCCATATTTGTTTTGGAAAGGCTGTGCATATTTCAGATGACTGATAAGAGTGTGCCTGGTCTGTCCTCGGCCTTGTACTTGGTGTACTTTTCATTATTTGTTCCTGGATTCCATTGAAGCAAAACACCCCTCTCTAGACATATCTACAAGCGAGGCCTAGGCTTACACACTGAATCGGCACTCCAGGATCGTGTGCTAACAGCAGTGGAAAGACTTACTTGCAAGGGCAGAGAAGTGCCTGGTGGGTGAATCAGGGTAAAGATATGGCCAGAAAGAGTCAGTGGGTTAGCTGCAAACCTGGGATGACGCAAAGCCCTCCTGGGCCCATGTCAACACTCCGCCTATCAGGCCACACTGCCTCAAGTCCCAGACCTGGGTAATGCTTGATATGGGCTGGAAAACCAGACATCCAGTGATAATGTTGTAAAAGTTCAGTAATAAGGATGCCCCAAGTACTACTAATTGTGTTCTCCAAGTGAGACTAAAAAGAAGTTTCGACCATCTGCACCAAGGGAATGGGTAAACAACCCAATTTTATTGATATGATATCAATATATTCACATATTCCTGCTGGGCACAGTCTCAATTCCTTCTTCAGGACTGAGGCCCACTGCTGGCTGTTTAGATCCCAACTACTGGTTGAAAATACGGAGGGCAGTGTAGGGAGCCGCTCACAGGGTTCACCCCTCATAGGGAAGCTTGACAACTGCTGGTGTAAGGATGCTGGCAAAACACTGTGAGTGAGAGAAACCCAGCGGAAGGAGCGTGGTGTACTTTTCCAGGTAGTTGAGTCCTGTTCTTATCTCCTTGCCCAGCGAAACATCGACTGTCATTTCAAACACTGTCCAGGACAGGCTAAAAAAGTATGTTTTCCCCAAGGCACCCCTGAAGCTCCTGAAAGAGGCCCGGGCACTGTGGCAGAAGCCCAAAGGCCCCAGGAAGATGTGACAGGCCTGCTCCTCCTCATCTTTCAGTGTAATGTTTCATCCTGACTCCCCGACCTACTGGGAGGTTCGGAGGCTCAACTTCCACATGCATCCCAAATCTCGCTCTTTCTCCATCTCTCTCATAACTGACAAATGATCTCTGGATTTGTAACGGATTGTTACTATAGTCTTATAACTTATTCTTCCTGTTTCCACTCCTGTCCATTCTCCTCACAGGAACGAGAATGACCCTTTCAAAAACAAGTCAGATTCGGTCATGTGCTCCAAACACATTTGCTTCACATCCCACGTAGATAAAATACTTGCTTATCTGCCTCCCCAACTGGCTGCAAACTATCTTCCCATTTCCAAGGTCCTCCATCTGTGATCAACCACACACCGAGGGAAGGTTGGATACAGTGTTCAGATCCTGTTGCTTGGAGGAGCTCAGCACGGCATTCAAGGCTCGCTGTTCACACAGATACAGGAGAGCGAGCGAGCTCAACTTTGCCGTAGGAGGAAACGAAGTCTCTCTTGTGGTCTTATAAATATAGGGAATACTTCCAGAAGGGGTGGTTTAGACATACTGTCACTAGAAACAGAGAGCTGGATTAAAGGAATTCTTCCCATAATCCCCTACTTCCTTATCATTGTTGGAATCCGAAAAACTATTCTTTCTTCTCCAAAACTCAACTGAAATGTTAAATTCTGAGGTCCAAGTTGAGAGGCTGGGGAGTGTGTGGGTTAAAACCATTTGTACGTGAACAAATTTAGTCCCAGACTTAAGGCAGCAGAAAGTTTAACGTGATATTCTTCAGTGCAGGCCGCTGTGTGATGGGACAGTTTTCTTCATATACTGACGATGGCACTGAAAATTCAAGTAACCCTCTGAAACCAGTGTGGCTGCATGTGGTGGTAATCCTAACTTTCTTCACTCTGGGATTCAGTAGTACAATGTTGGCACCTGAAAAACAGCTGTTAAGTGACTGTTCTTAAGTCACTTTCATGTACGTTCCAGTGAGCCTATGAGCATTTGGAAGGAAAGGACTCGATTCGTTTTTGTTGTAAACTGGACTTTAGGACTAGATGCATCATTATCTCCGTTTAGGGCCCACTATCATCACTGGCCTTTTATCCATTTTAAATGATATAATAAACATCTTTGAAACCACTGTCCCCAGCACGAAAACCCCACTGTTTGACCATAACTCGAATCCTATCTGTGTGGTCCTCTGCTGCCCCCTCCCCCTCCCTGTTCCTCTTTCTCCTTCCTCTTCTATCTGAGATAGCCACTACTCTGAATCTGGTACTTATCGTTCCTTTCCTCTTCTTCTGCACGTAGTCTTATCACATTTCAAAGTATGTTCTGGTATAGTAGTCCTGTTACCTTCTCTGGTTTTCATTGTTTTGGGCTTCTGAAAAAGGATGGCACTGCCTTTTTATGTTTTGGGACTTACTTCTTCCTCCTTGAAGTCATATTGCTAAGATTCAATCATTCTTTTGTGTGCAGCTACAATTCATTAATTGTACCGGCTTATAATTATTCCACTGTATGAATATACCATCATTCAGCCAGCTTCCTGTTGATGGCACATGGATCATTTCCAGGTTTTGCTATTACAAAGAATGCTGCTGTGTACATTCCTGTACCTGTCTCCTGGTGACCCTGGCCAAGAGTTTCTTTGGATATATATCTAGGAGGTGTTTGCTGGACACACACACAGGGCATGAATGTTCACCTAACAGGATAACTCAAGTTGTTTTCAGAGAGGCTGACCCAGTTTACACCCCCACCAACAATGCACTTCAGAGAGCCTGGTAAACGATATACCTTCCAACACTTGGTACCGTCCAGGACACAGCCACCGGCCATGCGTAGCTACTAACACTTGAAATGTGGCCAGTGTGACTAAGGAACTGGATTTAAATTTCTTCATTTAAATTAACTCAAATTTAAATTGTGTATTAGATAGCACTGGTCTAGCCCCTTAAATTTTTGCTACTTGAATGGGTACAAAATAGCATCCTGTCTTCTCACGCCCACCTTCCCCTTTCAACCTACAGCATGATGGAGTCCATTAAAGAAGTGGCGCAGACGCGGAGCCTGCCCCCAGGCACCAGAGCAGCAAGATCAGCTTCCACGCCATCCTGCCTGTCACTGCCGGGCCGTCCTCAGACCATCCTCTGGCTTCCTCTGGTTGCCTTGCTCCTTCTCTCACGATCACCTTCACTGTCAAGACCTGCTGCCTCTTGGGCAGGGTCTTGGGACCACCATCCTGGGGATAACGCATCATTAAACAAGAGGTGGCAAAACTCCACCCACTCACCTCTCATTAGCTGACAGCGTCTCTCACTAACACTCAACACAAAAGAGAGTTTACAGCCGAGTCTGCTTAGTGCATATGCAGCAACTGTGCCTCCACAAACCTTTGTTTAGCCGAAGGGCTGTGGTGCACTTAATTGCTGCCAGCTGGGGGTCTGTCGGCCATTTTAAGCCCTCAGCTGCTGCGGTTTAGAAATTTCACAGCGTATAGAAAGAAGCAGGCCTTCCAGTCAACCAGCTAATCCAAAATGTCAGCACCAAACGAACTTGGGCTTTGAACTCCATGAAAATGTCAGGGAGTTGGCTGTACAGCATGGACGACTCTCCCCCCGGGGGAAGGGGCTGCTGATACAGTGGCTGATACACTGCAGATACCCACCTAGTGGGAGAGATCAATACAGAGCAAGTTTGCATCTGGCCACTGCTATCTGACATACACTGGAGCCAAAGCCAAAGATCAGAGTAATGAAAACAATCCCTGCCATTTTCTTGAAGCAACAGTAAATCCAAACAAGGTGACACAGGGAGATCTAACCAATTCCATTCTCTTGGTTGATCCTGCCTTTCAGCCTGAGGGTCAACAGTTGGCCAGCTATTATTTGTTCTTTGCTTCCATAATGAGTAACTATGTCATAGTTCTATTAGTTGAAGACAGATGTTGTACACACATACACATAGCCCTGTACAGCTTGAGTTAAGATATTAGTCGGTTGAGGAATCTGTCATGGCCAATGTCTATCAACCAAGCGAAGTTCAAAAATAATCAGTAAATGAGGAGAAAGTGTGTGTGTCAAACATGTGACTTCCTAGCTTAAGAGAATGTTTATTCAGCTGATGACTGCCGTCTTCCTTAGGGGCTGTGTGTGCTCGCCCCAACAAAGTGATGGACTGTTCTTGCATTTACTTTACGTGTGTGTCCGAGACTTTCGTTTTAATTAAACATTTAACCTATATATACTGTGCTGGACTGAGCACAAATAATTAGGCTGAGAAGGTCAACCCAGACTATCTCTTTAAATACTACCTGCTGATGAATGACAGCTACAAGACACAGCAAGCCCCCTACATACGAAACTTCAAGTTGCGAACTTTCAAAGATGCGAACGTGCGTTCCATCAACATCAGGCGTGAGTGAAACTGCAGCTTGCCCTCCGTCTCCTATTGCTGACGATCCTTCAGCTCTACCATCTCCCACCTCCTCTCCCTCTTCCAGTCAGTAACTCTTCTTGCCTGTTCACTCAATGCCAGCCCCTGTATGCCAGCTGTTGTACTGTACTACTGTACTTTTCAAGGTACTGTACTGTAAGACTAAAAATGTTTTATTTTGTGTGTTTCTTTTTTATGTATGATAGTGTGAAAAGTATTATAAACCTATTACAGTACAGTACTGTATAGCCAATTGTGTTAGTTGGGTACCTAGGCTGACTTTGTTGGACTTAAGAACAAATTGGGCTTACGAACGTGCTCTCAAAGCGGAATTCGTTCGTATGTAGGGGACTTACTGTACTGGAATTCTTGACGGAATGGTTCAGTCAAACATTTGTCAGTTCTCTAAAAGGAACTCAACAGTCTCTCGCAACAGCACTCTCTGCACTGGAGTGTATGAACTGGTTAAAGCTTCCTCTGATACCCACTGCAGTGCAGTGTCTGGACGATCACCAGGCCTGCCATGCCACGGGTGACATCTGACCTCTGACCTGTAGCCCTCTCCTCACGACTGCATCCACTTCCAAAGACTAAGTGGAAAAGCACTTCTTCTCCACTAACACATTTCACTCCTTTCGGTGCAAACTGCAATCAGAGAAGACTACTAGAGGATGGAAACCTCTGAAGTCAGGCTCAGTTCACAAGAGAAACTCTTCCCCATAGTTGCGTAACAAACAGAATGCCACTTTCTAGAACCTGCTCAGAGGTAGTATTCCACCCATAGGAATTCTAGACAGAATGTCACTTTCTAGAACATGCTCAGGGGTAGTATTCCACCCACAGGTTTAGTGATAACCTCTGAGCTCTGGCTACGTTAAATCTTGAACCAAGAAAATTGGACCAAATGTCCAACGAGAATTTGGATTTTGAACACATGAAAAAAAAAAGGTTGGGCAGGAAGCAACCCTCTGTCAGTAGAGGTAAATGAATTACTAACTGAGCCTTGGGACTGGCCTCTGCCTGCCTCTGCCCCCACGCCCACCCCATTTAATGAACTCTTCCTGAGCACAGGCCGCGCTAGGCCTTTAGGAAGACAGAGATGAATGGAGTTTCCAGGGAGCTTCCTGGAGCCTAATGGAGGAGAAACAGAAACGCAATTATAATGCAGCAGGGGAGCCCTAGGATAGAGGGAGTGTAATACGACGGCTGGGTTTGAATCCCACTTCCACTGTTTACAAACTGTGACCTACGGCCAGTTGTGTAACCTCTTGGAGCCTTGGTTTCCTCATCTATAAAATGGGGATTCTAATGGGGTTGTTGTGAGGAGTCAGTCAGTATGTGTACAGTGTAACAGTGTAACAGTGCCTGGTACATAATAAGCGCTCGATAAAATGCTACTGATCATGATGACGACAACGATGATGATGTATCTGCAGAGGATGCCATGGGTGCCCGAGAGGGGCCCTAACTTAGCTTAGCCTCGGCGGCTGAAACCCAAGGTGGGCTAGGATCCAACATCCAATCTTTCCCTCTTAGTTTTCTTATTGGGGAAACTGCTTCAAACTGAAATATCCCCCTTTCCCTTATGCTTCCTTGTTAACATTCTACTTACCTCTCCCTAGAGTTCTGAAGTCATGCGTGTAACAACACATAAAATCCCATATTGTATTGTTGCCACTGAAAATGTGGGAAAGATGTTGATCCATGAAACCGTTAGAAATTATATTATTATTGCTGTTAAGCTTTTAGTGATTTGACATCCTGCAGTGGGGAGGACATTTCCTGGGCTGGGCTTTCTCCACAGTGGGATTCACACCTGACTTGTTTATAGGGGTCAAGGCTTCCTATAACCTAACACATGTTTGGGGGACCCCATGACATTGCAACTGTGACAGCTCGTAGGACTAATGCCAACAGACATGCCTATTGGGATTTAAACTCTAAGAACAAGACTAATTCAGAGCTTTTTTTTCCTGGTCAACTAACTGCCTCAGGGGTGAGACTACCTGCTCATGAAGCTGGGGGGGAGGGGGTAAGGCAGACTCGCTTCATAACGAATTCCAATCTAGTGGGTAATATCATACTGAGATTATAGTCTGAGAGCCTTGGATTTCCTAAAACAACTAACTTTTGCATGCATTCTGGGTTTGCTTTGCTTTTTCAAAAAGTAGTTGACAACTTATTAGGTGGTTTGCAACTTTCAACATCACTACAAAACCAAGGCATTTAAAAACGTAAGCTTCATTTATGTTCTAAGCACAACATTCTGATTCAGAGTATGGTGCTTTATAGGAATCTCTCAAACCACGGTCAGTTTCCCTACTAACCTGTCACCTCTGATGCCAATCCTAAGATGTTTCACATGGGCCAAAATACACAGTTCCTGGTAAACTTATTTTGTAGCTATTAAGTGCAAATGCTCATGCTAACAAGCTGATTAAATTAAACAAACCATATTATTTTCAGATTGATTTCTAGCAAATAATTACATAATCTCTTTCTTTATATGATCTACCTTCTCCCAAAAGTTGATCCCTTTTAAGAGAGGGATGAAATTTAGGAGCATGGTGGTGTAGGGAAGAACACAAATCTTTGGAAAAAGACAATCAAACTTGAATTCCTGTCCTGTCACTCACTAGCTGAGTGATCCTGAAGAAGTTACTGGATTTCTCTCAGCCTCAGTTTCCTTATCAATAAATGGGAATATAATACTTACTTGGTTAACAATGTTGGGATAATATATGAAAAGTGCACAGTACAGTGCCTGGCACATGGTAGGTACTCATAAAAGTTTTCTCCCTCTCTCCTACCCTTATTCTGAATTACTGGGTGTCAAGTCAATTTAAAATACCAAAACACATAACTTTTAAAACTCAGATTTAAAATTTTTAGCCTGACAGCACACTATGGGAAACATGGTTTACTGGACATGTAAGGATAATTCAGAAGGGGTACATCAAATGATTGGTTATATAGGTGTTTTCTACAGGAACTACTGCCTAAGTGTTCCCTCACCTGACTTACTCCATTCACGTCTCATTTGCTTAAAGAACTTTTTAAAAGAGCTAAGAGCTAATCAATTTGTTGAGCAGCTCAACAAATTATACCAAATGTCAAATTCTTAGAATCGGAATGAACAGAGTTTTAGAACATTGCCATTAATAAAAGCTATCATAACAGAGGTTTTTAGGGATAGAACACTGTCTCTAAATGAAGTCTGCAAGATCACCTGAATACATCCAACCCCTGAAAATGGAACGGGCCTGACTGAGGGGGCGTGGGGGGCGGTGTGGGCTGTGTCCTTAGCATCCCCCCAGCCCCGGGCCTCCACACTCTGTTGCGTGAAGGGCCTCCCTCCCTCGTGACCAAAGCCAAGCAGGTCTGGGTGCTGCAGCCCTCTGAGGACCTACTTTGTGATTTGTGTGCTTTTTCAAGACCACCTATTCATTCAGGCCAGAAGTTTTATACAACCGTTTACTATCTAACAGAGAGTATTGGTGGAGGTGAGGTGGAAAAGGAGAAAGAGGGAACAGCAGAAGATGCTTCAAAAGCGGATGAGGCGGGACTTCCCTGGTGGTCCAGTGGGTAAGACTCTGCGCTCCTATTACAGGGGGCCCGGGTTCGATCCCTGGTCCGGGAACTAGATCCCGCATGCATGCCGCAACTAAGAGTTTGCATGCCGCAACTAAGAGTTTGCATGCCGCAACTAAGAAGAACACCCGGTGCAGTCAAAACAAACAAACAAACAAACAAAAAGCGGATGGGGACACTGAAGATCAGCAACCGCCACGAGAACGAAAGTTCACACGCAGCTGCCTCACTCACAGGGATAAACAGGGTCCCTTTCAGCCCTGAGGTTAGACTTGAGGCGGTCGAGGGAGAGACCGAGACCCTGGAAGGGTAGCGGAGCCAGCCAGCCGGTGACACAGCACACGCCCTTTCTCCAGGCACCAACCTTTTCCAGGGAGGGGCCTCGTGTTCTGAATAAGCCGTGGCCTGGAGGGTGTGACGGGAGTTGAATGGAAGCCATGTGGAGCCAGAGCTTTCTGTCTCTTCCATGCGTCACCGTACCCCAGCTCAATACACAGATGCTAAACGACCAGACCGAAGGCCACAAGCCTGTGCAGGACCGGCGGCAGGGGAGCCAGAGCTGCTGCTTCTGAGGCCGAGGCTGGAGAAGGGGCCGTCCGTCGGGGAACTCCTCCTCGAGACCCAATCGGGGAAGGGCTGGGAGTTGGTAACAACCCAGAAACCCCTGGGGCATAGGAATGCTGATCATTCCCTCGTGGACGGACACTAGAAAGTTATTGACCTGGGTCATGTTCTCCCGAGGGGGCAACTGGACAGCTGCCCGTTGGCCTCGGGGGACCATGCAACATCTGCGCTTTTCCAGGAAGGAAAAGAGCAGCAGGGCCTGGAACTCTGGAAACGGCTCAGGGGCCTGGCTCCCTACGGACGGTCCAGTCCGGTGTTGACACTCAGCACTTAAGCAACTCAGAACCTTCTGACCAAGGCGATCGATTCTCTGCACTAGCTCAAATTCCAAGGAGAACTTCCCCAAAGGATTTTTACTGTATGGCTTTCATTATTTCAGTCCCAAGTTTTAGGTTCTTTTGGCCTAGAAACATATAGGAATCAACAAATCACCTACTCCTCCTCATCTTCCTTCTGGCCAGCTGGTGCTTTTTTATTGTTTGTCCTCGAATTTAACCTGTGGCTGAGCTTTCTCAGAAGCCAAGGCCACCTCTAGGCAAATCTGCCCTCTGCAAACAACAGATGACACCTTCCCTTTCAACTTGGGTCCAACTGGCTCTGGCCCAGCGTTCCAATGCCCTCAAGACTATCTTGGATTTCTCGGGCAAAAGAAGAGACTTCTCTTTGTTCCGGCTCTTGCCACAGTGCCTGAGTATAAAGCCAGGGCAGGAATAAAGCAAGGGGAACATCCATGTGTCCGAATGGGGATTAGGTTCAATGGTGTCCTTTCTCTTTGGACAGGAAGGAAACAGAACACAAGCTGGCAGCTAAGTGATACCCTTCGGTGCCTCGATAACGGGTACGTTTCTGCCTGGTGCCATGACGTTCAACCTGGTGACAAAAGATTATTCTTTATTTGGTGATAAGAAGGTCAAGCTGCCTTATAATTAAGTGCCGCCGGTGTGAACATGAATGGGACTGACTGCCATAGTCCATCAACCCTTGGCAAACTGGTTTGTTTGGTCTGGACAGCAAACGACATTCCACACTACTGGAATTTTTTTCTCCCAGATCCCCTGCGGCCCCATCACCAACCCCCCCCAAACCTTTTTTTAAAAATTACAATCTGTTCTACTGTCTCAAGTTACATTCTGTAAATAATAAGCAACACTGATGAAATGCAAAAAGCTGAAAATTTGTAAAGCAGAAAGATCTGCAGCATGTTCCACATCTGTGTCACATTAAACACGCGCTCAACAGATTTGCTGATTCCTGTCTAATCAGCACACGAGGCTGACGTGGGCCAGAAGGGCCCTCATGCCACATGCCACATGCCACAGCAGGGCTGCGGGCCACCGGGGGGAGGCAAGGAGGGACAGAAGCTGGCCTCCTGAGGTGGAGAGGCCAAGCCCACAATGCAGGCAACACTTGGCTGCCAGCCTGCTTCAGTTTGGGTACATGTGCGTCGCAGACTGGTGGGTCACAGCTGTGGTTAGGTCATGGGAGAACAACTGCTCAGAACCCTTCTTCCCAGTCGTCAATGTTGGTGAAGCTGGGCCCACGGCGGTTCAACTAAATAACATGTTTTAATGATAAAATGTCTCATTTGAAGGAGTTGGCTTCCTATACGTTAAAATGACTACAAAATAAAAATAGAACAGAAGGAAACCAATTAAAGTCCATTTGGGAAAATGCTTAGAGGCTACTAGAGATGTTAGTTGCTCTGCCAGGCAAAATCTGATCCCGTCTTTTATTTCTTCCAAGCATTTTACACGCACATACATACGTGCACATCTGTATGCATGCGTGCAGCCACTCATGCTACCATTAAGAAAAACTGGCAGAGCATAAGAAGGAATCGGCACGTTTTAAACTTGTGGCATCATTCTGAGTCCCCGAATGATTACAAGGCTCCGTGTTGGGAAAAAAACCACATTCAGACTCAACAAAGAGTCTTTAAGCAGAAGAGCACGTGAACCTCTAAGGATACTCTTTGGAAAAACAGCAGACTGCCACCGCCACTCGCTCTCTGACATCTGCATTTTCCCACCAACCTTAGGCGACAAGATACCAGGACTAAGAGTGCTGGGTCACCAGGGTCCACAGTTTGTCTCCATAGCTGCATTTATTGAGTGTTGACTCTAAGCTTCACAACATTCTTATAAGGATGTGTTTTATTAGTATTCCATTTCACAGAGGAGAAAACCATGCCTCAGAGAGATTATGAGGTTTGTCCAAGGCCACTCAGCTGGTAAGTGGCAAAATCAAACTTGATCTTGGGTCTTTATGGACACAGTAAACTTCTTATCAGCATGACTGTTGATAAAACTCTCTATAATACATACTCTGAGTTCATCACTGTGTTAAAAGCATTCTGAAGATCCTGGAGGGATACCAAAGAAGGCAATAACATGATCTCAAGAAGCTTACAATCCAGCTGGGAAGATAAGGTGTTCTTACCTAGACCACGTCTCAGTGATGGGAGAACTAAGGAGGCCTGGCCCTACACACTAAGAGGGCAGGATGGGCTTCCTGGGAAGGCCTGGCTTCAAGCAGGGCCCTGCCTAAAGGCAGAGCAAGATTTTTATTAATACAACAATGTACAGCATCAGTACTAACCTGCCAAATTTTACAAGAGGAAGGGGTAGTACGTAAATACTAAGAAACAGGAGGAGACAAATAAGATAAAAGCCAGTTAACAGACCACACCACATACAATCTGAAAACATCTGATTGAAGCCTCATTCTTAACGCTAAAGCAATGAAATGAAGAACAGCAAGCAGTGTCAGCTCTCCTTTTATAGTCATGATGCAGACTTTAACTTCATTAATGGAATTCACCAAGTGACTAATCTAAATTACATAAATATTTGGAAGAAAGATATGTACCAATGTGGACGAGAAACTGATAAAATGACAACTACTGGAAGCGTAGGACCAAGACAGGATGCAAATAAACAAAAACAAGCACACTAAAAAGGAAGACAAATTCTAACCTCGAGGGTTTAAAAAGGATTGGGGTGAAGAATATGCGAAGATAATTCACAAAGGAAGAACTCCAAGTGGCCAAATGAAATATGAAAAGATGATGCAACACTCCTAGTTATGGAAGAAATGCAAGTAGTAGCACTGAAACATTCCCTCTCAGGTCGGCAGAGACTTAAAAGAGTAATAATGCCTTGCTCTTAGTACAGTATCTACTTCATAAAATTCTTGACGGAATTCTGAATGAATGAATAGCCAGAGCTGGTGGAGGGTTGGAGAAATGGGCCTTCTCAAGCACACAGAGTGGGAGAACAAATTGTTTCAACTTCCTAGAAGGCAATTTCTAATGTGTTTCAAAATAGAAAGCGCATTTACCCCTTACCCAGGAATTCTACTTTTAGAAATTTACCCTAAAGAGAGAATTATACACATGTGGAAAGATATATGTAAAAGATGCTTATGATAGCAAAAATTTGGAAACACCCCTCAATAAAGGACTAGCTAAGGACTTCACATATTGCTGTATATGTGCAATTTACTATTACATAAATGTTAAAAATGATTTACTAATATTACATAATGTTAAAAATAATTTACTGCTTAGGCATCAATAGCTGTGCCTATATGATTCACCTGAAGTCTTATATACATATGTATTTGTGCACGTGTGTGTGCGCACACATCTATACACACATACCGAGATATCTGGCAGGGTTGCCATTATTAGCCTTTTGGTGATTGTTAATGGCCAATGGGATTGAGTTCTTTTTTATTTTCTTTTTAAAAATAGGAATAATAGTACCAATCTCACTGACTTGCTGCAAGAATTAAAGAGATAACTCGTGCAAGGTTCTCGGAACAGTGTCTATACACTGTGAGTGCTCACATACTGTTTGGATTTTCAGAACAGTTCACGTTTGTACATATCTTTAAACTCACACGACAGAGCTACTTTTTAAAAAGACGATTCAGGGAAGAGTCAGGCACGAACACCAAAATGTCTAAAGCGCACTTAAGAAGCAAAGCATGAGTACAAATTTCTATGATCGCATACTGTAGGACAAGCACAGGCTGGGTGCAGACTAGGAAAGGAGGGATGAGAATGGCCAGGCTTCGTCTGAAATGGCTTTCTTCTGGGTAAGAGGTGGTCTGAGTGAAGATTTCCCCAGGGGAAAGGCCATGACTCGATCATTACTATTACTTCTCCCGGGACCGGGAGGCACGGCTCCACGCTATACTGGATGGTGGCGGGGGTGGGGAGGGGGGGGCCGGGGGGAATGGATGTTCCTTTGTTAACCTGAGGGTCCCCTGCAGGCAGCCTCCTTCCCGGCCCATCTAACTTACTTTTCCAGCACTGTCTTGCTTTCTGAACCTGAAGAGCAGGAGAGAGGGCTCCCCTTGCTTGTGGTAACTGGCCAGCTCGGAGCAATGAGTGGGAGGGGAGAAGGGGGAGGCAGGGCCAAAATGGACCCAGGTGCTCACAGCACTTACCCTAAAGAGTCCCAGGAGGCAAGACGCCAAGTGCAAAAGGGGTACTCCAAGAATGGGTAAAAGCAAAAGCACTCTGCCTCCCAGCTTGCCCGAAATCCCCTTCCTGCTAACGCAGGGAGAGAGAACATCTGGACCTGGTTGTGAGGCTCTCCAGCTGCAGAGCCCCTAGAGTGAAGTTCGTGTTTCACTGGAAATTGCATTTCAGGGGCTTACAGACTGTCCTTTCTGATTCTCATCAGGGTGAAGTACAACCTAGAAGACAAGCTGGTTCAGAGACCAAATCAGCTTTGCTTTGAAATGTTCTCCTCTCCCTATCCCCCTTTAAAAGCAGACTTAATGGTCCAGGTGGTGAGAAATCAAAAAATGAAAGAAGGAAGAGGACTTGGGGTCATCTCAGGTGCATTTCTGTGCCTTCGTAAAAATCAGACTCATGCCCCGGGTCAGAGCCGGCATCAAACCTTCAGAGCACTTGTTCTCCTAGGAAACAAGAGCCAATGAGACTGAGTCCACGTGAGTCATTGCACTGGGGCTTTCCTCTACAAGACTAGAAAAAAATGTGGATTCAAAACGTGTGAGAACTTGCTGAGAGCCAAGGAGGCAGAGGGGAAAGATGCTGGACCCTTTCAGACAGAGGGGGTGGCAGGATACAGCCCCCCACCCCCAGCGTGGGGCCGGCCACTGCTCGCGCTCCGCCACCTGCATGCTGCAGCGGGCCTCCCCAGGCACTGGGGCACAAGCCTGCAAGCACCACAGACCAGGCAGCAGTGGGCGCTGGCCCTCCTGCCTGGGCCCCGCTGGGCCTCTGGGAAGAGCAGGTGCATCCGGGAGCCTGGCCAGTGCAGCAGAGGCCACGGCACCGCTTCCTGCCATGCTAACACAAAAACAAACACGACCCCCCTCCTCCAGCCGCTCCTGTCCGCCGAGAGGTTGTTTCTCCCTCTGAACCTGGGGGCAGAGGCAGTTAGCGAGGGCGGGCACGTGGCTTTCCAAAGAACAAGTTCCTCGGGGTGAGAGAAACGGGTAGGCCTGGGACACCCCTGATGCTGACAAAGGAGGGTGAGTCACACATAAGCCAAGAGGTGACTCCTGAGCTGCTGCTTTGTGCTGCTCCCTTTCCGAAGGATGGCTCAGATGCAAGCAGCTCAGACCAGGCTTCCTTCTGCATGTTACATAAAGTGCTGGAACTTTCTAGTGCTCTCTGTCTTACGATCTCTGCAGATAAGCATCTCTATAAATCCCACTTCGTGGATCATCTGGCCACCTCATGGCATCTTTAATCATTGGTAAACGGAACAAAAATAATTCAAAAAGGCAGCGGAATTCCTTCCTACAATTTAACCACTCACTCCCCCCAGCATTTCTCTCTCTTCACATCCCCAAAGACCAGCCACAGCATAGCTCCTTGATGCCGAATGAGCTCAAAGAGAACCCCAAAATAGGTGCCCCATTAAAAGACACCCAGTACTACCAAGGTCTTCTAAACTTTGGGTTTAGCAATCATTTCATGGAGTCCAAACCATGGAGTTAGCTCCATCCAGGGACTACCAGAGCCTATTTCTAGGATTTTAAAGCACCTTGACTACGGAAGCCTAACTAGATAGACTCCAGCAATCTCAGAAGTGGCCAGCCCTTTAGTCTCTTCTACCTCTAGAACTCTTTTTGCAGCACCCCACAGCACCAAAATAAACAGAAGTTATCCTCGGCCACCAAAAGAAGGTTATAGCATGCTGAGCACATACTTGGACATTCTCTTCTCCTTCCAAGGCTTCCTATACTGTGTCCCAATCAGAGTTCCCAGGCCACCAGCTGGTGAAGATGGCCTTGGCTGGATGGCAGAGCAAAGACAAGCTGGAACCCGCATGTGTGACTGCTATTTTGTGAAAGTAGAGATTCTGAATTTGGAAGGATCATCATTTGGGAAGGGGCTGAGATACAGAAGAGAGGGCCAGGGACAGCACAGCTCCTGGACACAACGCTTGGCGGCCTGATTCTCCAGGCACACCGTCTGCCACCTCTGGGTTAGGCCGGTAGGGGTGAGAGTCTGTGATAAGCACCCTTCAGGCCGCGAGGTCTAGGGTTTATAGCACCTCCCCCGCTAATTGCCTTAGCGTCTTTCCCCAAATATTCTGGCTCATAGGCAGATATCCAATTCCCACCCTCCACGTTCAAGAATCATAAAGGGGGCTTCCCTGGTGGCGCAGTGGTTAAAAATCTGCCAGCCAATGCAGGGGACACGGGTTTGATCCCTGGTCCAGGAAGATCCCACGTGCTGCGGAGCAACTAAGCTCATGTGCCACAACTACTGAGCCTGCGCTCTAGAGCCTGCAAGCCACAACTACCGAGCTCGCATGCTGCAACTACTGAAGCCCACGCGCCTAGAGCCTGTGCTCTGCAACAAGAGAAGCCACCGCAAATGAGAAGCCCACGCACCACAACGAAGAGTAGCCCCCGCTCAGAGCAACTAGAGAAGGTCCGCGCACAGCGACAAAGACCCAACACAGTCAAAAAAAAGGAATCAAAAGGAAGTGGATCTGAGAGACCGGGTAAGAGGCCTCAGGTTTAAGTCATGGAGGCTTTTGATGGAAGAGACCAAGAGATGATCCAGAAGTAGCACAGAAGTTAGGAGTGTGTGCTCTGCGTTCAGACTGCCAGCATTCAAATTCTGGTTCCCTCTCTTATCACCTTTGAAATTTTAAACAAGTTAAGTAACTTCTCTGTGCTTCAACTTTCCCATCTGTAAAATGGGGAAAATACAGCACCCACCTCACTGAGTTGTTGGAGGATTAAACACTAATACATGTAAAATGCTTAAAATAGTGTGTGGCCTGAGTACACATTCAAAATCTGGAGCATCGCCATCCAGAGCACGGCCATCCACCTAAGATGTCTTGTCCGTTGCAGACGAGCAGCTATCTGGAAGGACAGAAATACATGTTTTGCTGGACGGCACAAAGGACAGGTAGGCTCCCAGTTTGGCCAAAGGATGCAACTGGCTGATGGCTAGGACTAAACTACTCCCTTAACCAACTTCTCTCCTCGGGTCCTCTGAAGACACACAGCCCTTTCTTTATGACTGTACTTACGCCAAAGCCTTGTCTGTCTGTCCATTTACTCGGTGCAGCATTACTGTGAAGACCAGGCTTCTCTAGGCCCTGCCCCCTGATAAAGGGGCAGCGGCCCCACAGGGCGGCCTGCCGCTGACAGCACACTGGGCTAACAGGCTTTCCATGGGACAGCCTCCCACCTGCTCTGGTTTAGCGTTTGGGCTCGGCGGTGGAAAGCCAGAAAGTGAGGCTATCACCAGCCTTCGAGGAGGCTGGGCGGCAGGGAAGGGAAACAGAACCATCCTGAGCCTCAGCAACTCGAGGAGAACGCGCCAATGTCGGCATCCAACCACCTCTGCCACCAGCGCAGCCTCCTCGGAGACGGGTAGGTTTCCTGTCGTGTCAGCCCCGTTTCCTTCAGCAACATTATCCTGCAAACAGAGAGCTACTTTGAATACAGCACTGAGGTGTCCCGTTTCGGGCCGGGAAGGAGGGGAGGCGGCAGGCAGCTCCGTCTCGGAGGGAAGCATCGCTGTGCCTTGACCCTCTCTAGACAGCACCTCTTCCCTCTCCCCAGTCCTGGAAAGCTCTGTTTGAAGAAAAGAAACGTGCTGGCTTTCCTGTATGACCTCAGATAGGCAAGTTCTGAATGGCAGCTGGGTCTATTACATGCAGTGTGAGAGGGTTAAACAGGACAGCCTCAACTCTTTATAAACTTTTGCCCTGTGGATATGTACTCATTGGCGGCAGTACAAGACTCGAGCTGTATTACACGCCTTAACGATATGGTTCAACTGTCGGTCAGGCTTGGGCCTGGCCCTGGGCCAGACCGCAATCAATGGGACACAGAACCTCCCCCTTCAGATCATCACGAAGGCTCATATTATCTCCTTTTCGTCGTGCTGGTTAAATTTATGGAGCAGAACCCTGAAGCCGCATTCCTCGGCCTGGGCCGGCCCACGCGGCCCTCCCTCCCTTTGTTCGGTACTGTAAGCCAGCCGTGCTTCGGAGGACTGTGGGGTTGTTAGTTCAGGCACTGACTGTTTGCTCATGACTGAAATGAAAAGAGTTCAGTGGAAGGGCAAAAGGACAGCCCAAGTGTAAAACCCCATCCCAGCAGGCCCTGGGCCCCTACGTAGAGGCCCCGAGCTGCTCCTGAATGGACGATCGCACTTCGTTCTCACAAAAGCAAAATCTTCGGTCTGATCTCTGATAAACCTTCTCTGAAGCAGCAGCCAAACCCTCCTGCGGCGCCCCTCCCGGGAAACCCTGGACTCTGGGGTACCACAGGGGGCGCGCTGGCTCCTAGTACAGCCCAGACGTCAAAAGGAGCCACAGTTCTACAGCATCTTCCAGTCTTGCCAGGTCCCACAGGGGATGGCAATGTAAACACTGACTAGTAGCTGGTCTTATTTTTAACATTAATACAGGAAAAAGTAAACGTATTTTTCAGGCCTTGGCTACAAGGGCAGGATACGGGCGCGCTGTCCGTGAATGCGCGTGCGTGCGTGTGCGCACGTGCCGTGGAGGGGCGGTGTCCACCGGGGACTGGGTCCCCTGGAATCAAACAGGAGAAGGTCCCACGCGTTAGACCTGCAGAGTCTGCCCATTTGCTCTCATCCATGATCTTCAGTATCTCTGGCTAGTGTACCAGGGTTAAACAAGCAGCTGGACAGACGGGACTTCACTTTAGTTTTGAGTGTAACCGGACAGGAGAGCAATCCTGGAGCAGCTCGTAAGGCAGCTCCTTCCAGGGGATGCCATCTGATGGCTGGAAGGTAAGTCATCCCGGAGCTGAATCCAGGCTCTGCAAGGGATGAGCTGTGAGGCCATGGTTCATCACGTACGTCTCTTGTGCCTCAGCCAGGCCACCTAAAAAACGAGGCTACTGGGCTGACTTATGGGAGTCTGGGATGATCACTAGAACTCTTCTGACCAAGGTCCAAGCATAATAGAGGGAGAAGGAGTAAGAGGCACAGAGAGAACAAACCCCAAACCCAAACCAAACCAAAGACATGATGAGAGGGTCAGGTAGGAAAGCCTTTGAGGGGACTTTGTGCTTTCCTGCCAGTTTTGTCTTTTCAGCCACTGTTAGGCAACCCTACTCTAGGGCCCAAGCTTGTTTAAAAAGAAACCCAGAAATCCCATACCAGCAACAACAGGCACTAAGGCATCTTCCAGTTCTGTGTAGAGGCAGACTTCTTTGATAGACTCTCTTGAAGTCAGTGGCCTATTTCGTATCAGACCCTGAATCAATCTGAAGGTGAAAGTCATGCTTCCTGATTCAATGTAACCGTGTGTTTCTGAACGGAAACTGCATTCGTGCATTTTCCTCACAATGCTTCCTTAACCACTGTGTTGATGTTCAGAGATGCGCTCATGAATTTGTCATTCCAAAGCCTCCAGCACCTTTTTTTGCGGAGGTAGGAGGTGCCATGGAATGAATGGGTCACAGAAAATTGTCTCTTGCTATTGAGAATCACTATTTGTACTGGTTTGTTAAAAATATAGGTTATAGAGAACCACTAAAGTCAGGAAAGAAGAGGCAAGAAAAAGCTAAGTGGGCTAATTTAGGAAATCCTCAAGAAAAACGTGTCATCCATTTAATGTCTCTAGCTTTTCATATACAAGTGTAGGGTTCAATTAAGTCTTTTGTCATAATAATGCCTCACACCTCCCAGGACAACCGACAAAGCACTTGCACACACATTATCACAGGTTACACGAATACTCATAAATGAATCCAGTCTCCATCAGGTGTCAGTGCACGACAGAAGGGCTCCTGAAGGCTTTAGTTTTGGCCCATGATGAGCCCAGATACATCAGTATTCTCTGATACATTAAAATTTGGAAAACTGGACCCATGCCCGAGAATGAGACTCAATTATGAACCAGGACAGACTTGCAGAACTTATGAACAGTGACCTGGATTCCCCTACTTCCTGTTGGACTTTCTCCGTCTTGCGGTCACTTTGATGACCAGATTCCAGGGACAGACAAATCATACGTAAACAACAAGGCCAGACTCTGAAAATGCAGGAGCACAAGTTGCTTACAGAAAGGACGCAGCAGCAACAGCCAATACACGTGCCCAGAGCTGCCATCAGTGGACTCCCGGCTCCACACGCTTCCCTCCTCTGTGCTTTCGGGACTATTTATTCTAGCATCGTGGACAGGGCTAAGGAGGACTAACCTGATACCAGTTTGGGAACTAAAAAGGAAATATGTTTTGAGATTTGCCGTTTCACACCATACACCATCCACTCTTGGTGCAAAATGGCTTCTGTCAAGGGTTTTTGGGTGTTTTTTTTTAAACACTGATTTCTTGGCCATCAGCTAAAAGAAACTGTGAACATTCAAGTAGCTCTGTGATGACTGAGCGTGTGGGAAGTGGCCTGCTTATAAGGGGTTCTATGTAGGCCGTCCTCACATACTCCCCCGTGTGACCTAGCCTGTCACTCTAGGGGCACTTCAGCTTCCCCGAGGGGAAGTGAGAGGGAGGGCTGAAGCAGTGACAGCGCAGGGGGTGAGATGTAACCGACCTGAGCGGTGCTAAGCCCGCCGGGCTAGGGCTGGGCCCAGGGCTGCTCAGGGATAATTTAGGGACACCCTGCCTCACATTCACCTACTGCCTTTTTATTTTTAGAAAATGATCTCAAGCGCTCATATGTCCTGCCTGGGCCTTCTTCGTCCCAGTGCCCAGCTTCCTCCTGGAGGCGGGGCCGGCCCTCAGGGAGTCACCCCTCAGCCACGCAGACATGACCAGGCCGAGGCTGACCCTCACTCCCTTTGAAGTGGGAAGACTGACCTGAGGAGGGGATGAAAAGCTGTTTGCAAGAGGCCACAAAGCAAAGTAGTGTCAGGGCTGGAATCAGGGCTCTGGTCTCACGCTTCACAATCCTGTTCTCTTGCCAAGAAGCCACGCTCTCCAGCACCCAAAGGGAACATCCACATAGGTTATTTTGATCACAGAGACTCGAGTCAAGGAGGAACTGATCCTACACGGACATATTAAAAGAATGTGAGCTGCTGTCCCTTCAACACAATAAATCAGAATGATGTTCCGGGCCACTCTGTCAGCTCCACCATTGCATTTTGGGAAAAAGAATTAAAATCTCATGAATCCTATCCCCAAACTTAAAAAACAAAACAAAACAAAAAAACCCTGTTGTATATTACACTTCAATAAAAGTGTCTTAAAAATCTGTCGCTAGAGCACTCTGTATTTAGCACATGGTCGACATAAGTCTAAGTCCCAAATGCATTGTCCAGCCTAGGCACTGCCTATTCCCCCATGAGCCACCTCCTTGCCCAGTGACACTCAGAATTTCCTAAAGGAGCTAAATTTCTGGAAATAGGACAAATGGGAAAATGATTTTTGAAATGAATTATGAAATGAGCATTTATAATCTAGAGAAAGCTCATTTTCAAAGGCTCCTTATATATATCCAAAGTTATCTCCTATTTTCATTATGCAGAAACCATGAACAAAAGGGTGCATGGTGAAAGCAGTGTTTTAAAGAGCCCATCACGTCTAGCCAGAGATGAAAGAAAGAGTCTTTCCCTTTAAACTCTAGTCCTGAACCCAAGAACACTTTTATTTTTTTTGAACAGACATAGGGGACCCCGACCTACACGATAACACCGTCCTGGCAGGAGTCAGACAGATAAGCCCTCCACAGTTCCAAAAGCCCCACTGAAGGGGGATCTGATTCTACAATTCAAAACCCTTCAACAATACTAAACAGTGGACTGTCATGCGTCTGGAAAATATAACCGTTTTTGAAGAATGCTTTCCAAACCACGTAATGCTTTTAAAGCTGTTTATCAAAAGAGCTGGGTGAGCAACAGTGGCCTGAAACAGTGTGTCAGCTGTCACAGGGTCGCATGCCCCATCCGAATTTCCGTAAGCGCTCTATCATTCTCGGCTGTCCTACCCTTGGCAGACAACAGATGCCAATGTTTGGAGACATTCGCTACATAACTTTTACCCGACAAACCTGGCTCCAGGACAGATTTCCATGTCATGTGGGGCTTCTGGCTGAACTCTGCTCGAACCCAGAGGCATATCATTTACAGCGACACTAACAATAGTTTGGGATCACCTGCTCTTCACAAGCGGGTTCAGAGCGAGTTCGTGGCCTCTGCACACCTTTTCCAGTGGGGTTCTCATACACAAAGTCTGAGAGCCCAGGTGAGTTCCTCCACCCAGAATTCTAACCATGTAACAAGCACAGGTTTGTAGGCCTGAATTTAACCATTTTGTGTGAAGAAAGAGAATGGGAAAGACAAAAACCCAGCAAGGCATATGAATTTCTCATCTTAGCACTATAGCAAGTGGTTGGCAAGTTTTCAGGGACAGCGTGCTAAGTAAGAGGTAAAGATATAATCCCTGTTTTACTTACGCTCAACATCCTATATTCAGAGAGAATATTGACACAGATGCCATTTCTGGAGCCCTAATTACACGCCACATGTCAGGCTAAGTGCTTTATATACATTATGTCATCTACTCCATATAACCACCCACTGAGGTAGGCATTATTATTCCTATGCCACATGAGTCAAAGGAATCTCACCTTGGAGATATTAAGGGGGAAAAACTTGCTCTGGGCCACAGCTAAGAAATAGCAGTGAGATGACTCACACCCAGGGCTGCCCTCTGACCTCGTGTTACAGACGTGGGACCCAAGCAGTGCTCTGGGAGCCCCGTCTTGATCCTTGCAAATGCTCGGTTTCTTTTCTCACTGGCTACCACAGCGCTCTTTCCCACTTCTTCTCCAGAATTGGGGAAGACCTGTGACTTTATGTTCTTTCCACGTCTCTTTCTGAAACAAGCGCTTCTCTTTGAAGAAAGACCTCTTGCCCTTGGCGTGTCAAGATAAGAAAGCTTTCAGCAACTTTCCCTTGGAAACTACAAAACACCCATCAGCACCCAGGATCTAAGTACAGTTGCTCACCAGCTGCCGGCCCCTCTGAATAGCTTTTATGGTTCAGCGAGGGGTGGGGACAGGGCCATGTCACTACTGTGGGGTGTGCTATTTCTTTCATGTTGCCGGGATCTGACAAGAGCCTTCCACAACCTGTTTCTTTACAACACACGGAATGAGAGATTAAAGACCAATACCAGACGTAAAGCTGGGGTTGGGACTAGCAACGACCTCTCTCCAGATGTGTTCTAAATCTTCCTGGGAAAGAAGGGCTGCTGACCGCCTAAGTAGATGCTGTTCAAAAGTTGTCATGGTGATTAAATGAGATAATACATGTAAAGTACATAGGACATAGTAAACATTCATAGTAAAGGTTTAAAAATGTTAGCAATATTATTATTTATTAATACCACCAGATTCCAAAGAATGTTTTAGCAGAAACAATGTATATGGATCTCAGTAAAACCACATTAATTCTGAGCTACTAGTTGGATGTGGAGGAGAAACGACATCAAGAAAAGATGAATGAATTAGTGAAAAATCTAAATTATAGAACTTCTGATTAAATATGACAGATTGAGTCCAGAGACCCCTCTAAAGCGAAAGCAAAGGGATACAGGTGGCGCGGATCCAAAAGGATAAAGAGAAGGTGTCAACAATATTTTAGAAGCTGAAGAGCAGATGGACAAGTGGTGCTGAGATGTAAGCCTGAGGGAGTAGCAGCCACAAAGCAGTGAGCTAATTAGTAGGTTAACTGCTAAATTTCAGAAAGACGAGGCACCGAAGAGCTGAGGGCCTGGGGCATCGGGGAGGAACAGGGAGGCCTGTCTGTGAGGTGGTGAAAACAGGAAGACTGGGTGAAAGTCTGTATAAGAAGCAGTGAGACCTGTAGGGCCCTCTCCCACCCGCAGCCCAGCCTGCTCCTCCTCCACAGAAGACGAACATCTGCAGGTCCCCCCCACCTGATCCTTCATGGCAAGGCCCCGGGCCCCACACAGGGAGCCCCCCAGTCTGCCGACCGGTGCCTCATCTTAAAATAGGAGAACAGCTAGTCAAGAATCACCAAACATCTGGGAACTGTCTCTATTCATGAAAGAAAAAGACCAAAACAAACAAATAGGAGAGGACTTCCCTGGTGGCGCAGTGGTTAAGAATCCGCCTGCCAATGCAGGGGACACGGGTTCGAGCCCCGGTCCGGGAAGATCCCACATGCCGCAGAGCAACTAAGCCCGTGTGCCACAACTACTAAGCCTGCACTCTAGGGCCCGCGAGCCACAACTACTGAGCCCGCGTGCCTAGAGCCCGTGCTCCGCAACAAGAGAAGCCACCACAATGAGAAGCCCGCGCACCGCAACGAAGAGTAGCCCCCGCGCGGCAACGAAGACCCAACGTAGCCAAAAGTAAACAAATAAACAAACAAACAAACAGGAGAAGGAAACTCAGGAGAGAAGGAGGGTGCTAGCTCTACAGAGGAGCTAGAGGGCGGGCCGTCCGGATGGGAGCAGGGGCAGCCAGGGGAAGGCATTCTAAGGAAAAAAACGTAACTGATAAATTAATTACTAAATACATTTTTAAGCATATACAGGAGAGTGTATAGATGTATTAGTAATAGGCAGATACAAAAAATCTTTTAAAAAGGAGTTACTAACCTCAGAGTAAAAAGAGCTGAAAGCAGACAAGAGTTCGAGGATAAACTGGGAATGTGCGTATATAAAACTAAGCAAACAATAATAAAAGTGGTTACTGACTCCAGGGGGAAAAAACAAACTACAAAGTTAAACCAAAAGGGAAACATAATCCTAGTAACCTACATGGCTTCACTGGGAATATTATTTACATAGTGAGCTCTCCGTAATAATGTAAAAATGGAATTACTGACTTACCCGAAAATGATGGTATAACTACAGTACACTGAAAAGTGGGGCGTGAGGGGGGCGGGGGACACGTGTGGACTGCAGTAGGAAGTCAAATGACATCAAGAAACAGCACTACGGTCACTTTTTTCCTTTTAGAAACAAGGAGGAAAATGCCTCCAGTTGAAGAAACAGCCAGAAGTGCTGGCGGCGGCTGCCTGCAGGGGAGCGGGGAAGACGTGGGCTGGGCCAGTTGGCTGCTGGGGTTTGAGTTCACGCACGCAGGAGTCTTTGACTTCTGAAAGTGCGGGCATGTAGGGACTCTGAGAAAATAAACTTCAATTTGAAAAGGCAAAAAGATAATGAGTTATAATGAGATCATTAAGGTCAACATGATAGATTTTTTTAAAAAGCACTGTTCTTATTAACTGTAGGCACTAAAGAATATTCAGTAAATATGTATAAGGTGGAAAGAATAATTGAAAAATCAAGAGATAATTATCCAACTGTAAACAATCAGTAAAACGATAATGATTTGTTTTGAAAGGGCTGTGACAGACCTAATGATGTGGAAAAAGTGCCTGTAACTACCAAATATACACCAATACACACCACCCCATATACACCACCGACATACAAATGCAGTTTTGGTGTTTTTAAGAACAAACAGCAAGTCAAATCACCAATAAAGGGGTACTTCAAGAAAGCCACAGGCAACTTGCTTCAGTGGACGTGTAAGAATAATTCAAGAATATTAACCCACAAACAGCTTGATGATTCTCAAGAATCTGGAAGATTCCTCACAGCAGTCTGTCCTCCAGGATTTAACTATTCTTGGTACTTAATACCTATTATATGCCTGGAATACAGTAGGAGGTCAACGCTTCACCACTTGATGAATTTCTACTGTCAATTCGCCTACACGTGAAACCAGAGAGCTCACTAAGCAATCAGGTCTGAATATCACAAGCTCATTAACTGAATTAATGGGGCCCCTCAATAGTTCAAACAAAAACATAAAAACTCTCTGAGGTTCGCATCGTTTCACTAGGGATATGAAGCCACTCACACATGGTAATCTGGCCTCCTGATGCCCTGGCAGGTGGGCAGGTGCCAGTCTCGCTACCCTAACTGTGCTGCTGGAGTAGCTCGGTAAAGTCTAGGGGAACGAAGAGCCCTGTCCTCTGTTCATCCTGGAAGTATTCAGTGAGGTTACACTGGATTCAACCAGTCCCAAGCCACCAGGGTGAGCCAGGATTCCTGTGACCCATCCTCCTCATAATGAGAGGTGAAGTTCTGCTCTGACTCTCCTTTGAAGTTTTCAGCAGTCCCTGGGTTTTATGATATAGCTTGGGTCACCCCTACCATTATCTATGTTTGAAGTATGTTTGGGGAAAATCTACTAGGAGCTGTCTCTGGTGTTAACACAGAAAAACTGCCTCATAAAAACTGCTTTCCACAAGGAGTTCAAAGGAGCTTATCCAAATATTGTAGGTTTATCCTGCTCACCAACTTTGCTAGGGTAGAAAACTGAGGTTTTGCCAAGTAAAGTCTGACAGAGATATGCCTTCTCGATTTCCTGAACAAGCTCAGGGCACTGCTAACACAACCGAGTGGCCTTTTGACAAGATGGACCTTGCACTTTGAAGTCGTCTGCTGTGTACTTACCATGCTGCTGAAGTTAAAATTTATTGGGATAGTAGGTTAAGGTGAAGGACTAAATTAGGTAAATTATTGTGAGAGGTCTTTCTGATATGTGATAAAATCTTTCCAACTGTTACTTCAAGAAACCCAGTAAAAGTCAGGAGCAAACCAGGAGGGCTGACAATTGTTGGCAGGAAGCCAAAGTGAAGCATCGCATTACAGCGGCTCCTACGGTTTGATCCACGTTAATCCACCACTGCCGATATGCGCTATTTATCAGCAGGGTGATGGATCATCACCGTATTTTCAAACAGAATAGCTTGTCAAGGAAATTAACCAGGTAGAGAGGTATATTAACCGGTGGTATATTAACTGGTGGCATATTCATGGAGCCACAGAAGGGTGCAAAGGAATGGCAGTGTTTTACATTTCTGCAAATCTCTTTAAGTCTTACTTAATCGAAAACAGCTGCATTCTCTTATCTGCTTCTACAGCCAACCTGCTGTAATATCACACATTGTGTATGTAGCTCCGGAAAACTCTGCCGTACATTCATTAGAGAATATTATGATAAAAATAGTTGTTTATCCATCTATATATCTACATTATGAATGAACATATAAATATATAAAGATAGGTTTGACCTTATAGATCCCTGGAAGGTGTGGTGTGGGGGTTCCCCAGGGGTCCTTAGACCATATTTTGAGAACTTTTGTCCTAAAAGGTCCCATATGTATAAATTTTGTGCTAATTAGAAATCAGTTTCCTCTACATATTAAAGTAAATCCACTAAGGATATAGGTTAGTAAAGTAACACTGTTAACCTGATTTGAGTTATATAAGCCCAATATAATGAAACTTTCTTTTAGGGTATACTGTGATTAAAATGTTTTACTAGTTCAATCTCATTTCCCCCCCCCACCATTTGACAAATTAGTGAGAAACTTAGCAAAGGTCTGTCCCTGAGAGGCAGTCTGGCAAAAGAGTGCTAGATAAAGGTATCGGGGCAAGGAAACTCAGGGTTAATAACACCCAAACCTACCTTCTCTTCCACCAAAGATTACAAGCCTTCACTTGTAAAACGATACTACAGTCTTCAATTCTCTGCTAGCCCATATGTCCTCTATCTACCTCAGAATTCTCTTACTGGCTAAAGCTCTCTGGGAGCAGGGGATATGAACTCAAACCTGAATTCTTTCTTTAAGGGAGATTCCAATTTCATGCTGGGCAAAGAGGGATGATTCTGTAAGGGAAGACCATGAAAGACATAGGATTGCCATCAAAATCTAAAAATAAGTAAACCTAATGCCTTTGCAGAGGAATTCCACCATCAGTTAAATGGCTTTTCATTCTTCTCTAATACAGGGAATATAAATTTTTCTCAGGAAGAAAGACACTTCTGTTTCTCTTGAAGTTCAAAGCAAAAATCTCAAATGCATATCTTACGTATGTAAGATTGGGTGTCATTCCAGAGTTTTAAAAATCAAGTCACTGAACAAGGAAGGGACTACATGTACAAGGGCTAGACCGACTATTTAATTTTTAAATGGAAGAACTCAAAATCAGAAAGCAATCACACTTCCCATTCTATTTTCTTTGAGCAAAGACCTGCTAGTTGAGATAGCAGGACTGTACATCAAAGATGTACATGTCTGAATTCAATTTATTTTTACTTTTGGAAGCAGGATAGTGCCGTTTCCATGAAGTCAGTCATCTCTGCAAGCCAAAAATGGCAAAAAATAGATGCTCTCCTTTCTAGAAACGATAATAATGTACCATGACCAAAAAAGTGGTTTTTTCCCTAACAGATAATCTTGCATAAAAATGAGTCATGGGATTTCAGAAATGGAAAGGCTTTTCTCAAATATGTGTGTGCAAGAACACACAGACTTTTTTTTTCCATCAACAGATTTGAGCTTTCCATAAGTTATAATGAGAATGGCATCGTCTGGAGCCTTTGAGTGAAAGGGGAATACAGTATTTAGAGTTCAGCAAGAGGGAAGAAGTCTGTCTTAGAAAATAAGATTTCTCTGCTTGTGTTCCTGTGAGAGAAATTTTAACTTATAAGGCATGAAGGACTGTTAAGATGTTTCTTAAAAATATCTTATCCTGTAACTTCATCAGCTTAATTTCAGACCCGAGTGAGACATCGTATGTCATTAGCACAGCTCTGAATGTTGTTTCGTCTTCTGGGTTTGCTCAGGAGGAGTGAGAGAAGGATCCATCTACCTTCAAGCATTCTTGGGAAAGGCCTGGTGTGGCAAGATCGGAAAGTGAGAACACAGGGCTCTCACCTCACACCCAAGGGTGAGAAGAAGACAGACAAAGGGGCTGTCCCTAGAGCCAAGGGGCCACTTTTGGATAACAGGAGAGATATGAACAGTCCCTTCCCTTCAGCCGGATGCAACAGTACTTTTTGAGTTTCACTGAAATCGAGTTCCTTCCCATGATAAAACTGACATGTCAACATGGCCTCAGCAGATGGTTACCAAGCCAGCAGACAGATGCGCCCGAAGATAAGAAACAGAGCCTCAGGGTCAAACCTGTACTAGGCTCTTGCTTTTCACCCAGACCAATAACCACGGCTTTATATCGATGTTATGAGGGTCTACAGAACTCATCTGGAAGGCGTATCTTGTACTTCTTAAATGAGCAGGAGGCAGTAGCTACAGGATGACGTGGTCTATCTTTCCGAATGGTTAATTTTACTGGGTAGCAATTAAAAATATTACCCTATTAAAACAAAAATGGGATAAACTGTTAAGTTCATTTACAGTTTTAAGATGAAACAGAAACTTTCCAGGAAATGTTGGGCTGGTTCTGCCTCCAGATCCATGGGGCATTGGTCTACCATGCTCTGCCTCAGAAGGAAACACTGGTGGAAAAAAATGAGAGCTCTGGTATATCCTAAGAAACATTTACATTTTTATTCGATTTTTACCTCTGGAAGTTCCCTAAAGGCTTAATTCAAGCCAATTCTGCTTGACGTGTTATGTATGATACCAAGAAGGGCAAGCAGCTGCTCTCAGAGCAGTGCTGCCAGACTAGAACGGAAAAGCAGGAGAACCATTCCCTAAACGCCCTTTGCTGATTTTCTTCTCACCTGTCCAACCTGACAGCATTTAGGCTCTGATGACCTTTTATCCTGGAGAGTCATGGGTAAGATGCAAACACTAACAAAAAGGGTTTTTCCTGAAAAAAATCCATTTCAGTTTCACATCTAAGAGGCCATTAGTGGAAAGTCTCTAACAGATTTTGGGTGGTGTCTTGGGAGTATCTGCACTGAAGAAGTCAAATATGCCCATCATAAATCTTTTCTGTGAAATCAACCAAATGGTTACTCAAAAGCTCTCAGAGCAACTGGAATTTACATCTACGTGCACAATACAAGGGTCCCGGGATTCCAGAACATTAGCGGAGTCCTGATGGCTATGTTCTTAAACAATGATCTATCATTATCCTTCAGATTCCCCCTTCCTCCTTATCTAACTTAAATAATGAGATAAACCCCAACACTCCTGAGCTTTGCTAAATTAGTTTAAATATTTCAAGTTCTGCCAACTCCCTCTTCTCCCCTCTGTTCTGGGTCTTGACGAAAAAGGTGAAGAAATATTTTGGAGGAAACCCCAGGGGCCCAGCTTCATAAATCTTCATCTGCTACTTTCTCAAAATGTCATGCGACCCCAAGTGTACGGCATATGGTACTCAGAGAAATAAACAAGCAAATAAATAGCTCAGGGTCAGACCCCTCTTTCTTTCCCATGGTGTTTTTGCTGCTCCTGGGTCTCTGAGACTTTCTACCCAAGTATCTTTTTAAACGCTACCAGCAAATACCACCACACACGCAGAGAATTGGACATGCAGCCCAGCGGGTGCCCTGCTTTGTCCTGGTCTCCTGAAGGGTGGCGGGCTTGTCTACATGACTTCAATGGCACCACAAGTGTGGCTGCATCGGTGCCATTTTCATAAACTTTACTTGGGAACAGACAAATGTGGCTCAACACACGGAGACGAGAAGATGCAACCTGAGCCAGCAGAACGTTGCCTTGGAAAAGGCTTCTTCCTTCAGTTCCAAACCACACATACTTGTACAGTTAACAAATGCAGCAGGGGATACGGGTCCACAGCATTCATGTTGAGGCCAAAGGCTCTGCTGTGCTCCACCCTCTCCGCTCCCCCACCCCCACCTGCCTTCCCAAGAACTGTTAGATTGCATGGAAATTTCAGGGAAAAGGTAGGTGGCTGTCTTCTTGGAACGCCTGCACACTCCAACAAGGAGAGGAACTTGGAAGTATTTTAATCTAAAAGAACTCAAGTGAGGGGGGGTTCCCTATAAATAAAATCATGTTCAAATAAACACAAAAAGGAGCCAATATTTCCTGTAAGGCCACTTTTCAGATGGATTACTGGAAGGAATAGTCTTCCACAGTTTTATGGCTTACTTTGCCATCATCTGCTTAAAATTTGGGTCAGTTAAAACATAGATGCTAAGATCTAAGCCCTCACTTGGATGAAATATTACAAAGGAAGCAGAAAGTCTCATTCCAAGAGCAGACTCAGAGGCAGAGCCCTAGGACTCCTGGGTTCTATCGCTGGCTCAGTCCCTGGGCTCAGGTCAGCCCTCGGTCAGAATCTCACTTCTAATCCCTTCAAATCATTTGTTAGTCCCTGTTGTCTAAACAGTGGGGAAAAACCCTGAGTAACACCCCTGGATCCTGTTCAATCAACAGGGATGGTTGGAGATGGTTACAACTCACTTCCAAGAAATGAGGGTGATTTATCCCTTGGTAGAGCTAGTATGTTCCTAAGAGATCACAGTGTCATCAGAACAAACCCTTAAGGCACTGCAACATTTCTCCACCTGCAAAAATCTCTCTGCTCCTTTAATGTGACTTCAAAAATAATATCACCCAGCATTTTATAGTTCTTTATAGCATCCACATTAAAATAACTCTGGTTGGACTTCAAACCTCTGAGAGATAGAATAAATAAACAGGTATATTTATCCCAGTTCATAGAGGAAAAAACTGAGGCTTCGAAAGGCTAGGAGGCTTGACCAAGGGCCCAAAGCTCATAAGTAAGGGGGTTGGGACCGAGTGCTATTGTTTTCGGGGTCAAGTGTTCCTTTCTCTCTAGTGCTTGGCTCCTCGTTAATAACCCTACTTTTGGATCTAGACGAATGGACTAAGGGAAATTGCTTAAAGAGTTTCCGAAGAATCTGTAGTGCCTTTTCAGTGCAATGAAGGGTGAAGGGCCAAGCTTCTCTGAGGCCCTCAGTTCACAGGTCTAGCACGTGGTAACTGCAGCCTTGGCTCTCCCACTGCTGGCTCCTCCAGGGACAGAGAGGAGAGGCAGCAGCTTAACGCCCCCCGCTTTGAGCTTCCGTGTCTGTAGGCCCATGGCCACCCGGCTGCTCCTCACTCGTCACTAGAGCTTTTGTTTCTAGGAGGAGTGAGTGACTAGAAGACAGCCGCTCTGGGCAATTCAATTAGGCTGCCCACTGCTGGTCGCTTTGAGACAAGCTGCATAGCTTCCCCGCAGCCCTTTACCTGGAAGGTGATTCTTTCTTCTCTTCACCTGGCCAAGTCATACTTCTACTTCAGGCTTCATCTCAAATATCACTTCCCTAGAAAAGCCTTCCTTGACCCCACTGACCCCACGTTAGCAAACCTTCTACTCCTCGCCTTCTCTAATTATACAGTCTCACAGCACTCTGTAAATCTCCTGTGTCATTTATCGCAATTTTAGCAAATTATTATTTATATGATTATTTGTTTTATGTGTGCTGCCCCGCTTGACTGTAAGTCCTTTGAGACTAAGGACAAAGGACAGCCTTGCTTTCTGCTATATTCCCAACCCTGAGTTCTTAGGCAATTTTCAATCAATATTTACTAACTGAAAAATGAATGAGTGACAGATATACACTGACTGACACTAAACAGAACCTTCTACAGCAAAGCCAGACAACTGGTAAAAATGACACCACCACCTTTCTGCAGCAACCGTTTTGTGCCCTAAAAAATATGCAAAACTTTATCAAGATTTCCAAACTGACAGTGTATAAAATGCAAGTGATTTCTTTCTGGTCAACATTATTCAAGTTTACAGCACAAAATAATAATATTTCTCAATTTAACACATAGGCCTCAGACCCTTTTGGAAACAACTCACTCAGTCCCTTGACCACTCTCGGATTTTAAGGATGAGGACGGATCTTCTGGAATTCTTAGGGGCCTTCCGCTTTACTCACGCTTCATTAGGTCTTACTGTCCTAACAAAATACCTGCGGCAGACTTCTTGGGCTTTGAGCAGACATGGAAAAACTAACTGGAAATACTTTTGAAGGCTCCCTCCTGCCTCTCTTCCCAACTCCATAAATGCTTCAAAATATACTCAAGGATTATTTCAGCTCTGTGTCTGAGAAGAGAATGTAAAATTAACTAAAGTTAACTCTACAGATCCTTTTTTAAAAAAGCAGCTGCTTCCAGATGGAAGACATTCTGGCAGAACATATTACGTGGTCCCAGTCTACAATCTTAAGCATTTCCCCTAGTGCAGTAATGTGTCATCAGTAAGGTTTCCTGGTGACAGAAAATGGATTCGTTTTAACTGGGGACGATTTCACTTCAAATCCTATTTGAGGGAGCGACAGGGTGTGGACATGGCCCAGGCCCTAGGCGTTCTAAAAGGGCACACTGATTCACTCAGGGAATATCCGTTCACCAGGCAGCAGAGAAATCCTTCTGGGCTTAAGTGGAGTCCAGCTTGGCTGGGAACTGTAACATTCATTATACCCTTTGTTGATAAGATCCCCAATTAGTCACTCTGAAGAAGGGAGGCTAAAATAGGCCACTAACACAAAGAGCGAAGTTAAAGTTGTGGATTCTATGAGATTTGGAGCCATATGGGCTGTCACTGATTTCCTGTCTCAGCTGGTATCAAGGCAAGACAGCATCCCACAGAAGAACTGCCAACTTCCTTGGGGAGTTTCTTTATGAGGTTGGGCAACTGGCTGGCACTTTCAAGTGGAAGGAGAACTAAGAAGGGACAGACCCATGTGGTGAACCGCAGTTGCAGGGATTCTCAAACCACGCCATGGGGCCTCGGAGCAAGACACAGCCTATGGCCTGAGAGTATTCTTAATGGGCATGTAGGGGTCTAGTTAGTTTGGTGAACAGGGGACGTGTGTAAGGATCCAATCGTATTTCTGACTCCTCTAATGAAAAAAACATCACACACACACACACATATCCAGTACATGCAGATACAGATATGGATAAGACAGATACAGATATAAATATAGATCTGGAAAAATTCACGCCAGATTTTTGTGCCTCCTTTTCATGCCTCTGTATTAGGCAGGTCAGAAATTTTAGTTACATGTATTCAAATTTTTAAAAATCACATCATTAAGGCAGAAAAAGTATAGGATTCAACATATCAGCATGGCTCAGGAGAGGCAGGAGACCCCGGCTGGAAACTGCACAAGCCACTCCTCCGACAACCACTGACCTGGGGCCACTAAGTGTGGCTGTGTCTCTCACCGCCTGGGCTGTTTCTGATGCAAAGTCCAGGGCGCCTGCCACTGGCTTGGTTACAGTGCCAACAAGCCCCTTCCCAAGGCCAGATATGAAACCGCTGACACCCCCTTCTGTTTTCACACCTTCCACCGTTGAGGTTATAACACTGGTCAGTCCACCAATGATACCTAGCAGAAAAGACAAGGGCTATTGTAAGCTGGCCAAGGACAAAAGCAAAAGCATTGAAAGACAAACCCCTCAATTCCATGCACCTGGCAAGGTAAACTTAGGGGCATAATGTCAATCTCTTTATAGGCCACAGGCAGGCCAACTCAAGATGGGGAGGCAGCAGACCTGCCCACTGAGTTTAGAGTCAGAGAATATACATTACATATTGGTCAGAAGTAAAGCGCGTTTCACTTTTAAAAGAATCAAAGAAAAGCTAAGAGGTTAACAGTGACTACTTTTTAATTCCAGAGCTTGAATAGCATATGGGCAATCAAGAGAGGCAGGATTATATCAACAGACTAGCAAATAGGGCCCTTGGGGAAAGTTGGGATCCCATAAAACATTAAGGTGGAGAGATGACTAAATATAAATCCTCAGTTTTCAAAGAATACTGTGTGACTGGTAAACACCACCGAATGTCTGAAATGGGGTAAAGCGACTGCACACTTTGCTGAACAGGTGCAGGCGATCAGAGTAAAGGGTGAAGCCTTGATGAAGGGCACCCGCAAAGCTGCCAAAGCCAGCAGGGACCCTCAATGCAGCCAGTTCAAAAGACCAACCTAAGTCAAAAAGACATTCCAAACATTTTGAAAGTTGACAACAGTGACCTTAAAGAGCCTCAAAAGTGGCCAGAAGTTGGCAAAGGCTGGAGAGGACACAGGCATTGCAGGGAAGAAGCATTTCCAGGATTTGTGCCAGGGACACTCACAGGGTGTTTACCCTTTGACAGTGGGGGTATGAGGACTCTCTAGACGCTTCAGCTCTAGTGAGACAAATTGGTAAAGGAAATTCCTTGGGTGAGAATGTACTAACAATTCACAACATTTCTTTTGCATCCTGGGCCCATTTGCTCCAGTGAGGCAATATGCCTTTCCCAAACTTTTGAACAAAGCTCATGACAGAGACAGAACATTACTAAACCTGGGTCAAGCAGGGCCTACAGGGAGAACGGAGCATGACTCCCAGTTTTTAAACCAAGGAGATTCAATTGCTTCTGGTTCTTGTTATCTTTTAAGGGTTTTTTTTCATCCTGAAGGAAGGATCTCACTCTAGGCTACTGCTTTCATATATCCCAGAGCTTAATGGGTCCTCCTTGGATGAGGCCACAGGTTCTTGGTCTTAGAATGGCCTAACTGGCTCCTGGAGGTGTTGTACATATTATCTGAAGGATCCTTGGTTGGAAGGAATTTTACAGCCTTGAGCCAATCACTCATTTTCTCGGCACACTGGCATGTCCATCTAAAAAGTCAGGACAGCCATGCTTTCTCTCTGCATCACAAGGATGCTGGACAGATAAAGACAAGTACACATAGCAGAGCACTTTATACTCATTAAAAAAAAAAAAAAAAACAGTCCTCTGAATTACAGTTACTAGAAAGAATGATTAAATCTTTAACCCCAAATGACTGCCCAACAATCAACTTTTAAAGTCCATAAACAGATCAATTTCAGCCAAATTTTACTTCTAGCTTGATGTCTCCTTGGGGGCTGCTCGCTTTCCAGTTGGGCAGGCTGAGGAAAAGCAGAGGTATTTTGATCCAATCCTCACCATTAGGAAACTTGATAAACAAAAACTAAGAAAAACATGATTTTTTATTATGTCTATTCCTTCTTTTTTCCTCCAAATGCAGACAATCAAGACTTGATTAACGTTGATATAACTTCTGATAGCTTCAGACTATTCCTAAGAATCTGGTACCAACAGTTCAGTTTACAACCATTACTAAGCATGAGCTATACGCCAGGCATCACGTGAGGCTCTGCCCAAGTACAAACATGACTAGAGGTGGTCTTTATGCTCTCCTGGCCCTCGCAGCCCATCAGGAAAGCAAGACACACAGAGCTGGCTACATACACAACCCAGACTGCCTTGTGTGCTCGAATCATCATCGATTCTAACTGCGGACAGTGGAGCTGGGCAAACGTCATCTGAGTTGGGGCTTGCAGGTGGAGTAGGATTATGAAAGGCAAGGAAGTGAGGCAGAGGAGGGGAGGGCAGAAGAAACATGAGTGATCAAGGACTTGGAGGCATGTCTGGGGAGCAGGACGTGGCTCTGGGTGGCTGAAATATAGTGTGGCTGGGGGACAGTGGAGGGAAGAGCTGGCTGGGTTTACTTTCCTAGGGGCCTTCAACGCCATGCTGAGAAGTTGTTGATGCAACAAAAGGCAAATGAGTCAGACTGAAACATTAAAAATCAGAATTCAAACAAATTCAGAGACTTAACACACTCATGCCATCTCCTACATCTCTTCGGCACAAGGATTCATAATCCCTGTGAATGTGCATTTATACAAGACTCAAAAACGTCTGGGCCACAAACCTGGCAGCCAGTTTCACATTTTGCTTTCTCTGGAAGGAATAATCCGTAACCAGAAGGCAAGTCTGGAAGCAGCAGTCCTATATTCTAAAAAGGAGTTCCAATCTTTACACCTTAGGACACTTTGGGGACAGAAGCCAGAGAACAGGAAGGAACTGCAATGTGCACAACATTTTGAAAATGAATGAAGAGTTCTCACTGGCTGTAACATTTCAACCCAGGGAGGATAGAACAAGAGAGCTTGGAGGGCTTTCAGGCACACCCAGATACCAAGCTAGGGTTTCCTCTTGCAATTGGATGGGCAAAAGGCACCTCCGAGGAACTGGGGCAGAAGAGCCACTCTTCCGCGGCCTGATATCACATGACTCACCGTGAGCCAGGCCGTGGATGCCAGCTACAAGGTGTTCGCCACTCGTGGCCGCGTGGTATCTGATGTACTCCCGCTCCGACTGATGGCGATTGTCCATCGTCTTCCCTAAGCCATCTGACAACGTCCCTGCAAACTGGAAGGAATACAAAACAGAAGGAAAATACTTTTTACTGTTTTAATTATTTTAAATAAATACCTTCCCTTGCTCTTAGCCGGGAGTCAGTAAATACTGAATGAGAGAGAGATTAATTGCTGAATTACATATACTGTGTGTCCCGGAAGAGTGGTTTTCAAGCACTGGACACATAACGAATTGTGGGACATTTACACAGGTGGACACAAGGTTTGCAAACAACTACTAAAAGTCCATAATGACATTTACCTTTCACAGTCCTATTGCAAACTTACTGAAAAATTAAAGGTATAACAAAATGGCCTGGGGGAGGAGAGGTGAGCTTTGGGATTCTATAACGGTAAGGACAGAGGCTCTTTGCCTTAAGAATTAGTGGGATTCAAAATAGAAATGTGGCCAACTGTTGCTTCAGGATTTGGCATCCACATTTTGAGATGCCTTTTCTTTCACTTATTCAACAGTTACCAAGTGCCTAGGCGCCCAGCTCCGCTTGTCAAAAGAAAAACAAAGTCTATGGAAAGGTTAACAGGTTAGGTTACCTTTCATACAAAGTGGCAGACTTGAACTCATGACTTCAAATGCAAAATCCTCCCCCACGAATCAGAGAGAGATTTTATTTATCCTGGCATACTTTAACCAGAGAAGCTGTCTCATCCATCAAAGCTGGATAAAAAGGACATAAAACTCTGTTTTGTCACAAGACAATTTGAAAAGGTTTAAAGTGACAGTTAATAAACCACAGGGTACTTATCCTCATCATTCAGACATAAAAAGGGAAGGATATCAAATATGTAATTAACCTTCTCGGGAAGGATCTACCAAAACAAGTCGTTTAAGTGCCAATGACCCAGGACTAACCTTTTAGAAAACTCACAGGAATGTTATTTAGATACAAAGCTCAGAGGAAAGACTCCAGGCAAACAGCCTGCCGTGAGGACCCGGTACACTGGCAGCCTGGCCAGCACACGGCTATTTCATTCTGCTTTGGCAAGGAGGGGCACACAGATCTGCCCTGAAAGCCATCAGTCCTGAGGCTTCTGACACGAGAGACGAGGGAAGGTGAGTTCTGGGCACAGAAGAGAGACTAGGGGAAGAAACAGCAGTTCCATGTAAAGCAACGGTTCCTGGAGCAAGACTTGGGAGCTCTCATTCCTTTCCCTCTGACCAAAAGCTTTTATGATCTCGGGCAGTGATCACGGACCTTTCTGGAGATGCAATCCTTATCATTACTTGCTTTTTGCCTAACCTTCCCTGTCACTCCCTGTTTAATTAGAGAACTGAAGTTAATGAAAAGTGATTTTACACTTTCCTTTAGGATGGAGACACCATGGGATTCTGTATTAAGTGGGGGATTCCACTTGAGAGGCCCTGTGGGCCACGAGCTTGGGGGTCTGGCCAAACCAGATTCTAGTCTCAACCATTCCGGTGGCCACGTGACCCTGAGCCAGGTGCCTGACCGCAGCACCCCCCTCTCGGCATCTGGAGAATGGAGATCGTCCTGGCACTGTCATGTGGCTAAAAGAATCAGTGACAGCGGCTCAGGGTATGGAATCTAGTTAGCAGTCTTACTGTTGTTATTAGTCAGCTACGAGTCCAAGGAGGAACATCCTGCACCATTTGAAGAAAGCCTTTCAAAGGTTTAGATTTATGGTCATTTGCACTAGGCTTTGACATAAACAAAACAAAACAAAACAAAACAAAAACCCTCTCTTTCCAGCAGATTAAACACCAGCCTCCAAAGTGAATTTTTGGAGTGGTACCATTTATAAAATTAGAGTGTTGGACTTGGTGGTTTCCAAAATCCTTTCCAGCTCTGACAGTTTGTGATCTATGATCCAAGTTAGAATGTCTTTATTAAGCACTTACTCTGGGCCCAGCACAGATTTAGGTACTGCTGAGGATACAGATGAATAGCAGCCTTGGACCTATTCTCAAAAATGACAGTCTCGTTAGGAAGATAACAATTCCATACATGAAACAGCTACAACAAGAACCTGGAACACAAGGTGCACGCACTTGGGAGTCAAGTGAGGAGAGAAAAATGTGACCCTTGTTTTGGAAAGAGTTCCTGCTATGTTCTGGAATTATGTAGGTTGCCAGTGGTCCTCATTTAGAGTGTGGACAAAAATGCCTCTCCCTGATATCACAGAAAAGGTGAGAGGGCGGTTCAACTCTTACCTTCCTGCAGAAGAGAGATCTCCCTGGAAAGGATATTAAATTAAGGTCCTGTTTACCTGGCAGCCAACTAGGAAGAATAATACTTTTCCCCCCTAAGAGAATATGGGGGAATAATCCAGGCAAACTGCACAGTACCAACCCCTTTCCTATAACTGACCCCTGTCCATCAATAAAACAAGTTTAATATCCAAGGTCTATGAGGGAGCCTATGACGAAGCTTAACTGCCAGTTGATTCTGTTGCAGCAGCCCTGGCACCCCAGCACCAACCGGTCTTGCGTGTTCTCTGTACAAAAACACCATACTGGGGCTTCCCTGGTGGCGCAGTGGTTGAGAATCTGCCTGCCAATGCAGGGGACACGGGTTCGACACCTGGTCTGGGAAGATCCCACATGCCGTGGAGCAACTAGCCCGTGAGCCACAGTTACTGAGCCTGCGCGTCTGGAGCCTGTGCTCCGCAACGAGAGAGGCCGCGATAATGAGAGGCACGCGCACCGTGATGAAGAGTGGCCCCCGCTTGCCGCAACTAGAGAGAGCCCTCGCACAGAAACGAAGACCCAACACAGCCATAAATAAATAAATAAAAATAAAAAAAAATTTAAAAATGTCTGAAAATCTGAAAACAAACAAACAAAAACAAAAAACAAAAAAACACCATACTGACCTCAGGAAGATGGGATAAGATGACCTAAGAGATCACTCGTCCCTCTAAATGCTGGATTCTTCCATGTGCTTCTCAGGGGCCTCACCACTGCCGTGGAAAGGTGCCCACACCTACTCCGCTTACTCTAGGGATTCCATTTGAATTACCACCTCTCTATCTATTAAAATATTACTGTGAAAGCCAACTGGGCTTGTCTTTTGTCACTTGTGAGTGGAAGTAAAGGGTACAAAGATATTGTATTAACAGGAAATGACTACAAAAGTCTTCACCCCTAGAAATGTGACGTTGAGAACTCAGAAAACTTGCAATGATGTAGAAAATCCATGATCCGACCAAACCCATACTGATGAGAGGTTAATAAGAGTTTACAGGGAGAGACATTTTATAGGAACTAAACCGAAGCCAGCCAGATGAAGGGTCAGAGGCTGGGCTTCAGGCCAGTCCACTGGGCTTCTGAGTATTGAATCCAGGGCACCACAGAGCTTGTGGCCTTCTCTCACTGTGGGAGCACTTAGTCATCCTTAATTCCATCTCTCATTCCCCACCTCAGTGGGAAAGTAAATCACACCCCGTATCTTATTTCTCCCTCAAAGGGTGAGAACACATGGGCTGTAGAGGGAGGTGATTCCAGTAAGCACTCTTTATGGGTGCCCTCTGGAACTGGTCTTCCCTGAGGCTGGAAGTGTTGTTTCACACATGTCCTTGACTTTGAAAATGATCATCCAAACAGAGCACAGATGCCCATGAGAGCTACAACATCATGTGGGAGTCGCTGGTGCAGGACATCCTTCACCACCCACCCCAGTTCTGCCTCTGCATTTTAAAAAGAAAAGCCATATGCATTGAAAATCGAACTCAGGCTGTAACTTTTTCATAGCAGATGCTGCAAATGGGAAATGAAGCCTGGGGGCAGATACTCAAACAAAGGAAAACCAATCCCAGAGGCACTGGAGGGAAAGCTGAAAATCATCAGGATACGAGCAAGTCCAATCCAGCTCTGCACCCAAACAACTAATCAGTCAAACATGTACGGAACCCTACTGCGCCCCAGGCTTGTGAAGGAGAAGCATAAATCACAAGTGGTTTCTGCCTCTCTCCTCCAAGAAGGTAGGTAAGTGACATAAGGGAAAGACATTCACACGTGAGTTCAAATTCTGACTGTGACATTTAATAGCTGCGAGATCATGGACAAGTAACTTCGCCTCTGTGAGCCTCTGTTTCCCCATCTTCAAATGGGAATAAGAATAGCCATCTACAAGGATGCCATAAGGATTAGATAAAACGTGCACAGCACTTAGCACAGAGCCTAATACACGAAGCACTCAAGAAAAACAGTACTGAGTTATCCAAACTTCAATTTCTTCATATGCAAAATGGGTACAATCGGATTCCGCAGGGTTGTTGTGAGGATTAAATGAGACAGTGAGCACATAAAGCATCTGGCAGGTGTGTCCCCGGTACAGCGGAAGCTGTCGGGGAGGGAAGCACCAGGGCAGACAGCATGAGCTAGCAATTGGAGGGTGACCTGTAGACAACTCGTAACTCCACTCAGTGTAAGCTACACCCCAACACCAGAAGGAGCATTTACAGGCACTTAGGTCAATATAGCTCACTTGGTAGCCATTTCAAGTCCACAAAAAACTTAAGGCTGCAAGTGAATACTGTCCTAGCTAAAATGAAAGGTTCTTAAGGAACAGGATGTCCTTCAGAAAACCTGCTATTACCCTTGCAAAAACAACAGTGATGTCCCCCCTTCTTTCACTGAAGGACGCTTTAGCACATGCCACACTTGTGAATTCTGGCCACAGCCCGTAGTCATTAATTTCTATAAAGCCGTATTTTCAGCAAGGGGGTAAAAAATCCCAGAAGTACTTCAAGATGCCCGTTCTACTGTGTAGCTGACACACACTACGTGTCAATACCCCACCTTCCAAAAATAACCCCACTGTCTACAGAAATGGAGCCACTACAAATTAGCCTGGGTTTGGGGCCGGGCTCAGAACAGCTGATTTTATAAAACTGAAATTCAAGTAGATGCTGGAATGATGCAAGAGAAAAAATTTACACTGTGTCCCTCTGTTTCGTCCTATCAGTTTTCCTGACCCTTTTAGGAGATTCAGCAAGCATGGGATGCCAAAGATATTTGGCCAGTGTAACAGAAGCCTGGGCTTGAATTTCTCCCCCTGCTCTGGGGTTCTTCTTTCACAGTTATTTACCTAATGGAAATTTCCTCTTTAGTATCCTTGCTCCACTGACTTATTGCTGATGACAGCATCTTCCTTGTCACCAGGGCCGATGTGACCCATGCAGAACAGGAAAAGGTAGAGAAGTATTAGGAGTTTGTGTGTGAGGGAGGGTCCTTCGTCCAGCGTAAGGCTGTACGGCTGCAGGTCTCAGCCGCCGTGGCCTGCAACAAGCTATGCTAGAACGTGGAAACCCAGAACCCCAGCTATATGGTGCCTGAAGGAAGGGCGCCGTGAACTCTCGGGGTGCCGCCATGACACAGTCAAAAGGCAGGGGCAAAGGAGTCAAGTCCTTACTGTGCAAGCTGGTGAAAGCTGCTTAACTTCCTGGAACCTCACTTTGGTTCTGAGAAAAACAGTCTAAAGGGCTGCTTTGAAGGGTTAAGGAGATAATGCAAAATGCCTGGCACACAGGAGGTCATCAATTTTTACAAGTTTCTTACAAGCAGTCTGGAGGCTTAAACTGCAGAGTTGTTTTTGACTCTGCCAGAAAACTAGTAGGAAAACCTCCTTTAAGTCATGTAAGACCTAAGGCGCTTCAAAACTAAGGTCTTCACCGCTTCACTCATATTGCTAAAACAGCCACAGTTAAAAATGATGCTTGGAGTATGAGTTTTGCCTTAACATTGAAAAACCCTTTTGTGATACTTGTGAACAGGGCAGAGTTAAAGGAGAATGTGATCCAACAAGTAGTGGGTATCTGTCACCAACACAAGGCAAACCAAACAGCTAGTCCTCACTCGGCCAAATGGTGGAGGGGGCAGGCTGGGACTGGGGACCGGCATTTAAAAAAAAAAAAAAAAAAAAAAAGGCATGGAACAAGTTGAGGTTTGGCAAGAAAGAGGCATTTCTGGACCCCAGATCTCTATCCACTAGAAGTGGGGCAGGTTTGTCTTTTTTCAGTTCTACTTGGTTATGATTATGTATAGCCCTTAAGGCAAAAAGAGAAAGGGGAAGGAATCCAGAAAAGAGACCCTGAATAAGAATAATAAAGACATTTTAAAGCTAGGATTGGCATTCTATTCCAGCTAACATGCCTAAACCAATGACCTTGGGTTTTTTTTTTTTTGGGGGGGGTGGGCAGAGAGCTCTGGAGATCTAAAAGCCCTCCTACCCTAAGACATACACCATGTTGCTATTTCATGGGTAAACACTTATCAGGCAACAGACACTCCTTTCCAGTTAAGAAACAAAGTTATCCAAAACCACCCAGAATTATCTCAGCACACAAGGTCTGAACATAAAAGCAACAAAGGCAGACCTCAAGGCTGGCCTGGTTCTTAACTAGCCCAAGACACACGCCTGCTGAATTGGCAAGTCTCTCTTGCTCTTCCTGACCCAGTTGTGAACTCAGATGTTGTTTCAGATTAATCTAGAAGCTCAGAGTGGATTGAAGCACTCTCATAATAGGATTTTGCTTTTCCTTTAAAAAGGATTGGTAGAGTTTGCTAGAAGGCTAAAGCACAGAAATAAACAGAATACACACGGGTAGCATCAGGAAGACTGATTTTCGACAACAGACAAGTATCATGTCTGTCAAGTCCAATTCTCCCTTTTTTGCTACATCAATTATAAAGGATCATGTGGGCAGGACGCATGTCTAAACACAGCTGCGGACGGGATGGTGTCCCAGCTTTAGCTCTGTATCAGCCAGGCCTCGTCGTAGGCTTCCCCCAAGAAGGGGAAGGGGATCGTGCTGAGGAGCCAGGCACCCACTTATCTACCGCTGAAAACCCCCTGAAGCACACGGAGGGAAGCCAGAGGTGGGTCTCCCTACAATTAGTGCTAGCCAAGGGGAATAACCTTCCCACCCCTTGAGGCCTCCATCTGCCACGCCAACAAGGTTTTCAATATGCATAAATGGCCCGCACCTCAGTACTGAAGCGAGAGACAGACTGAGATGTGGGAAAAATCTCTCCGAGGTAAATATTTCAACACTAGGAAACCACACAGGCTTTGGGTAGCAAGGATCCGAACTCTGTCACTGATCCCAACTCTGTCACTAGTGTCAGCCGGATGGACATGAGCAAAACACACACCCTCCTTAGGGATCAGTATCTTCATCTGTAAAACAGGGAGGATGCTGTCCACGGAGTTGCTGGGTTAATCCAAAGAGACCTTAGTTTTAAAAGTACTTGGGGCAAAAATACAAAGCAATGTGTAAATGCCAAGGGTTATTACTGCAAATCTTATTCTTTCTTCTAATGCATGCTCCACTCCCTGTTCCTCCCCAACTGAACCCTGCGTGTCTCATCCTGTAATATAGGAGTCACCTTATGCCCATTCTGGAACAAAGGAAAGCATAAAGAAGTCAATTATAAATAGACTAGACTCTCAAAATGCAGAAATTCAGAAACAGAACATTTCACAATAGAAAAGAAGCTCGAGCTTATCTCATTCCCAGTCACAAGGACTTCATTCTTGTAATGTACTTTGTATTTCAAATGAATAGATATATTCTCTTTAATACCAAAAGCTTGGGAAGAAAGGAGAAGGGTGACATCATAGAGGACAATCACAGATGCTAGGCACCAGTACAAGCTGAGCTTCTTACTGAAAAAGTCAGGTGTGTTTCAAGGGTTTGAAATATCATGATGAGATTTTTTTTAGAAAGAAATCTGTACCCAACCAGTTTCTTCAACTAAGTGAAGTTTTAAGTGAGTATGAGCAGAATAGGTAAAGGAGAGCTTCCAACTGCTGAAGACCATAGCCTAACTTTTAGAATTGTAAACACAGGCCAACAATGTTTACTGCATATCAGGCATTGTCCTAAGGATCTGGCATCTATGAAATCATTTATTAGTTTAATCCTCACAACAACCCTATGAAGTGGACTCTATTATTATCCAGTTGTACAAAGGAAACTGGAAAGACCATGGGTGGGGGATGAGCGAAATAGGATAGGGAAATTAAGAGGTACAAGCTTCCAGTTACAAAATAAATGAGTCACAGGAATAAAATGTACAGCTTGGGGAATGTAGTCAATGATAATGTAATATCTTTGTGTGGTGACAGATGGTAACTAGACGTGAATGTGAGCATTTTGAAATACACAGGAATATCAAATCCCTATGCTGTGTACCAGGAACTGTAAGTCAATTGCACTTCAACAAACAAACTTATAGGAAAAGAGATCGGATTTGTGGTTAGCAGAGGCAGAGGTGGGGAGAGGAGGAAGTGGACAAAGGTGGTAAAAAGGTACAAGCTTGCAGTTATAAAACAAGTTAAGTGCGAGCGATGTAATGTACAACACGATTAATATATTTAGCATGGTTGTGTGTTATATATGCAAGTTGAGAGTAAATCCTAAGAGTTCTCATCACAAGGAAAAAAATATTTTTCCTTTCTTTTCTTCTGTATCTCTATGAGATGATGGATGTTCACCAAATTTACTTGGTAACTATTTCATGATGGATGTAATATTTAAGTCAAATCATTATCCTGTACATCTTAAATGTTTACAGTGCTGTACGTCAAGTATATCTCAATAAAGCTAGAAGGAAAAAAAAAAAAAAAAACTGGAAAGACCGTGATTATCTCCAACAATAGCCTGCTAAGCCGCTAAGTATCCACATATATTTGATACTGGATAATCTATGGAGAGAACCCAACTGTGATTTTTGTTATTGTCTCCAAGGAAAATTTCTTCCTGAATGCCCGTGAAAATCTTACAGAGACACCAGGTCGACATCTTTCCTTTCCCAAGCAGTGGTGGCGACAAAGGAAGGAAGCTGACAGAAGTGTAAAAGTTTCCAAAAAATGACATGCAAATCCCTGGATAAGAAAGAGGGTCAGCCTCCAGTCCCCTTTCCTGATCAGTACCCCAACTCAGACACCCCACCCCTTTCCATCACCCACACTTTGCCCTAGGCCATGCGGCCTAAAATCCATCTCCCCCTTTCCCCAAAGCTCTCACTCTCACATCTGAAACAGGCCCCAGATAAAGAGGAGGCTCTGTGGATGCCCACCGCGTGGATCACATTACACATCAGGTCACCGTGCTCGGGTACCACTTACAGCTGGGGAGAAAGACGGAAGCCACGCTGGGTGGGGACTGGGACCCGTGACTGCAAGGGTTCCTGCCTGTGAAGAGGCCTGCCCACCCCACTTCTCACAGAAGGATCTGCTGAAGGAGGTGGAGCACCAAAGCGAAGAGATTTACTCTGTCAGAGCTGATGTGGTCAAGCAAATCTAGCTGCACAGAGGTTGTCGCTCTGGCATGGGCTGCTGTGTGTGTCAGTAACTGACGTGTGGAGACACACATACAAGGGGGTGGGCGATGGGGGAGGGAAAGCTAAGAGGGCTGCGGGGAGAGAATCAGCAAAGCCCAACCGTGCTCCTAGGGTAAGAAGGGCTCCTCCAGCTCGGGCTTCACTCCCCTCCTCTCCATCTCTGCTGCTGCTCTGCTCCTCCCCAAGCCCACCTCCCCCAATCTGAGACGAATACAATATTCACAGTGGACACTAAGGTGCTGTTTCTTCCTACTAACTGCACTATATGGGGGTGGATGGGATGGAGCTAGAGATACAAAGGCCAACTCTTCACTTGTCAGGGAGGTCGTTCAGCAGCAAGCGTGATGGATGCGAGAGGGAGAAGACAGCAGACGGGGAACTGGGCTTCAGCACCTGGGAGAACAAGGGAGGGTGAGCCTCTCCTGGGGGGTTGGGGTGTGAATGGAGGCAGCTCAGCGCCAAGGTACTTGAGTCCTAGCTCATTTCTCCTGAGACCTGGCTTGATCCCAGGCTCAAAGAAAGGCCACAAGAAGGTTCTTTTAAAAACAGACTCAAAGGTCCCCACCCTTCAGAAGGACTAAAATTTAAAAACTGCAGTTTGGCTCCTCAGAAACCTCTGGTATTTGCCTGGGATGTCCCTTGGATTCCTTAGTGGCCTTTTGGTAGGCATTCCTAACTTTAATATCCTTCAACCCCACAAAAGATGACCTGGGAGAGAACATTCAGAATTCACACCCATCTACTTCCTGCAGATCTGGTGTTTTAAAATCCTGCTGAATTAGGCATTCCCAGGTTAACAGATTTCAGGTCTAAAAAACAAGTCCTGGAATGAGGAAGAAAACACAATCCACTTAACTCAAAAGCTGCCCTTTCAAAGGTGACTTAATGGACCTATTCTGATGTCTTGTGTTGCTTTTAAAAGAAAACCTTCAATTACTAGAAAGATAGAAAAATAGGGGCTCTGGTTCACTGTACTTTCAACCTAGCAGAAAGCTAATTAACCCTTGTTTGTAAAAAAGATTCACCCATTTTCTTGCCGAAACAGAACTGATTCTTTAGGATGAAGTTTCCTTAAGGATCTCTGTTATAACTTCAGGAGTTAAGGCTGATATAGTCTTTACCCGCCCCACACATTCCTGTCCATTGACCATCCTTCCCCACGATTCTTCTCTTTGAGCATCAGGCTCTGATCTGTACTGAAATATAAGTCCCTCTGTAAAATCCTTGCTGTTATATACCCCTCACTGCAAATGAAAAGCTCAGAACATAAGTTCTGCAGGGGAATGCACATGAGGGGAAATCAAAGCACTGGGCACTTGAAAGGAGAAGGATGAAGAAATATAAATCCTCTCCAGAGAAAAATCACATCAGGCAGAGCCTCTAAAACATTTCTTACACAACACCCAGCATTCAATAAAAACTACCAGATATGGAAGTCAAAAAAAAGGACTGAAAACTAAGAAAAAAACCCAGACAAGATGACTTAACGAGGGATTCGGGCATTAGAGTTATTAGACACAGAGTTTAAAATAGAATGATAGTAATGTTCAAAAAAATTTATAGAAAGATGGAGAATTTTAGCAGAGAACTCAAATTAAGATGTTAATAGATGGATGAAACCAGGAGAGCAGACACAGCACCAAAAAGGATTAGTGAGCTAGAGAGTAAGTCAGCAGAAAATATCCGGATCAAAGCATGAAGAAAAACAAGAGCATAAGAGACGCACGGGACATGGTTTTAAAAGTCCAACTTCCATTTAATTGGAGTCACAGGAGGAAAGAGTGAGAAAGAGGCAGAAGTGCTACCTGAAGGGACACAAGCCAAAAATTTCCCCAAATCTCTACAAATTAAAGACGTTCGACAAATCCTAAACAGGAGAACCCTATCTAGGCACGTCATCATTAAAAACTAAAGACAAAGAGTCACAGGATAAAAGACATATCGCCTTCAGAAGAGCAGCAATAATACTGGCAGCTGTTCCAACAGAAATAATGGAGCATCACGGAACGGTATTATTCAGGGGCTGAAAGAAATCTGCCAATCCTGAATTCTAAATTCAGTAAAAATGTCTTTCAAAGAGATAGGTGAAATAAAGATGTTTCCAGGGGGAAAAAAAAAGCATTAATGGAGGTAAAGTGTTATAAGGACCTTGTATTGTCTGAGAAGAAAAACAAAAAAGACACAAAGATGGGACAAATAAATATTCTATGACTCAGTAACTCTGCTCCTCAGTATATAATGGAGAGACTCTGCACACGTGCTCCAGGAAACATGAACAAGAATGTGAACAGCAACCCTGTTCACAATAGCAAAACACTGGAACAGTCCAAATGTCTTAACAGTAAAGTCAATAAATTGTGACACATCCATACAATGGAATACTATATAGCCACGAAAATGAATGCGCTACAGGCACACATATCAGCATGGATGGATCTCCAAAACGTAACGTCGAGTTAAAATAAAAAGGTCACAAGAGTATATATTTAGTTTGATTTTGTACGTAAGTTCAAAACAGGCAAAGCTGTTTGGTGACACATACAAATAAGGTAAAACTACATACAGAAAAGATGTGATTAACACAAAATTTGGGACAGAGGTAATTACCTCAGGGTGTGAAGTGAAGGAAGGAAGCGTGATCAGGGAAGCTTCAGAAGTACTAATATGTTCTATTCTATTAATATAATATTCTAGTTTAAGCTGAATGATAGGTCCTGGTATTCATTTGATAGTTCTTTAAAGTATACATATACTATATGATACTCTATGTACGACTCTTCCATAATCAAAAAAAAATTTTACGGTACTTGTTTTCTAAACATGCCACCAAAGGCAGAATTCACTTTTTAAAATAAAAATTAACTTCTTTAAAACTATGCCTACATTTGAAATATCACCATATTCAAAGACATCAAAACCAGAATGTTTTCTAAATTTTGCCACTCAGGCAGGAAAAGTGAAAAAACAGAAAGAAACAACCTAAGGAAAAAAATAAAGGTAATTTGGACAGCTATTTATTAGAATCTTGTAGAAAACTTCTCATTGCAATGATGGAGACAAAAGCAGACTGTATAAAGGTCCTTTCTCCATTCAGTACCTTCTTTCCTCCACTAAAAGCAAGGAGACTCTTAGAAATGAACCCCTCAGTAAAAGGACAAGAAGCTGGCTAAAAAGAGGTGGAGAGAAATGAGGGCTTGCATATTAACATAATCGAGTCCACCACACGGACTTGAAACTCTTCTCTTCAAACACGTGCTACAAGTTAACATCATACGACTTTAGTTTCATTTCTTACTTTAGAGCTGAACTGTCCAATTAAGGTGACCACATGCCACAGGAGGCCACTGAGCACTTACAATGTGATCAGTACGAGTTATGATATGGTATTAAGTATGAAATACATACTGGAATTCAAAGACTTAAGATGAAAAAAAGAATGTAAAACATCTCAATTATTTTTACATATTGATTACAAGTTGAAATGATAATATTTTGGATATAATGGGCTAAATAAAAATATTAAAAATAATTGCATCTGCTTCTTTTTACTTTTTTAATGGGACTTCTAGAACAGTTTAAATTACAAGTGTGGCTCACATTATATTTCAATTGGAGAGTGCTGGTTTAGAGGTCTGACTCTACAAGAAAATGTTTAAGGACACAGCTTATGAAATTAAAATTAAACTCAAAAAGATACCCAAATCTTAAATTTCAATTATTTCCCAGATAATCAATAATATATTGCAAACAGCTGCTATTCACGTGAGCAGAAAATAACAGATGAAAGGCATTGGTCTGCATTTAGGAAGAAAAGCCTTTGTTACCCAAGATGGAAATATCTAGTAGAAAGGTGGGTAGAAAGTTAACTACGGGGACGTACCCCCATCAGTTACTACTCTTATCGTTCCCCTGCAAAGCAGGAATGGCTCCAGGTCTATGACTTTTCAACTTGAGGTCAGCCGTCACGGATGCCTCCGCAGCCTTTGAATGGCCTCTCCCTGCATACAAGCCTGCAGGGTTACCACTGCTGTACTCCTTCTGAGTGTAGCTTTATTAGTATGGGTATCCGACTGTCATGTAAACATGCCGTATCTGTTTTTCTCACAAGGCTACACGGGCTGCAGCATGCTGAAAGGCTTGAAGTGCATGCTCCAGTGACAGGGAGCCAGGGAGGTTTGGTCATCTTCATACCATACCACCAGACAGTGCCTGGAACACTGTTAGAGCAAAATAAAGATTTGCTTTGCATTCTTTTTCAACTCACTAGCACCTAACCCCAGTCCCACTTCACAGAAATGATAGATTCTACTTCACTAAGGGAAAAAAAAAACCTCTTTCCTTACCCCCCCACCTTAAATTGAATAAGTGAGCTATTTTCTAAAGCTAAACCCTTCCTCTGTGCTCTTGTGAGACCCTGTCTTGGATATCGCTCAATCAATCCTTTTTTCTCTTGTATCTTCAGTCTTTCTGGCTTCTTCTTCTCAGAATGACAGATACAATTGAATCTGCTCAATCTTAAAAATGCCTTCCTTTAACTTTCCCTTCCACTCAAGTTATTATTCATCCATTTTCTTCCCTCTGTGCCCATATCTCTTAAAAGATACGGCATCACTGTCTCTTTTTCTATTAAATGAAGGTCCTGAAGGCATGTTCCTATAGCAAATAACACAAATCAGGGATCAAAACATACAATGGTGTCCCCTCAATACCCATAAGTCTGGGCATAACTGGAAACACAGGGGAGCATGTTTAGTAGCAGTTAATGCCTGATTTCTCAGCACCTCTCCCAGACAAGCGGAAGCCCAGGCATGTTCCTGGGCTGCAGGTGTAACACGAGCTTAAGGATGTATCCAAGAGGCAGCATCCAGGGAAGAAAAGAAAAACCATCTACAGTCCAAGGCAAAAGGTGGGAAACAAGGCAGAAAGAACTCCCTGAAATGTATGGAACCCCTACCATGTCTTTTCAGAGGGTGCCTGTGGCTTTGCTGATGGATAGGAATGGGGCCTCTCAGAGGACCTTGAACCTCTAATCCTAACCCTTAACAACTGCTGTAAAGTCTATAAGGGTCAGAGATGCAGGAAAACAGAACATCATTGCCTTGGATGTTTCTTAATCTTCAGATAAGTGCCTCAACTTCCTATGTTACCAAAAGAAGAATGCCAAATGGACTTAAAATGAACCTCAGAACTTCATGGAACAAGATGAGAAAATAAAATTGGGAGACTGTCCCCCCCAAAACAAAACAAAACAAAACAAAAACCTCACTCTAGGAATCCACTGAAACGAGTCCTTTAAGCTCAAAGGGGAGAGACGCTTGCTGAAGGCACGCCGCTCAAGTCCTGACTGTCTGGTCCACTTCTGTTTCCCCGGGGCGAGGGACAGGGCCAGGCACAGGGTACGGATGCGTACACGACAGTGCAACTAGGGAATGGACAGGTGCTGGTCTCCCTAGTGCACCTGGAATGAACCCACAGGAGCTTTGGGAATAAATGACCAAAAAGACTGCTCACTGGTTTGACTTGAAAGTCCGTATTTTCAAAAACGTGTTCTTTTTCATCTCTTCAGCTCCGTGTGCTAATCACTTTCCTTATGTTGAGGGGTATCTGGTTTAAAACTTTGCTGAGAAGTTTTCCTCTGTTCTATCTATCGAGTGCCAGAGGATATCGAGGAGACTGGGAGATTCTGGCCAAGTATTTCCTTTAAGGTACTGTAGCGCGTTCACATTGCTATATCTGTGCGCACAATTCACAGAGTCTATGTTTACAGCAGTCACAAGTGAGGCCGAGACATGTAAAGGAAACCAGAGAAGTTCTGGAGTTACACATTTGGGTAAATTTTGGCTTCACTTATTGGCTGTGTGATCTTCGGAGACTTCTCAGTGTCCCTTCTATAAACTGAGATAATGCCTAACTCCCAGGGTCCGTCCGTTCCTTCCTCCTTTCATTTCTTCCCTCCTATCAACAAAAAACTTACTTTGCATCAACTATATGCCAGGCACTGTTCTAAGCGCTGGGGATGCAGCAGTGAAGAAAACAGACAAAGCTTGTGGCCCTCTTGGGGTTTATATTCTAGTTGCATAGACAATAAACAATATAAATATACAAAATGAAAGCGGTAGTAAATGTTAAGTGAAAAATTAAGCAGGGAGGGAGGATAAGAGGTAGTGATAGAGGGGGCTGCAATTTTAGATGGGGGAGGGGCGCCAGGAAGTCTCACTGACAAAGTGACATTTGGATAAAGAAAATGCAGGTGAAAACCATGGGGTTATAGAACATTCTAGGCAGAGAGAATTGCTGGTGCAGAGACCCTGAGGCAGAAGTTCTGAGGGACAGCTGAGCAACACAACAGCAAGCAGGTCAGTTCGATGGAGCCAAGTGGGGTGGGGAGTGACATGTGGGTAAAAGGCAAGGTTAGAAAAGTACAGGGGGAGGCAGACCACGTGTCCGTTATAAATCACTGCACAGACTTTAATCTTCTCTGCAGAGTGAAAGGGGAAGCCACTGGAGGGGGCTGAGTGGAGGAAGGACCCGATCTGAGTTCCGTCTGCTGTACCGAGAGCCGCAGTGAGAAAGGGGGAAGGAAGGGTGGACGCAGAACCTGCTACAATAGACAGGGCAGGGCTGAGCGCTGGGATGGATGGCGTGGAAGCAGCGGGTGGGAGGGGAAGGTCCACAGGCGGCACAGCTGACAGATGTGCTGAGTCAAGGATGACCCCAAGGTATGTGAGCAACTGGAAGAAAGGAGAATGGAGAAGAAAGGTTAAAACGGTGTAAAGTGCCTGGCACTGCTGTCGGGCTCACAGGAAATGACCAAATGTTAATTCTTTACATGTAAAACTTTTGGTGCTGATTCAGAGCCCAGGCATCCAAAATGGGGTTAGTACGCCACCCTAAAGCTAGGAAATGCTTGCAGAGAGAAAAGTCAAATGAGAATATACTCAGCAGTTGGCTCTACGGTACTAACACCCCAACACTGGTTAACTTCCACCAAAAGATGGAACGTGTCTCATCCTCTAATTATCCATCCGTCAGAGATGAGGGGGTGAGATGCCGGCCTTCACGCTGTCAGTGAATGCTGGACGTAGCACCGTGTTTCCCCACCAAACAGAAAGTTTCCATGGAAAAGAGCAATAAACCATGACGTGCTGAGAACACAGGAAAACTGTAAAGAAGCAGCACTCTGTTTTATGTGTAATTTTCTCCAACTCCTATGAAAGTGACTCAGTCCACCGAGTCCAGGACACAAGTGGCAACTCACAAATGCTCAAGCTCTGAGTGATGAGGGCAGTGAAACCACCACAGAACAGGCACCAAGGTGAGCCGGGAAAGGGAGAGGAGAGTCCATTCCTGATGGACATTTTATCAGATTTCACTCAAGGAACCTTTTCTTTATCATGCTTGCCAAGCAGTCCAACCTAACTTCAATCTTGAGAGTCAAAGACCCAATCTGTCTCCCACCCCGAGAGCCGGGCAGACGCCATCCAGCACCGCAATTTTGGGTGTAGGGAAAACACTGAGGTCCAGAGTGCTAAGAAGTCAACGAGGGACTTAGGTAGCCTTAGTCTGAACACTGGTGGAGAAACAGTAGCCATGCCTACCTCAAGATAAATGTCCCCTTTGAATCCTACATGAAAAACTAAAATTCCAAATCAAAATGTGGACACTGTCATTTGCCTTGGGTGGAAACAGGAAAGGAGGGATTTTCAGAGAAAGATCTAGTGACTGGAGTGGACAGGGGCAGGGTTAAGTTTGGGGGAACACATTCCTATATATAATGCGCTCTTCCCTCACAAATTTAGGTCATGTTTATTTGGCTTTGTCTAAAGAAAATGGTGAAACAGTTTAATGGACTGATCAAATGGGGTCAGAGAAGTTAATTTCCCAAAACACAGTTAAAAAATGAGCCTAAACCTCCCTCCTCCCTCCCCCCTCCCTTCCTAGCCCAGTTGTTTTAAATGAGGTCTAAATACCTCCTTTTCCTTTAACAAGGACCCTGAGGTTTGTCTGTCTGGGCTTCGGGGAGGGTGATTTTCTGCCACATCTAGATGGAGGTAGGGTAACTGGAAATGCCGGAGGCAGTCCATGACTTAGCACTAGACGGAGTCACTCTGGCCAGAAAGAACGGTTTGGCTGGATTTGCAATCTGCCTGCTGTGAACGGGCCGTGATTTGATTTTAGCTCTAATTATACATAAAGAAAGTTAGGTCTATTTTCTTCTGGAGGGGTGGGGGCTGTCAGTTTTGTTCTGGCCTCTGTCAAAGGTGCAGCTACTCTGCTCACATACATAAAAATACTTGCAAAAAAGTAATAGTTAACATTCTGTGTATGCAATTTATGGTCATATCATGACAATGATACTAGGCTTAAAAAGTGAAAAATCCAGTTAGGTCTCTTCCCCTTGAAATTCACTTCTCATCGGTTAAGGGAAGAGGAGGGAAACAGAAGGACGTAAAACGGCAGGCCAGTCTTTCCCTGAATAGACAGCTGACGGCACGGCACGCTCTCTGGTCCCAGTGGCCCGCCACCTCGGCGCTGGGGCAGCTGCTCCACATCCCTGAGTCCCTCCTGCCTGGGCTGCCCCCTGTGCCCTCCTGTGCCCACATGGCCAACATCTCCATGACTTCAAGGTCGGGCGCAGGCCTTACTTCCCTGGGTACAAAGGCCTGCGCTCCGTTAGTGCCCCACCGGCCCTGCACAGACTTCTGTCCTGGCACCTGAACGCGTTCGCGCACGCAATTACTTACGGGACCTTCTCCCGCGCTGGACTGTGAACCAGGGTGCGGGGGGAGGGGGGAGAGGGGGGAAGACCTTTGTTTTGCTCATGTTTGTTTCCTCTGTGCCTCGCACACATCCTGGTGCTTTTAGTTGTTCATAGACAGTTGTGAACTTACTGTGTAGGCACAATAAGTAACAGATTTGTTAATATGAGGTTATGCTTTTTGCACTTAAGTCTATATCTAGTCAGCCCAGAGTGTGGAGCTAGAACGAAGTTAAAATGCCTTCACAAGGTGCCTCGGACAGGGTTAGAGCACTTCCTCATTCTCAGCCACACACTTTGGCTTGGACGGCGCAGCACCTACAAAAGGGCTAATCATACGACAGAGGGAACTACAGGGAGGGACTTTAAACGGTGACTCAGATTCTCGGCACCCCCTTGAGAATGCAGCCTTACATGGTTAGTCCCTGCAAATCTGACATTGAAGATGTGTCCATGAATGAAGCCCACTAGACAAGTGCAACCTTTTGCACCAGATGGGGCCAGGAGTACAGGCTCTGAGTCAGAGAACCTGGGTCCCAGCCCGGCTCTCTTCAGAGCCTTGGGCAAGTTACTCAATTTCTCTGAGCCTCAGTGTCCTCTTGTATCAACAGGGACCAGCACTTCAAAGGGTCACTGTGAAGATTAAACAAGTCCATTCATGTGAAGACTCAGAACAGTACCTGGTACTCGGTGAAGCAGTCAGTAAATATGAGCTAGCAGCACTTCTAAAGATACCCATTCAGCTACCAGCTTAAACTGAAAACGTCCCTCAACTGTGCAATCATATAGCATCTATCCCATGTTTCCTATATAGCAATACCCAGGAATCAAGATCAATTAAACACTTACACATAATACACTAACATATTCCACACAATCAAGCTCATTACCCCACTATTTCACGAATCGCATGGCAGTGAACAAGCCTCCTGGTCAGCTCTGACAACAGATTATGTGAGACAAAATGCAAGGAAATACAAAATTAACATTGTGGTTACCGTTTATCAGAACACAGACAAAGCCAGATACACCAACAGTCCAGAATGAAGGAAACAGGTTGCTGGCTTTTGACTGGAATTTCCTCAGATTGTTACCATGTAGTCCGAACTTAATCTAAATGTTTCTTTGCACACAGTCAAGCTTATGTGAAATGTATCAGAAGTGATAGAATAAAGGCTTGGGTTTGTGTGTGAACAAAACTGCTTTCAAGAAATGTATCATTACCAGGCAGATTAAGAAAATACCACAGACTTAAAAGTACCCTTGGTCTGTAAATAAATTAGTTTATAATGGAAAAGAATATGAAAAAGAATATATATATACACACACACACATATAACTGATTCACTTTGCTGTATACCTGAAACTAACACAACATTGTAAATCAACTATACTTCAATAAAATTAAGAAAATAATAATAAGTTAGTTTACCGCTTGTTGGCGGAGGAGGGATATACAGGCTAAATAAACAAAAGAACAGGTAATCAAACACTTTTAGGTGACTTTTCCGGAAGTGAATGTGACTGTAAAATGAACTGTTATGCTCGTACTTGACAACATTTTCAAGATGGCGTTTGCTCTGACATTTGAAACCACAGCACCACACCACCACCATCTCACCAACCAAAATTTAATAAGAGCACTTACTGTGGATTGATGTATGTGATCCTCCCCGCAGCACCCCCTACAGCTGGCAAATGGATTTTCCAAGGAAAAGGGGAAAAACCTAGGACACGCCACAACAGGTACTTATTGCCCAGATGAATCAATGGAGGGAAAGGAGCAGAATTCAAGCAGTCCACCTATAGTATTTCAGGAGCACGATGTCTCCAGGGAGAATGTGGCAAAATCTCTCTAATGGTATCAATATATGTAATTCCATAAAAACAGCAGCTAAAACCAATATAGTACCAGGCAGAATGAACGACGATTTAAGATCAGAAATAACCAAATGTTCAGACTCTTCAGTTTGTTTTCTTCTGTTTTGAGGGACAAGAGAGGAATAAAGAATGTGCTAGAAATTTGGGGAATGTGCTCCAAACCTCCTTCCTCCTCCTCCTCTTCCTCCTCCTCCTCACACGCTCTCCCTCCCCCTCCTCTTTGTAAAAGGCCTTTAATTAGCTCACATCCCATCCCAACTGGGGATCCCTAATACATCCTGACACCAGCCTGCGGGCCGGGCAGTGGGGTCTAAGCGCAGCCAGATTAGCAGGCTCCCAGTGGAGCCCCTGCTGCTCTTATCTCCGCAGATGCCTGAAGAGTCTGGTATCTTCCCTCCCAGCCCTCCTGGGAAGCCACCCCAGCAGGTGCCCATTGGCAATAGTTTTGTGTTACAGGCCTGAATGAATGATCCCCGCAGGAGCTGCCGACTGTTTTCACAGACACAGAAGGCAGTCAAAAGTCCACCGCGTGAACTTGGAATGACCCCAGCTGCAGAGTCACTGGCGGGTTCATTGGGAGGGCAGGCACGCTTTATTAAACAACTAATACTCTTCACAGATAACTTTCCGAAAAAGCACAAGTGTTAACTCTTTGCAATCTCGCTCCAACAAGCAAGTGGAGGGGCTCCACTGGGTGACTGCGGGCTTGGACCCGAGTGATGATTTGCAGACAGGAAGATGGTGATTTCATCCGGCCCGGCAAAGGGTCAGGACTCAGGCACCGCCATTTGGTCAGCTGTCTTGTTAAAGTGTTCCAAGTTAAAGCAAAAAGGCACAAAGCGAAGGTTCCAGGCGCCTACTCTGGCGAGGACGGTGCCAGCCCTCACCCAGACCGGCCTGTCCCCTGGCCCACACCCCACTCAGACACGTGGGAGAGGGAAGGGGGGCCGGCCCGGCAAACTCGGTCACCCACCCAGGCCGGCGTGCAAGTCACTCTGCCCACAGCAGCCAGAGGCTGCACAGTTAGTGCCGTTCTGGAGGAGGATTCAGAAGAGACACAAGCTCAACCCAAAGTGTTCTAATAATCATGTTCTTCTGGGCTGCCTGGCCAAGCGGGCCACGGATCCAGGCATCTGCAGGGCTCACCCAGGGGGATGGCAAGTGGCTGTTCCTTCCCTAGGTTAGACCCAGTCCCGGAGGGTCCCTTTTTTTTTCCCCCTTTCTTTCTCTCTTAACTCACACAGAACTTTAGAGGGAACCCAATGACAACAATCATAATTAATAACACGCAGATAAACATAAGGAGAAACTTTTAAAATTCATTTTAACCAACAAAGTTACGTTAATTTTGGCATTAACCAAAGACTATGTGTCTATCCAAGTTTTATCTCTATCTCACTTCATCAGTTGCCTTCTAATTACAGAGGGATCCCCTATTTGGTTTTTTCTGGGGGGGGGGTCTTGTTTTGTTTTTAGGTGAGGTGCGGTTTTGCAGGGGTTCCCTCACTGGATGAGACACGGGTGAACGACTAGTGATGTGAGGCGCTTCCCAGGAGCTGTACTTCCCTCCCGGTCGGGTGAGCCGATCTTTACACAGTACAGACCCCTCGGCCCAACAAGCCCTCGGGGGCTGTCTTCATAGCACGCACGGTGCTCGGGGTTAAAGATACCCAGGTGACTATGACTTAGTCCCCTGTCCTCACGGAGCTCGGTCCAGTGTGGAGACAGATGTATAAACAAATAAAATCCACATACAGGATGCTGAGAAAATGAACACCACATCAGGGCTCTGGCCCCACTACTTTTCTCTCCCTCATTTCTAAAAGGACAAGAAGCAGGTACCCACAGCTGCTGACCCCATTTCAAAGACAATGCCAGATTTGTAGCCAGAAGGCCTGAGTTTCAGAGCTGGCCCCGCAGCTAATTAGCTGTGAGAACCTCACTGGGTCTCAGTTTCTCCATCTGTAATTTTAGAGGGTGAAAAGCTGGTCTTCGAATTCTTTCCCAGATCTGTGTCCTAAGAATTTCTACGAGGATATCAGAGGTTGTGTTGAGGGTCCAAACCTGGGAAGAGCTGCCTTTGCCATGTTCATCTGGAAAGAGTGAGAGGGGTTTTAGGCTCAAGATTTATCTTGGGAGGAATACAAGATGGGCTTCAATGGAAAGGGAGCAGATAAGAGAGTTAAGTTACCACATGAAATATTACTCAAAAGAGGCTTCTCATAGAACTCAATTTTTAAAAAAAATAAAACTGAGGTTAGACATTGTCCACGGTTGTGTTTTAACTTTTAAAGAGAAACAAGTGGCAAATTCTTCGTTGTATTTAGTCCTAAGAATTTTTCTCTCTATATATAACATCCATTGAGGCACCTCAACTTGTCTTGCCAATTGATTTTTAAACAACCGTACTGCAGCAATTCTACAAACTTTCCTTGCTGACATTACTGGACACAAAATCCAAACAGGTAGGAAGCATTTCCAGAAACAGGCTGATAAGATCTACCTGGTTTTGCCCCTTTTGCTGTTTCTCAGTGATCCTGTGACTAGAGATTTTCGTGCGCATCTGAGATTTTAGAACCAACCATTCACACAACCCAGCATGGATGCCAGCAAAGTAAGGCCCTCTCTTGGAAGTAACACTTTTCCACAGCTGTCTCCCCACGTCAGAAAGTTCCTCTGGCCCTCCGCCGAGATTTATTCTGGCGGGAAAAGCAGTGGGCTTGGAGTCATGAGGTCTGGGCATCAGCCACTGGTGCCAACGCTGACTGCATGATTTTGGCAAAACCATTCAACCCGTGTGGCTGAATTTCCCATCACTGGCCCTGCTGGCCCCCTAGGGATGTTGCAAGGTTAAATTATCTCACAGACGTGAAAGCGCTTTAATGCCTGAGGGGGAAAGGGTGCTTTCTAGAGCAGCCATGTGGTCTATGGAAAGAGCCTGGGGCCACAGAGGAGGCCTGAGTCCTCGTCCTCTTCTACGAGCTCCCTGCTAAGCCTCCAGGAGTCGTTACCTTTGCTGTGACTCAAGTGGCAATAATAATACTTGTACTCTTTCTTGTAGGTTTGTAAAGATCAAACAGTAACAGGAGTATGCTACAAAGGTTAAACTGCCAGAAAACTACCAGGAGCTATTAGTAGCTCTTCTTTTATAACTAACTTTGACATCATCCTTGACAATTTCCAAGTTACCAATAAAGAGAAAATAATCCATCTGGCCAAAATATCCTGCTTTGAAACATGACAACGGCAGCAAAACTGAAACAATGGGCTGTTTTTGGAAGCATGCTCTGCTTAATTTTCATTTCAGTGAAAACACTGAAAGTCGCTGCTTCTAAACCAATGTGTTGTTACATAAATTCAATATGTTGTTACATAATGTTTACTTAAACATTTTCCTCTAATAAAGCAAACAGATATTTCCCATAAATATTATTTTAATTCATTAGATTAAGAGGGACTGGGGTTTCCTTTCTTCCCCCTATAATAGTTTCCCAAGGCTTCCTGCTACCTTGCGGAGCCTGGGCCTGATCCAATAATGCACACCTGGCCTCATTCCATCCAGGTCAGCATCCTAGACCTGAGTGATGGGGAGTGGAGGAGAAGAAACAGGATCCTGGAAGTCAGCAGCCTTTTCCTATCTGTATTTCAACACACAGCCCATGACTGTGCATCTCAGGCAGCTTACAGACATGTTTGGGAGGAAAGTCATAAAGAAACATTTTCAAAGTTTCTGTTTATTCCACATAAAAACCATAAAATAGTTAATTTAAAAATCCAGCAGGTGTTTCACGTATTTCATAACTATTTGTTGAATCTACACCATGTGAAAATGTCACCAGATAAACGGGAGCCCACGTGGGAAACACCGGGATCCCCTCAACTCTCTTACAATAAATATTTATGACTAGTCATAGGGACACTGGCAACAGTTGATGACAGTAAGATCTTCGCCTTCCAGGAGCTTTACATCTACTCCAGGATGCAAACGAATAAGCAGGCAATTGCATCAATCAGTTCGTCTAAAGCCGATCTCATCCTTGAGGAACAGAATAAAGTGTTATTTCCCCTTGGCCCCCACTGCACTTATCTCATGAAACTGCAAAGATTTTGCACAGATCCCAGCTGCAATACTTATTCCCTCTGTTATTATGCCGACTTACTTCTTATCTGGCTTACCTGTTCCATATCCCTCAAAAAAATATTTTTTTTAAGTTTTACTTTTCTAAGTATTTGCCACAGAACGGAGCACCTAATTGACAATGATAAATGTATGTTAAATGGATGTTTGGGACGTGCACAAAATGGTTAGTATTTTCCAAGGAAAAACATGGTCACTGCCCTAACCGAAGCACAAAGTGCTCTGGGAATTCAGAGCGGGGAGGACCTTATAGGGATCTGGACTGGACCTTACACACTCAGAGCCATTTGGCCAGAGATGGGGAGAAGGGCATTCCAGAGAGAGGAAAGGTTATAAGCAACAGTGCAAAGATGAGGGGAGAACAAGCATGACCGGGGAAACAGAAAGGATCCGGATGGCCAGCTTTCTGCCACTCTCTCTTCACTTCACTTGACTTCCCCAATTTGGATCCTAGTTTTGGGGCTTATCTCCACCCTCCTCATGTGCCTAACTAGGAAATTTCCTTGTTCTTACAAATGGCACCGGAGGGCTTCCCCGCTGGTATTTAATAAAAAAGAAACGCGAAGCTGTCACTGCCATTTGCCTATGTGACCTAAGTGCGGTGCGTCTCTGCTAATATTTACTGCCCAGTTGGGCCTCCAAGTCACCACTTCAGGACATGCTGAGCCCCCCTTAAGAGTCAGGCCTGGACATGTCATCATCTGGCTTTGAGGAAAGCCAAGGCAAAGCCAGACTCTCACCCCTTCTGAAAGTGCCGTCCTTTTTTCTTCCATGGTCTCGCTTATTTCCACTCACCCCCAGCAATGTAGAAATCACTTATTGGAATGTCCTGATATAAGCTGAAATTTTTCTCCCTACCACCTCCGCTCCACAAAACATGCTGCTCTAAGAACTGTTCTCATCACGCTTTCTCTTTGTGAGCTCCCAAACAGTTCACGTACACAGCACGTGGTTAATGAATGAGTCAATAAGCCTCCTTAGGGAAAGATACATTTTTCTCCCCCCATGTTCTCTGAAACCCCCCCTGCAGGAAAGGTGTGCTAACATGGCTCGCACCACACCGATGACCGGAAACCCGAGTCTCAGGTGGAGACGTTGGTTTCTATAGTATCTGGTAAGATTCAAGAAGTACTGCCCAGCAATGTTCTAGAAGTCAGAGGCCAAGGAAGGAGCCCAGAGCTCTACCACTTTCTGTTTGGCCGCCTTGGGCAAGCTGTTTACTTCCGCTGGGCCTCGGTTTCTTCCTGGTGGCGGCGGCAGTTGCGGTGGCAGTAAATAAAAGCGTCACCTGCTTTCAGGCTTATAGACAGGATCAGAGATATAAGTCCTTCATCAACAACTGGAAATCAAGACAGATATCAAGTGGCATTATTATTATTCTAATAAGGGATTATTAAATTCTAATGAGTTAACCTTACTTCTCCTTTCTTCCAAGAAGCAAAGCCCGGGTCAGGTCAATAGAACTGATCAACCATAGAACTCTCAGGACAACACACCATCCCCAGCGTTCTCCATCCGGCTTCTTAACTGCAGCAATGGTGTCACTAAGCGTCTGAAAGCCAACGTGCCAGCAGAACTCAGAGACATAAACACCTCGACAAAATGTGAAAAGCTGTACTTCAGAGTAAGGGGAGGTGAGCAAGGAAAGAAAAGGACTTACTGGAGAGAATGAGTTTATATTCTGCCATCAACTGATAGTGGGAAAGCACAAGTCTCCCTACTTTCATGACCTCTGTGCTGAAAACCAAATTTTAAAATGACATCCTACTTGCTTAGAAACACTTAAAGTAGTGAAGTTCAGTAAATAGCTTAAGGAAATTACAATTTGACATGTACATTTAGAGGAAGCTGGCTATTGGAGCACACGCTGAGGTGGCCCGAAGCTCTGGTCTGCTCCCCCGTCAAAGCGCAGGAAAGGCCTGAGTGTGCAAATCAAATTATTTAAATCTGAATAAATCTTGGGTTAAGCACATCAGGTGTGTGAGAAAGTACAGCCAGCTTCCTCAAACGATTTTAAGTCATCTTCTGTTTGGTTAAGGAAAACTCAATCTTTTTGTCCCATTTCAATCCTTTTACACGAGATTAGGGATTCCCCGATAGTAAAGATTAATTCAGCAAGACTGGAAATTACAGTTGGAAAATCCCAAGGTCCAACATAGAAGGGAAAAAAAAGTTGGGAATGAATGGAGCTTCAACTGCTTGTGTTTTAGCTTCTACAATGGCTTGGGTTTGGTAGAGGGTTATGTCTGAGAAGCTGCATTATGTGGAGGAAAAATATACAGACTCCCAAATCACTTGTTCCTAAAACTTATGACTCCAATACTCGTTATTAAATTTTAGTCAAGGTAACTGACCATTGTGGTCTCATTTTTCTCATCTGTAAAACGGAGATAATCCTTCCTTCCTTATAGGGTACACGTGAAAATTAAATGAGATAGCATCTGTAAAGCTCCTAGCCCTCCTTACCTGACATACAGGAGCCACCCAATAAATGATGGCTACACATCCTTTTCTGACTTTTAAGGATGATATTCCAAGGAATCCCCTATTTCTCCTAAGAAAACACTTTGATCTAGCTTCTCTTCAAGATGGAGAGAGACAACAATTACAGGGGAGAAAGAGGTACAGAAAACCAAAAGGACCTTCCAAACAGAGTGAGTGTTCTGACTTTTTACTGCCAAGAATTAGAATTTGATTTGTTCTTCACGTGTTTATAAAAATGGGTTACAGTTTTTCTCGTTTAAGCTTGCCACAATTTTTCAAGAAAGGCCGAATACTGATACGAACAATACTGAAACGCAGAAAAGGGAGAACTACCACATCTCTGGGGTAACCAGTCAACCCAAGAAAAGCTTGAACATATTATTCTTTTACTCACCATGTTTACACTAGGGTAGAAAACCACTACTCTTTGGGGGCCACAAATATTTCCTGTCTTTTCAATTTAGCAACTGAACATACTTTTCCACCACCATAGACTGCAGTGTAGGAAGACAGAGTGAATTCCTCTGAAACATGAGATGTTTGGTCTAAGGAGATAACTAAAGACCTGACTCTTAGCTGAACTACTAGTAAGAAATGAAGACAAGTCCTAAACTTTTCCAATCTTTCTGTTTCAAAAACAGAGAGTCAATGGTGGTGTCATTCCCTGATACTTCTGGCCGAGCTGCTCAATTAGGGTGGGACAAGAGGACAGCTAAGCCCCACTCACCAGGCTCCTTCATGAGCAAGGCTGCTCAGTGGAGCAAGGTGGGGACTGCCTGGGAATTCTGGCCACTCATGGGATTCTCATGCCTCTACTTCACCCGCCCGCCCCCGCCCAACACACTTCCAATTCCCGCAAATATTTGAGGTTTGACCAAGTTAGGATAGGTCACTGCTGGGTCATTCAGCATCTAAAATTCGCCTCTAACCAAAAAGAGCTCAGACTAAGAGAATCATTTTAGTATTCAAGGTTATCAGAGGAAAATAAAACAAAAGCTCTGCTGCCAAGAATTTGAGTCATTTCTCTATATACAACAACTTCAAGGCACCTCCTCTTGGCTGGAAAAGAAATCCCTAGGGTGACTTATTTCGGATCAAAGTCTTTCTGAAAATAGAAAACTCTACATTTTCTAAGGGATAGATCACTGTCTGAAGTGAATTTCATTTAACTTAAAGTTTTATGCCAACTTAAATACACTAAAACCCCAGTGCTTGTAAGAAGGCATTCACCTCTTAGTTGCTTATAGGTACATGGAAAAGCTATTACGGGGATATCACCTCAACTATAAAATGGAGCAGTCATACATAATGACAAAAGCAGATACAAGTCATAAATTGCCTTTTCCCCTTCGGAATCATGCAGGCAGGCACTCCAGTACATTCTTTTGTGCAAAGATAAAACTTTTGCCTTGAATAAACAGTGGCTTAGTCTCGTTTGAGCCTTATAAATAGACTGCCTACAAAACAAATACAAACAAATGCTGTTTATCTTAAACAAAAGGCAGATGGACCCCTTTGCCCTCAACCAGGTCACAGTATATATGATAGGAGGCTGGCCAGTGGCAGGGGCTGGCTGAGAATCCCTGGGTGCAGGGACACGAAGTCAGTTTCCACTGGATCACTGCTATGCCCCAGATCTGGTTTCCTGGGCACAAAGGGCCAGTGAAAGGTTCTCTCGGAAGGGAAGTGGCTCCTCCACATATGGTACCCCAAAGAACAGAGACCAAAGAACAAAATACCATCTAAAGTGCTAGCTAGGTTTTCTACTCAACTATGCAAACAGTCTCAATTTCCCTCTCTCTCTTCCTCACTTAACTTGCTTGTATTTATCTTCTAGATGGTTTTCCTAAAAGCTATCGAAATTCATTCTGAGTCGAGGCAGGGCTCTTTGCTTTTCTCATTGTTGTTTTTATTTTTTAACATACAGAGGAATGTCTAGAACAAATCAAGCAGTTAGCAATATCTCCAAAGTGCAACTAAAAATGAAAATTCAGACGCCATTGCAGAAGATCAGGTGCTGGCTCCACAGGTTCCTGGTTGACCCTGGGGAAGTCACCTTACCTCTCTGGGCCTCAGTTTCTTCATTTACATAGTGGGGCTAATACTGCCTGTCCTATCTATTGACCAGGTTATTCTGATGATCAAATGATATCACATGAGTAAAACCACGTTTGCAATCACCAAGGTTCTTACTGTCTATAAAGGAGCTGGCGACGGTCATACCTAATCCCACACAAGAATGACCACAACCAGCACCATTTCCTGAGGGCCTGCTTCGTGACATGGGTGATGTGACAGCAGTCACCTTACAAGCTAACCAAGTGATGTCAAATAATAAGCTTCTGGTGGGAAGCTAACAGTAAGTAACTTCTCATGTTCTCTATAGTGCCTGGAAGAAAGCCTCACACACACAAAGGAGAGACATCACAGAGGGGGAAAAACAAGGCCTTTAGAATTAGCTGGACTTGGTTTCATACTCTCTCTGTCATCTCCAGTTTTATGACCTTGAAAAAATTGTTTAACTTCTTTAAGTCTCGGTTTCCTGATTTGAAGAATCGAGATTAACATACACAAGACAATGTACGTAAAGAGTCTATCACAGGCCTGACAAAGAGAAGGTGCTCAATTAATGTTTATAAGTGAGTATGTCATAATGAAGCAGGGAGTTTCAACCCTGTTCCTGCACCTTTTTCCTACTAATGCTCTTTGCACCAAGAAATATATGAAGCTATTAGGTCTTTATCCAATTCATAACAAACAAAACTGATTTAAAACAATAGAACAATGGCTAAAGCGATATAGAATAAAATGTATTAACTAAAACTGACAGAAAATTCATATCTCCTTGACAAAAATTTAGATCTGTAGAATGTGAGCTGGGAAATCTGGGCTTGGTAGAGATAAATGCTCTAAAGCCAAAGAGAAAGAAAGAAACCTATCATACAACTGTAAAAGTTATCAGTAAAACTAACCTTTAGTGAATAATAAACCATGAATTCTAATTCCATGAACAACTGCCTTTGATGAAAAACTTTTAGTTAAAAACAGGGAAAATTATTAAAATATTTGCATTCATAAGCGTAGAGTCAAAACATAACTGAGATCAAAAAAGTACCGAAGATCAAAAGCATCCTATATCGCCTTGATAAAGACACAAAGAGAGGGATGGAAAGTAGGACAGAACAGAGCAGAGGTTCCATTTGTGATGATCAAAAGTGCTCCTCTCCTTTGCTGGAAGAAATTAAGTACACTATTGTCTTTCTTCCCTTAGGAAGACCAGATGACAGCTGTACAGAGAAAACATTCAGATTCTACAGGGGCAGAAAAGAGAATGGAATCATTTGTTCTACTGTTAACATCTGAGACTTTCTTGGTTTGAAAAGAACTTTTTTTAATTTTAAGAATAACTATGTAATTTTTCTATAAGTATATGAAAATAATCACAAAATAATCATAGACAGAAGGGAAATGAGAGTCTATCTAAGAGAGGAAATTTGTTCAATGAATATCTCCCCAATTCTCTGGCTTTCAAAGAGGTTAGAGGGTCTTGTAGATATTCAAATGACACCCAAGTAGGGAAAAGCATGCTCTTTTCAATTCGTGCAGCAGAGGGAAACTGCTCCTCTGACATGGTTTTGGAATTTGAAATGCTGTGCTTTTCTTAAATAAATCATATTCCTAGAAAGGATTCCAGAGGCAATCATCCTGTCATGGCCTTAGGAATATGATCAGATCTTTGAGGGTCTACTCAAAGGGTTAGAGTCATTTTACCAAGATCCAGGCAAGGGAGTCAAGGGATAGATGCTCACAGCTTGGTGGCTAATCCCTAAATCATATCCCTTAGATCTGGAATCCATAAGCTGATTGCTGGGGTTTGGGGGAACAGAAGAAAAGGCTAAGAGAAACAAAGGGGATAAAGGGCATAGATTACCTCCTAGTTCTGGTTCCTTGATGCTAATATGAAATAAATTAAATAACAGTTTAAAATGTAATGAGAAATTCCAGAAGTGGACATGGTAGATCTGAAATTAAAAGTCTGCTGTGAATAATTCACAACATCTACCCACACACAACTAAGACCCACAGGTCTATTACCTTCTTATGTGACAGAATGAATTCCCTTTTAACTCCACACTGGGTTTTAACATCTTCAAATCTTTTGCTCCTCAGGTCAGTGGGACAGGGGAAATTACCATCACCTTCTCATAGATTAAAAAAAAAAAAAAAAAAATCCCTCAAGATCAACAGAGAAAAAGATTATTTAAGGGTAGGAATGGGATTAGAACCCAGGTATTCTGACTATCAAGTCCCCTCAATGCTCAACCCTATGTCTACAATAATGATTTATTATCTCTTGGGAGGCATGAATCTCTCTGACAATCCAATAAAAACTTCAGATCCTTGCTTCAGGAAAATACACATATATACAATATTTATAATTAATTTCACGAGGTTTATGGGGCTTCTCTACTACATTCAAAGCCTATTAAACCAAGGTTACAGGACTTCCCTGGTGGCGCAGTGGTTGGGAATCTGCCTGCCAATGCAGGGGACACAAGTTTGATCCCTGGTCCAGGAAGATCCGACATGCCGCAGAGCAACTAAGCCCGTGCACCAAAACTACTGAGCCCGCGCTCTACAGCTCATGAGCCACAACTACTGAGCCCACGTGCCACAACTACTGAAGCCCACGTGCCTAGAGCCCGTGCTATACAACAAGAGAAGCCATCGCAATGAGAAGCCCGCGCACCACAACAAAGAGTAGCCCCCATTCGCCACAACAAAAGAGAAAGCCCGCATGCAGCAATGAAGACCCAGTGCAGCCAAAAATAAATAAAATTAAATAAATAAATAAATAGATAGCTAGATAAATAAATTTATTTAAAAAAAAAAAAACAACAAGGTTACAGCCCTTTGGTCTTTGCAGCCAAGTGGGGCTGGCTGGCTGGGGCTCGGCAAGGTGCAGTTCTGTCTTGTCTGACCCCGTTCTTTAACCACTGGAACTCAGGCACTCTTTAAAGGAATACTTCCCACAGGCCAACAGTTGATTACTGTGGTCATTTGCACTTCCTTAAACTCTTCTTGTGTACACAGAAAAGCAAACAAAACATTCCCCCAAAGCAACATTAAAGGTCTGATTTCAACCCACAAAACTACAAGAAAATGGACATCTTTAGCCAAACTACATACATGCAGAATCACAGATGACCTGAATGGGCATTTAGCTGATAGACCTGGCTTTTGAAGCTACCATTTCCAAAATGAAGTGGTAATTTTAAGTCTCTTTGCTTTCTCATGATAGATATATGGACTAATTGTTATAACACACCCAGGGTTCCTGGTATCAAAATAAATTCCATAGCAATTCCTCTGAGTAGCAGTCTGTGACGCCAATACTGATTTGCTCACTAAAGGCAAGAAAAAGCATGAAGAAGGACGCCGACCACATGGGGAGCAGGGTTCCCACTCAAGAGGCCTTGGGTCCTGGAAAACAGTACCCTTATGCAAATCCAACAACAAGATAGAGCATGATATCCAGCAAGACACAAGATCACTGCCCCCCAGGCCTTCATATGGATTTGGGAGTGAGGGTGGAGGTAAGGCGTATGCTGCCCTTTCTTTCTGCTTAAGTTATATTCTCATACTGACCCTCAAGCTTCAAAAACAGTTTTCCAGGGGAAACAGAAGAAGATGATGAATGAGATGTCCCCGAATGAGAGAGAATAAAGAAAGCACCAACCTTTTCACCGGGATGTTGCAGAGAAACTCTGGAGAAACCCACACAAGGTCTCACCTGTGTAGAGCTCACAGGCAAGTTAAGTTCCCGATGTCTTCATTCTCATCCACAAGGGTAGCTAGAGGGTCCTAACAGTCAAACTGGCCCACACGGAGTGTGAATCTCCCACTCTCCGAGCCTGAGATCCTCCTCTTCTGTAGACTATAACATACTGACTTTCATTTCAAGGGCATTAATGGTTTCCTGGTGGCTAAAGTCTGTACATTTTACATTGATGTAAACCTAAGAGTCAGAGTGAAAACCCATTTCTCTTGTTCAGTTCATGTTTTACAAAGTTTTCATAAGGTCATTCCTCATTTTATTCTCATAGTAAGCTATAAAGTCAGGGCATATTCCAGGCTGAGGAAGGCCTTTCAATAAACCATAAGTGCCTTTTTTTTTTTTTTTCAAATGAAAACAAAGCCCAGGGGTACAAAAATAAAGAAAGGAATTATAAAACCAAAGAGACTGTCCTATGTTAATTAGAGTTTTAAAAAATTAAGTAAAATCTTTAAACTGGGCATTTACAACTAAATTTTTTTTATTGAAGTATAGCTGATGTACAATATTATATAAATTACAGGTGTATACAAGTAAATATCTTAACTGCATCTGATTATATCAAGTTTAGTAGCAAAAGAACATTGAGGAATCTGTGCCACTTTTATGTTGCTGTCAGGGGTGAAGGTCCAAGGGCAGCATAGGCAATGATTCAAGGCAGAAATGTGCACACTCATTCAGACTATGACCCAGAGTCCATTTCCAAACCATGATTTAGAAAGTCTCTTGCCTCTCTACCTTTCACCCTTTCTCTAAAAGTTAAGAGTGTTGTCTGTTTTGAACCACAAGCCAAACAGTACATTTTGTTCTGGTTTAACGTAAGTCCAGCAAAGACATACCTTGGAGAGATTGTGGGTTCCGTTCCAGATCACCACAATCAAGCGAATATTGCAATAAGGTGAGTCACACAAATTTTTTGGTTTCCCAGTGAAGACAACGTTAAGTTTACACTACACTGTCGTTAAGTGCACAACAGCATTATGTCTAAAAAAAGAATGCATACATCTTAATTTAAAAATACCTTATTACTAAAAAATGCTAACCACCATCTGAGTCTTCGGCGAATCATAATCTTTTTGCAATATAACATCAAAGATCACCGATCACAGATCACCATAACAAATATCATCATAATGAAGAAGTTTGAAATATTTCAAGAATGACCAAAATGGGACACAGAGATATGAGGTGAGCAGACTCTGCTGGAAAAATGGCGCCGACAGACGTGCTGGACACGTGGGGTCGCCACAGACCTTCCATTTGTAAAAAACGCACTATCTGTGCAGCACAAGAAAACGAGATCTGCCTGTATTGAAAAACCTGATCTGACTAAAGAACCATCAGCTCTAGAGAAGAGTTTGGAAAACAGGAATAAATTCCCAACTTTCACACATTATTACCAAGAATGCTACGTAACACAGAAATGTTGCTGTTCAACTCTACCTCCTTACCTGCTCATCAAGATAACTTCCTACGTGGCACCTGAAAGGCTCTCTACGGTGAAGCCACCATCCTAGTGGCCACGGCACAAGTGCACCTATGACTTTGCTACAACAATGCTCTATGGTAAACAAGCCAAGAGCACAGGCGCTCTCCCAATGCTGGTTCATTCGTGAAAAGGTCAATCTCTAGAAGGAAACTCTGTCGAGCTGACAGGAAGGGGAGGAAAGCAGAGTCTTTAGACGCCTTTTGCATGTTATCAAATAGCAACCCCCCTTCAACTACGTTCACCTTTTTCCAGCTTCACACGTAAAATCGGCTCCTGCCAAAAATTAAACTATGGAATAACAAGATGTCCACCAAACAGGAGGCCAATGAACAAACAAGCCAGCTAGACAGCAAGACACAGCAGAATTACACTGCTGTCTTTCCGCTGCCGGACTCAGATGACTTAAAAGGGTTGCTTCGCTCTAGAAGGCCGTACCACAGTTTGGACTTTATCCTGTGAGCTGTGGGTAATGACGGGTGGATTTCAGGCGGGAGAATGGCACAATCAAGTTCTGTGTTTTATAAAGCGAGTTCATTCTGGAGGCATTGTGAGAGCTGCGGTGGAGTGAGGGGGCAGGAGGCTATGGCAGTGGGTGAGGGAAGAGACAACCAGAGCCTGGATGAAGGCAGCGGGAACGGAGAAGAGGAAGGGGAGAGAGTGCAGAGGAGCACTTAATGGACTGGGGCCGGGTTACTGGAGGTGCGGGAAAGGCAGGGCACGTGGGCGATGAAGCCAAGGCCGTGTATGTAACTTCTCACAACCTATTAACTCTAAAAGAAGTTACAGTAATGTAGAGGACTCCTGAGGCTAATTACAATGGAATTTCACCTCTATTTCCTTACCTTGGCAGCAGAGTTTGATACTCCGTGTGTAACATTTCTGATAAGGCCCCCAACATTTCCATACTTTATCAGTCCAGTCACCCCTTCAGAAACATCATTCAAAAGCCCCATGGGATTGCCAAGGAAGTCCACCGATCCCAGGATTCGAGCTGCCTGGCTGAGGAGTTCCTGTCAAACGGAGCAGGGAAAGAAGAAGAAAACCAGCACCTGTTTATATTTGCAGATCGAGCATCCCAAGCAAAAAGGTTAGAAATCTCTCTTGTCCTCCATTCCCACCAACACCAACAATCACCCTTTAATTCTCATCAGCTGTGAGCTCCTGCCCTTCGTGAGCTCTGCCCTAAACCTCTCCCAATACTCTCAGTACTTATACTCTTCGAAGCCATTCAGAAGGAAAAAAAGCTATGAAACAGGTAAGACTCTTTACAAATACTTATTAGTATATACAGCACACTCTCCTTTCCATCGCTCTACAAATAGGGAATTAGCCAGCAGCGGGGAGAGTTTTAAAAGGAAAGTGAGGGAGGGACCAGACCTGGAGCCCCCTCAGAGTCTGCCGAGCGGGTGGTGCATAGAGTGGGCATGTTCAGACCTACCCAGCAACCCGCCACTTCCTATGTGCCCCCGGTGCCTGACTCCGTGGTCCAGTGGTATCCGCTATCTCACTCTTCCTCACAGTTCAGTGGAAATATCACCGGTGAGGGAGGTCAAGGAAGGAAGCAAAGAAAGAAAGGGGGGAGATAGGAGGGAGGAAGGAGAGAAGGGAACACGCATAGGATACACTTTAACTCTGACAGCTAATAAATTTGATATGATCTTGACCCATCTAGTCATCGAAGAGTACGTCTTGGCTTTAGATTTTGGTCTTTGCAGTCTGGATAATAAATACAAAATGGAAAATATCCAACTTGATAAAAACTTTTTAAGTTCAGCTCTAGGGCAGGATTTCATAGGCTCTAAGAACACTGATGCGGTCACTGAAAGTAGGCCCATGCCTGGCAAACAGGGTTCACATTCACAGTCTTTTGTGTTGTCATGAAAGCCTCAATTAAACCCTTAAGATTGTGACTGATCTAGTGGAAGCCCCTGAGACCAGTTCTGAGAGACAAGATTATCCGTTCATAAATCAGATGCACTGCTTCAAGATTTTCATGATGTGCGTGGACTTCATGGGCTGTGATCTGACCCATCACACAACAATCAGAGTTGAAATGTTCATCTGGGTTGTCAATAGTGACATCTCAGCAACCAGAATTCCCAAACAACTACAACAGTCATTCTGCTAATGCTCCAGCCACTAAGCACTGCTCCAAAGCTCACCTCCTGGAAATGTTTGAGGATATCATTGATGATGAATTCCTTGGTCTCATAGGGATGTACCCGAGTGAATGGATCCAGATTAATCACGGCATCTTCAAACCGAATCAATGGAAATCCCAAGGTGCTTTTTAGGGCCTAGTTAGGGGAGAAAGGCAACGATATGCTTTAGCCATATGATGGTCTTCCAGGGTACTGTAATTCTGAATTCCATGAAAGCTACAAGTCATGTCAACTTTCCAATGAGAGTCAAGGTTATGATATTCATAAATAAGGATTTTCCCCTGTAATTATAAAAGTAAAATATTAGGAATATGTATAAAAATATATAGATATATCACTCAAAGTAACATATATCACATAGAAATAAACACTATTAGCTTCACAGCATAATTCTTTCTGGTCTGTTTTGGATCTGTATGCTTGTCATGTTCTACTTTTTGACTGAAGCATACCACACATACGGAAAGGTGTACTAATCAAATGTACGGTTCAGTGATTTTTCTCAAAGTAAACACAACCATGTAACCACCACGCAGACCAGAAAGTCGGTTATTATCCCCAACTTGGAAGCACCACACCACCACCCCCTCTTTGTGGACCTCCCATCAAGACCCCCTCTTCCCCTGAGGTAACCAGTATCCTTTTTTTAAAAAATAAATTTATTTATTTATTTATATCGTATTTTTTTTTTTTTGGCTGCATTGGGTCTTCGTCACTGCGTGCGGGCTTTCTCTAGTTGCGGTGAGTGGGGGCTACTCTTCGTTGCGTTGCATGGGCTTCTCATCACAGTGGCTTCTCTCGTTGCGGGGCACAGGCTCTAGGCGTGCAGGCTTCAGTAGTTGTGGCACGTGGGCTCAGTAGTTGTGGCTCGCGGGCTCTAGAGCGCAGGCTCAGTAGCTCCGTGGCATGTAGGATCTTCCCGGACCAGGGCTCAAACCCGGGTCCCCTGCATTGGCAGGCGGATCCTTAACCACTGCGCCACCAGGGAAGCCCGTGGTAACCAGTATCTTGACTTCTAGCACCACAGCTGAGTTTTTCCTGCTTTGAATTTTATCTAAATGCAATCATCAGTATGGACTTGGTTGTATGTGGCTTCCGACATCAACACTAGGTCTGTGAGAGTCACTAAGTTGTTGCACACAGCTGCAGTTTAAACACAGCTGTCAGTGCTACATAGTATTCCAACATATGAATAAAACTATTTAACCACTGCTGTTGATGAACAGTTGTGCTGTTTCCATTTTTTTGCTATTATGTATAAAGCTGCTATGAACATTCTTGGACATGTCTTTTGGGGCACATTTGTATGCATTTTTCTTGAATATCTACCTGGAAGTGGAACTGCTGGGTCATAAAGAACGTACATGTTCAACCTTATAGCCTATGCTGCCAAGCAGTTTTCCAAAGCAGCTGAACTGGCTTACTCTCCCTTCAGCAGTCTATGAAATTTCCTGTTATGCTACATCCTCGCCAACACTTGGTAAAGACAGCTTTTTAAAAATTAATTAATTAATTAATTTATTTATTTTTGGCTGTGTTGGGTCTTCGTTGATGTGCACGGGTTTTCTCTAGTTGCGGCAAGTGGGGGCTACTCTTCGTTGCGGTGCGCAGGCTTCTCATTGCGGTGGCTTCTCTTGTTGGGGAGCACGGGCTCTAGGCGCACGGGCTTCAGTAGCTGTGGCACGTGGGCTCAGTAGCTGCGGCTCGCGGGCTCTAGATCGCAGGCTCAGTAGTTGTGGTGCACGGGCTTAGTTGCTTTGCGGCATGTGGGATCTTCCCGGACCAGGGATCGAACCTGTGTCCCCTGCACTGGCAGGCGGATTCTTAACCGCTGCGCCACTATGGAAGTCCCAAAGATAGCTTTTTAAAAAACAAATATTCTGATGGGTGTGTAATGGTAACTCAGTGTGGTTTTAATTTCCATCTTCTTGTTGAAGGATGAGATTAAGCACCTGATAATACACACATCAGCCTCATGGATATACTTTTTTTGTTAAGTGCCTACTTGAGTCTTTTGCTCATTTTCATAGTGGATTGTCTGTTTTTTCCTTATAAGTTTTGTAGGAGTTTTTCTTATACATTCTGTATACAAGTCTTCTGTTTCATGAATATATTGCAAATATCTTCTCCCATTATGCGACTTGTCTTATCACTCGTTGGTGTTTTTTGATAGCAGACATTCTTAGTTTTAATGAAATCCAACTTAATCTTTCCCTTTATGGAAAGAACTTTCTATGCCATAGTTAAGAAATTATCTACACTAGGGTCATAAAGATATTCCCATATGTTTACTTATAGAATTTTTATTGTTCTACTCTTCACATTTACATCTACAATCTACCTGAACGTGATTATTATATATGTTCTAAAGCAGAGATCAAGAAGCATTTTTTCCACATGGGTATCTAACCGACTGAATAATATTTATTGAAAGGCCATCCTTTCCCTTATTGTAGTACAGTGTAACTTTGTCATAAGTCAAGTGAATGTACTTACATGTGTCTGTTTTTGGATTCTCCTTTGGGTTTCATTTTGCCCTGCCTTCTGCCAATACCACACTGTCTTAATTACTATAGTTTTATAATAATTTTGAAGTCTGTTAGTGTAAGCTCGCCAACTTTGTTCTTTTTCTTCAGGACTACCTTGGTTATTTACTCTTTGCACTTTTCATTTCCAAATAAATTTTAGAATCAGCCTGTCAATCTGGCACCAAAAAAATTGCTAGAATTTTCATCAAGACTCTAGTGAATCTATAGATCAATTTGAGGAGAAATGACAACTTTATAATATTGAATCTTCCAACGTATTAACGTGGTGCACCCCTTTACCTGTTTAGGCCTTTTAAAATTTCTCTCAGTAATATTTAATTGCTTTCTGTGCAGAGGTCTTGTACACACTTTGTTGGATTTATTCCTACGTATCTGTGGTACAGTAAAAACGGCCACAAATTCTTTGCATCTCCTATCATTAGCAGAGTCTATTTCCCCTTCACCTGAATCTGCCCTGACCTTATAACTTGCTTCAAACAATAAAGTGCAGCAGGAGTAACATGTGCAATCTCTGAGCTTTGGCCTCAAGAGATCTTGGAGCTTCTGCTCCGCCCTTTTTGATGTTTCCACCATGTGAAGAGGCTGAGACTAGCTTCCTTGAAGATGAGAGACCACGTGGAAGGGGGTCTACTGACAGCCAACAACAAGCGCCTGACACGGGTGTAAGGTCATCTTATATACCCTTTGGTCTCAGCTGACTGGCAGGTGACTGCAGCCACATCAATAACCACAAGTAAGTCCAGCTGAAACAGCACCCAGCTAAGTCCAGTCTAAATGGCTGACCCACAGATTTGTGAACAAATAAAATGGCTGTTTTAAACTACTAAGTTTTGGCATGATTCGTTACACAGCAATAGATGATATTGTATTTAATGTTTTCTTAATGGTGTTGTAAAGACATCCTTCAAATTTTCCTTTTCTCTGACATATAGAAATACAACTGATTTTTGTACAATGTCTTCAGTGACCTTGTTAAATTTACTTATTTATTCTAATCACTTAGCTGTATATCCTTTTAGATTTTCTAGGTAATCATGTTCTCTGCAAATAATAAAGTTTTCATTTTCCTATCCAGTCTTTATACCTTTTATTTGTTTATTGCACTGGCTAGGATCTCCAGCCTAACAGTGAACAGAAGTGGTGATAATGGCCATCCTTCCCTGCTTTCAATAGATCATCACTGTGTATGACATTTGGGGTAGCTTTTTCATGGAGACACCTTATCAGATTCAGGCAGTTCCTTTCTATTTTTTCGTTTCCTGAGTTCTTATCATAAATGGATGCTGAATTTTGTCAAAAGACTTCTGTGCAACTATTGAGATAATCATATTTTTAAATTCTTTCATTCTGCTGATGTGGTCAATGACATGATTTATTTGGAAATGTAAAGTAAACTTATAACCCTGGAATAAACCTGATTTGGTTATGATATACAGTTGGCCCTTGAACAACATGAGGGTTAGGAGTGCCAATCCCCTATACAGTCAAAAATTCTCATGTAACTTTACAGTCAGCCCTCCATATCCACAGTTCCACATCCACAGATTCGACCAACCATGATCATGTAGTGCTGTATTTACTGAAAAAAAAAAAAAATCAGTATGTAAGTGGACCCATGCAGTTCAAACCCCATGTTGTTCAAGGGTCAACTGTATTTTCCTTCTTATACATTGCTATATTTGATTTGATAACATTTTGTCCAAATTTCTTTCTTCTATGTTTGCGAAAAAATTCTAGTCTGTAATATTCCTTTATTATCTGATTATGTTCAAAATATAAATTATAGTTTTCTGGTAAACTTCTTGAACACATTTACACTTATTTTAAGTTCTGTGTCTGATAATGTCAACATCTGGTTTATCTGTTTCTAGTGTCTGTTTCTAGTGTCTGTTTTTTCTCTTGATAGGCCTGGTATAATCTGTGATTGAATGCTACACTTTGTATAAAAACTTATAGATTTTAAATGAGTCTTTAGTTTCTGGCAGGCAGTTAAAGAGGCTTATTAATCCAATCAGTGTTTTCAAGGCCGGCTTTCAGTCTTTGTAAAGATAATCTTGGTCTGTTTCCATCTTTATAAAGTTTGGTATAGTCCTTCAGCAGTCTCAACTGAAAACCAATTCCATTCCTCCCCTTGTAATCTCCCCAGCACCATAAAACTGCTAAAAGATCTATTTAGTTAGCCTCTTGGCTGCTACTTTTTGCTTGGCTTCTCTCAGACTACTTAGAAATTGGCATCTGCTTCAAGAAACAAAACAGCTCAGACTATTGGGGTTTCTGTTCTGCCTGTCCCTTCTCTGTAAGATATGAGCCCCTCCACACCTACGGTCAATTAATCTTTGACAAAGGAGGCAAGAATATACAGTGGAAAAAAGACAGTCTCTTTGGCAAGTAGTGTTGGGAAAGCTGGACAGCTGCATGTAAATCAATGAAGTGAGAACATTCCCTCACACCATGCATAAAAATAAACTCAAAATGGCTTAAAGACTTAAATATAAGACACGACACCATAAAACTCCTAGAAGAGAACATAGGCAAAACACTTTCTGACGTAAATCGTAGCAATGTTTTCTTAAGTCACTCTCCCAAGGCAAAAGAAATCAAAGCAAAAATAAACAAATGGGACCTAATCAAACTTATAAGCTTTTACACAGCAAAGGAAACCATCAACAAAATGAAAAGACAACCTACGGACTGGGAGAAAATATTTGCAAACAATGAGACCAACAAGGGCTTAATTTCCAAAATATACAAACAGCTCATACAACTCAATAACAAAAAAACAAACAACCCAATCAGAAAAAGGGCAGAAGGCCTAAATAGACATTTCTCCAAAGAAGACATACAGATGGCCAAAATGCACATGGAAAGATGCTCAACATCCTTAATTATCAGAGAAATGCAAATCGAAACTACAATGAGGTACCACCTCACACCAGTCAGAATGGCGATCATTAAAAAGTCTACAAATAATAAAAATGCTACAGAGGATGTGGAAAAAAGGGAACCCTCCTGCACTGTTGGTGGGAATGTAAATACATGCAGCCACTATGGAAAACAGTACGGAGATTCCTTAAATAACTAAAAATAGAGTTGCCATATGATCCAGCAATCCCACTCCTGGGCATATATCCAGAGAAGACTATTTTGAAAGGATACATGCACCCCAATGTTCATAGCGGCACTATTTACAATAGCCAAGACATGGAAGCAACCTAAATGTCCATCGACAGGTGAATGGATAAAGATGATGTGGTGTGTATACACACACACACACACACACACACACACACACACAATGGAATACTACTCAGCTATTAAAAAGAATGAAACAATGCCATTTGCAGCAACATGGATGGACCTAGAGATTATCATACTAAGTGAAATAAGTCAGAAAAAGACAAATATCAAATAATATCACTTATACGTGGAATCTAAAATATGATACAAATGAACTTATTTACAAAACAGAAACACACTCAAAGACATAGAAAACAAACTTGTGGTTACCAAAGGGGAAAGGGGGGCCAGGGGAGGATAAATTAGGAGTTTGGGATTAGCAGATACAAAACAGATAAACAACAAGGTTCTACTGTATAGCACAGGGAATTATATTCAATATCCTGTAATAACCTAAAATGGAAAAGAATATATGTATAACTCAATCACTTTGCTGTACGTGTGAAACTAACACAACATTGTAAATCAACTATACTTCAATTTAAAAAAAAAAAAAAAAAGATATGAGCCTCTCAATTACCAGCTCTCTCAGTAGCAATGGAGTCTCACTTTTGCTTGGCCAGCCCTGTGAGACTGCCCAAAGCTTTCCTCGGATTCTCTGACTTTGGGCAGCTGCTTTCTGCTTGACTTATTTACCTTTCTCCCTACACCACGTACAAATTAGAGCTGTCTCAAAAATAAAACCAGAGTAAATGCTGGGCTCACCTTATCGAGTTTCCTTCCTCTCATAAATCGTGGACCCTCAAGTACTGGCTGTCTTGGTAACTTTCCAATACCTTCAAACAGACTTTTGGGCTTTTTTCAATCTAGCTTTTCTTGTATTTCTCAGCTGGTTTGGGTCTGCTATAAGCCAGTTAACAATTTTTGGATATGGTCTATTTTCCAATTAATAATTTTGGGATATGGCCTATTTTCCAATTATATTTTTATTTAACATGATGGACATTTTATGGATTTTAGAGAGCATGCCAAATACTCTCTTTTTAAATGTAAAAATACTTTTCCATGCTAATAATGTCAGTAAATCTCTGATCTACTTGGAATTTATTCTTATGTAGAGTGTGAATAATAAATTTAATTTTATATTTTTCCATATGGCTATCTAATTAGTCCAACAGCATTTATTAAAACATCTATATAATCCCCACTGAATTGAAATGCCTTTATATTAAAATAATTTAATACAAATGTGCAATTTACTGGACTTTCTATTTTATTTTCTCACGTATTTTTTAATCCTTTAGCATGTATTTTCAGAGTCTGCTTTAAACTCTTCTGGAACAAGAGCATGTTTAATTGAAATGAAGTTATATAACTGAAGAAAACCTAGATGAAATTGTCTAAAACCAGAGTGGGAAAACTTTTTTGTGACTCAAAATTCAGGTTCAAAAAGGCAAAAGATTGATAAGTTTGACAACATAAAATAAAAAGCTTCTGTATGATTTAAAAAAACATATGCACACCAAAAGCAAAGTAAAAAAGACAAATGAAAAACCAAAAAAAAAAAAATACTTGCAACTTATATCAAAGACAAAACTTCTATAAAGAGCTTCTAAAATAAGAGGAGATAAAAGACCAATAAAATGATTTTTAAAATGGACAAGTGATATGACCAGACAGTTTAGTTCACAGAGGAAAAAAATGGCCCATTTTAATAAACATATGGGTTAGGAGACGAGAAGAAACAAACAGAAGAGTAACAGGAGAACCAGAAAGGACAACGCCACGCACAGGGAGGTCAGCAATATCAAATATGGCAGAGGATCCGACGAAGGTGAGGACAGAAAAAAGGCCACTGCATCTGGTGCCTTGGGAAGTCACTCGCAACCTCCCACTAAATTTCAGGACAAAACATTTCAGAGATTAAGAGCATCCTCAAGTTAATTCAGCCTAACACTCTCATTTCTTTAAATAAATAAAACCAAAGAAATGTTAAGTGGGTGGCCTAAACTCCCGTAGCTAGTCATTAGTAGATTGTAGACTTGAACGTGCTCATTTTCACAACCACAACTACCTAACAGGCAGAAAGCATGAAGACCAGAAAAGGGGATTATTTTATTTCTCCTGAAAAATGTTCTGCTATTCATTCTTGCATGTCTCACCCATGCACGTGGTGAGTGATGGTGAAGTGAGCAGGCACTATTTTCCCCATTTCACTGACACAGAAACTGAGGCCCCGTAGCCTCAACTGCTTTGCTCAGACCCACAATAAATAGATATGCTAGGAAAGCCAGGTACTGACATCAGTTCAGCAGTTTGTTTTGCCAATACAACTCTGAGCATTACTTTCTTCTCAGAAAAGAGGAAATGAGATCAAAACAAAGGCATACGGCAAAAAGCTTTGTACCCCAACCTTCTCATTGCAACCAAACACTAAAGAAGAAGAACCACACATAACACAAAGACTTTGAAACCTCTACTAAGTTGTCAAAACCCTCATGAGAGACACTATCCCCTTTCGGAGTGGCTAACGTGCTCTGTCTGAACCAAGGAAGTATTCTGGCCTTTCAGTAAAAATGATCTTTACCTGGTACTGCTTTGGGGCCTCCCACATTTGAAAAAGCTGAGATATGGCACACTGGTATGAATTACTCTGCCACCTTCAGGTTGTTCTGGTGAGTCAAAGTAGAGGAGATGAGAGTTTCCCTCTTTCCGAGCCAAACAGGGCTTTTTCTTGTAGTAACTGAATGACTAATCAAATACAGTAGTATACAAAGTTGATGCTTATTTACTCAAGTAGCAGACAGTTTCCTGTTATAAAATGGATTCTGGAGAAAGCAATCTGTGCTCATAAGTTCCTAATAAAAATAGGAAACTGTCTATTCCTACTTCCGCCAGACAAAAACCGCTGAAGTCTTCCAGAAACTTTATAGAGTTGAAAGAAGAAATACCTGTCCATGTGCCATAAGGTCTCAGATCACAAGCTAGTCCCTGGGCCATGTCCTTTCCTTTCTTAGTTTATCCTGCACTAAACAAAACTGTCTGGAATTCATTCTTTAAAGGTTTATTTATGGTACATAGAGACTGTTTATGTGAAGCAGGGTATTTGCCCATTTCCCTCTTGGGACAGTGTTTAAAACTACAGGGATATTTCCCTCTCTGGCACTTTCTGAAATACAATTAACAATACTGGATCTTTTTTCCTTTTAACAAATCTGGTTTTTATTTAGGGAGGGGAGGAAAAAGTAAAGGGTCTGAAGTTTCCCAACAAATTATTTCAAGCCTTTGAGAAGACAGTTTTAGGCTTTTTAAATAGTGTCTTTGTTTGAAATTCCCCCTCACCCCCACCCTCTTGCTCTCCAACCATTAAAATGTGGGTTTTCTTCCAAACTAGATTGCTCAATTAAAGCCCTTCTTTTGTAATACCCCAATGCTCTAAATGGGAAAAGGGCTGCTGTAGGCCACCTTGTGAAACCTTTTAAAGGCTCCTGGACTCTTTTGATCTTTAAGAAAACCGAAAGAACATATAAACTACCTGGCACTTTCAGTATTATTCTGCTACTCTCTAACATGCGAACTTGGGAGAATAATGGCGAATGGGGGGTGGGGGTGGCGGGGAATGCCGTGCTTTCGTCTCTGCATTTGTGAGATGGAACTATTATCTCCCTCTTCTTCCATCGCAGAGTAAGAAATCCAATTGAGATAGCAGATGTAAAACTGCTTTGAGTCCTTCTGAACAGACACTCTATCTGGCAATAATGTACCCTCGGTGTAAACCTGAAGAGACTTCCCTCTGAGACTTCTGACAGCCTCGCTTCTGGCCTGGAGTCAAGAGAATCAAGATAATTATGCCTTCAATACCAAAGACATGGTTACCTTTTAGTCAGACTCTCATGATTCCTGCGCTGGGACAGGACTCCATTTCCTAAGCACAGACTTTTAGCCGTTCCATATTCATCTCAAAGAGCAGGCTGCTCTTCCTAAGAGCTACTAATAAAGGGATATTACTCTGTTAGAAAACTATTTGAATAAATGACATTATTTTATGAGTCCCAGACTCCTCGAGGAGAATGCAAGACACAATAAAATGGTGACTTCTGTAAGCTGAGAATTTAACTCTGACGTCCCAATTCCCAACACCCACACCTCATAACGTGGCTGCTCCACTGAATCTGTTCAGCAATCATTTGAGAAACGCCTTGAAAATGTCCCTTCGATATCGCGCCAAATGAAACACTCGACCTAAACGATTCCCAGTGTACTGCACGCAGGGCGAACGTGCAAGCATCAATACCATGGAACTGGGGGTCTGAAGCTACTTCAACTGTAGAAAATCATACTGCATTTGTTAGTCTGGGGGGAAATCTTCTACCAGGAGCAATCTGGAAGGAACAATTAGGTGTCTGTGTTTCTTAGTAAGATGATTTAGAAAACAAGAAGTCCTTAACTCTCAGGAAATGCTTGACATTGGTTTGTTGGGTGAGTGCCAAGTGTTCTAGGGGAATATATACTTTATCAAACAAACCCATTCCAAAGGGTCACATAAGTCAAGTGGATACTTGTGGATATTAGCAAGATAGTGGTTTTCCCATGGTTTCCCCCCCACTCCCATGCTAATTGTAAGTATCTTTAGTCTCCCGGGAAACATGAAGTTAAAGCAAATTAAGCAGACAGGACAGTTCACCGAGAAGGCACTGTTCTCAGGATGGTTGCAGGAGCTCCCCGGTCCCGACCAGCACTCCCAACTACTCATCCCGTTTGCTGCCTTAATGAAGCAGTCACCCTTGCCCTGTCCTTACCCAAATATGATTTGATGTGGACCAGACTACTGTCTTGTTACCTGTAAGTCTATTTTAGAAGCTGTGAGCTGGCAAATCGTGGGCCACATGAGGCCCACACATGTGTTTTGTTAGGCCCACAAGGTTTAAAAACAAAAACAAAAAAATTCAAATCGGTTGCCAACATTTAAAAACCAGGAGATTCCACATAAAAATCCAGATTTCCGGCTTCACTTTAAAAAACCCGAAGATCTGGCAACCCTGGGTTCACATTCCCCCATAACAACTGGCTGGAGCTGAGCTGCACTGCCCCCTTCAGATGAAGAGTGCACACTCTGAGGGCCACGGTGCCCCCGGGGCTGCTTCGCCGACTTCACTGCTGGCACAGTCCCTGCAGGCATGTAAATTTATGACTCCAGGTTTATTACTTACTTGTCCATGTCTCTAGCTACTCCTGTTCAGAAAGAGAGACCACCTTGCAGCATCTTAAAGGAGGCAGCATGGGGCAGTGGGAAAGTCTTCGACTGGTGGTTAGTGGGGAGGTAGATGCCTTGATACCCATCTTCAAGTGCAACAGAGGAAAGAACCAGAAGTAAGGGGCGCAGGCTCCAGGGAGGCAGATGTAGACTCCGCCTAAGGAAGGACCTTCCAACAGTCACCTGGGTTCTACTCCTGCTCCTATCTACACAGGCTTCAGTGACAAAACACTGTGAACTCCAATATCCTTGTTCATCAAGCAAGGGAATCATTAAGGACTCACAGAGCTCTAAAATTCTCCGCCTCCTTATGTTCTAAGGGACAGCACATCATAGGGGTAAGATGTATATAAACTTTAGAGTCAGATAGGCTTGGATTTGAATTCTAGAAGCATCCCTTAATTTTAATAGATTTTACTGCAGAAAATAAAGATGGTATTCAGACTGTATCTGTCAAGTGCACATCCAGATGCTCTGTAGGAGTGTCCCATCCTGATATGGTGGTAGGGGAGGCCACACCTTGGTGGGTTAGTGACCGCGTCATCCTTGAAGGCGGTAGACATTTCCACCGTCAACCATTCAAAAAGAGGTGACTACTTAGAGAGGAGGCAAGAAGGAGGGCAGGCAGGACTCGGGCACAAAAAGAAGATGTTGTCTTGGCTACAGCTTTTCTCTTGAGTCTGGGAGAGGCCCTAGGAAAGGAGGCTTTTACCTCATTGAGATTAAGCCAAGAGCTAAGCAGAGGGCAGATGGGGTTTTATGTAATTCTGTGTTTACTCTCTTTTGTTACTCTTTAATCTTTAGCAAAGTCATACTTAAACATTAAAAAAAGAAAAGAAAAGAAAAGAAACATACAGTTGACCCCTGAACACCACACTTAGTTTGAACTGCATGGTCCACTGACATGCGGATGTTTTCAATAGTTTACTCGGATGCAGAACTGCACGTAACGGGAGGCTGACTGTACGTTAAATGCAGATTTTCAGTTGCGAGGAGGGGTGGGTGCTCCTAACCCTCACGCTGTTCAGCGGTCAACTGTACATCTGTACATACACGTGTGAGTCGATAAACCTTCTCAAAAGAGAAAACCTGTAAAAATACCTGCTACAAATGATGATGCTGGACAGAAAAGCAAGTGGTAAACACACTCGCTCTTTCCCAAGGAAAAGTCATTTCTAAACTTACCCAGCTGGCAGCTCACCTTGAGATCCAGTGGTAGCTTGCTGGAGGTGAACACGCTCAGCTTGATCTGGGGGATGCTGATTTTGAGGTTTTCAAAGTAGTATCGAACCGGCGTCCCACCTTGCTCAGCTGTCTTTTCGTGGAGGTTTTCATCGTATTTTTCCACCTCTGGTACAAAGGTAGAATTGGTTTCTTGAAAAATAAGTTTCCTCTGAAGTCTCATGATTCAAATACTTTCGTTCACATTGAAGAGAAACTCACAGAAAAATGTAAACGTCTATTTGTCTAAATTTAATTTTTTAGGGCTCAGTGATATGTACAGTATCCTGATGCCATTTCTTTGTAAAAGTAGATCTGGTTCATGTTGCTGATCCAGAAAGTACAATAGCTTAATCTTTTGATTTGCGACTCTATTACCATCTGGCAGATATCATCTCTGGAAAAAAATAATCCAGGTGGGAAAGCCAAAGGTCATGGGTGTGCTTGCTGGCAATGCGTTTTCTAGGAACCATGTCGTTATCATTATTATTATAAATGACCCAGGTTATCTGAATTTATTTCAGAAAATGGTATCTAAATAAGTACTTGGAGTGTAGTTTAACTGAATCATCATGAACAACATGACCAATTAAATGATGAATCTGAGCGAAACATAATGCCTTAAAAAGAAACAGGCTGCAGGCTATAAAGAACCAACATCACGACAAGTGGCTCTCTCTCCCAAACAGTGGACAGCATTTAAACAGCAGAGTGGAGGCAGATTTCTCACTTGTTGTCTCATGAAGTCAAAGGGATGAACACAGGCTAAAACACAGCAATGTGCTCTTCAACTTGATGCTGTCCCCACACCCAAGTGGGCAGCTTATTTGCACTTGGATTCATGTGCTTTTAGAAATACAACCAGAGACTGTACATAACTACATATCAAACAAATTTATACTGTAAGCTTTTATATAGTTCTATTTATAGAAAGAAGGGAATAGGTTAAAAAAAAAAAAAAAAAAAAGATACCGCAGCAGAGACAGGCTTATCTGTTTTCAGGGAACAGGAATAGTTATAGAAGGCAGAGGAGAGTCCTCAATGAAAGGCAGGCAAGGATTTTACAAAAGAGTCTAAATCCACTAGACAATGCTTGGGGAGAAATTTATTTAGAGCAACTTACAAGAAAAGCGTGTCCAATCAAATTTAAAGTAAAACTTCCCAGGAAGGTACCAAAAGAGAACAGATACCTGGCAGGCAGGCTCAAGTGGCTCTCTGAACACAAACAAACACTGGCGTTCTTACCCGAAGTGGAGAACGCAGCACTAAACAGACGGGATCTTGCTCCTGATCCCAAATACACTTAAAGCTTAAAGTCTAAGTCTGGGATAAAAAGAGCAAAAATATTTTTCTTGCATTGTGTGCATGTATGTTCATATGTACACATGTCCCCAGGGATTTTTCTCCCCCTTTAGCCAACATGGGCAGATAAACATTAAAAGTCTCTATCTTATCATTTCTTTAGGCTCAGTATTTGGTTTAGTCTTCAAAAGACTAAGCATTACTGACTTCTTTCTAAGCTGTATATACAGTCTAGCAAAGGCCACGATGAGGCATCTAAAATAAAGAGACAGCTACATAATTTCCGTGGCACTGCTGGAAAATTTAGGTCTTTCAATAGCTTATCTTACTCCCCTCTCCAAAGAAGAGTAAAGTAACTAGAAACCTTTGCAATTACACTAAGGCATAAGGGTATGGATGTGAAAAAAAGTTAAGGAGTTGAGGCTAGCCAATTTTTTTCCTCAGCTAAACCAAAGGAACTGCCGAAGGGATTTCTGATTCTTGGCCCTGAATCTGTTTAATAAACAAAGGTTAGGAAACAAAGTGGTTTGCTAAATGACTAACATCATTTCTGCCATCTTAAAGCAGATGAGTCAAAAAACATGAAACAGAGAGGAACAATATACTGCTTCCCAAAAGCTTGCCCCTGGGTATGCTGGGACACCAGAGACCCTTGGAGCAGCTTCTTTCGTACACAGATATACCTCAATACCTGTCAACAAGCAATACTTAGAAAGAGAACTGAACCACAAACCTTAGCTTCCCAGCTCAGACTATGAAGTGGATAGGGAGCTTGCCAGGCATTCAGAGGCCGCCTATTTTCACAAGCAGACTAAAAAATGCCACCCTTGGGCCAATTCCCAGATACACACCTAGAACATTCGACATTACCTGATTCTGCCTGATCGTAGCCAAAGAAACTCAGCAGCTTGAGGAGCAGTTTCTCCTCAATTTGTACCGTGAATCTCTGAGCCGTGACCATCAGATGCTAGAGATAAAGAAATTCTGATTTACAGTGCGAATGCCAGAGGAACTTTCATCCGCGCCCTAAGAAGGCCCCTGTGATATGGCGTGGTCTCTTTACTTATGTGATTTCATAATCATACTGCCAAATTTTTTCTGGCTCATCTCTCTCTACATTGTTATAACGAATCAAAAATTCCAGAAGATGTTTAGTAGACGATTCACCATCCTGTTGCTTGGTTCCCAGGGCATCTGTGTCTGGTTAGTCAGGATTACACTTTCAGATGCCCTGTGGTATATGGTACTGAGCTCACATGGACAGCAGCTAGTTTAAGGGCTTGTGAATTTGAGGGCCACAGGCAGGCTTGACCCCACTGGCGCTGGTGACAAAGGACCAGAAATATGAGAAGCAACCTCTAAGCTCCCACTTTTCCAGAATTTCGTGTTGTAACGCTAGCTTGTACATGAAGACTTCTCCAGGAAAGAAAGTTTATCACTTCTGAATGATCTGCTTTTAGTAAACAGTGTGGCAACTTACAGCGGAGGATGTCTGTCCCAAGGTCAGGCCCCTCCTATCCCTTTTCCAGTAGTCTTGGATTATTATTTTTTTTAATTTATTTTATTGAAGTACAGTTGATTTACAATGTTGTGTGCTAATTTTTGGATTATTATTTTAATAATATATCGAGATCATGCCTGGTCACGACCAATCTAGAAGATGCTATACTTTCCTGCAGAGACTTCAAGCTGACGAATACAGGCTCTGGCCCCTGTGGATTCAGTACTATTGCCCGCTGAATCATCAACAACACAACTGAGAATCTGAAGTTTTAAGAGGAGTTTCCATCAATTCCGCTACACAATGTATCGAGTCGCTTAGTGCCTTACCCCCACTGGACTATTTCCATCCACAGCCTGCACTGCTGCTCTGAGCCTTGGCTGCGAGAGGACAAATCAAGCCCACCAGCCTACCTTGTAGATGTTGGTCAGCGCGCTCTTACTGGGGAACTTCACCGTGTTCACTTGCACAGCAGGGCCTGTCTCAATGACCTCATTCTCATTGCTCAGTGGAGTCACAAAGAGCATGAAGGGCTGCGTGGTGCCAATGAGCTGATTGTCCACCTAGGACATGAAAAAGCAGCAACAAAAACAGACAAATTGCTCAGTTTTCATTTTTACCTTTAACTAGGTCTCACAATATGCAGGTCATTCAGAAAGTACTTTTGGAAAAATATATTCTCACTAACACCAGCAACAATAATAGCAGTAGTTAGGAGCTATACTTTATTTGGTGAGTACTGTGTGCCACGCACCGAGCTTGTCCCCTCACAAGCGTTATCTCATCAAGTCCCACGACGGTCAGCCTGTCCAAGTTATCAAACTCAGGGCTCTGCTGCATCCTCACCACAACCTCCTGGGGACCATCACCGTCCTCACGTCATAGACAAAGAAGCTGAGAAGAGAGCCCCCTGCCTAAGGTTGTACACCTAGTCAATGACAGAACGAGGACTTGACTCCACTTCTCTCTGTCCCCAAAGCGAACGCTCTCAACCACTAGGCTATCGATGTTTCTCTTGCTCCAAATTCCCTGAAGAACTCAAACTAGAGAATCAGTAGCAGATGGCTACCAAACGGGCACAGCTGCCCATCCTAAAGTCAACTCCCTTCTAGGAACGGAGTGATGAAAGCAGTGGCACCAGGGACTGCTCTATTCATCCCCCCCATCAGCACCATCACCGAGAACACACTCTCCACACTCAGGTAGGTTTACGGACATCCGGAGGCTCACGGCAGGAAGCAAGCATCTTTACTTTGTTTTACCCTAAAGGCCCACACTAGGAAGAGGAAAGAGGAGAGAACACGTGTCGGGTACCCCTAAGCGTACTTCCTACACATCACCTAACACATCCCTCACTACAACCTTAAAGGTTAAGTGTTATTCCTCCCCATTTTACAAACAAGAAAACAGAAGCTTAGAGAAGTTAAATTACTTGCCCACATTCACAAGGTATAATAGTAAGTAGGAGAGTTGTTATTCAAATGCAGGTATTTCGAGCATCAAGCCCTTGACCTTTCCATTGTATCACATGGGTTCCCAGAGAACCATTCTGTACAATCGCTGCAGATGGTCCTTCTGTTGGCTTTCAAGGTGCAGAGAAAATGGCGAGGGACCTAGAGCACTTCTTCCTACTTCCGCTCTTGCTTCCTACCATATGCTCTCTATACAGCAGCCAAAATGATCTTTCAAAAACACAAATCATGTCCCTCCTTCCTGGACACCCTGCAGTGGCTTCCCTTTCTCCGAGGACAGGACGGCACTCCTCAGCACAGCCTCCAAGGGCCCACCTGATCCAGTCTCACTACACACCACTCGCCTCCAGGCTCGCCACCGTGCCTGCACACAAGCCTCCCCGCTGTTTCTCAAAGATGGGCAAGTCTCTCCTCCCTCAGAATTTTCCCGAACATTTTCCCCCTAGTATACCTTTTCTCTGGTTTTCTCATTCTCTTCTTCCAAGTTCAGCTCAGCTCCCACTTCCTCAGGAAGACCCTCCTAGGCCACTTTACCTAAAGCAGCAGCACCCCTCTTTATTCTCTCACAGCAGTTATACCAGGCTGGAATTATTTATTTGCTTGCTCGCTCACTTACTGGCTGACTTCTTCCCTAGTCTGTTAGCTCAGAGAGCAGAAACTTCATCTTCTGAGTCACGGTGGTATCTCCAGAGCCCAGTGCCATGCCCAGCACAGAGATGATACTCGGTAAGAATCCACCGAGTGACTGAATCACCGGTCACACCCGAGAGAGGAAATGACAGTAAAGTCTCACCTTGTTCTGACCTCTTCTTTGTTCTTTCCCCAAACACATTTGATACAAGTGTACTAACTGCGAATTTCTAAGTATTCCATTATTCTACTGTATTCCATTAAATCTTATTGTTTTAGTCTCCCAATTAGATTTAGACACTCCCTAAGGGCAGGACTATATTTTCTGTTTTTAAAAATTCTTCCTCATAGCACTGCAATCATAGTAAATTCTCGAATCTATTTATTTTCTACAATTTACAGCACACATTAAATCAAGAGGTACTACAGGAAAAAAAAATCTTTTTAATTACGGTAAAAAGTCAATGAAATTAATGAACAGCAAATGATTCCTCGGATCTTCTCTGTAAGATCAAAAAAGGAAGACAAAGAAATAGAGGTGCAAGATACTAACTTTTTATCCTCAAACAAATGGGATGTCATCAGCCTGAACTCTCTGCTATTTGTGATATATGATGAAAGAAAAAATTCTTCTGAAAAGGGGTTGTGGCATGATAATCCTTTATACCATTTTTTTGTAGTGTGGATCTGCTAGAAATGAGTCCTTTTAGTTTTTGAATGTCTAAAAACACCTTTAATTCACCGTTGTTTTTGAAAGATATATTTGCTGGGCACTGACTTCTAGGTTGGCAGGTTTTTTTTCCTTTCAACACTTTAAAGACGTTGCTTACCATATTCTCACTTGCATTGCTCCCAATAAGAAACTGGCTGTCATTCTCACCTTTGTTCCCTGTGAGGAACGTGGCTTTTTTAATCTGGATGCTTTATCACTGGTTTTGAATAAATGATTAGGATGTACCTTGGTACAGTTTCCTTCATGTCGTGTGTGTGGCAGGGCAGGGGGGAGGCGCAGGGGAGGGTGTGAATGTGGGTTTGCATTTGAGCTGCTTCTGTGAGTTTATAGTTTTCACTAAGTTTGGAAAATTTATGGTCGAAATCTCTTTTTCTTTTTTTAAATAAAATTGAATTTAATTCATGATTTTTATTTTTTTTAAATGTTTATTTATTTATTTATTTGGCTGCATCGGGTCTTAATTGCAGCACATGGGATCTTCATTGCAGCATGCAGGATCCTTCACTGCGGCGCACGGGCTTCTCTCTAGTTGTGGCACGCAGGCTCTAGAGCACGCCGGCTCAATAGTTGGGGTGCATGGGCTTAGCTGCCCCTCGGAATGTGGGATCTTAGTTCCCCGACCAGGGATCAAACCCACGTCCCCTTCGTTGGAAGGTGGATTCTTAACCACTGGACCACCAGGGAAGTCCCTAATTCATGACTTTTAAAAGTTATTCATGATCTAAAAAAAAAAAAAGCAGACATTTACCTAACAACAAGAACAAAACCCTCTAACAAACATAATAATTACAAAATTCCTTCCAATTTTTTTTTTCCTGTCTCCTCCTCTCTCTCTCCTCTGGGGACTCCAATTATCCGTATATCAGGCTGCTGGAAGTTTCCCCATAGGTCACTGATGCTGCTCTCTTTGTGGAGTTTTTTCCCCCTTGGATTATTTTTCTCTGGGTATTTCAATTTGGACAGTTTCTCTCGTTATGTCTTTAAGTTCACTAATCATTTTTTCCGCAGTGTCATCTGCTACAGATCAAATCCAGTGTTTTTTCCATTTCATTTTAATCTCTAGAAGTTTGATTTGAGATTTTTATATCTTCCATGTCTCTACTAAACTTTTTGAACATGTAGAACAGAATACAGTTACAATGAGTTTTAATGTCCTTCTCTGAAAATCCAAACATCTGCGTTAGCTCTGGGTTACTTCTGAATGATTATTCTCCTCATTATATACTGTGCTTTCCTGCCCCTTTGCACACCTGGTAATTTTTGATAAGATGCCAGATACTGTGGTATTTGCTTTGTTGGGTGCTGGATGTTTCTGTATTCCATTAAATCTTGAGCTTCATTGTTCAGGGATATGGTTAATTTACTTGGAAACAGATTGATTCTTTCAGAGTTTCCTTTTGTGTGACTGATTTGTTAGGTAGGTCTGGAGCAGTGCTCAGCCTAGGGCACACAGCTCTCCACAGAGGCCCAAGACTTTCTGGAAGGCTCCTCCCAATGTCCCGTAATTATCAGTGTTCCCAGTGTGGCCGGCGGTGAGCAGCCGGTGCTGTTCCCATGAGCCTTGCGGATGGCAGGCTCCTCTGATCTGCCCTTTGCTGAGTATCTGCGGGGCCCTCTGCAGCTCTCCCGAGACTTCTTTCTGTGCAGCGTGCTCCTCCCAGGTCTGCCGTCCCATGAACTCTGGCCGCCTTGGTCCTAGGACTCTCAACCCTGTTCAGCTCGTCCGCTCTGACGGGTTCTGTCTCAGTCTCTCCGCCTGGTGACATGGCCTGGAAGCTTTTTCAAGGCAGCAAGCTGGGGTGATTGCAGGGCTCACCTCTTTTGTTTCCCACCTCTCAGGGATCACTGTCCTTTGTTGCCTGATGTCCAGTGTCTTGAATCTGTTGTCTCCTTATTTGATCTGGATTTTGGGGGTGTTTCAGGTAGGAAAGTAAATCAGGTCCCTGTTACTCCACCTTGGTCGGAAGCACAAGTCCACTTCCCTTGTTTTTCTCCCTACGGTGAATTTCAGTTCCTCTAAGTTATGGTTAGATGGTTTCCGCTGTTTTCTCTATTGGCAAGATGAGGGACCATGGGCCACCTTCCTCCATGCCACCTTGACTAAGTTATCTAAGTTACTGATGGACTAGCTGCTATATTCAGAATTCTGCTCTACAGAAAAATTAGTAAGACAAATATAGGTAAAAGAATTCTTTTCATAGAACGATCTTTTGAAGACCACAAGAAATTTGTGCCAAAGCATTAAAGTTTTTAGAACATCAAACACTGATCTGGTCGGCTGTTCAGCAGGAAGAAAAGGAGATCAACAAGTCCTAAGCCTCCCCCTCTCACCTGTACATCCTGTATGCTGAGTTCTAGCATATGACTGGTGGCCAGCTGTGTGTAGTGCACATTGATTCCTGTAAGACTTGCAAAGATCAGTTCTTCTGGGACTTTATTAATTAAAGACAACCCAATTCCACCTTCTAACTTCACAAGCACCTGAAAGGAAACCAAAATATGGCACACTGACAGTTTAAAACAGAGCTCAAGGTAGCCAGGAGAGTACAAGGAAATAAATGGCTTTAAATCCCTCTACTTTGCCTCTAAGCAGATGAAAACCACGTAGGAGCTGTATTACTCACCTTGACGGCTCAAATTCCATCATCTAACTAGAAGCCTTCCTCTCCAGGCACACTCCCCACCCCAACCAGAACTCCACAGTGATATGATAATACCTCTACCTGAGCACTGTTGACATTCTGCATCTCATTACAGGAAAATAATCATTTGAGAATCTTTGTCCCTATTTGAGAGACAAGCTCTTATTAAGTTATTCACCAAACTTCTATAACATCCAATACAGTGCTTTACATATAGATTTTTTTTTTTTAAGATTACTGAATAAATATGGAATAAGTGTGCTTTTTCACACTTATCTCATGTTCCTTTCCAAACTTTTCACTTTCTTTCCAATGCCCAAACAGGGCCAGGGAAACGAAGATGTCAGAGTCAACTGGGGCCAAAAAGATAAAACCTAGTTTGCTTATTCTCAACCTTCACTCCTATTTAAATTCAAATAATTTAGCTTTCTTTATTTTCATCTTACTGTAAAAACATTTGTTACATACTGATTTGACCTGAGCTGTCATTTAACTAACATATCCACACATTCATGATGTGATAACATTAAATACTATGAAGTAACACTGATACTTAGAAGTCATAGAGGTCAGAGAGAAAAGAGAAGGTCTCAACTGAGAAAACCAAAGAGCAAAATTCTAAACAAATTTGTAATGAAGAAATGACCTTGCAATAGCTAATACATACTTCCAATTCCTGCTCTGTGTCTGGATTCTTTAATTTCTGCAGCTCTTGATCCGTAACAGGAAGTTCATCCACTTCGTACGATGAACGGTCACTTTTCCGTTGGGAGAAATCTGTTACCTGAGGTCAAATAAAACACTGTACTTAACTAAGAGGGCTCAAACTTCCGCTGCGAAACCCACTCCATACCAATTGTGTAAGTCAAGGTCACTATATGCTCAATAATCCTATGGAAGTTAATGGTTTCCAAAGCACTGCTAAGGTAAGATTTATATAATAATGAAGCAAATTTGGTCTTGAGTCTGTATGACTAACACCAAGCTGTAGACCTTGAGAGCTTCATACAGCAGGAGTTAGGCATCTGTAGGTGATCTAGAATTATAGCTCAAGTCAAAACATGCAAACCTCAGGATCAAGGCATTCATTTTTTGCCTTAAGAGGAGGGTGCTTTTTAAAGAGATATTGTGGATTATGGTGTACTATCTCAGAGAATTTACTGTTACACATCAACATCTTTTCTTTTTCCTTAACTCTAATTCCCCATGCCCTGATAAATCCGTATCTCCAGCACAGAACTCTCCCTGAGCTACAGACCCATACTTACACTGACTTCCGGACACCTTCATGTAGATACCATACACTTAATAAGTCCAAAACTTAACTCTTCATTTCCCCCCAGAAGTCTGCTCTGTGCACATCTCTTAGTGATGGAGATTATCATCCTCCTAGTTGCCCAAATCAAAATCTCGAAGGCCATTCTTGACTCCTTCCTCTCTCTCATCCGCACATTCAAGCAATCACTAAGTCTGACTGACTCTACCCCTTAACAAGCTTTCATTTCTACTCATTTCTCTCCAACCTCCTCCTCATGTCCACCCCCCTACCATGTATTCTAGTTTGGGTCACCATAATCTCTCATCCAGATCCCTCCTATCTGGTCTTTCTCTGTCTCCAGTTTCACTCCAACTCTCCACACTGCAGCCAGAGTGAACAAGTTAAAATAAATTTCTGATTGTGTCATTCCCTGACTCTTTGTTGCCATAGAAAAAACACAAAATCTTTAGCATGTATCAGGCTTTTAATGTTCTGGCCCCTGCTTCGGTCCCCTGCCTATTTCTTAGCATATTCTATGTGCCAGTTGGATCACTCTCCTTTATCTCCAAGCCTTCAATGGAGATATATAACTTCCCATATATATATACTTTGCTTATTTTGTTTATTGCTCATGGTTTATCTACCCCACTAGAATGTAAGCTCCAAGATGGCAGGGAACTTTGTTTGTTCACTAGTCTAGGTTCAGTACCTAGAACCGTGCCTGGCTCTAATAGGGGCTCAGTAAATAACTGGTGAATGAATACTCTCATTCTTAGGGCACAGCCCCTCCACCTTTCCTTCTTGATTTGGCTAACTCCCTTCAGTTAACATTTAGATCTCAGCTTAAGTGTTACTTCTCTTAGAAAGCCCCTGCCAGTCTCCAAATCTGGGCATAAAAATCCTTTCTAGATACTCCCCATAGCACCCTCCACTCCTACTTTCATAACACAACATGTTAATTATCTCATTAGAGACCTCATATATCTCCTTGTTGTCAATGTTATTAATATATCAATTATTTAAATATATAATAAACATATATAACGATTGATAATAATATGTACTGTTCTTGGCATTATCTTCTTTAATTCTTATACTTTTTTTTTACTCATTCTTTTTTTTTTATTATTACTGAAGTATAGTTGATTTACAATGTTGTGTTAGTTTCAGGTGTGCAGCAAAGTGATTCAGTGATACATACATATTTATCTTTTTTTCAGATTCTTTTCCCTTATAAGTTATTACAAAATAATTCTTATACTTTTTAAAAATCATCTTGTATTTTACTTATACTCTGATTCTTATAACAACTTTGTGAGGCAGGTCTTATCCCCACTTTATAAATAAGGACACGCTATCCTCACATCCAGCACAGATACTGCAATAAACATCTGCCGAATGACTGACTATGTGGGGGCGGGGGGAGCACACTGAGACTCAGGTCAGTTCTTACGATAAATTATCACCTGGAGCGCTCTAGTTGGTCCATCTGGGATGACCCTGATGGACAACATTCCAGAACCAGGCCTCATTTTTTGGTTAATAAATTGTTGTTCAGGTGGAACTGGCCCCAAAAGCTCCATGGATGTGTCCGGACCAAGAACAACTTCAGCTCCGTCAAACAAACCAGAAAGCCCTCCTTTGGCCTACAGGACAGAATAAAGATGTGTAAGAAAAGGCAAAGGCACTGGCTTTGACAATTTAACATGTCATTTCAAACAAGTTACCAAAATTTAAACTCTCTTCTGATGGGTCATGGTCAACATATAGCAAAGCATTTACTGTTCTTTCAGCTTTACAGATGATAAAGAACAGGAGGATTACTTGGGCAAGATGGAAAGTTACACTACATGAATTTAGGGAATTCAAGGTAAGATAATTCCATGAATACAGTATATTAGTTTAGTAATAACTTCTAGTCATTAAGATAAGCTTAAAAAAAAAAAAAGTACCAAAAACCCTATTTCTCTGAGTATTCTCACTAGGGTTTGCTTCAAAAGCTGAAACATTCTGAAAATTTAAGAAGTATCGCTATCACTGAGCTTTCCAATAAAAAGCAAATTCTGGAGTTGAAAACCTCCCCAAACAGGCATATGGCTGGACAATCAAATATTCAAAATATGGTGCCTCTTCTAAAATGAAACAGGGAACTGTGAATGTCATCTGATAGCCAGTTATTCGGGCCTTTGGAGAAAAGTACCTTCTTGCTATATGCCCCAAGTAAAATGGAAGTCTGCAGAATGATGCCTTTGGGAGAGTGAATACAGGGCTAGAGAAGATAATAGCTAAAGTGTCTAGATCCCCCTCTGTTAGTTTTTAAACAGTGAGTAATGAAAAGGAAAATTTGAGCTGGGTTTATAGCTTCAACATGGAGAAAGCTTTTATAACTGTTTTAAGTTTAGAAAGAAAGTGCATACACAACCTTATAAGGGTAGTGTCAGAAAATGTTTTAATGCCTTCAATTATTTTATTCAGAATAATAAGATTGAAACAAGTTTATTTCCCTAACCAAAACACATTCTGCTCTGCTGAATACTGCTATTATAGGGTCACTCAGAGAAATGATGAAATAGATTCAAGAAACAACAAACACCAGAAAGGGATTTTTTTTTTTGGTTGTGGGGGGGGCGGCGGTGGGTTGGGCAGGATGCTCTAAGAGAATTGGAATTACATGGGCTTTAGAAACAAACCAGAAGTAAAGTCAGGGTCAGACACGGAACCCAACAATTATAACAAGCCCTCTTTTGCCTCTAGAAGTCTGAATTGCATTGCTAATTGAAAATCACAAATCCATTCCAGATGTGTGCTTCATGTAAGTAAGCAGCTTGTCTTTGATGAAAAAAGCTCAGGGCACTAGAGATAAAGAAAATAAATCTCACCAAACAGCAGTCAGGGGCTCCATACAGTTCTGCTCGCTCCCCCGGAGAACAGGCTCCCCTTACAGAAGGACAGCCTGGTTTCCACCAGCGTCAGACACACTAAGAGCTCTCCAGGTTCTGGGCCTGATGTTCTAGTGTTTACCTTTTGGGTAAAGCCCCAGGCTGAGGCAGAACTGCACACACAGTCACACGTGCTGTTGAGACACCTTCCTACCACTCATCTCAGATCCATGGTCTCATTCCTGGCCTGAAGCCAGAAGGAGAGAAAATCCAAATTCCTGGTAACTTTCCAAATACACATTTGCTTATAAGGTACCTGGGAGCTTTTCATGGGGTGGACTGGCTGACCTGAAGGCAGGGGAAACTGAACAGCAATCTTCATTTCGACATTTGCTACAACAATGAAATGTTTATTTGGGGACCACTGAGAATGCAGAAGTAAACAGAATCTAGGGCATGCAGAGCCCATGAAGATTACTCAGCATCTCATAGAACACTTTATAAAAGATGGTTTTAACCTCACAGGTCTAAAACTAATCCATCTAATTTAGTGGTGGGCTTTTAGCTGACATTTTTCTTTCTTTCTTTTTAAAATTACATAGGTAATTTATCTCATCAAAGAAAAAAAATCCAGATAAGCCAAGGGGGGAAAAAAAAAAAAACCATCACTCAGAAGCAACCATTCCTAATACATTTCTTACATATCACCTTCAATAACATTTCCCGTGTAAATATGCATAGATGCACAAAGTTTCGTGGTTTTCCTGACTAAAATGAAATAATACATATTTGCACTGTAATTATTTTTTTCCCATTCAACAACATCTCATGTGTATCTTAATTAAGACTTTGTTTCAAAAAAAAAAAAAAAAGGCTCAACCACTGCTTGCTGCAACTGGGGATGTCAAAAACTACTAACCTGGACAACCAACCCATGTAACCCACAGGTCAGTTTCCCTTCTCGGAAACTCCACGTCTGGGTTGTGCTTCGCCTACGATCAGGCTTTCTTAGCATCAGCGGCTCGTATCTAGAAGAAAGGAAAATGCAACAAGTCCTGTGAGTCAAATATTTCAGGCCTGAAGAGAGTATCAGGGTCGCGGTTTTACTCTTCTTCCTTCCAATATCCTCTGCTCTTAAAATCTAACAGGCAGTTAGCTTGAATCCTACGGCGGCTAGGTATCTCTCAATGAGGAAAGAGGAATAAAACAAAATGGAAAGCAATGAGGACACAAATATAAATACTTTACGGATTCATAATTTAATACATATAATAGGGGTTCTTGCTTTCTCACAATGACAAGCTGTCATGTAGCACAAGAAAGGTTTTTAAAGTATTTTCGAAAATTCTTTTCTGTTTTATTTCCAAATACTTTTATTTTGTAATGGGTTTTAACTTCTAAGTCATCTAAAGTCATTTTGGAAGTAAACAAGGTATTAACTGAAAACACACTGATTTCATGGAGAAACTGAGGAACAGGCTAATAAAATAACTTATTCAAAGTTAAAGAGCTGATTTGAATCCAAGGAGTTAGTCATAAAAACACATCTGATTATTCTCTTAATAATTTATTTCTGCTTTCAAGGGATTTAACAAAATTCTTAGATTTAAAAAAACAAACTGTTCACTTCTCGGGAGCAGGGGTAGATAGACGTTTGGATGAAAAGACATTCATGTTTCATAACATATTCTTCTTATAGTTTGATTTTTTTTTTTTTTTAACATCTCCATGGGCACTTCCATAATACCTTTAAAACATAAAACAGAAACCCAATACTCATGTTTGGAAATACAACAGGTTTCTGTCATTGAAGACAAATACAAATTCTTACTTCATTTATAGACCCTTTGCTTTTTGGTGTAGATTTCTTCTGAGTCTGAATTTGAAAGCAGTGAACTTGAATCAAAAGTTGCCGTGAAAGTTACCTGTTGTCAGTGACTGCAGCGAGACCAGCAATATCTAAGATGGCAGAGCCCTCGGTGGAGCGGGCGGCCAAGGGCTTGCTGGGGTTGTGAGGCGCGGAAGAGCCCTCGTGGGCCAGCATGCCTGTTTCAGTCATCCTCCACAGCTGAGAACGCTTCCCTGGCTCCTGTTGGGAAGAGACAGCAAGAGCCATCATGTGCAGCCACGGCTTCATACAAGGGCTTCAAGAGCTTCACACGGGGCTGAATGAGTTCTCAAGTAGGGACTGTACTAAAAGACACTTTCTGATTATGTCAATGCTTAATTCAAACTTGCACTGCTGTCAATCTCTAGTTGCACTTCGGATAAAATGTGCTAAACTCTTGAACCAAACAACCAAAAATGACAAATAATATAAATTATTAAAATTTATTTTTTTCATACGCTTAATACTTTCTGAGCAAACCAGTTAGTCGAGGTTCAATCTAATCTCCTCCACTAGATACACTGCTACGTTAACTGCTATTCCAGATGGCAGCCCTCCAGTGCCCTTACCTAAAAGAGCGATCCAATTATATAAAGCATATATGATATTCCCAGTATTTGGTCTTTGGTTATCCTCATAACTGGCAGACAACCAGAATTTACCAGAGCTCTCCCCCATCCCATGTTTATACGGGAAGCATACTACATTGATGGTTTCCAATTTCCAATTTACTGGGTTTACTAGTAAGTGGATTGTATTCAAAAGTTATACTAGATTTATTGCTATTAATTATAAATATATTTTCTCTTAGGAGTATTTTATAAGCAGTACTTGAACTTCCAGGTCAATCCATGAAAGTCTGTATAATCCATTATATATAAGAAGTAATAATAATAATAGTAATAATACCTCCTGAATATTTACTATGTGTCAGCCACTGATCAGTGTGAGTTACACATAGTAATTCATTTAATCCTCAAAACAATCCAGTGAGGTATATACTATTACTATTCTTACTTAAAATGCAGAAGTCCCAGTGAGATAAAGAAACTTCACCATGGTCACATAACTAGTAGGTGGTAGAGTGAAGGTTTGAACCCCTTCAGTGAGTCCAGGGAAGACATGCTTATCCACTTTGCCACACTACCTTTCTAACACAATCCCTGTAATTCCATTTCAGTAACACCTCACCATTGAGAATACTCTTTCTATGGGAACGTATACTCCAACTAGACCTGTCAGGATCACATTCTGGGTACCACAAACGCATCCACACACTGCCCCGCGATGGAAAGACAGCTTCTGCATCAAAGCTGTCAAAGCTGCATTAAAAGCTAACAAAGTAATATGAATGCTGGAGTCGAATGCCAGGATCTGAAATCCAGCTGCCTCATTTACTAGCTAAGTGACCTTGGATAAGCTACTAAATTTCTCAGAGCTCCTGTTTCCTGATCTGTCAAAGGGGGAAATTAAGCTACCTCTGAGGGTTCTTGTGATAAGTGTAATAAATACAAGGCACTTTCAGCACATACATGGCACAGGGTTAATGCCTCGATAAATGTTTGCTATGTTATCATGATCACATCCCTTTACACAGCACGTTACGTACAGCATCCTAGTTGATCCCTCTCACAAACCTGGGAGATCAGTGGGAAAATGAGGCTCAGGTAGGAATGTGAAACACCAGATATCATCATCTTTAAGCGGCAAAGCCAGAACTCAAATCTAGACGATATGATGCTCTTTCTTTTTCTTTTTTTTTTTTTATTTTACGTTGGAGTATAACTGATTAACAACGTTGTGTTAGTTTCAGGTGTACAGAGAATTGAGCAGAGTTCCCTGTGCTGTACAGCAGGTCCTTGTTGGTTATCTATTTTCTTTCTTTCTTTCTTTTTTATCTATTTTAAATACAGCAGTGTGACGACGCTCTTTCTGCTGGCTGCTAACGCCTCCTCTATCTGTGAAAAGAGATGAAACTGAGCTGCACCTCTCCACCGGCAATCCCCACATGCTGACTTCTCTGTTCACAGTAAGAGAATACATCTATCCCTAGCAACAAAACCACACGGAGAAGCATCTCAGTCTTCCCGGAGGTGTTCCAGACCGGGAATCAAAGCACAGATGCCCCGGTGACACCAAGTTTTCATACATGGACCCTCTGCTGCCTGCCCGTGTGTGCAGGCTCACCATCACTGGAAACTACCCAAACCTCCATTTAAAAACCCAACATCCACCATTCTCCTTCCAGTTCCCTTCCCCTGCCCCCTTTCCTCACAATTTAGTCCTAAAACCTTGAGGTGAGACTGAGGGAGGGAGAAGGCCATGGGGGCTGTGTGAGGGTACGTGGGTATATTGTGGTGGCCCGGCCCAGAGGGGGATGTTGAAACCCAAGGCGGCTGCTGATCCCTATCGAGGGGCTGGGGAGGCGAGCCTAGTGTGGGTTGCCAGAGACAAAGACAGGTGAGGAGGGAGCTCCTGCAGGGGGTGGGGTTGGAAGGGGAGCTGCCCAGCATGTGGAGATCAGGGCCCACGCCAGGTAACAGCGTGTGTCCACACTCGGGGGCGGGGCGGGGGGGCACAACTGTGATGAGAGAACATGGGTTACATTCACAGGAACTGATCAAATTAATAAATACATTCTTAGTGTCGGACAAGGGAGTTACAAATATGAAAAGGGAAAAAATCAGAATGAGCTTTGTGATGCTGGACTAGAATTAGAACTATTAGTGTGAACCGCTGGTTCTTAATACACAGACACAGAGAAATCTGTTGAATATATAAATACACATATAAGATATATGTATGCATATGCACACATGCATATAAGCAGATATAGTATGTGCCGTGTGTGTGCATATATACGTCATGTATACATAAAATCGCTAGGTCTGTCCCTTGAGAGAGTCTGGGAACAGCGACACCACAACAGCAACAAGGGCACCTAGTGTACATATCTTAAGTTTCTAAATTCCATTCTCTGATAAAAGGAATCAGGGCTCCTTAAAGAAGTGGCAAATTCTGGGAATGCTGCAGGGAAAGTACAAAATGAGCCCAAAATAACTTGCTGTGTCAGAAAGTATGAAAGTGCTCAAGGCATGAGGGGGCATATGTCAAAAGGACACAGAAGGTTAAAGGCACTCCCACTGGCCAAATATGAGAACTGAGGATAAAAATAAATCCTGACAGTAACAGATAACACACTGAATAAAACAGGGAGCCATGGGGACATACATAAAGCTACAGACTGAACTGTGCCCCTGCAAAATCCTTATGCTGAAGACCTAACCCACAGTTGTGATGAAAATGGGGCCTTTGGGTAATAATTAGGCTTAGATGAGGTCATGAGGGTGGGGGTCTCCTGATGGGATCAGTGTCCTTAAGACACCAAAGGGCTTGCTTTCTCCTCTCCCCTCACCCCTGACCCCACTCTTCCTCTGCCATCTGAGGACACGGTAAGAAGGCTGCAGTCCACAAACCAGAAGAAGGGCCCCCTCCGGGAACCGACTCGGCCGGCACCCTGATCTTGGACCTCCCAGCTTCCAGAACTGCGAGAAATAAATTCTCATTGTTTAGTCTGTAGTATTTTGTTCTGGAAGTCCAAGCTAATACACATGCATGCATGCATACATACATACATAGATAGAAAACTTGATGAGGAACAGGATATTTACAGAGTCTCAAAGCACCTCTCCACAAAATATTTACTAAATACAAGGGAAAAGAAAAACATCCTTCACAGTGGAGAAGGCTGGCAGACACCACCTTAAGCAAGTGCTAACGTTAACATCACCAGCAACAGGACAAATCCACTTTACAGAACTTCTACCAACTTTTCTGTAAATTTGAGATTCTTTCAAAACAGAAAGTAAAAAAAAAAAATCCCCAAAAACAAACAAACAAAAACCTAAGAGGTCAACCTTCCACTCTTGGTTTCTAATTCAAGCACACAGGTCCATTTCCTAGTGCCAATTCAAAGAACATTGCCTAGTTTTAGATGTCAATGTAACTCACTCATCACCTTCCCTCCCATTTACCGGTTTTCATCCTCATCAAGTGAAATGACAACTGTGAAAGTGTGTAAATTATAAAATTTTATTTAAAGTATTTTTTGCTACTTAATTTTAAAACATCTGTTTTTGTCTACTTAGCAGACACCTCGCCCTTGGAAGTCACATGCATATTTATTATTAGTGTTTTGCTGACCACACCTGGTGATCGTACTCCACTTGATACATCATCTTTCTCTTGAGTTGGTTTTCATTCACTCTAACGTCCTCATTAACTTGAACATTTCTTTGAAGGTCATCTGCATCATTTCCAAGGGCTCTTCTATTTTTTTCCCAATTCCTTGATTTTTGTCAGACTCCTTTAATTTTAGATTATTGCCTTTCAAAATTTCCTTTTTCAAAATGTTCAATAAAGTCTAGAAAATTGTTTACTTTCAATTACTACATCTCATGGTCTCTTTACTCATCACCATTCCCAAACCTTATTTCTAAAATGTATCTAACACATAAACACAGTCTTATATAAAAGAATGTGATAACATTTTAAGCAAATTTGAATTATGTGACTTTCAACTGGTATGATATAAAAACACATGTAGAAGTACTGGTTGATTGATAGATGGATGAACCTTGAAAACATTAGGATAACTGAAAGAAGCCCTTCATTAAAGACCACTCGTATATTGACAGAAGTCCAGAACAGAGGCGTCTACAGTGACAGAAAGTAGATTAACGACTGCTTAGGGCTGGGAAGTAAGGAGAATGCGGGGGTGATAGATAAAGGATACAGGGTTCTTTCTTGAGGTGATGAAAATGTTCTAAAATTGAGTGTGGTTAGAGTAGTACTTACTGTGGATATATTAAAACCCAATGAATTGTATATTTTAAATGGGTGATTTGTATGGTATATGAATTATATCTCTATAAAGCTGTTACAAATATAAAACTGAATTGGAAACACATGCATTAAAGTTTCATTTGATGTGCAAAATTTGAAATAATTTGAATCTATCCCCCATGAAAAATGTGGTAAGAGTTGTACAACCTCAAAGCCAAATGAGTCATAACCCACCTACATTACTGCCACACATGATAGCACTTTAGTTGATTAAAGGGCATCCTCTGTCAGCATTAGGGCCATTTAGGCTGGAAACACACACCCTCTGTCAGGGTTGTTTTGGGATTATATGATTTATATTATGCAAAATTTTCCAGAACACACCCCTCAGGTAAATGGTTTCAAATAATTACAGCTGGTGATCTTCCTCCTCTTAAAGTGGTTTCTGCACCTCTGTGTTCTCAAACAACATTCATTTTGAAGTCTGAACTATTTATTACCAGTCTTTCTGTCAGTCACAATATTTCTGGTCAAACTTTACTCTTTCTCTCAATATCTAAGTCTATTAGCATAATCATTTCATAAACTAACTTGAAAAGAATGTTGGCATAAAAAGGGAAAAAACTGTCAGTGTGATAATTTTTCCACTGAGTTTAGGGAAAAGTAGATTAGGGGAGTGTTACAACAGAAAAAGAGTAATGAAAACGACAAATCACAAATTTGAAAAAAAATAAATTCAAGAATTAAGTTCTTCGAAAAGGTATCAAAGATGAGAAGGGCTTGGAATTCCTAGAGCAGGCATCATGGGACAGTGGGGAGAACAACAACTGGAGCAGTCAGGATGCCCAAGTTCCATCTGAGCACGGGCCTGGGTCTCTGCTTGCTCATCTGCAAAACGAGAGGGTGGACCACGTGGCCTCTGTCCCTTCCAGGGCTAAAAATCTTTTCTTCTAAACTCCAAGTTCTAAGCTCTCTTACCTTCTTCTTTAAAATGACTCTCTGTGTCTTTGGTGAGACATCCAAGACGAGCTCTGCACAGGTAATGGCTCTGTTGGAAGCCACAGGCCGTCCTGTCCCCTCCTGTAAACTAGAATTGAAAATACAGTAACAATCATAATACACACACACACGTATATACGCGGACTCACATGCGTATTCATGTACTCCTAAGCAAACGGCTAAACCTCCACCACAAAGAAGATAATTCTTTTTTCATCATAGAAGAAAAAGTCTGACTCAAGCTGCAGAAAGATCAAGGTTGTGCTGTTTTCCTGCACAGTTCAAAGATTCATTTGTCAGAAGACATACTCTGACATTTCCCCTCTCCTGATAATTTCAGTGGCTTAAAATTCAGACATAAAAGGATGACTATATATCTTTAGAGACAAAAAAACAAAAACTAATCCAGACATTCCAAGGGTCCAAGAATTAGTTCTACTGTTTGCCAGAAAGATGATCAGAAGTATTGCGTCCCTATGTCTTAGCAAGAAACCAGAAGTCCCTTTAGGATGAAAAGAAAACAAAGGGTTCATAATCACCTTCCTCCAATTCCACCTTGTTGTGTTTCTCTGTGGCTTAAGAATACTAAGCTTTATGGAATGTTGCAGCCTAACTACACTTTAGGGTATTTCAATGAGATTTTACTTAGATTATCCTCCTGTGTCCACTAATCTCTATCATCAAAAAAGGGACTGAAAAATTCCGAGTTAAAAACCAGTTTCCACGATACCAAAAGCACAAGTGACCAAAAAAATTTTGACTTCAACAACATTAAGAACTTTTGTCCTTCCAAAAGACATTACCAAGAAAGTAAAAACACAATCCACGGAATGGGAGAAGATATTTGCAAATCATATATCTGATATGGGATTTGTATCCATATTATATAAGGAGCTTTAAAATTCAACAACAAAAAGGCAAAAAAATTTAATTTAAAAATGGGCCAAGGGGGCTTCCCTGGTGGCGCAGTGGTTGAGAATCTGCCTGCCAATGCAGGGGACAGGGGTTCGAGCCCTAGTCTGGGAAGATCCCACATGCCGCGAGGCAACTAGGCCCGTGAGCCACAGCCGCTGAGCCTGCGCGTCTGGAGCCTGTGCTCCGCAACAAGAGAGGCCGCGATAGTGAGAGGCCCGCGCACCGTGATGAAGAGTGGCCCCCGCTCGCCGCAACTGGAGAAAGCCCTCGCACAGAAACGAAGACCCAACACAGCTAAAAATAAATAAATAAATAAAAAATAAAAAAAAAAATTCAATGTTGTAATTCTTGAATTTCTAATTAAAAAAAAAAAAAAAAGTTACCAACCACTGAAGTCTCTCTCCTTGAAGAAATCAGGTATATAGAAAAAAAGGAGCCTCAGAAAAAAAACTTAAAAAAAAAAAAAAATGGGCCAAGGATTTGAATAGACATTTCCCCAAAGCTATACAAATGGGGAACTCCCTGGCAGTCCAGTGGTTAGGAGCCACCGCTCTCAACGCCGTGGCCAGGGCGGCCCGGGTTCGATACCTGGTTGGGGAACTAAGATCCCGCAAGCTGTGCGACATGGTCAAAAAACAAACAAACAAACAAAAAGATACACAAATAGGAATAAGCACATGATAAGGTCTTCAATATCATTAATTATTATGTAAATGCAAATCAAAACCACTATGAGATAACATTACCTATTCAGTAGAATTACTACAATCAAAAAAAAGTGGAAAATGGGCCTTCCCTGGTGGCGCAGTGGTTAAGAATCCGCCTGCCAATGCAGGGGACACGGGTTCGAGCCCTGGTTCAGGAAGATCCCACATGCCGCAGAGCAACTGAGCCTGTGTGTCACAACTGCTAAGCCTGCGAGCCACAACTACTGAGCCCACGTGCCACAACTACTGAGCCCACGTGCCACAACTACTGAAGCCCACACTCCTAGAGCCCGTGCTCCACAGCAAGAGAAGCCACCGCAATGAGAAGCCTGCACACCGCAACGAAGAGTAGCCCCCGCTCGCCGCAATTAGAGAACGCCCGCACGTAGCAACGAATACCCAACACAGCCAAAAATAAATAAATTAAAAAAACATTTAAAAAAAAATTTTTTTTTAAGTGGAAAACAACAAGCACTGCTGAGAATGTAGACAAACTGGAACCCTTACACATTGCTGGTGGGACATAAAATGATACAGCTCCTGTGGAAAATAGTATAGCAGTTCCTCAAAAAGGTAAACACAGAATTACCGTAGAACCCAGCAATTCCACTCCTAGGTATATATGCAAAAGAATTAAAAACAAATACTTAAACAAGTACATGCATGGGCATGCTGATAGCACTGTTCACAACAGCCAAACGGTAGAGACAACACAAATGTCCATCAAAGGAAGAACGGACAAACAAAATGTGGTACAGACACACAATGGAATATTACTCAGCCATAACAGGGATGAAACAGTGATACATGCTACAGTGTGGATGAACCTTGAAAACATTATGCTAAGTGAAGGAAGCCAGACACAAAAGGTCACATATTTTATGATAATTTATGTGAAATATCTGAAATAGGTAAATCCCTAGAGACAGAAAGCAGATTGGTGGTTTCCAGGGACTGGGAGAAGAGGTTTAACGGGGGAGTCACTACTTAATGGGTTCGGGGTGATGAAAGCGTTTTGGAACTAGACAGAGGTGGTGGCTGTACAATATCACAAATACACTAAATGCCACTGAACTGATCACTTTAAAATGGTTACTTTTATGGTATATGAACTTCACCTCAATTTAAAATAAAACAAAACAAAACAAAACTAGTCTCCTTCCTCATCATTAGGTCTCACCAAAAATGCGAAGAAATAGGATCTACTGCACTTCAAAATAGGGTTCAACCCCTTAGCACACTAAGATTCCCAGGAACTTCTCTTTTTCTCTATCCATATCCCTTCAACCCATTAAACTCTAATTCTCCATTAGGATTCTTCAGTTAAACAGCTTAGTAACTACTGGAATTTAACATAAGAAAGTAAAGAGAAAAACATGAATAGCAACCAGATTAAGGACTGGTTTTTCAGGCACTAAAACCTTAAGCATATCATACTGTTGAGTGCCATAATCTTTAAAAAGAAAGAAACACACATGATTGACTTAATTAAAACAAGATAAGCATCTCAGCACCATCATTATCAAAAGAGAACTGTAATAAACAAGGAGAAGAAGGGCTATTCTAAGCAAAGATGCCTATTCAATTCATTATTAGTGAAATCTGGAGTCTACGCAGCTGAGAGCGAGACACTGCACAGACTCAGAGATGATTCTGTGGGCCTCAGGCACATACAAAATTTTTCATGAGCAAAATTATTCAGAACATTTTGGAAAGAAATATGACTTTAAATGCCCTGTTCACCAGGTGACTTATATTTGGAATGCTAAAGATTAGGCTATCTTCCCAGTTTCTTCAACTTTAAAATTGGCCCTGTAACCAGCACAGAAACAAACTATATTTATGTGTTGGTGGAATGACTACTTTTTTTTTTTTTTTTTTTTTTTTTTTTTTTATTTATTTATGGCTGTGTTGGGTCTTCGTTTCTGTGCGAGGGCTTTCTCCAGTTGTGGTAAGCGGGGGCCACTCTTCATCGCGGTGCGCGGGCCTCTCACTGTCGCGGCCTCTCTTGTTACGCGGAGCACAGGCTCCAGACGCGCAGGCTCAGTAATTGTGGCTCACGGGCCTTGTTGCTCTGCGGCATGTGGGATCTTCCCAGACCAGGGCCCGAACCCGTGTTCCCTGCATTGGCAGGCAGGTTCTCAACCACTGCGCCACCAGGGAAGCCCGGAATGACTACTTTTGAAAGCCTAACATTTTGAATCTCTACGTACCTATCTCTGTACCAATCTAACAGAATTAGAATAAGCTCACTATTCCTCACCTGACTTTTCTTTCTAAATACAACTAACTAGTCAGACAACAGTGAAGATTATAATTCTAAGGCAACTGGAATTACTGTCAAGTTAAACTCCTCTGTTTGCCTTTATGTGATTATTAAAAAGACCTTTAAGTGTCTACTTAATCAGAATTCTCAACGGAAGAGGAGAGTCAGAATGGTGACTTGAATAATTATGGATGAAGATTAGTCAGTTTCAAATGAGAAAAGAGGTAAAACAAAAAATGGCAAGAAGTTTAAAGCAAGAGAAATTTAAGACATTATAATAACAATGCCTTAAGGGAGTTGTTAGATACTAGAATGGATTATTGGGGATGGATTATTAAAAAAAGGGCTTCCCTGGTGGCGCAGTGGTTGAGAATCTGCCTGCCAATGCAGGGGAGACGGGTTCGAGCCCTGGTCCAGGAAGATCCCACATGCCGCGAAGCAGCTGGGCCCATGAGCCACAGCTGCTGAGCCTGCGCGTCTGGAGCCTGTGCTCCGCAACAAGAGAGGCCGCGATAGTGAGAGGCCCGCGCACCACGATGAAGAGTGGCCCCCGCTTGCCGCAACTGGAGAAAGCCCTCGCACAGAAACGAAGACCCAACACAGCCAAAAATAAATATAAAAATAAATAAATAAATAAGACCCGGTGCAACTAAATAAATAAATATTTAAAAAAAAAAAAAAAAAAAAGAGAAGAGTCTTGCCTTTTTGGATAAATTTTACTCTACCCAGAAGACAAGGGTTTAGACTAAAGACCTCTCAAGATAGAGCCTGAACCTAAGATTTGGTAAAGAATGGAAGGAATCTTCATTCATCCCTTAGCCTCCTGAGAACTGCTTAGAATTTAAAACCGGTTAATAATTAGAGTTTTCTGCTTTACGAACAGTAATTTAACTCAGAATTACCCAGAGAACGTATATGTAGCAGCAATGTAAATGAAATTTTCATAATAAAGCTGTCGGTTATCCTGGAAATCATTCATGTTGCAGTTGATCTCAGAGGAACCTGCCCCTTTAACAGTCAGAGTGATAAAAGGTGGCAGGGTGGGTTCGTCCCAGGCATAATCCAAGGAAGTCATGGGCTTCACTTCAGTTCGGAGCCTGGGTTCAGCAACGCCATGCTGAGTGAAGACAACCGGGACCTACAGTAACAGCAGAGAGGATAAAGAGGACTTTCATTCAGAGCGGTGGTATTGGAAAGTGATCAGTGCCTCCTAGGTTTAAGTCCCAGATCCTTCCCAAATGAATCCTACACAGCATATAACCACAAGTGAGGCTCATCATCTGGCCTCTTCAAATGCCTTTCTAATCATCTTCAAAATTGCAAAAAGCCCACCAATTAGACATGGGCCACAGCCTGTTGGGTAAAGGGTTTTGAGAAGCTTTGCCACGCCAAATACCTAGAGGAAGCTTCTCTGTCCTTTCAATGGCATCTAGTCCACCCTCAGCCCCCTGGGATACACTTTGAACAAAAATTTTGGAATTCAGCTATGGAAAGTCACATATTTTAAGATGTAAGGCATAATTTAAAATAGAATCTAATGATTTCCATCTTGGCTTTACTTGGAAGATTCATAAAAGAGCTCACTGTAACTAAGCAACAGTAGAAATGCCCGCCCATTCTACTGGGCATTTGTCAATCTGATTCTGATTCCTCTCTCTCTGTTTATATGGAAATGTCTATAGAGGGCACCATGCCAACCAAACCATCTAGTCAAAATAAGTTCTGGGGACTGAGAAGTCACTTCTGGACAAGGCTGCCCAGCAATCAAAATAACCAGCAGAAACCACCTCCCAATGGTAAGATTTCTAAGATCCTGTATAGCTTCTTTTGAACCCAAGTTTAAAATGTACTTCATCATTATCTTAAGGGCAGTACATATTCCACTTTCCCACATATGAAACAGCCAAACTGGCTCTCAACTCGCTTGATACCTTAGAAAAGTTGTCAATTCGGAAAGGAGGGGGTAACTGATCTGTATCACTAAAGGAGATCCTATAGGTAGCTCCTCGAAGAGTAATTTCCACACGCAGGAAGAAGCATTTTCCCAGAGTGTCTCTGCAGTAAAAGGAAACAAAAGAGGCTGCATAAAATGGAGGGAACAAGTTCCAGTTCACATTCTCCTCATACTTCTCATGATCACCACTGTGCGCTCTCTGCTCACATTAAAAAAGCAGAAATTGACAGTATAATCACACAGTAAAAAAGAATTCATTCAAGCAACTTTGAACAGCACGCCATAACTGTGTGAGATCTACAAATTTTACTTAGGGTTTGTTTTGGGTCCTAGCGTCAGTGCAGCAAATGAGTAAATATTGGTTGAACTACATAAAATTGTTAATATTAGACTACTTTTGACCTAGAAACGAGGAATTTCACATGGTTCAAACTAATATATTGATGTTATTGATAAACAGGGTTTGCATTGTAGGATGAGGGAAGGTGAGGAAGAATCCTGTGGAATGGAGGTACCAGTACGTGATCATAATTTACGTGGGTGTTGTGGGGGTGTGTGTGTATGTGTGTGTGTACTTAAATACAGATAAACCACTGGAGAGAATGGAAAGAAAGCTCTTCCTTAGGGAAGAATATCAGTTAATAAATGTAGAAGAAATGAGAGAACCAGAAAATCACCATTTTGCAACCACCAATGTAATAACTGATTCAGGTAAGAACCACCAAACCACTGAGTGAAAGGTTTTGGGGAAACAGAACATACACACAGTCTCAAATTATCCCCCCAATGGACTAGCCCTGTTTACAAAGAAGAACAGGAAACTTCACAATACAGAGACCTGGTGGACACCACCTAAACCAAATGGTGATCGAATTTAGCAACATCAATAATGGGACCAACAGACATCACAGGCCTCCGGATGTGATGCAGTGGGAAACACGTACCACCGCAGAAGTAGTATTCTTACCAAAAATGTCTGGCCCAAATTTTTCTTTTTTCTTTTTTGGCCCGAATTTATATATAGAAAACCATCAGAAAAATCCAGAAAATAAAACATTCTACCAGACACCGGCTTGGACTCCAAAAATGTCAACGTCAATAAAGACAAAAAGGGAAAAGTGAGACTATGACTATTCTAGATTAAAGGAGATGAGATATACCAGCCAAATAAAATGCATGATCCTTCACTGGATCCTAGATCTGGGGAGGAGGGTTGCTATGAAGGACATTTTAGAGGACTATTTATTTAAAAACATAATCAATATTAAATTTCTTCAGTGTATAATGATAGGTAATAAAGTTTTTATGGCTGAAGTATCATGATGACTTCACATTACTTTCAAATGGTTTGGGAAAAAAAGTGTATGTGTGCACGTGTGGAGAGAGAACAAGAACAAGGCAAATGTTGAAATGTAGGAAATCTAGGTAAAAGGGGTGCCTTTGTACTACTCTTGTAAGTTTTCTGTGGGTTTAAACTGATTCAAGATGAAAATGTGGGGAAAGTAAAGGAAACAGCTGGCCCAGGTCCCTGCTCAGTAGTTTAGGGCCACACACTGAAACTATTTCTAAAGGATTAACAAAGGTACACAAGCCATCTTTCTCCCCACCCTCCACACCTTTTACTTCCTTTTCTTCTTTTTTTAAGTAACGATGAGTAACTTTTTTGTTTAATTCTGAATCGGCTTCACACCACACAACAGATCTGGGCTGCCTCCACCACGGCAGTATATAAACCAATGGTGGTTTCAGCTGCAGAATTCCTCACCTTCCCCTGCCCGCCCCCACCATGAAATCTTGTGGGGCAGAGGTCCCCAACCCTGGTCCTCGGTGGACGGGGCCGCACGGCAGGAGGTGAGCGGTGGGCAAGCGAGCAAAGCTTCATCTGCCGCTCCCCATCTCTCGCATTACCACCTGAACCATCCCCCCACCCCACTGTCCGTGGAAAAACTGTCTTTGATGAAACTGGTACCTGGTGCCAAAAAGGTTGGGGACCACTGTTGTGGGGAACATATGATACTACCAGATAGGAGTTCTGATTGAAGTAGGGATGAGGGCATTGGAGCCCTGCCCACTTTGCTCCCTTGACCTGTAAAGTCACCTCCTTAGACCCCAATGGCCCCTAGGAACATAGCTGGAAAACCACTATGCCAGAAGCAATTAACTCTAATAAGGGGGGCCAGGGCAAAGGATAATTAAGAAAGGCACATCATCAACAAAAACAGAAACAAAGAAAAACCTCAGATAATGCATTTTTTTAAGTCAAATATAAATACTATTTTGGATCATCTATTATTAAATTAGCCATTTTTCTGTTCCCTTACAATAGTGTTCTCCATAGAGAACTAACCATAAGGTATAAACGATTAAATATTGCTTCTAAATGTGTTGAAATAGCACTGATTTCAGTGTCTTTAGATTCAAAAAGCATTTGATGAAAAAAATTAAAGAGGACAGAAATAAATAGGAAGTCATCCCATGTTCATGGATTAGAAGACTTAGTATTGTCAAGATGTCAATGCTACCCAAAGTGGATCTACAGATCTAATACAACCCCCATCAAAATTCCAAGTGTTTTTTTTTTCCCCCCAGAAATAGTAAAATTCAGATGGAATCTCAAGGGACTCCAAATAGCCAAAATAGTCTTGAAAAAGAACAAAGATGGAAGTCTCACACTTCCTAACTTCAAAACTTATTACAAAACTACTGCAATTTAAAAAAAATGTGTGATATTGGCATAAAGATAGAATATGAATGAATAGAATAGAGAGCCCAGAAATAAACCCTCACATATAGGGTCAACCAAGTTTTGACAAGGGTGTCAAGACCATACCATGGGGAAAGGAAAGTCTTTGCAACAAATGGTGTTGGGAAAACTGGATATCCACAAACAAAAGAATGAAGTTGGACCCTTACCTTACACTAAATACAAACATTAACTCAAAATGGATCAAAGACCTACATGTACGAGCTAAAACTATAAAATTCTCAGAAGAAAACACAGGGGGAAAGCTTCACAACACTGGATTTGGCAATGATTTCTTGGATACGACACCAAAAGCACAGGCAACAAAAGTTAAAATAGTTAAGTTGGACTACATCGAAATTAAAAACTATAAATCACAGAACACAATCAACAGATGAAAAGGCAATGTATGGAATGGGAGAAAATATATGCAAATTATGTATCTCATAAGGGATCAGTATTCAGAATATATAAAGGACTCCTACAACTCAACAACAACAAAAACAATTCGAAAATGGGCAAAGGAGCTGAATAGACGTGTCTCCCAAAAAGATGTACAAATGGCCAACGAGCACATGAAAAGAAGTTCAACATCACTAATCATTAGGGAAATGAGAATCAAAACCATGAGATACCACCTCACACCCATTACCATCAAAAAGGCAAAAAATAACAAGTGTTGGCGAGGATATGGAGAAATTGGAACCCTTGTGTGCTATTGGCAGGAAGGTAAAATGGTGAAACGTAAATGGTGAATGTAAAAATGGTCCTACTGTATAGCACAGGGAACTATATTCAATATCCTGTGATAAACCATAAGGAAAAGAATATGAAAAAGAATGTATATATATGTGTAACTGAATCACCATGCTGTACAGCAGAAATTAACATAACACTGTAAATCAACTATATCTGAATATATATAATTTCACTGCACTAGAGTGAAATAAAATGTAATAAACTATCACCAAAAAAAAAAAAAAAAAAAAAAAAAAGGAGCTTCTGACACATGTTACAACATGGACGAACCTTGAGGACATTATGCTAAGTGAAATAAGCCACTCATAAAAAGACAAATATTGTATGATTTCACTTATCTGAGGTACCTAGAGTAGTCAAATTCATACAGAAAGGAAAACAGCAGTTGCCAGGGGTTAAGAAAGGGAAAAAGAGGAGTAGTTGTTTAATGGGTACAGAGTTTCCATTTTGCAAGAGGAAAAGAGTTTAGGAGATTGTTTGCACAACATGAATGTACTTAACACTAGTGAAGTTAAAAATGGTGAAGATAGTAAATTTTATGTTATGTGCCTGAGGCCCACAAAATAATCTCTGGGTCTTTATGCTATCTTTCTCATATGGCATGTGTATATTACCACAATTTTTAAAGTTTAATACATTTTTTTTTTAAGCACTGGATGAAAGCAGAAAAAGAAAGCAGTCATCCTGTGCTACTTGAGGCTGAATTTTGTTGACTTTTCTTAACAAGGACCTGAGGGTCACTGGGTTGGGCAAAGAAGGCCAGGTGATTTACTGAAACCACATCAAATGAGAGAAGAGTTTGTACAATGTGCAAGAACAGACAAAAACACTTATAATCAAAGCTGCCATCTAAATGCTGACAAGAGTTGTGGGCAACAGTGAGATCAGTACTACCCCCTGAACATGTGATCTCAGACGACAGCAACTGCACAATGGTCAAAACTGTCAACGTTCCCTTTAACTCACTGAATCAAAATGTTCACTCCTCCTTGCCTGGTCTTCGCACTTTTATGACCTTTGAGCCAGAAACATATGTGTGCATTTCATGAAGAGTAGTCTTACTATTTATTACTATTTACAGCTTTATAAATATCTGAAACTTATATGGTATTTACAGCTTACTGTTTACATTACTGCACCTCAAATGAGGCTACTTTTTGTCTAAATATAGTCTCTGAACTTACCTCATGTTGATATGGAAGGAATTATTCTTGTTGACTTCAAAGCCTCCAGACCAAATACAACTGGGAACATCCATCATTCGGACACATAACAGCTGATCGTAGTCATTCCGAGGCCAATGGAACACCACACTGGAACCAGGAAGGGTGGAAATGTAACCTTCAGGATTGGCTGTTCCCTAAAACACACAGGATCACTGGCTTTAGTCAAAAGCCAAGTCAAGACGTAAATGCTTACTGAGTATCTATCTACCCTGAGCCTTGCCCTCCACCAGGAGCTATTTAGGATACCAAAGGCACAAAATGATTACTCACATCAAAAAACTTAGTGTTGATGGGGAGATAAGCCCTGACATTAAAACTCACTGTGCCATTAAATAAACACTAGTTACTCTTCAAAAGCAAGCTGCTTACCTGTCCCCTGGCAAATTCCCTCTGTGCAAATGCAAGCTTGTGAGATGATTTATTATCTAACAGGTAACGGGGAGCGAAGATTACCATACAGGTGTCAATATATCGGCCTCGGCCTTTCTTGACATCAATACCTACAAATAACAAGAACCAGTTCCATGAGTTAATCAGAAGGAAAAAAATTAGTGGTCTAAAAAAATTAAATAGCCTTCACAATTTCTCTGAAAAAACAATTGTAGCACCCAGAGAGGCTGTCAAGCCTCCTAAGAATGGAATGAAAACAGCAAAAGCACTCAAAGTATTATACTTTATTCCCATTCAGGCCTTAAAAAGTCTCCATGGCAACATCAATGTCCCCATAATTCCTAGCTTCTTCATAAAGTGTGTACAATTATAACAGCAACTAAAACACACAGGTGTTCAGTTTGGTTTCCATTTATAAAACTAAGACAGTTTATGTGATACATTTCTGCTTACATATGGGACACAAAATTTCCTCCTAGAGAACTTGCCCCTTTTACAGCATATTGTAGAAATTTCATATTACTTAACTGGTTTCTGCAACTGCCCTTAACTCAACTGACTCTTCTAGTATTTTCTTTAAGCCCACTGCCCAAGAATCCAGCTCAAACATAATGCTAGAGACTACAGAATTTATTCCTTCATAAAATAAATGTTTTCAATACCTACTAGGTACTGAGAAAAAAAAAGCAAACAAAACACATACCAAGGAAAAAAAGACATAGTCAATCAAAAGGAAATCTCAAAACACCAGGTTCCAAAGAAAGAAAGAAAAGTGAAATAGCACTATATTCTTAGAAACTCTGCTAACAACTTTTAAAAATACGAAACTCAGTGGATGAATTAATTCATTCATTCAGACAATGAATAAAGCAACTATATTCAAGGCATTGGGCTGAGCACTGGTTATATAATGATAAAAATGTTTATGGTAAAAATAATAACAGTTATTGAATTCTTTTTTTTTTTTAATTTATTTATTTATTATTTATTTTTGGCTGTGTTGGGTCTTCGTTTCTGTGTGAGGGCTTTCTCTAGTTGCGGCAAGCGGGGGCCGCTCTTCATCGCGATGCGCGGGCCTCTCCCTGTCGCGGCCTCTCTTGTTCCGGAGCACAGGCTCCAGACGCGCAGGCTCAGTAGTTGTGGCTCACGGGCCTAATTGCTCCGCGGCATGTGGGATCTTCCCAGACCAGGGCTCGAACCCGTGTCCCCTGCATTGGCAGGCAGATTCTCAACCACTGTGCCACCAGGGAAGCCCAGTTATTGAATTCTTAATACATGCTACACCCTCCACCAAAGGCTCAACATTTAATTCTCATAACAACCTCTTATGAGTTAGGTATTTTCATTCCTTCATTTTTGCAGATGAGGAAACTACGGCAGGGAAAGCTGGGTAACTTGCCCTGGGTCACGCAGCCAGTAGGTGGCATAGCTGGATTTAAACCCAGGCAGCCTGCCTCGGGAGTCCTTGCTCACATCGTGATGGGACATATACAAGGACCCTACCAGTAGTCAACAAGTATCAAGAGACCATAAAAAGAGAAGAGACCTTAGGATATGACAACTAGGTGTCCTGGATGTTCCAACGTAATTCCAATTATAAATATTCTGATCTGTTAACTCCCTAATTCACTTGTACTGGTGTTCCTTTAATTTAAGTCTCAAAAATAGCTGAAAGACTGAGCAAATCACAGAAACAAAATCACTGAAACTCTGTATCTAAGAAAGGCTCAGTAATACTGGAATAGGGAGATATACCCTATCACTTTTCTGTGACATACAGAAAAGCATTAATTGTCAGCAATCAACATTATCATAGCTAGCTGATCTCAATTAATCAAAATCTACCTATGAAAGATATGTTTGATATTTAAAGAGTCTACAGTATCAAGACTCAATTAAAAAAAAAAAAACAAAAAACAGGTTCTTTTTTGTTTGTTTCCCTTTTCATCTCAGATTGCCCTGGCAAACCCCTAACAAATGAAAAGCTGATAAGATCAAAATGTACAAAATCCTTCTTATTGGAGGTACATGTAAGGTTACCTGGCAAGGCCCTGCCTGGTTTTTCCACTTGGGACTGTGCTTTCAACTTTCCTGATAGGAAGCTAGTTATCTTTCCAATTCTTCAAAAATACTCAAATAAGAGATTCCACAAATTCCCTTGATAAAACATGCTAAGATCTCATGATCCTTAAGAATTAAAAAATCCCATCTCAGTCCACCCTCTCTCTTCCTTTCTTTGGTGTAAAGACAAAATTTGAATTACAGTCTTGTCGCTAAAAACATGAGGAGTAAGTTTTAATGAATGCACTTAGCATCTAAGTTTGTACGTGCGCTCACTGCATATTTCCATTGGACAGCTCAGTTTGCGTCTCTGCAAGAATTCTGTGTGGTTCCTTAGCACCAGCTGCTTGAAGAGGCACAGGCATCATATTCCCTCCAATTCGTCCCAACTATAGCTTCTGGCCAACCTGCGGTGGCTTGCTTTGGAAACTCTATCAAGGACAAGATACCCCAGCAGAAAGCCAAACTCAGCATGAAGCAGCCTTTGCCTATTCAAGGGGTGGAGCAAAAAAATGTGAGGAAAAAGTAAAGAAAATGATCCTCAGCTGGAGGATCAGATAAACTTCATTTCTTCTATTAAAAGTTTTAATGTCGACTTTAAAGTAGACAGTTTCCATGTCAAGGGAGCATACATGCAAATTCATGTTTAAAAAAACAAAAAGCAAACTCTACTTGGAAGAGAGTCTTCTACTAATAAACCTTCAAACACTTAAACATATCACTGACTCCATGGGATTCAAGGTAAACAGCTAACTGATACCATCTCAATTTTTCCTTTTATAACACGACTCTTTACATCGACACTGTCCAAAACAGTAGCCACTAGTCATACATGATCACTTATACTAACTAAAATGAAATAAAATGAGAAACTCAATTTCTTTGTCACACTCACCACATTTTTTAGTAACGCACTCTCAAGTGCTCAGCAGCCACGCGTGGCTAGTGCCTCCTTCCTGGACAGTACAAAATAGAACATTTCCACCTTCCCAGAGAGTTCAATGGTTTCCCAACATTCAATACTAAACAGTGCTTTGAGATCCTTGGAAATTATATATGAAAGGAAAGATGCAGTGCTAACATTTTTAAACCTGCGACACATTTAAATCAAGTTTGTCTTAGCCCTTTGGAAAATCTTTTGCGTGTTCCGGGTGGCCACGAGGCATACAGGCACAGCTTCCTCCCCTTCCCTCGCCACTCCGCCACGTCCAGAAGCTAAGCTAGTTAAGGCCTTCTAATGACCATAACCACCAAGCGCATTTTATTCTATTTTTTGCCTCAAATGTGGACACCCCAGTCGTAATCCTACTTCTAACAGACTTCCCCTTTATCTGGACAAGTCACTTAACCTCTCTCTGCTTCAGTTTCAAGTAGAACAATGCTTCTTACCCTCTTAGGGTTTGCAAGTTTTAATGAATGCGTGGGAAATGCTTGGAGGATAAAAAGCATTCTAAGTGTCCCTATTATTCCCATGAAAAACAAGGATTCAAGCCAAACTGATACTTTCCTGACACAGGTGAGTCTGAAATTAAACAGAGCCTCAGACCTCAAAAGGGCAGTGTTTAGGTGGCTCCTTAGATCCCTAGGAGAATAGATCTGTGTTGATCTCAATCTAGCATTCAGAGAACAGATACCTGACCCAATGCCAAATGAGAAAATCCGCACTTGCAGCGAAGCCAAAATGTATGGCCAACTTATCCCTCCAAGCCTGAAGTCATCGGCCCATGGTTCTGATTCTCCCGCTGCCCCAAATATAACCCACCAATGTTATAGATCAGCCCTGGGCGGTTTCCTTGCTGGATGACTCTCAAAGCTCGGACACCACTACCACCATCCAGTGAGAAGCCCTGACACCAGCCCGGCATGCCTTCAGGATGAATCCCCCTTCCGATTCTCATCGTGCAGCTGTGGAGCAGAAAAGCAAAGATGTATACATTCATCCATGAGAAAGTCTTACCTACCTGTTCTAATCAGGAAGCACTGCTGTGGCTATCAGCCCAATGAGAACTCTAATACTGACTCTTCCTCATTCTCATGTGATTCCCAAACACAGAAAGGCAATTAATCAGCGGTCAAAACTCTATCTTAGAGGTAGCCACAGTTCAACAATGTGTAAAAATGTACTGACCTCCACAACTAAAGGCTTTAGGAGGAAACATTATGATTCTGTGAGCATAAGACAGGAGGAAAATGCTACAGTATCTGAAAAACAAAGATTCAAAGCAAACTGATACCTTCCTGACTCCGGTGTTTCAGCGGTTCGCGAAATACCCTGAACATACGAGAGACGTATATACAGAAGATGCAGCTAGTGGTACATTCTTTCAAGGGCCTGGTACTACTGTTAACAGCAAAGCACCATTTAGTTGGCCAGCGTCCTGTCACGGATCCTGGAAACATAATTCCTGAATGTGTGTTCCAGCTCTACCACTAACAAGCAATGTAACCTTGGGCAGGTAACTCTTTCTGAGCCTCAGTTTCCTCATCTAAAAACAAAACAAGATCCCCTGTGCTGCCTAATCTACTGAAATGTTGGGAGAATCAAATGAGATAGTCTATGTGGAAATGCTTTGGGGACTGTGAATTCCGTACACAAAACAAACTGTGTTTCAAACGTCAAGTCCTGGATGCTGACCACGTCAAGTGGCTGTTTGTGTCTCCTACGTGGCCAGCACCCTGGTCAATCCTCTCCAGACTCCAGCACCAGCCCAGAGTCCAGTCCTCCCTGGTAGATGCATCTGTATCCACTAAGCCCTCCTGTAAGTTTGCAGCACGTTTCTACAGATAATGGGGTATGGAATATTAGCAGTATCAGATACACTTGCGTATTTTTGGATTAAGGCTACAAATCAGAAGACCCCTGTAAAAAGCAGAATGCCAAAACCAAGAACAAACGTGAATTAATGCTCTACATGCAACGAGTGCTTTGCGATCTTGAAATGGCCCATTTTATTTCAACAGAAAAAGAGATGGATTTCAAAACCTTACACAGAACGACCTGGACTGGATTAACAGGGTGGAGGCTCTACCAAAGGGCCATCCATCTCCCCTCCGCAGCCAGCTCCTCTGCCTGCTCTGAGTGCTTCCAGGGGAGAGAAACCGTGCAGAGAAGAGAACGTGTGGGTCTCTCTCCATCAGCAGAGTTATGAATAGAACTACTTCAATACATGGAAAATAAAACTGGCTTTCATTATAAACCAACCAAATGGTTTATTTCCAATATCGAGTAACACAGAAATTAGATCCGAAAAAATCCCATTAAGTCATGGTCCTGTTCCCCTGCCAAGTGAGGATTGTTATCTACAGTGTATTTCTACTTACACGGATCTACTAGAGCCTCTGCTAATTTCTCCCTTCCCTGGGAGCTTACTTCCCCTTCCCGTAGACAACTGCACTCACAGGCTTGGCTGCTCTTTGTCCGCGTAGCAGAATAAGAGAGGGCTCAGGCTCCGGGCCAGCTCATGCTCCTCAAACTGGCCTGCAGCGTCCATTCTTGCATTGTCCTGTCTGAAGATCAGTGGGAGCCCTTTAGGAAGGAGGGGGAAAGTTTATATCCATCCCAGCCGGTGTACCCAAGACAGGTACAAATAATAAAAGGAAAAAAAATCATCAAGGGGGAAAATGGTGAAAACTGAATTTATTTAGTGGGCTTGCTCAGTCGTTGTCCAAAAGGCCAGTCTTGACCATGATTAAGCACTTCTTACGGAAACAGGAAAGGTTTAGCAGCTTATACTGTTGAGGTAATCTGTTTGCACTGGCTCCATTTAGCTAGCGGAGCAAATAAATCTGAATTCCCACGACCAACTCCAAAGGCCTACTTGAGCATCCTCTGTACGTACCTGTTTTGTTAATCAACCAATACGGAGCCGAAATGAAGATCTTTAAAGATCCTTCTGCTCGACACACGATCCGGATGGTGAGGTTCAGCTGCCGCCGGTTGACGTCATAGAGCCTCATTCTTACCATATAGTTTTGGGTTCCAGGTGGAATAAGCAATTCTTTACAGAGTGGAAAATTTTCCAATGACACCCCTAAAGAAGATACAAGCTATTGTCTTTCAGAGTTCTCACTTTAGTTTGTCAAAACAGTCCACAGCCAAACTGAATTGGATTGCTCTGGAAAAATCAATAACCACGTATTCAACTGGCAAAAATCTCATTAGAATGGCCATCTTCCTTTAGCTGGGGTGAGAATAAATATGGTCTAGAAGTCACACTAGGGAGTCTGAACTGCATAATAATTCGAAGAATGAAAGTACCCAAAGGTGATCAATAACAGCTCTGGTATTAAGCGTTTACTATACATCAGGCCCTCAGCTGGGTGCCTGAAACCCAGTAAAGGCAAGTAGAGAGTAAGAGTTAAGGTTTTCTGCAGCCTCCCTGCCTGGCTTCAAACTCCCAGTCTGCCCTCACAGCTGCGTGACGTGTGGCAAGCTATTTAACCTCGCTGTGTCCATCTGCCAAATGGGGATAATAACAGTATCTACTTCTCGGGCTTCTTATTAAAAGTGACGATCCACAGACAGCAGGAGTGTGAAGATAAGGAGTGCTTGGTGTGCATGCAGTGATGAGGGGGTGGGGCGAGGACATTTCCATTCCATACAGGGGCTCAATAAATATTTGTTGAAGAAATAATAAATGTCAGAACAAAGACCTATTTTCTTTAAAACAGACAACTAGAATTGCACTATTTTTCTTCTCTAAATTAAGCTCAAGGATTTACATATTCAAAAATGGAAGCTTATCGCTGGGGGACACGTTGCTGAAGTTCCATGAGTTTCAGGATCCTCATCAGTAAAATGGGGAAAACAGCGGTCCCTCTGCCTGAAACAGCCATTGTTGTGAAGATCAAATGAGACGCTATTATGAAATCACAAAACTGTGAAAAGGTAAATATCTAAGTCCTTATTATTTCAACACGTCTACAACAGCCTTAAAGAACCCTACTTCCTGTCCCACATCCAGAAGTACCTTGTTGCTACAAGTGCTACAAATATGATAATGACCCTCTCCCTTGACTTCATTCATCCTTACAAATGAAATTACTTGATACATTAACTATTCCAAACCTCAATGTCTTCGTCAGTAAAACGGGACAAATAACTATTGCTGTAAGGATTATATAAGATCAAGTATATGAAGGTATTTGACATACTGCCCGAAGTACACAGTACATGCTTCGCTAACGTTTTTCCCTTTCGTGAAAAGAGAAGAGACATATGATTTTGCTCATTCTACAGCTGGTAAAAAGCATGGTTTGAAACGATGAAATGACTTCCTTTACTCACACATCAAGTGAGCAAAATAAGAAAAAAGGCTGTGTTGGGGCTTCCCTGGTGGTGCAGTGGTTAAGAATCCGCCTGCCAATGCAGGGGACACAGGTTCGAGCCCTGGACTGGGAAGATCTCACATGCCGCGGAGCAACTGGGCCTGTGCGCCACAACTGCTGAGCCTGCGCTCTGGAGCCCGCGAGCCACAACTACTGAGCTCTCAGGCCACAGCTACTGAAGACTGCGTACCTAGATCCTGTGCTCCACAGTGGGAGAGGCCACCACAATGAGAAGCCCACGCACCGCAACGAGGAGCGGCCCCCAGTCGTCGTAACTAGAGAAAGCCCACGTGCGCAGCAGCGAAGACTCAACGCAGCCAAAAATATAAATAAATAAATTTATTACAAAAAAAAAAAAAAAAGGCTGTGTTGAGTGCTTGCTCTGTAAATCTTTTAGTTTTGTTCAGGTTTTTTGTTACGATGATTTTCTATATTAGAAGTTTTGCTTTTCTTTTTTTACCTGCATAAATCCTTTGAGCGGGCTTATTGAGGTATTATATGTGCTACAATTTCTCCAAAACGTTTGCCAAACAGTCACAAAATATCCACTGACACATTCACAGAATTATTACAGATAATTATTTGACTAAATCCTTACCCAGTTCAATGTTCTGGGAGGTATCAGCTGTGTGGAGAGCCACCTCCTTGCCAGGTTTCAGTGTCCCATTAATGGGCATTCCTTTAACGTAAAAATCAAGTTCACAAGGTAGCAAGTTGCAGATTACCACTGTCGGCAGGAGATATATGGTATGCCCAGGCTGTCTGAAAATCTGTTTTGCACTATCAGAAAATATGTTGGAGGGCATGTAATCTGGATAATTCTCTTTCTTTATGGCCACACAAAACCTATGACGACAAAATGGTGTAAAAATCATCAGCTTGAATGAAGAGCTTGAATTTTTTTCTCCTTAGCTAAGTATGAGACAGGATAACATTAAAATGGTGCAATAATTTAGTAAGATATTTGCAGTTTTCAATCCAAACACATTCACTAAGGCATAATCAAATGACAATAAAACGTACAGATTTTAAATGTTCCGTCTGATGAATTTTGACAATTACAGACACCTCTATAACCATCACCCAAAATCAATTACAGAGTAGTTCTCTCAATCAATATCCCTTTCCAATCAATATCCTCTCCCATCATTCAAGCAACCACTTTCTGATTTATCATTATAAATTAGTTGTGCCTGTTCTTGAACTGCATATAAATGGAATGATACAGTATGTACTACTCTTTGTGTCTGGGTTTTTTTTGCATAACATTCAGTTTCAACAACATTCAGCCATGTTGTTGTATGCATCAGTATTTCATACGCCAATGTGTGAATATACCATTTTCTAAAAATTCATTATCCTGTTGATAACCAATTGGGTTGTATCTCCAGATCAATTTAGTGAGAATGGAAATCCTAACAATACTTGAGTCTTCCAATCCGTGAACTTGGTTATATCTTTCCACTTAGTTATTAGATTTTCTTTAATATCACTCAGCAAGGTTTTGTAATTTTTAGGGTAAAAGACTGGTACATCATTCCTTAGACTGATTCCTGAATAATTAAATTTTTTTTGGTGCTATTGTAAATGGTGTTTTTAAATCACACAGTTTTCAATTGTTCATGGCTAGAATATAAGCATATAATTATTGATTTCTATAGGTTGATCTTGAATCTTGAAATCTTGATAACTTTATTAGGTCTCACGCTTTTTTAAAAAAAAAATTTATTAATTTTCAAATGTTAAGCTAATCTTAACTGGGATAAACCACACTTGCTGGAAGCTATCTGATAGTATTTTGTTAAGAATTTTTGCATCTCTTCATGGGGCAATACTGGTTTGTAGCTTTCTTTTTTTTGATAGTAACTGTATCAGTTTTGGTATCAGGGATATGCTGGCCTCATAAAATGAGTCAGAACTATTCCCTCCTCCCCTACTTTCTGAAAGCGTCCGCAAAGAGCTGGTATGATTTTCTCCTTAAACATCTGGTAGAATTCACTAATGAAGTTATATGGTCCTAGAATGTTCTTTGTGTGAAAGTATTTTATTATAAATTAAATTTCTTTAATAGATATTGGGCCATTTGGATTTTTTGTTTCTTCTTTGTGTTACTTTTGGTAATCTGCGTTTTTCAAGAAATCTGTCATTCCGGTGTGGAATTTATTTGTATAAAATTGTTCATACATCTCCTTTTAATCCTTTTAATATCTGTAGGATCTATAATAATTTTCCATTTTTCATTCCTTATACGCTAATTTGTGTTTTCTCGCTTTTCATCATGACTGGTCTTATTAGAGGTTTATCAAATTTATGAATCTTTTCAAAAAGCCATTTTTGACATTGTTGATTTTTCTTATTGTTTTCTACTTCATTGATTTCCATACTTATTTTCTTTTTCTCTTCCTATTTCTTTGTGTTTAATTTGTTCTTCTACCTTAAGGTAGAAGTTTACATCAGTGATTTTACATCTTCCTTATTTTCTAATGCGAGCATTAAAAGCTATACATTTCCCTTTAGAACTGCTTTTGCTGCAACTCCTACATTTTAATATGTCCAGTTTTTATTATTATTCACTTTGAAATATTTCCTTTGTGATGTCTTTTTGACCATGGGTTGTTTAGAAATGTATTGTTTAATTTCCAAGTATCTGGGGGTTTTGTAAGCATCTTATTGTTTTGGTTTCTAGTTTAATACTATTATAATGATGATATACATTGTGTAGGGTTTCAATTCTTTAATATTTATTGATCTTTGTTTTATGGCCCAGTAGATGGTCTCTCCTGATGAATGTTCCACACATACTTGAAATGAATGTGCAATCCAGAATTGCTGGTTACAGTGTTTTATAAATGCCCATTGTGACAAGCTGGTTGACAGCACTGTTCAAATCCATTTATATCTTTATTGTTTTTGTTGGTTTGTTTTATAAATTACTGACGGGGAAGTGTTAAAGTCACCGATTTTGTCTGTGTATTTATCTGTTTCTCCCTTTAGTCTGTCAACAATTGGCAAATCTCAATAAAGGGTATAGTGGAATTCCTTACAGTCTTCTTCTACTCCTCTGTAAGTTTAACTAAGTGAATGCCTGTTTTTGCTATAAAGGAAACTAAAGCTGATCATCTCTAATCTAAATAAGTTTAAAGTCTAAGTTTAGAAGGATCTAACAATAGCAATCCAGTATTTTTTCTAACATATGACTTTAGTAACACATTACTTGTACTCTTCAGAAGAGGAAACAAGAGTCTAAATGATAACATAATTTTGTCAGAGTCCCCATGAAAAGTCGGCACTAGGTGCATGAACCTTCACCCAAACTCCTTTGAGTCATCTGAAAAACTCCCAACCCCAGGATTTTGCTTCCCAATTTAGGAATGGGAACTGGTCATTGTTTTTTCTTCCCTCCCTACATGTCTTCTCTTTATGCTGATGCAGACAGACCAGTTTCTAATCGTATATGTGTGAGCAGTGGGTTTGTGATTGCTTCTTCCATAAATATTAGATAAGTAACAGCCACGCTCCCGCCCACGGTTAACCCATGAATTCGTACGAACCTAACACTTAGGGAATAAAAGAACTTAAGGAATAAGAACTTTAGGGCTTTAAATAAGTACAACTGAATCACTGAGGGTCCTTAGAGAAAGAATGAAGAAAAAATGGCAAAATATACATGTCGCTGCTGTGCCACACATACCTGAAGAATCGGCTTTTTTCCGCATCCATAGAGTGGCACTCTCGTTTGCTGCTACTAACCTCTGTAGTCTTCACTACATTGGTCCAGTGAATAGGAGCCTTACAGAAAAACACACCCAGTCCTTTGGGCCGGGCCTGTAGCCGCCAAGAAGTGAGGTGTAAAGGCACGGCAAATGAATCACCTGGCATGATAGCGGGAAGGACCACGGGCTCTGCCACAGAAACACGTGTTAGCAGTTTCAGGAGTGGTTGCCCACCCCAAAGTCCATCTAGGGTAAAAGAAGGACAATGTCAAAACTTACTGTCTGGAGCGGATGGGCTGTCCAGTCTTAGTTCCATTGGCGTCTCAAGTCTGTTCTTCACAATGAGGGCCGATCGGACAGTGACCACTTTCCGAGCACTGCCTTCCATGGTCACTGCAAAGACGACCCGGACAGGCGGGAGGGAAGAGAACTGTGAAAAAGAGAGAAATAATAAAGAGTTTAGCTGTGCTTTTGAAAAACACGCAGAATACAATAATACCGACCAGAATGCCTACATCTAAAGCATCTTATTATTACTACAGCTCTTCAGTGAAATGAGTCATTAAGCCCTAAAACCACTCCACTTTAATAGGAGTGAATACCCTCTAAATACACACTACTGTAACAGCCAAGTCTAAAGAGTTGTTTGTATTGGTATGCCTTTCACAGGAAAAATAACTTTTTTTTCTAAATGTCATAAAATTTACTTGATAGGCCCATACACTATTTGTTGACATGCCTATAAAAGACCAACATTTGTATATCAAAGAACTTTAAAAACAAACTTCTTCTTCACAACAATTTTCTAAGTTCTGTTCAATAATCACTCTTTTTCTGAACGACACCAAGAAACTCAAGATAATGGAGGGAAATCACTTATTTACGGTCTTGGTTGGATGCAGCCACTACTTTCTTTTTGCGTATGTTCATTCACATATTCAAAACACAGTTTGTACTGCTACCATGTGCCAGGAATTTAGCAATTTTTTTTTAAGTATAAAATTCCACATTAGACCTAGAAACAAATGACAATGGAGACACGATGACCCAAAACCTATGGGATGCAGCAAAAGCAGTGCTAAGAGGGAAGTTTATAGCAATAAAAGCCTACATCAAGAAACAGGAAACATCTCGAACAAACAACCTAACCTTGCACCTAAAGCAATTAGAGAAAGAAGAGCAAAAAAACCCCAAAGCTAGCAGAAGGAAAGAAATCATAAAGATCAGATCAGAAATAAATGAAAAAGAAATGAAGGAAACAATAGCAAAAATCAATGAAACTAAAAGCTGGTTCTTCGAGAAGATAAACAAAATTGATAAACCATTAGCCAGACTCATCAAGAGAAAAAGGGAGAAGACTCAAATCAATAGAATTAGAAATGAAAAAGGAGAAGTAACCACTGACACTGCAGAAATACAAACGATCATGAGAGATTACTACAAGCAACTCTATGCCAATAAAATGGACAACCTGGAAGAAATGGACAGATACTTAGAAATGCACAACCTACCGAGACTGAACCAGGAAGAAATAGAAAATATGAACAGACCAATCACAAGCACTGAAATTGAAACTGTGATTAAAAATCTTCCGGCAAACAAAAGCCCAGGACCGGATGGCTTCACAAGGTGAATTCTATCAAACATTTAGAGAACAGCTAACACCTATCCTTCTCAAACTCTTCCAAAATATTGCAGAGGGAGGAACACTCCCAAACTCATTCTACGAGGCCACCATCACCCTGATACCAAAGCCAGACAAAGATGTCACAAAGAAAGAAAACTACAGGCCAATATCACTGATGAACATAGATGCAAAAATCCTCAACAAAATACTAGCAAACAGAATCCAACAGCACATTAAAAGGATCATACACCATGATCAAGTGGGGTTTATCCCAGGAATGCAAGGATTCTTCAATATACGCAAATCAATCAACGTGATACATCATATTAACAAATTGAAGGAGAAAAACCATATGATCATCTCAATAGATGCAGAGAAAGCTTTCGACAAAATTCAACACCCATTTATGATAAAAGCCCTGCAGAAAGTAGGCATAGAGGGAACTTTCCTCAACATAATAAAGGCCATATATGACAAACCCACAGCCAACATTGTCCTCAATGGTGAAAAACTGAAACCATTTCCACTAAGATCAGGAACAAGACAAGGTTGCCCACTCTCACCACTATTATTCAACATAGTTTTGGAAGTGTTAGCCACAGCAATCAGAGAAGACAAAGAAATAAAAGGAATCCAAATCGGAAAAGAAGAAGTAAAGCTGTCACTGTTTGCAGATGACATGATACTATACATAGAGAATCCTAAAACTGCTACCAGAAAACTCCTAGAGCTAATCAATGAATTTGGTAAAGTAGCAGGATACAAAATTAATGCACAGAAATCTCTTGCATTCCTATATACTAATGATGAAAAATCTGAAAGTGAAATTAAGAAAACACTCCCATTTACCATTGCAACAAAAAGAATAAAATATCTAGGAATAAACCTACCTAAGGAGACAAAAGACCTGTATGCAGAAAATTGTAGGACACTGATGAAAGAAATTAAAGATGATACAAATAGATGGAGAGATATACCGTGTTCTTGGATTGGAAGAATCAACATTGTGAAAATGACTCTACTACACAAAGCAATCTACAGATTCAATGCAATACCTATCAAACTACCACTGGCATTTTTCACAGAACTAGAACAAAAAATTTCACAATTTGTATGGAGACACAAAAGACCCCGAATAGCCAAAGCAATCTTGAGAACGAAAAATGGAGCTGGAGGAATCAGGCTCCCTGACTTCAGACTATATTACAAAGCTACAGTAATCAAGACACTTTGGTACTGGCACAAAAACAGAAATATAGATCAATGGAACAGGATAGAAAGCCCAGAGATAAACCCACGCACATATGGTCACCTTATCTTTGATAAAGGAGGCAAGCATATACAGTGGAGAAAAGACAGCCTCTTCAATAAGTGGTGCTGGGAAAACTGGACAGGTACATGTAAAAGTATGAAATTAGAACACTCCCTGACACCATACACAAAAATAAACTCAAAATGGATTAAAGACCTAAGTGTAAAGCCAGACACTATCAAACTCTTAGAGGAAAACATAGGCAGAACACTCTGTGACATACATCACAGCAAGATCCTTTTTGACCCACCTCCTAGAGAAATGGAAATAAAAACACAAATAAACAAATGGGACCTAATGAAACTTCAAAGCTTTTGCACAGCAAAGGAAACCATAAACAAGACCAAAAGACAACCCTCAGAATGGGAGAAAATATTTGCAAATGAAGCAACTGACAAAGGATTAATCTCCAAGATTTACAAGCAGCTCATGCAGCTCAATAACAAATAAACAAACAACCCAATTCAAAAACGGGCAGAAGACCTAAACAGACATTTCTCCAAAGAAGATATACAGATGGCCAACAGACACATGAAAGAATGCTCAACATCATTAATCATTAGAGAAATGCAAATCAAAACTACAATGAGGTATCATCTCACACCGGTCAGAATGGCCATCATCAAAAAATCTACAAACAATAAATGCTGGAGAGGGTGTGGAGAAAAGGGAACACTCTTGCACTGTTGGTGGGAATGTAAATTGATACAGCCACTATGGAGAACAGTATGGAGGTTCCTTAAAAAACTAAAAATAGAACTACCATACGACCCAGCAATCCCACTACTGGGCATATACCCTGAGAAAACCATAATTCAAAAAGAGTCATGTACCAAAATGTTCATTGCAGCTCTATTTACAATAGCCAGGACATGGAAGCAACCTAAGTGTCCATCATCGGATGAATGGATAAAGAAGATGTGGCACATATATACAATGGAATATTACTCAGCCATAAAAAGAAATGAAATGGAGGTATTTGTAATGAGGTGGATGGAGTTAGAATCTGTCATACAGAGTGAAGTAAGTCAGAAAGAGAAAAACAAATACAGTATGCTAACACATATATATGGAATCTAAGGGAAAAAAAAAAAAAGGTCATGAAGAACCTAGTGGCAAGATGGGAATAAAGACACAGACCTACTAAAGAATGGACTTGAGGATATGGGGAGGGGGAGAGTTGAGATGTGACAGGGTGAGAGAGTGGCATGGACATACACACACTACCAAATGTAAAATAGATAGCTAATGGGAAGCAGTCACATAGCACAGGGAGATCAGCTCGGTGCTTTGTGACCGCCTGGGGGGGTGGGATGGGGAGGGTGGGAGGGAGGGAGATGCGGGAGGGAGGAGATATGGGGATACATGTATATGTATAGCTGATTCACTTTGTTATAAAGCAGAAACTAACACACCATTGTGAAGCAATTATACTTCAATAAAGATGTTTAAAAAAAAAAAAAATTCCACATTAGGTATACCAAAGAGAAGGTTTCTAAAACTATTATTCTGAGTATCCAGAACATATTGATACTGCTTGTTTATTGGAGAAACAAATGACACAACATCCAAGCTTTCCATACTGCCAGTTTTTTCATTAAAGCAAACAATATGTGAAAACCAACCTAATAAACAATCAAATGACAAGCTCCATGTTTTGAACCAAAGTTTCTAGAACGTCCCAATGAAAAGGCAAAGTACAGTCTTCTAGGGTGTTACTAGAGGGACACAATCATCACCAAAGCTTCCAGTGACCCAGCCCAGTAAAGCCCCAGGAGAGCCAAGGCCCAATAACAATTGTTTTAAATCTTGATCTTGTTGCCTCTATGCTTATCTGAAATTTCACATTTTAAAACTTATTAGCCTCAGGGAAAAGAAATTATAAGCAAAAACCTCAAAAAAGCATTTTAATGTCATCCTGTGGTGACGTTTCAAAAATGAGATGTGGGAAGAAAAAATCTATTTTTCATTCTTAGTTATTTTCATGACCTTTGGGCCAAAACCTATAAAATATGTATAGCCATACAAAGGTTAATTTATATTTAACTTGGAGAGAAAAGGAGACCTTGGACTAAAACATTTGCTTTTTGTTCTCCTTCCCTGTAATATTCAGTCTCACATACTAAGTTAGGTGACAACATTTTCTTGCAAGTTCTTGTAAAAGGAAGGAAATCATTAATAGAAAAGGAAAAAGATAAATTCCAATCATAAGAGTCCAGTGGTCATCAAGAACTATGTGTGTAAACAGAGTGACACAGGAAAATCATACTCACATAAACCTGGGGATGGATAATATTTGTCCTACTGCTTGGGCTGCCAATCTAAGAAAGATTCCAAAAGTCAGAGATTCAGTACAGACCTAAGATAACAGGCATCGTTAAATTCAATGACAATGTAAGTTGCTTGAAAAGGTGGTTTTATAAATACTCTTAGGTAAAGTGTGTTCTACTATGAAAAGAAAACATCTTGGAAAAAATGGCAACAGCAATATTCATTTTACAACCATTCAGTATATACAAAATTTCTCCAGAATGCATCCATAAAATAGAAAGGTATCTCTGGGGGGGGTGGGGAATTAGTCCTTTTATTACTGGACACGAACTTAGGCAGAAAAGTAACTTTGAAAGAAAGTTTCTTTTTCTAAGAAACTTGGGGCACAAGAGAAGAACAATGAAAAGAGCAGTGCCCTCCAAGAATATATTTCATGAAGCAGCAAGCATGAGGAAAGCTACAGTATCTCTGCAAATCTGTGCTTTCCTATTCATCCCTGGCTACTCAAAACTGAGCACAGTTACCCCATGAGTATGTGGCAAGAGCACCCGTGGTGGTCTTGTCAGCTAGGATGCCAGCCTCTGCCTGCACATTCTAGTCAGGGATGCCACACTCCCCAGGCTGGCCCTCCAACCCCTAGAACTACAGGCTGGGGTAAAATCAGGGCAAGGGTGTGTGAGAGGATGCATGACCAGAAAATAAACAACAGTGGACATCTATCTTTATGCCGGAGAGGAGAATTTGGAGACACGGAGCTAGAAGGATCAAGGAGCAGCATTATAAAAGCGTAAAGAAGACAGTGTATAAAGGAAGCATAACAATATGTGAAATAAAGCCAATATATGTTTGGCAAACTTGCAAACTGCCGGTTGGCCCGGGTGAGTATAATGTGGATCTGCACAGGTTGGATAATATGTGTTCATGCCAATCTTAGATCTTGTTTCTCTACTAAAACTAACCATTGGCTGGTTTATCTACATAGTGATTACCAATGCCCATGACTGACCCAAATAATCTTGGGTATTCCTTCTAGTGCTAGGAAAAATGAAGAACAAGAAAATGTCACTAGAGCAAGGCTACTACAGGCCTGTCTGACGGCCTGGCTTTAAGGGGGTGTGGCTAGGGCACAATCCTGCCACTGAACACGCTTTCCACAGCCGCGCACCGTAGAGGAAGAGGAATTCTTATCTGGCGCAGCGTATCGGAAAAAGGTCCCGACTTTGTCCACTGACACTGGGCTCACTTGCTCCCAGCCATTCACTCTCACTTGCAGTTGATGGATCCGGAGGTCATGGGTGTGTCTGTCAGGCAGAACACAGAAAGAGACATTAAGCACAATCCTATCCAGGGAAGAGAAGTAGAAGCAGAGCCTGAAATCGGATTTACGATATAATAACATAAAAACCCAGTTGTCTAAATAAGCCTTTCGGTGATTACCTAACGCAAGGGAAATCAAGAGGATATTTTAACTGAGTCTTACACTTAAAACAAAACTGCAAGATCTATAAAGCCTGAGCAAGAGTGGCATCTGCCCTCCCTTTATACAAACCACGTGAATCCTGTGAACTAGCTCAGGTCTGTCCCCCATCGACCCCTACCTCAAACTTTATGAAATGACATCAGCTAAAAGTGGTTCAGTGGGGTAGTAGAAATGCTGTGCTAGCAATTTAATCACATAACCATACTCTTGGAAATGCCTAAAATGACGTTTTCTCCTTGGTTCTTCTGTGGAATCTCCTGCTTCTCTCAGAACCACAGTCAGTCGCTGGGCTTTGGTCCTACAAGACTACGGACACGGTAATGAGAGACGGAGCCCGCAGGGTTTCCGGGCTGAAGTGCGCAGCTGAAACTGCAGTAGAAGGCAGTGGGCAGGACAGGAGGAACAGGAGGAAACTGCACATTTAATTCTATTTTTAGATTTTGCCTAATTCAAGCCAGAAGCCTGAAATGGGGAAGTGGATTTGAGGCTGACAGGAAGGAAAGGGGGGACGGAGGCAGGGCATGGGGGACAGAATGCCAAAGGGGGAAACACCAGAGAAGGCATTTACTTCGATGAATTCAAGCAGGCAGGTGGGACTTGAAATGGGTTACAAAACGTAGAAACTAAAACAGAAATGACAAAAAGGCCAAACCCCTTCTGATACAACTGAGGCAGTGCTTATTAAGAAATACAGTGAACAGTTCTATAATTTAGCTTCTCCAGGAACCGTGTAGAACAGAAAATTGCTCACCACTCATCCCTGGAAATTCTAATGTGGCTTCCAGGTACATGTGCCCAGCACAGTGATTTTTTTTTAAAACTATTTTTTTCCTGGAAAAATCACTGGAGGCCCCCAAGTTCAGAACTCGTGCTGCTAGGGAGTAATGTGCGCCAGCGCAGAGCTGTACAGAAGGAGGAAGTGTTTGAGGAGCAGGTTTGCACACAAAGAATTAAAGCACCACGAACGCATGTGACCATAGAAGGCTGAGGCCAATCTCTTACATTTGAGATAATGAGGCTCAGACACTAAAATCTTAACCTATTTGTTATCCACTGGACGGCCCTTCCACTTAAAAATGTGTGCATATAAAAGAACATTCTATTACATATTTTATGATCTCTCGGTAACTAGACACAACGTTCTTTCACATTTATTCCCATCCTTTGGCTGGCGATTTTGAGTGTATCAGTGAGCGGTCTCCCTAGGTGAGTTATTCTCTCCTCCTTAGAATCAGAGTATCTTATCATTATTGGCTCTGCTTCCTGAAACCATCTGCCTGCTAAAAGTGTTGTGGCATATGTGTATCCTAAAATTGAAATCAACATGCTCTGTTAACCTTTAATAATACCATGTCACCACTCCATCACGCAATGCACTGGAGGGTTATGATCTGTCTATGCTTCAACCAAATTAGTTACATGGAACACACCAGTTATCACCTCACATGTCAAATAAAAGGATGATTAATGGAAAGAAGTGTATTTCCAAGACAGTCATTATATTTTTTAAAAGGAAACACTGATTTTCTAAATACCTTTTAAAAATAAAACATTAAAATCATTAACAAAGGGAAGTGAAAAGGCAAAACACTAGGGACAATCATTTTTTTCTTTTTTGGGGGGCAAAGAGTAAACCATGCCTTACCTGTGCCTTAGCTTTCCTCTTGCTTCAAATTCAAAGGGAATCTCTTCACCCGTGAGGACTTCCCGCCACTCACTAACATTGTGAGCATCGTCAAGAAATGTTCCATTCCCTTCTGGAACCACCCCTGGACTCCCGCTGTGAGACAGTGCAGCCCTGGAACCAAATCAGACAATACCAGCTAGGCCCCCTTTCTCTCCACCTCCCTCTCACACAGAGCTCAGGGCTGGAAGCAGAAACCCTCCCAGAATGCAACTCACAGGCATAACCTGGCTGCAAAAGAGGACCTAAAAGGTCAGTTACTCAAGTTTTCTTCACGATCGATCACAACTTCATGACCGAAACTTTAGAAACAGCTAAAAGCTATCACTGCATAGTCACCTGCCACCAGCAGCAGAGTCTGGTACACCGAGGGTGATGTAAACTAGTCATGACTTTTAACAGTAGTATTTAAGTGACTATCTAGAATTTAACAGACCTGAATTGTTTTTAAGAAACAAAGATGTCTCCTCTAGAGCATTCTCATACTTGGTGGAGGTGGGAGAAATATGGTCTCAAATCAGCTGATTCTGTTACACATTTCATACACTTTATTACCTAAGCTGGAAAGGTCAGCCTGCATTTGGAAAGTGGAGCCAAGGTCTAAGCAGGCAGAAGGTTGTTAGAGAACGTTCTCACTTGGCTTAGGTAGACTCTCATTTGTTCTCCGAACTCCACCCAGGTCCATCTGGACTCAAGTGTGTTTTAGGTTTGGAAGATAGTTCGGGGTGGGGGGGAGAGGGGATATGAGAGGTGTTTTCAAGCCCTTTTGGAAGAAAAATGGGCAAAACATTTGGCTTAATAACCATATACAGCTTGTTTTAAAAGGGGGAGTAGAATGGGGACCGAGGAGAAAGGGTGGAATGACTTTTGTTTCACATCCTTAATTTGCTCAACTTTTACTTTAAAAACAAATGGATACCAGGATCAAGATCACAATTTGGATACTTCAGACTCAAGACCTACTTCTCTGACTACAGACTCGACATAGAACCAGAACCTCCAACATAAACCTCAGCAAGACAGCAAGCTATTGATTCAAATACAATCAATCCCAAGAGCCTCAAGGAGGCCCCACCTTACTCTGCTGGGCTGGTACACAGGAGCCTGTGGTGGCAGAGATGGCTCCAGGTGACAGATTCAGTGTTCCTTACCTGGTGGGCGTGGTCGTCAGGGTGGCAAACCACAAAGTGCAGCCCGTGTGATTCCTCAGAGCAAAAGGGACGAACGGCTGCCGGCGTTTTGGGGCCTTCATCTCTGCTGTGAGCAAACAGAAGGCCGTCAGCATGTGCCCTGGCCCGTGCGGCAGAGACCCTCCCCATACCTGGAGACAGTGCCCAAAATTGTCTCTGTGCAAAGGAGCCGAAGGTGGAGAGGAAAAAAAGGAACCACCACAGGTGTGTTGAGAGGCCAAGTGGGATGTCTCCATGTATTCTGCCGCCTGCTACGAGATGACTCGGTCCCCCTGACAACTGACTGTGATGCATCACGACTCTCACCCCACAATTCTCCCGTGACTCTTATGGGCCTTATCTCAGAAAAGGGCATCAGACCTAATACGGCTGGCATCAGGAAAGAAAGAGAAATGGATCCCCACTACTCCCAAGAAATACAGTCTAAATGGACAACCTAAATTGCGGCAAGATAGATCACGTGTACTTGTATCACTTTGTCCAAAACACTGGTACTTTAAGGAAGCCTCCTTTTATATAAGAGTTACACTTGAGTCATATTATGCATATTATAACAAAATGAAAACATTCTTTCCTCTTCTATGAATAGTTGTGGGTTTTCCTCCTTGGAAGATCAAAAATATACTACCCCAAAGCTATTTAAATAAAATTTTTAGCTCATTTTTTTTACACAGGTATCACCACCATCTGCTATCAGGCGGGGACTATGGAGACTACAAGAGGAGCGCAAAATATGATTTCCTTCACAAAACAGCTTCTCATCAGGGAAACTGGAAAGAAACACTGATCAATACAAGACGGTAAGTAATCAAATTCTAGGGAGAGTTTGACCTGACTCTAAACACCGTAAGCAGTCAGAGGGGAGAGGCTGAGGAAGGCTCTCCGGTGCCCGGGCTGCCCGGGGACCCGCCAGCCCGCGGCCTGCTGCACGCTCCTGAGAGCAGAGAGGCCCCCGGCTCCTTCCAGGGTCTGCATTTCCTCTACTGGCCACACAAAGAAAGAGGGAGGTGGCAGCAGGAACCACAAAGGAAGCAGCAACGCAGTGCCCGGAGCCTCCTGGCTGATGTGCTCAACAACACCACATGCCCCACCAACAAAAAAGGGCGAGGCCCAGTCTTACTGTATGTCTGGCTTTAAAGCACAAAGACAGCCCGAGAAAGACCGGGACCCAAATGGCCTGCAGCTGTGGAGAAAATGACATCTAGAGGTGACTGCAATCGCCAACTGAGAACACTATAGCAAAATTCAATTCGTCTTCCAGGACCGCATGTTTCCTGCCAGTGAAATGAAGAAGGCAAAGTGCACCAGGGCCTGCCTCTCCCACTTCTCGAGAACAGCACAGGGCAATATCATAAGTCAGCGTCATGTCTTTTAAAAAGTAATCACATTTTTGTTTTCCCTTTGTAGCTTCTAAAGTTTTCAGAAGTTAGTGCTCTGAACACTGCACAACAAGCCACTTCAGGTTCAGGCAAGTTCTGTTTTGGTAAGAACAGCAGCTCAGGGGAGTCTTAACAAATGAGTAGTCTCCAGCGTGTCCCACAATTTTGTGATTAGCTTTTAGAGACACCCCAAATACATATAAAGATAATCTCTGCCTAGAATATGCCCATTTCTCACCCCAATGGCCTCACTTAGTTTCCAAGGTTTGCTTTAAAAAAAAAAATTAGTGTTCATCAAGTTGAAAATTAAGGAGTAGCTGTGAGGCTGCGGACAAGAGCAGAGGGGGAGTAAAAACTTAAGAGCTGTCAGCAGGGTAAACAGTGTTCACTGTGGCACCTTGAAAGGCACCTCCCTCTCCACAAGCAAAGAGCTGCTCTGCTTTATTACAGGAGATAAAGGGCCCAGGAGGAAAAGAAGCCAGATGTGCTTTCATATCCCACTGTGAGCCAGACTCAAAGTTTCCATTTGCAAATTAGATTTAAAAAGAACAGGTGGCAAACAGCTTTGATCACATTGTAACACAGAATAAAGTGCTAGGAATCCATATAAAGATATTCACAAGTGTATTGCTTTGGAATTAAGTAGGCTGGGTAGGCACACTGCTAAGGTCCCCAAGCTTCTTGTGTGGATTACACATACCAGCAGAGACCTCAGCAACCTGCCTCTCTGAGGATAAAAATACACGGAGTGCTCACAAATCCAAACTCAACACCAGGGGACAGATCTGACACCTTCCACACTAGGGTCCAAATCAACTGTGTACCTGCCTTGGGCACAGCACCAGAGAACAAAATCCCCAAGTCTGGACTTCCCTGGTGGAGCAGTGGTTAAGAATCCGCCTGCCAATGCAGGGGACGTGGGTTCGAGCCCTGGGCCGGGAAGATCCCACATGCCACGGAGCAACTAAGCCCGTGTGCCACAACTACTGAGCCCGCGCTCTAGAGCCCATGAGCCACAACTACTGAGCCCACACGCCACAACTACTGAAGCTCCTGCGCCTAGAGCCCGTGCTCCGCAACGAGAAGCCACCACAATGAGAAGCCCGTGCACTGCAACAAAGAGTAGCCCCTGCTCGCCACAACTAGAGAAAAGCCCGCACACAACAACGAAGACCCAATGCAGTCAAAAATAAATTAATTAATTAATAATTTTTTTAAAAACTTAAAGAAAAAAAAAAAGAACTCCCCAAGTCCACCAAAGAGAACAGTATTCCCTGGTGGCCTCAGAAAACCTCCTCTAGTGACCAGACCTAATTGGTTCATAGGCTGAAACCCCAAGCTCCTCATGTCCAAGTTCAGCTTAAATGGCTCCACCTAAGGAAATGTCTGCTCCTGCGGATTCGCTCCCCAGGGCAATGTGGCCGTTATAAACAGTGCGGGTTCTTATGCTATGTAAGCAGCTCAGCCTATCAGAAAGGACCTGGCTTGTAAATCATGAGAAATAAAGTCCCAGGTCTGCTACTAGCCAGTCATGTGAATGGAGGCAAGTTACTTAGTCCCTCTGAGCTTCTGTCCCCATGCTAAAAAGGAATAATGCTTTGCTTAGCCTGAAAGATGAAATAACAGATATAGAAAAGCTGAGAAGCATCAATCCATGGATCCTGGGCCTTGTGAGCCCTCCCCACAAACACCCATCCTGGTAAAACCTTTCAGAAAAAAAACATAATACTGCCGCCACACATTAATATCCCTGTTCTGAACTCCTAGTAGAGGAAGCTCAAAAGGCCCTTTTTACAAAATATACCATGACCCGGGATCTGGTGGTGTTAGCCAAGCATGAACATAAATCATTCAAATTAAATTGCACTCCTTCAAACAAATGAAGAACTGAACATCTTGGGATTCTAATTCCTTGATGTTTATGATGTTTTCCTCTCGTATTCACTTACCAGTCAAATTCTCAAGGAACCTTAAAGGATCAGAGATATAAACAAAGAACATTCTCTTTTCTACCTCCTAAGAACCTCAATTCACTTCTAAAGAAAGTAAGATTTGTGTCTAAGCAATTATTTACTGGAAATTTTTTTCTTAGCTCTATTCCTGATCTTTATAGCTCCTATTCCACGAGCCCCTTGCATTACCACAAGAATAACATTCACTGAGTATTCTATAAACAAAGACTTGTAGCACTGCTTGATGGAGGAGGGTTTTCTTCCATTCATTTGCTTTTCAGTGTGAGACATCACCTCTAACTGACATTGGATGTTTCTGCATCATTCACTGTGAAGTTGATTCCATTTCCACTAAGGGTTAAAGCAGATGGAAGAGACAGAATAAGAATCAGCACATCACTTCCTTCTGATATAAGATGCCACTTTGTCCATTAGTTGGAAATGATCTTTCCTGTTACTAAAGCAAAGTATTCACAACTGGGTATACCCCCATTCAGGTCCCGTATTCACACAAAATCGATGTACAAGGCAGTTCTTAAAACAGGAAAATAAAGCAAGCCCTCGCTTGGCTATACTGTACCTCTAGCATAGATCTGGTGCTCTAGGTTAGTCAGACTGGCTGTACTCCTAGTTCTAAGGTAGACAAGGGGGAGGCCTGGTAGACAGGAGAGACAATGTTAGAGCATGAGAATCAATATAGTGAAAAAGAAGACTCATCTCCAAAACATAAGCACAAATAGAGTACATTACAAAAATAGCAAGCATCATGCACTTATAGGCTCATTCCTTTGGTGACTACTAAGAGCCAAGGAGGTACCTGACAAGGTGAGCAAGACAGTTTTTATGCTGGCGTTTACTGTGGAGGCTGTGCTAACAGAGCATGCTCCTTTTTTTCTCAATCGGGGAAAGAAAATGCACTCACAGTCACTTGAACACAATGACAAGCCTTTTGAGGATTTTTAATTTAAAGCATGTATGTTCTCACATGGCATAGAAAAGTTACCAAGAGCAATCAGTACAGATTTTAGTGGGAGTTGCTCCGTTCCAATTGGAAAAGGCAGTAGCAGTAGAATGCTAATCCCCCACGGGTCTCAAAAATTCAAGGGAAGGAATCAGTCTGTGTTCCAAGTTTCAACAATCTCTTCTGAGGAGATATCTCATGGTATTATTTATATTATACATTAAACATGGAAGCTTTTAGAATTTTTTTTTTTTTTTTTTTGGTATTTCCACAAAATGTCCTTGAATACAAAACTAATGAACTAATTAAGGTGCCATACCATCCAGGTGTACTTGCAGAATCTCAGCCCTTCCTGAACAAAGCCAATAATTATGTCAAAAACTAGGCCATTATTTTCTTTCCCCTGCTAAAGGAACAGTAAGAAATCAGCAGCTCCCTTAGGCTGAATTTCATATTAAGAACATCTAAGTCAAGGGCTCATTTTGAAGCTGGCCTGAATAAAATACACAAATTTGGGGGGAATGTGACTAAATATTCTTAAATAAGAGCTGAAGGTTTGTGACCAGTTCAACAAGAGTCAAACCTCCTGACTTTCAAAACGAATGCCCAACAATTATTTTAGTAGGCCTAGTAAGAGAATACAATCCCATCTGCTATTCTACCATCCCAGATTTCTTAATAAGTAAAGAGGTTTGGAAATTTAGGTATGTTCGCATATGCCTAATTAAAAAGATTTATTACACCTTTATAAGCCTAAGTAACCATAAAGATCTGTAAGTAAATAAAAATCCAGATTTAATTTAGCAGGCATTTAACATAGATAAGGTAGCTTATTAACTATAAAAAAAGAGGAGATGTTAAAATAAAGAGGGAGGGGAGCGGTGGGAGAGGGACAAAAGAAAACTCCTTCATCAGAATCCTGAAGATTCGGCCTTCCTAGTGTTTGCACTGAGTCTGGATTTAAGATCCCTCTGCATGAATAATGTTTTTAGAAACACATTCTCTAGGACACATTACATATTACAAAGATTATTCAGAGTCTTCTGGGTAGACTACGTTACATTCTCTTGACACACAAATTGGGAAGGTTAGAGGAGGAGCCAGAATTGAAGCTGATGATATCTGAAAAGCCCTGGCTCCTAAGCAATGGCCTTGAGACTCACAAGCAACAGCCTGGGAATACAGAGAGCAAGCAGAGCTGACGTGTCCTTGTCCCTCCTTCGAGAAGTACAAGGCAGATAGAAAGTCCATTTATACACCCTGAGGAGAGACGAACCAAATACTTCGTACACTAAGAAAATCCATCTTCCCATGACACGTTTGCAGACCAGATGGAACAGTTAAGTATTCATGAACTATGTGAAGTCCAGCCAAAACTCCCCAAAGAAACCACACTGAAAGAACTGGGGCTGAGTTGAATTTGGATGACAATGGCTTGTGGAACAACTAAGGACCATGCAGTTGGCCATCACAATCTCCCCAGCTCTGAGGAAATCAGAGCTCCATGGCGAAGCATTAAATAAGGAAAGAAAACATCGTTAACAGAGAACACACTGACTCCTCTTTCTTCAAGAGGCTGGGTATTCAATTCTCTTCTACTTTATAGTACAGGGCCCCCCTTTAAACACTTGCTTCCACGTGGGAGCCTGCCCTCCCTCTCTTCAAGAATATATCCAATCTATCTCTAGATTTAGAAAACTGAAAAGATGTTCTTAAAGATCCAGACCAAAAGTCCAATCAATTAAAATGTTCTGATGAGTAAAACACAAACTGACCAATGGCCACTCCTGATGCATCTTCAGGTGCCCCAGTTCATGTGCCACATGACCAGAACTTAGGAATTGCATACTGCAGGTCCTTCCTCTCCCACAATGGTGAAATTAGAGCTCATATTAAGAGCTCAGCGTTTTGTGCCAGAAAAAATGTCCCTTCCAAAGACTAAAACAGAACTATAGAAGACAGTCAGAATTTCCTGTAGGTTTTTCCATAGAAAATGATGGTTCTACTTGAATTTCTCAATGAAACATGGCTCTGTAGGTCAAAGGTGATTTAGTCAAACATCTGTAGAGAAAAATCTTACTTTGTCCGAAGCATGGGGGATCCACTGAAGAGCCCATCCAGTCTTCCGACGTGGCTGAATCTATTTCCTTGTCCTGTTTACAGTAATCTGCCATCCACGATTCCTTGGTACTTACATATTGGTCTAGAAAAAAGTCCCCAAAGATAATTAAGAACAGAAGTAGAAAAGATTGGGTGTTCAAGTCAGATGACTTCAATTCAGCAAAACAAGCTTTTATCGAATGTCTGACTAAATGCTAGGCACCACACTGGATCCTGAGAAAGCTGGTCCCCTGAAGAACCTCGTGCTCCACTGGAAGAAATTAACATTAACAAAACAACCATCATCACACTATCCCACAATGTGAAAGGAGCTAAAACAAAGATACAAATAAAATGCTATGGGAGAACATAACAGGGGAAGATTTATTCTGCTTTGGCAGAAGTGGAAGAATACACACCAAAGCGCATGGCAATCTTCAGAGAGGTAAGGACCTTTGTTCTGGGTCTTGAAGAATAGGTAGGGTTACCAATAGGATTAGGGATACAGGGACGCTCCAGGCAGAGAGAACAGCATATGCAAAGACTTCAAGACATGAAAGTACATGGCACGTTCAGGGAACACTGAATACTTTGGTGTGACCTGGTACAACATACTGGGGTACAGGGACATAGCAAAGTCTAGAAAAGAGAACAACTTGCTTTGTGAAGAGCATGACATGCCATGCTAAGGGGCAGGGTTTGGAGACAGAAAGACCAGTTAGGAGGCTATTTAAAAAACCACCAAACTCAGCAGGCTGAAATCTAGCTGTCAACTGTCCAGGAGTGGTTTTACTTTTTTGAGAGGAGAATTATAACGGGAAGAGCAAAATAATTACACACCACACTTGGATAAAGACCTTTTATACTAATTAAAGTACTACACTTTTTATTTATTTTTTTAAATTAATTTTTATTGGGAGTATAGTTGCTTTACAATGTTGTGTTAGTTTCTACTGTACAGCAAAGTGAATCAGCTATACGTATACACACATCTCCTCTTTTTTTGGATTTCCTTGCCACTCAGCCATAAAAAGGAATGAAATTGGGTCACTTATAGAGTACTATACTTTTTAAAACAAGAATGATTAGTTTCTGTTTTTCAGCTCCAATATTTAGCTACAGAAATGATATTTATTTAAACACTAAGAGGTCACAGCAATTGTTTCTGGGTTTCAGCACAATTTTAGGAAGAAGGAATTAAAGGTTAAAAAAAACCAGTTTTACCACTGACAAGAACACTTTTTGGAAGATATTTTTAATTAGATACTCATCAGAAATATCAATAGAACTCTTTTGAGGTTAGCTCTCGTTTACTATAGCTTTTCAAAGAAGAGTCCCAAACTTTATCTAAACTTCCAGATGAACAGATTATATAAGAAATAACATGGGGACCAAAATAATATGGAAGAATCATGAGATCAACTAACTATTACGTTGGTGAAATTAATGAAATGTGTAAAGGTAAAACAGTGGTTTTAAAATCTGGGGATCAATGAACTTACAGTCTCATTTCACAATACATTCTCTCCATCTTAGTCGGACATGGAATAAGCCAATGAATATTCTATGAGCCTCAACCCAACACATACACTGAAGAAAGTTCATAGATTTTCAATACAGTATGCCCTCCATATCTGTGGGTTTTGCAGCGGATACAGAGGGCCAACTGTATTCATTGTACTAGGCCATTTTATTACAAGGGACTTGAGCATCCACAGATTTGGTAGGGGGTGGTGAGGGGTATGGGGTGTGGTGCTGGAACCAATCCCTTTGGATACTGAGGCACAACTGTAGTATGTGTTATCTATCACTCAGAGATAACTACAGTGTTACAAAAAATCAGATCCTGTAGATCAGTAACTCAAAGAGTTGAGTGTAGTTTTCATAGTGAAAGTAGGCACTACCTGACTGTATGATAATGTTACTCTTCTTTTGATATAAAGACAAGTATAGAGACAAGATTCTGACACACTACATCGAATCCAGGAGTGTACATTTCAGTGTTGTCAAAGAAACTTTCAGAACACACACCATTAGCTTGGCAACCCTTTAACTCAGTGATTTTCAGAGTTAGGTCAACATGATACTTGATGGGAAACAGCACAAGCAACCTACCCTGCTACAGACAATCAAAATTATATCTTTTAAGAATTATTCTGTGTATAGTCTGAGAGAAATGAATCTAAACTCACTTCTAGGACATTTAATAAGTCCCAGTGACCAAGCATCATGGGGAGAAAGTTCGTCATGGACATGAATGTTTCCCATGTAGTCTAAGCTCTTGCTTGATCACTGAGAGGATTAATATGGGATGCCACCTCCAGAGCTATGGGTTGAGAAGCATTATGAGGCCAGGTTAGGGTTTATCAGGAAAGCAGCCATGATGAGTAAACTGTCTGGTATGGGCCCAAGTACTTGCTAAACCAGGATTAACAGTCTTCCAGACAAGGGACTTACGCACAGAAAGGTACCAATGTTCTAAAGACAGCTTTCCACTCACCAATTAGTACAGAGGTGATATTGATATCCAAACGGTGTTTGGCCTTGGCTTCCAGCTTCAGCCGAGGAGGATGGAGACGACTAGCTGCCTGCTGTTGCCAGGATACAGAGCACGGCCAGGGCTCAATAAATGGCTCCCAGCCTAAAAGAACACAGGAAATAAGACATCTGCTCAGCAGATATCAAGAGTTTACAGGGGAACACCATTCACAAATGCTCAGCAAGGACATACTATAGCTAATAGCTTTCTATTTCCAACTTGATTTCACAATGGAAACACCATCTTTAGCTGCAGGTCACCTTACAAATGTCTGTGCTGTCTCAAGGACATGAGTACAAGAGCACACATGCACCCCAACCATGGTCTCCCAGAGGTGGGAGGAAGGAAGGCAGGGGGTATGTGCCCTCTTCTATTTAAGAGCAGGCAGGACCTGTTTTTGATATATTCAAGTAGAAAAAAGTGTCTCAGACTCAGGTTGGAAGAATAGTGTCAGCGGCTGAAGTAACTATTAAATTTGATTACCCTGCTTACATCAAGAACCCATTGGCTGAATAAATAGGTATACTTGAAATTCATTAACTTAAATTTTTCCAAATTTTTATTTTAAAACGTGTCATATGTACAGAAGTTATATATAAACAACATACATGTATGGTTTAAAGAATAAAATTACTGCAAGCTCTCACGTACTCACTATTCAGCTTAACAGAAAATTATATGTGCCTTTGAAGCCCCTGAGTACCACTCCCCACCAAACCTCTTCCACCCGACTCCAACTAACCATTAGCTTGAATTTTTAATCATTTCCTTGCTCTTTATACTTCTACCACCTATGCATACATTTCTTAAGAATACATAGTTTGTCCTGTTAGGGATCTTCACATAAACAGAATCCAACAGTGTGTATTCTTTTTTTTTTTTCATTTATTTATTTATTTGGCTGCATCGGGTCCTAGTTGCAGCACGCGGGATCTTTCGTCGTGGTGTGTGGGCTCTTCCTTGTGGCGTGTGGACTTTTCTCTAGTTGTGGCACGTGGGCTCTAGAGCACACGGGTTTAGCTGCCCCACAGCATGTGGGATCTTAGTTCCCCGACCAGGGATCGAACCCGCATCTCCTGCATTGGAAGGGGGATTCTTAACCACTGGACCACCAGGGAAGTCCCTGTGTGTATTCTTTTGCAAGTTTCTATTTTTGCTCAATAGCATTCTTTGAGATTCACTCACATTGATGCCATGTAGCTGTGGTACATTATTTTCACCACTGAACTGTAATCCACTTACAAACATACCAGTTTATTTATCTATTCTACTGCTAAGAGACATTTCACTGGATTCCAGTTCTGCCGCTATTAGGAGGACCACTCTGGAAGCAGTCTTGTACTTGTTTCCTAGTACTCACAGACAGGAGATTCTCTAGGGTACAGATCTAGAAGAAGTATATTGAAGGATTGCCGAGTATGCTTCTAAGTCATGTCAAACTGTTTTCCAAAGTGGTTGTCCCAATTTACAATTCTGACAGCAGGAAATAAGAGTTCTAGGGCTCATATCTTCACCATACTTAGTAGTGTCACACTTCCTTTTTGCCAGTCCATTGGGTGAGAAAAATGGTATCTCACTGTAGTTTTAAAGACAACTTTTCAAGGCCAGTTAATTTCTAACAGTTTTCTAAATACCCTCCATCAGCCATAGATGAGGCGATTTACCAACACAAATCCAATCCAACATGTAGCATAATGTCGGTACATTCATCTCCTCACACCATTTAGCACTAGTGACATGAATGTGTTCATGCAACTTTAAAAGTAAGCAATAATTGCTTTGGGAAAATAAATGATTCTCAAAAAAATAGCTACCATATGCCCTGTAAAACTTTCTCTTAACTAGCAAGGCTTGGGCCATTATTCTAAAGTTAAACATTTTGAACAATTAGGAAATAAGAGTGTTGCCTTTAAGTGAATCCAGATCAGAGAGGGGAGAATGTTAACTAACATATAAAATCGAATGTGACACGTACTCTAGAACAATCAGCAGCAGCACAACACACTGGAAGCTTAACTTTCCAATGACATCAAGGGAGCAACCCCTCTTCGACACAACTTGGTTTACTCCACCCACACCTATGAAGAACTCTCTTAAGGCAAAGAACGTCGCAGCTCAAACTATTCAGCCCTGATACAGGATGGTTCCTGAATGTCCATCTGTATAGGCCCTTACCTTGGTCTTTCCAATGGAAGGAAGGAAACCTGAAAATGCCTTGTAGTATATCCAAGTTTATGTCTCTGGAAGAACAGCTTGCCCTGATCAACTGTGTCCTGCTCTAGGGAGTAGGTACGGCAGGTTATACATTGTCACTGACTCAGTACTCTTCTAATGAGACAAACAAGTCCAATAGGGAGTGAGGAGGCCTGAAGTTTAAAATGCTTATGGGCTTAAATCTCACTTGAAATTTAGCTACTATCAGGGCCAGACAAATGATCCTTCACAATTGAGCAATTTCATGTTCTGAAATGAGCCAAACTCCAGGATGAAAAAGAATTAACTACCAAAACTTCTTTTTAAAGAATTCAGTTGTGACTTATCAAATATATTCCTGGAAATATGAAAAGTCTGTATCTTTTGTGCTTGTGCAGTCACTTATTTTTCATCTTTCCCTGTCCTATCCCACCCCTTTGCCTCATGTAAAATTTATGTAGAAATAGGCCCAGGCAAACGTCGAAGTGTATTTTTTAAATCTCATGATAATTATACTGACCTGAAAGAGCACGGTTATAATAATCTCCAGAAAGGGTGAAGTGGGCATAGCCTTCAGGGCTAGTTCTTACATGCTGCAGAAAATTCAGACCTGCAATGAAAGCAAATCTTATTGCAGTGGTAGGGCGGGAACAACCAAAACTTTCTTTTGCTGACAAATCATATAAAAGAGATGTTAGAAAAACAAACACATAGATACAGAGAACAGAGTAGTGGTTACCAGAGGGGAAGGGACAGGGGCGAGAGCAGGGGTGATCAACTGTATGGTGATGGATAGAAACTAAATTTTTGGTAGTGAGCACACGGTAATGTATACAGAAATGGAAATATAATACTGTACACAAGAAACTTATAAAATGTTATAAACTGATGTTACCTTAATAAAAATAAAACAAAGAGATGTTAGTTATAGCTTCCACTGATGATCTTATAGGAGAACACACAGATGTATCAAAATTTGATATTTTGTTCATCATGGTTTTTTTTTTAATAAATTATGATTTTTAAAAATACTCCATTAAAATATCATTTATCTTAATTACTGAGTTCTGTGGTACCCCTTTAAATGCTGTGAATGAGGTAAATGCCTCATTTGCCTCCCCACCAATGCCAGCCCCAGCATCCAGGTGTATCTCAAGCCTGTGGGAACATTAAAAAACATACTTCTACCTGAATATCTGAAAAGAAGGTACAGTAATGAGAACAGTCATGCCTTCATAAATATTAGCTCAAAATTTCAAGATTACCGTAGAAAAATAAGAAATAATTATTTTCTGCAGAAAAGATCCTCATGGAAACAGTCAAAATTCCAGTTGTTAGTTTCAATCAAGTGGCCCTTGTGGTGCCTAGAAGCACAGGGAAAAGGAAAATCTCCACAATGTGTAAAAGGTCAAATTAAATCCCCAGAACCAACTTTTCCTTGAAGGGAAAAGAGGCTAGCAAGATCAAAACAAAAGAAAATTAAAAGTAAACACAGCAGTGAGAGTCTCCTTTACTCTCCTCAGAAGCCTCATCTGACACAGCTTGCAAAGACGCGACTGAGGATAAAGCCCTCCTGCCCTGGTCTCCACTCTGCTGAAGCACAGCTCTCAGGTGAATAGGGTTTCACCACCTACCCGGCCTACAGAGGAGACGCTGGTGAGTGTTTTTTAATTTTCAAAAGACATACAGCTTAGAAACATTACTTTCTAAGCTTATCTTTTAAATTCCTTTAATAACAGTACTCCCTACAATCTTTAGATACACGAAAAGATAAACAAAATGGAGAGATCAGGGATTATTTAACTAGAGCTGTTAATAGAAGAGAAATTTCATCAATGACAATTTCTATTATTCCCCAGCCATGGTCTGAAGGCCACATATGGCAAATAAATACATGTTTCTTTAAAATACAAATAATGGAAAACATATGTAAAACCATTATCTAAATTTCTCCCATTCTATTAAGTACGGGAGAGCATGAACAACACGAAGAAAAGACGGCGGTTCACTGCACATCTTCTCGATGAACCTGAGGGTCGGGCGCGCACTCACGGGAGAAGGTGAGCTCAGCGAGAGGGACGTCGCGGTCCATGCAGTCGTCGATGAAGCAGATGCACACGCTCTCGGCTTTCATCTCCACGCCCGAGATCAACCGTGCCGGCGCAGCCACCTGGCTCTCTCGGCTGTTGGAGGCCAGGTAAAGAGACGTCAGGGGCTCAGCATTCTTGAACAACCAACTTGCTGCCTTTTTCAGTTGACCTGCAAAGAAATTAAAAGGTGATCAGTTCAATCCGTTCCCACAGCTACTCAAGCAAATCAGAGAGGAAACAGAGAAATACATTTGATAGGGACCTACTGGACAGCCCAAGAGAACCTTAATGCCAGACAGACATAACAAAGAAAAAACAGCACAATAATAGGAATCCTGCTCTTTAGCAAACAGAACAAGGCCCTCTTTGCTGCACACCTCCGCTCAAGTTTACCGCACCTTTCATGACCTGGCTCAAAATGTCTCCAGGAAGCCATCCTTCCTCTACTGTGACATCTGTTGAAGGAGAGGAGAAAAGAGGAAAGGAGAGGATCCAACATTCCAGGTGCCACTCGGTACTATAATACTTAACCTTCCCTATGCAGTCTTGCATATCCTGATGTGCTGCTTTGTTAAGTGTTCTCAAATGCCTTACGTTGTACATACTTTGTCTTCTCAACCATGTGTGTAATATAAAGCTATTAAATAACACCCCCTGAACACAACCAGATTGCTAAAGCTAAAAAAGAACAGAACAGAAAAAAGAAAAGCAATGCAACCCCACACTTATAAATTACCAGAGGCCAGTGCATGTAACAGTGGTAAGTGGTTAAGGGCATGGGCTTTGGAGCAAGATGGCCTGGCTTCTGATCTTGGCACTTACCAGATGTTGGATCTCGGACAAGTTACTTGATCTCTCTATGCCTGACAGCACCCGCTTACAGGACGGACATGAGGAGGAAACAAATGAGTATGTGGGAGGTTCTCAGATCAGAGCCTGGCATATAACAAAGGCTCTATAAACATTAGTTGGTATTATCATCTTCATTATTGATGGAAATAAACCTTAGTTACTAAAGAAATAAAAATTAAAATCCAAAAGGCTCTTAGAAATTTTTCGAACGTGTTTGAATTGTTAAAGAAAGAGTAAAAAGTAGGAAATGTAAACATTAAGGGGTATGAAGTTAATTAAACCAAAAAGCAATGATGACTAGGTAAAAACAAAACTGAGGAACACAAGATAACTAGGTCTACCTTCATTTTCTCCAGAGGAAAAAGACAGGTAATGCAAGCAATTGTGATGAAACCACGTAAGTGGTCAAAGTTTAACCTGGTACAATCCTTTTAGAAAAAGATTTGTCAATTCAAGCAAAGAGCCTCAAAAATATATCTACATTCTCTGATCCAGTTTTTACAATATTAAGTCTCACTACCAAAGAAATAGTTAAAAGATGTAGACAAAAGTTCATACACAAAAATATTACAGAATTGTGTATGATAATGAAAGAATGAAAAACAACTTAAGAATGGTTAAATCATAATGCATCCTCTGATCAATGTAAAAAAATCAACGTTGACAAATAATTTTAATGACATGGGAAGACGCTGCTATTAAGTATATATTATAATAAAATTGTAATTATAATTCTATAAAATTGTATTTGCAATACTATCTACCAACATGTATAATATTACGTGTGTGTGTGTGTATATATATACACACACACACACACACGTGTGTTGGATACATGGGCATACCTCGTTTTATTGCACTTTGCTAATACTGTGTTTTTTACAAATTGAAGATTTGTGGCTACCCTGTGTCGAGCAAGTATACTGGCACCATTTTCCAATAGCATTATTTAATTAAGATATGTACATTTTTAAGACATAATGCTACTGCACACTCAACAGACTACAGTATAGTGTAAACCTAACTTTTATATGCACCGGGAAGCCAAAAAATTTGTATGACTCGCTCTATTGCGATATTTTCTTTATTGCGGTGGTCTGGAACTGAACCCCCAATATCTCCAAGGTCTGCCTGTATACAGTACATAGAGAAATAAAAAGAGAGAATATACATGCAAGTATCAAGACTGGGAAAAAATACAGCTTTTGCTGTATCTCTGATTTGAAGAGAAAGGGGAACAAAGAGGGAGGTGGAGAGGTAGTGTGATGCAGTGGAAAGAACACAGGCACACCTGGCTTTAAACCCATCCCAGCCCCACATTAACAGGTGGCCTGAGACGAGTTTATGTACCCTATCTGAGCCGGTTTCTCCGACTGGAGTGAGGGTAACGACGCCTGCCTCCAAGGGTGTGAGGCTTCAACAAGCAGCAGGACTAGGCCCAGAGGAGCTCAATAAATGGCCATGCCTACCAGCGTCACCGCCATGACCACTCCCACTAGCAACAGTGCTAACATCTACAGAGCACGTGCTGTGTGTCAGGTACCTTCTCATGTCCTTTGCATAGAGCGACGTCTTTATATCAAACCTCTGAGGGATATCCTCTTATCCTCACTCTACAGATAAGGAAGCACGGGTACAGAGACATGAAACTTGCCCAAGTCACAAACAAGTAGCCAGCAGGTGGCAGAGTAAGGATCTGAAGCCAGGCAGTCAGCTCCAGAGCCCATAGCCATGTCCACTATAAAATCCTGTGTCTCATTATTACCGGCCCAAGATTGTCTTCAGCCCACAGAAAATCATGCAGGGTCTCCAAAACACACTCCAGCTCATGGAAAGATAAACATTAGCAAACATTACCGTTTATCAAGATAAACAGCTGATAAAGGAAAGTCTTATTCAAATTACCTTGACACACCAAGAGAGCTTTGCGGCAGTCATCCATGCCAAACCCCAGCTCCTGCAGTCTAGCCAGTTGTAACTCTAGGGGGGGAAAATGGTGTATATATTTTTGTAAGTAATTTAATGTAAATTAACCCACAGGCTAATTGAAGCAAAAAAGAACCAAAAAAAAACAAGAAAAGAAATTCAGAAACTGGGGACTCAAACACTGCACTGCTATAGGCAAAAGTAAGCTCTTAATTAGAATTTATCAACTGTACCCTGAAATTTTTAAGTCTTTTCCCTATATTGGCTGTCTTTTAAACGCTTACAACTGAAACAGTATTATTATCCATATAACTTTGGAGGAAAGCTTGAAGTTTAAAACTAAACCTTAGCATTATCCATACCTCTGAAAGAAACTGTAAAAGGAAAAATACTGTAGGCTAGAACAGTTGGTTTGGGCTGTTTATTTTTAAATTAAAAAAAATTAGACAGTCATACTTAAGACCTACAATTATACTTAATGACACAATTATACCCTAAACAATTTAACTGTGCAAAAGAAATTCTGAAAAGTTAAAAAGAAGGGGAGTTTTGGGAAGACTCAGTGGGTTTTATGGTTAATACCTACCCAGGACAGGGTCTAAGGTGTGTCTTGTCCCTTCTCTGATTTCCTCTCCCCTTCGAGATGCACCAGGAAGGTAACTGCTGAAGGAGTTAGCGTCCAAGGCCACTGTGTCTGGTACTGCAGCATTAGCTTGCTCTGGGATGGATTTTGCAATGGCAAGAAACAGCTGAACATCATTATAGGAGAGTCTGATATCCAGGGCCTGTAACTGAATCTAACAAAATTTAAAAGGTGGCAGTTTTTAAAGTTGCACTTGCTTTTGTGTCCACACCTCTTACAGGTATCACTCTAATTCAAGTTCTAGAAATCCAACAGACATTTCTCATTTTGAAGACAGGGGAGATCTTGAAATTAAGCATTAATAGCCATGAGGTAAAATGTCTCAGCTGTGAGGTCAAATGTCACAAAACTGTACCAAATAAAAAATACCAAGCAAGGAAAATTACTAGAGCACTTAATACTTCAGTAGAATGATTTTCATACAAGCATATTAATCATCAAAGCAGAGGATCAGAGAATGGCTCTGGTGGAGACAGGATCACCTATTAGCAACACTCTGTTAATCCATTTTGCTTTGATCTATTTAATTTTTTTAAATCTCTGACCACCCAACAACATTTCTCTCTCCTTTATTCAAACAGAACTTTAAATGAGTCATGTTCTACATTAATATTTCTGTAAATCTGGTCTTCCTCAGACAACAGCAATTCAGCCACCACTGGTAAAAGCAGTACAGACACCAACACAAGACCACTTTAAAATGGGATGTCTGTTTGAAGTCTGGGTATAGTGCTCTATTTATTATTTATTTTTCATTTTTTTTTGAAGCCCGAAAATCAGAATGCCTTTTCTCTCTCTTTCAAACCTCCTATGGTTCAAATGGATTACTAATTAATTATTCCCCCTCTACCAAAGAAACAAAACATCAAAGTCTTAAGCCGTCCTGGCCTGGCTTCACCTGCTCTGCTTCTCCTCCCCTCTCCTCCTTACTGCCCTATAGACTTCTTTCTTCTAGTGAGACCTCCCTCGGTCTCAGGTCTGCGGGCCATTTCTGCCCCTGACTCTGCTGCTTCCTAATTTGCAATGCTCTCCTTCTCGGCCTATTTACATCCTACCCCTCTGATCAGACTCACTTTTAGCTTCACTCACAGTCAATATTCCTAACTCTGCTTTCTGTAATGTTTTATAGAACTTCAAGATCACACCAGACAATTAAAAGGTCTTTTATCCTCCACAAGACTGAAAGATCTTCTAGGGCAGAGACACTGTCATATTTATTTATTTATTTTTATTTTTTTTAAATATATGTTTTTTTTGTTCTGTTTTGTTTTTTTATTTATTTATGGCTGTGTTGGGTCTTCGTTTCTGTGCGAGGGCTTTCTCTAGTTGCGGCAAGTGGGGACCACTCTTCATTGCGGTGCGCGGGCCTCTCACTATCGCGGCCTCTCTTGTTGCGGAGCACAGGCTCCAGACGCGCAGGCTCAGTAGTTGTGGCTCACGGGCCCAGTTGCTCCGCGGCATGTGGGATCTTCCCAGACCAGGGCTCGAACCCGTGTCCCCTGCCTTGGCAGGCAGACTCTCAACCACTGCGCCACCAGGGAAGCCCCATATTTATTTTGTATTTGCTGAAGTAACAAAAATGTTGTTGAGTTTGGCAGAGTAAATAAGTAGTTCACGCAAAGGAAAGTGTTTGAGAGTGTCTCAGTGTGTTACACAGATTTGTCATCATTACCTCTAAGACAGGTGGGAAGTCTTCACTATTGAATGCATCCATCAATCCTGAACTATTCTGATAAGAAGAATTCCCCACCAGCTCCACTTGAATTTGTACTGGATCAACAATTGAAAGAGCTGTGTCTTGCTCATTTCCTAGTCGGCATGAAAACACCTAGAGAATGAAATGCAATATGGCAAGAATTAACGTCTGACTTAGGAAGAGTCTAACCATCAGGAGAAAAAGAGACTATCTCAGAAGCACTCAGCCCGATAATATCAAGAAACCCATAACAACCATTGACATGAACACTGTGGAGAGGGAGGCTGACGCTCTCACCCACTGCCAGGAGCACAGTGGCTCGCCCGTGGGAAAGGCAGTGTAGCAATAGGTAACGAGAGGCTTAAAAATATCACACCCTTTGATCCAGTAATCCTACTTCTTACTAGGAACTAGCCCAAGGAAATAATGCAAAACATAGAAAAATTCACTGAACCATTATTTAACAGTTAATCAAAAAATTAAGAGCAACCAAAGTTTTATCATATCTACTCGGTGGAATATTTTGTGGCCATTTAAAAGGAACAGTTTAAAAGACCATATGAAACATAAGAAGACAGTTACAATATAGGTTATGTGAAAAAGCAGCCCAATCAAAATAATATTACGCCATAACTATAAGGAAAGAAACACATCAAAATGTCAAGAGAGATTATGTAAGGTGGGATAGGTGATTTTTTTCCCCTCCCCTTCCCTAATTTTATGTAATATAGTTGTTACTTTCACAACTGAAAATAAATACATTAATTTTTGAAGCTAGGTGAAAGGTACACAGGGGTTCATTAGATTATTGTTTACTTTGTGTATGTTTGAAATGTTCTATAATAAAAAAAAAAAAACGTATTTATGGGGAGAGAAAAGGGAGGGAGGACTCCCATTCTAGGACCAAATTATGTTACACGCTCAAGAAGACAGAAGAAAGCATTGCTTTGGTCTCCCTTGCTCCCTCCCCGCTTTTTGGCATTTTCTAGTGCTACTGAAAAACATGCGACACCAAGGTCCTCTGCTGTATTCGAGTTTAACTCATTTTGCTTTCTTTATAAGTTCTCCCCCAATGATGTATTAGGGTGGTCTTAAAATTCAGATCCAATTGTGCTGCCTAAAGAACAAGATTGAAAGGAATTTCCAGGAATCTCAAATATTTTGCCATGTAGTTTTTCTAAGGCTTTGGAGCAGGAAAGTTTCATTTTCCTTTTTCCTTCAGGGGCTTCTGCTACACAAAACCCAATTGTACCTGACAGTTCATTAATTAATCACTAAACTTTTCCATTCAAAGCTGGTATTGTGGTGGCTTGGAAAGCAGACGAATCGCAATTTCATGACCAACTCACATCACACCAGCATGCAAATCCCTCCTCTCACACTGAGGTTTCTTTACATGAGAGAAACAAGTGGTAGAGAAAGAAAATCTCTACAGGTTTTATTCAGCTATTTCTGACCAGAAAAAAAAAAAAAAAAAAAAACAGAAGTTCCATATGCTGCTGACAGTGAAAATAATTTTTGTTCGTTCAACCTCTGAAATACCACTGGAAAGAACTGGGCATGAAAAAGCTTAATCATAAATGGGAAGGAAATGATGAGTATCCCTGGCCAAATATTCTACTATACTAACAAGAGGAATGTTAGCTGAGATCAGTGACTTAAGAACATCTGACAGAGACAATAATCTACCTAGTTTCTCCTTCTGTCTCCACACATCCTGGCTTAAAAAGAGGCAGAGCAGTTTTTGCTTAACATTGTATAATGTAATTTTCTGGCTACAAAAGCCATCCCAGTGCAAATTAGCTCCTTCGTGAGATCAGATCAGAGCCACAAGCACCTCTATTAGAGACTCAGTCCTTTAGGTCAGGCCTGACTCTCTAGACGTGCCCTTTTATAGATCAGATATTCCCAGAAGGATAACAGAGAAAGTCCTTAACACTTTTATAGACAAGTTTCCATGACCATAAAGCTCTAGGTCTTCGGAGGGACAAGCACTCAACGTGGGGAAGGGGATACAGAAGAAACAAGGACCCCTTCCTCACCTTCACAATTCGCCAGGGCCTAGACCTGCAGAACTAGAGGACACAACAAGGAGCCCGGCGGGGTAATGGGGACTAGAAGAGTTCCCTCGAACTTTCTGAGGAAGGGAGGGTGAGAGAGAAAGAGGTAAAAGTCCCTGCACACATTCAAAGCCTGACACTGGGGGGCTGAATTCACACATTAGAATAACCTGGTAGATTTGAGGAGAAAATGAAGAGAAGAGGACAAGGGCCCTCCAATCCCATTAATTATTTCCCTGAATGAAAGTTTAGAAGGTAAAATCCTCCTCCAGATGCTTTTCTCTTGAGCCAAACATTTAGTGTTTCAATCAACACACAGACTTCTTACCTCAATGCCAAACAAACTTCCTGAAAAGGGCCGATCGACAAACCGGGGCTTATAGGTGAGCACTGTGGTGCCTTTGAGAATAATGGCGTTGGTATCGAAGCAGGACACATCTTCAACGACCACAAACTCTGTGCCTGGAAAGGACGGCATTGTCAACTAAGCCAAAGCTGTGAAGTGGAAAGCAGCAGGCTGTCGCAAACCAGGCAGCACATTTACTGGGTTGGGGGCTGACACATTGGCCAGAAAGATCTGTTCTGCAGGATGCCTGCCGACACTCTGCTTCACTTCCACCGCGAACTAGTTCTCTGTATCTGGCCAGCCACAGCTGAGCTGACAGAGCACTGCACAGGCAGAAAAGACAGGGATGCAGTTTCTCTCTTTAGCATATAGTTTTAAACTAGGTCTCCTGGGAGGCAGAACAGACATTCAGAAGCTCCCTCGCCAAATGACGACCTGTTTTAAAAATCCCAGGAAGTAGATTCAGATACTAATGTTGGTTAGGCAGCATAAAGCACTAGGTCATCTATGTAGCTGTTTAAGTTGTTTACAAAGAATGTGGACTAATTTAATGTAGACTTTTTTAAATTAGTAGATACAGACAGTTTTCTATTCATCTGTACATGGCAAATTTACTTTTCGTTTCCATTAAAAAACATGTATAAATTGAACTTTTGAAACTAAATCCACTTCAAGTGCAGTGTGCTCTCCAGCTTCTTCCAAACCACTGAGCAGCAGACAGAGTATATCACAAACGTAACGATAAATACACACATATGTACAGATGTACTGTAAGAGTCTACTAGTTAACAAAAACTGTAGTAAATCTGTTTGTAAAGGAAAATATTCTTTTTGTAAAGAAAGTAACAATCCCCTCACTTATTTATCTTCTAAACTGAGATTTTCACATACCACCTTTGCTTAAACTCCGTAAGGTACATCTGCTGGGGCCCTAGATATCAAACAGAAAATTGAAGCCTGATTTAACAATGGGAAAAAAGACCACTGCCCAGGTGGGTACTCAGGCCAGGCATATGCATTAGGGCGGCAGAGGAGAGGGACTAGATCCTGAAGCCCGGTGTGGGCCAGCTCAGTGTGGACCAGGCAATCCCACCTGAAAACGGAGGTCAGGAACTTTGACACCTGTTGGTGTGCAAAGGATGCAAATGTGTAAGAGTGTTCGTGTCAAAATACAGAGGCAACAGAAAAGTCCTCCTGTAAGACACACATGGAGCCTAATATCCAAACTAAGAAAATCAGTGACTCACAACTACATATACTTACCTGTTACATTGACCTTGACCTCCAGGTGCCTTTCAGTAGACAGAGGAAGGGAAGACCGCTTGGTAACTACTCCACTTTTCACGGTTTTGGGAATTACAGCAGATTCGCTGCTAGAGTTACGGTGACGCGAAGGAGTAACTTTAGTTTGCTTCTTAATATCACTGGGGGTGTGGAGAAAATCATGCACTAACAGCAGCCAGTCAAATATGAGAAACACACGGAGATTGTTGAGAACTACTGTGAAACAGGAGGAATCCTTTGTAGACCTACAAGAAGGAAGATCATAAAAATAAAATAGGAAAAGAGAAATATGATATTTCATTAACTTGCAAATATGTGACTCAATTGGGGCAGGTGGTACTCCAGCATTTTCTAAACTGAACTTTGAGTATCAATAAACTCTGAATCCAGGTTTAATAAAATATTCAGTGTATGTTTTCAGAAGTCAATCAGATTCTTCAACAAAAAGGAATATGCTGTAAGAAAGCAATAGAGTGCATGTCATCCAGCAGTTCCTAACCAGGGGTGATTCTGTCTGTCCCCTGGAGACATTTTTGCCACGACTGAAGGGGTTCCTACAGGCATCTAGGCATCTGGTGGGAAGAAGTCAGGGACGAGGCTAAACATCCCACAAAGTACAGGAGAGGCTCCACAACACGGAATGTTCTAACCCACAATGTCACCAGCGCTGAGGCTGAGAAATGTCGGTGTAGTAGGAAGAGCACAGGCTTAAATCTTGTCAATTATAAGCTGTGTTATCTTGGGTAAGCCACCTACCTTCTCTGAGCCTGCTTCCCCACTTATAAAATGAGAAATAATAACACTGTAAGAGATAAAGCGCCGGGCACATAACAGGTTCGAAAAATATCAGTTCCCTTCCCTACAGGCTGTTTCTAGAAAATCAATGAGGCACTCTTTCTTTGATGTCTAGGATCACTTCTTTATAAACATCCAATTTACATACTAGTATGAAACGGTTTTTCTAGCTGGAACCGGCCTGAAAGCCCAGATCTTTTAGCCAAAGAGGGCAGACAAATAAAATGACATTTACTGTGGGTGTAACCCCAAGCGCCCTAGAAGTAGAGATGCGGGAGAAGGGGAGAGAGTATTAGTTTTTTTGCCCTCATTACCCCAAATTCTATATTTGAGGTGAAATACAGAATTATAGTCCAAGGAGGACTCTCAGGCCTGGCCTCAAACCATGGTGTGGTCAGGGGCTTATCCAGGCCCTGTTAGTATACCAGTAGGCAGAGATGGGTAAGATAGAAGAAAGATGGGCTAGGGACACCCCTATAGAGTTTTCTGGGTAGAACTTTGTTCTATGAGCCCAAAATCGCTTCTGGGGCTCTGCTTCACATACCTGCTTCCCAGTCCTAAAAGGGGCTTCTATTCAGGAAAAGCTGATTTGGAGATATTTTTAAGGCTGGCTTCTCTAGGCTCTTATTTCTCCTAAACCTGGCTCACTGCCTCTAGAAAAAGGGCACAATGCTGCATGTCTCCTTCATACAGACACAGCATTTTTCACAGAAACACTCTACCCTTTTGTAATAGAGAAAAAATGTTGCCCTCAGTAAAATTTTTCCACCCCATTTTGAACACAGACCGTCAGAGCTATGAACTAACTGGAAAGTCAAAGTGTGTCTGATCCCTTTTCTGGAAAATATTTCAAGCCTTTAAACACTGTGAAGTGATTTATATTTGACACACAAATTCCCAACAGAAGAGCAATTCTTCTTGAGACACAGAAGGCGTTCAAAAGTTCCAATCAAGAGAACATTTTAACCCTCTCACTAACAATGGTATTTCTGTTAGCAAGAGCCAAGGTGTAGGACTTTTTTATTAGCCTCCAAGAAATTATACACCTTTAGTATATATTAATATTTTAAGGCTCCTTCTACATTAAAAATATGATAAGTGGGACAACTAGATGACATTTAGGAAGCCAGATCAACAACAAAGCAAACCCAAAAAGAAATTGTTTCTGCAGATAGGCCAAAGAGCAATACATGCAAGCCTCCTGTTCAAATAAACATCATCTTCAAACAAAGGAACTGCAAATCACAACCAGCTTATCATCTGACTACAGTCAGGCCAATCACTAAAATGTGGTAGGCCTGACAACTGTTAGAAAAGACATGGGATTTGAAATAAGAGGCCCAAGTCTGAGTTCTGACTACTTCACTCACTGGCTGTGTTATCTTAGAAGAGTTATTTAACCCCCTCCAAGCTTCTATATTAGTATCCGTAAAACAGGGAAGAAGTCACCCACTGGACAGACTTGTGAGAATTAAGTTAAAGGTGGGTAAAGTGCCTGGCCCATGGTACGGCTCAGTAAGAGGCAACTAGCATTCCTATTACTGAACTTTTTTAAAGTTCATGCAAAAGTTTGAATATCTGCTTTGCTAGACTTCCTAAAGGCATATGGAGATCACGACCCCTCCCTAAAAAAAAACTCAACCCCGAGGAATTCACTGAACAGCACAATGAAATGTCAGACATATTTAAACATACAAATGTAAGAACAATCTTGATAATTTTTTTTTTCCTTTTTTGCCTGACCAAGAAGTTTTTCCCAGCCTTCTTACTTACTGGTTTATATTTACAACTTATCTGATAACATTAAGCACTAAGAGAATGAAACCGACATTCAGTTCCAAAGGTCTCCTTTTGAATCTCTATCGATCAGACCTAATTTTTCAGTTTTCCAGTCTAAGCCCACCTAGTCATAAAATCTTACAGTAGTGTGTCATAAAATAACACAAGCTACATCAGGAATCATCAAAACAGCTCCCCTCTGTCCCAAGCAGTATGCCAGAATATCTTAAGTATTACCTCCACCCTATGCATGAGGTGGATGAGGTGGGTACAGTTATTCTTTCCTATTTTATAGAAGATGAAAATGCAGCTGAAAGAGATTAAGGAACTTGTCCTTGGATGCATTACTAGAAAGTGGTAGATCGAGGTTTGAGCCCAGCTCTATACGATCCCCAAACATGTGCTCTTTTTACACACAACACTGCCTCCCATAATACCAGGAAGAAAAACATAATCTAGTTCAAAGAGGCTAAAGCTCTTTTTACATGGAGAAGTCAGTCATTAAGACTTGCATAGACAAATCAATAATGCAAGTCAAAACCACTTTCCCTTCTACTACTTCTATAGACCAAAAGACTTTTATTTTCCCCTTACATAAGCACAATTTCTTCCTTCCCCAAGTCACTTTACATATTAAAACAGTCCACAGCTGGTTAATTTTAAGAATCTGGTTTAATTCTAAACAACTTTATTTTTAAGGCAACAGAGACATCTTTTGGCCAATAAATGAAACTGCATGGTTACAGGAATATTAATATACAGTATGCTGCACTGATAAGCCATTATCTATTTATCTTCTCACTGATTCCTTGCTCCTCTGATGTTCTAAAGCCGACGTGGTCTTGGCCCAATGTCCACAGAAGGAAATGTCTTGATAAAGAAAGGCAAAGTCAGGGTCTGGATCTCCTACCTGAAATGCAGTTCGATCTGAATGGATCCTTGGGTAGTGCTGCTGTTCTTAGAGGGCTGAAAGATACAGGTGAATACGTTTGTCATGCCAGGACTGGTCTTCTGCCCAGCATAGCGGGTGTCAAAAGCCATCATGGAATGCGAAACCAAGTTAACGGACTTCGTTTGGTTGGAAAAGCTCTCATAGAGCAGTTTACATTTCTTGAAGTCAAATCTAAGGGAGAAAGCAGACAAGATGTTGAACGCTTCCACTTTACAAAATTATGTACATTTAAGATAAAAGAACAAAATCATAAATATGCCTAAGTTCTATGAAGAAGAATAACTTTCACTCTGAGATCTGTCACTGATTTTAACAGTGTCCACAAAATGGATTTAGTGTCACTTTGCCTTGTATCTCACTTTCCATTTCCAAGGAGATGCTCTTGTCCATAGGAACTTCGTGAGGAAAAACAATACCACGTATTTATTATATACTTGGTTCACTAGCATTCTCATTTCTCACCTAAGTTTAGTAAGACTATATATTTGTAATAATCCCCAAGGGATAATGAGGGTCCCTTTAGTCCTTCATCTGTCAACTCCTAGCCTGCGTGGAGGATTCTCTCTCCAGAATCTGCTGAATTTTTACATAAGACCACTAAAGTTTACTGGGAACTGCCACAACAAATAATACTTTTCATACAGAGAAATAATGCAGCTGATGCCAACAGAAAATGCATCTGGAACTGCCACTGCTTTAATAACAGAGAAAGCTGCAGTGGGCAATCCATACAGAATTACTCCACATTGGAAAAAAAACCAAGGGCATAACCAGTCATCAGAAAAAACTGCTGGCTCACAAGATAATCAATCTGGGACCCCAGCTCCACCATACCATGTTCTGATCAGCTGAATTAGATACGGGCCTGAATGAATTTTTAAGGGAAATACAAAATAGAAGATAGAGTGCTTCCATGGAAAAATTACTAGACTTGAAGTCCTGTTTTCAAATACTGAACCACTTTTCCAGCCATATGATTGATCTTACACTAGTCAAAAACTCTATCTGGAAAACAGGAGTAATATCTGCTCAACTTTACATGGCTGTCGAGAGATGAAAATGAAAAGATTATCAAGTGTGAAAATACAATGCACTCTTGAGGGTTTTATACCAGTAATCGCAAATTCCTGGCCTACACTAACCAAGAAAATGACATAAATTAGTGAACTGCTGGGTAAGCACATGCCTTATCTAAAGGCTGCCCAAGTTGTTACTCAGTTTCCAGATGCTTCCAATTGAGAACACGGGCCCAGTATTGCCAAAGCTTCTAATTTTTCAAAAGCTGAAATCCAAACTTTTTATGTGCAATTCCCCAGTTTTCAAATGTTGGCCAGTTAGTCAGTCATCACTGCTGCTCCAGATAGCTCTGGGGCTCCCACCATGCAGACACACAGCAAAACTACTTCCTGACTCCTTTGTGCTCCTGTGGGACCATGTTCTAGCCCCACGGGGTTTACCAGGGATTCCACTGCCATTCACGACCACTCCAGGGCTATTGTTTTTCTTGCTGGCACAGCAGGCTGCTGTCAGTCAGAGTAACTAGAGTGAGCAGAGCAGCCCAAGACCCATAACAGACATGAAACACGAGGAGAAAAAACATCGTCACTGTTCTAAGTCACTGGTATTTTGGAGTGCCTGTTACTACAGCCTAACCTCAGCTATCTTGACTGATAGAGACTGATGAATTTAACCTTTTAAAAAGCACTGTGCAGACCAACAAAAAGCATCTTGCAGGCAGACCACATTTAGCTGTGAACCACCACTCTGCAACCTCTGTTCTATGTCAGAGCACAATGTGTGCATTATTTGTATCACCATTACTAACAGTAAAACAGTATAATTAAAGCCATACCTGGCCAAGGACCCAGCACCTTCTTTTCCTTTTGGATCTTTCAGCTCCAGACTTACATTTACCATATCAATGAGGAAACACATGCACGTGTACACTTCTCCGCTCAGAACAGTCTGGAAAAGGAAAAAGCTGATCAATTCATAGTCGATGCCAATCTAAAAATGGGGTCAATGTCATGAAGTCTAATTTACTCGTGGTTCCATCTTCTTTCCCCAGGTGACTTCGAGGAACAGATACACAGGATGACCATCAGCTGAGACCACGAGAGTTACTGAAGAACCTAACATCACACTCACATGAATCCTTGGGTCTTGTAAATCATAAGGCCGCATGAATTCCTCGATGGGCTCTCCAAGGTTGTTCTCCAATAAACCCCGGATCAGCTTGTATTTGTACAAATCCAGAGAGCAGTGGACTGAGGAGAGATTGCCATGGATAGATATATCTGGCACAGTATGACTTATTTCTCTATGAAAAAAGAAAAAAGGTCACTTTCACAAACAAATCACTAACTTAATGTTGACATAGCTCACACCCAAATATAAGTGCTAACATGTACCCACCTACATTATCAACCAATTAATTTCTAACTTCCAATGACAAAAATTTCATGTGGGTCCACATGAAGCAAGTTAGTATAACTGAGTGTCATGCTTCAGCTACAAAAGGCCACTTTTCTCCCAAAACATACATTTAGAAAGTCCCCAAATCTAACATGAGTTAACTAAGTAATCTATTAATAAAGAAAAATCTCATGAGACTCAGAAATAGTTTAAACATTATAGCTGGGAAAGCAATAAAAAAAAAAAAGATGACAAAACAGAAGGGAAACACACTCACAGGTACAAAGAACAGAGGGGTGGGGGCTGGGGCAAACACAGGTGAAGGGGGTAAAGTGGTACAAACCTCCAGCTATAAAATAAACAAGTCATGGGGATATACGATACAGCAGGGGTCCCCAACCCCTGGGCCACAGACCGGTACCGGTCCACGGCCTGTTAGGAACCGGGCCGCACAGCAGGAGGTGAGCAGTAGGTGAACGAGTGAAGCTTCATCTGCATTTACAGCCGCTCCCCAACGCTCGCATTACCACCTGAGCTCCACCTCCTGTCACATCAGCTGCGGCATTAGATTCTCACAGGAGCGTGAACCCTACTGTGAACTGTGCACACGAGGGATCTAGGTTGCGTGCTCCTTGTGAGACTCTAAAATGGACAACCTGGAAGAAACGGACAAATGTTTAGAAAGGTATAACTTTCCAAGACTGAACCAGGAAGAAACAGAAAATATGAACAGACCAATCACAAGGAATGAAATTGAAACTGTGATTAAAAATCTTCCAACAAACCAAAGCCCAGGACCAGATGGCTTCACAGGCGAATTCTATCAAACATTTAGAGAAGAGCTAACACCCATCCTTCTCAAACTCTTCCAAAAAATTGCAGGGGAAGGAACACACCCAAATTCATTCTATGAGGCCACCATCACCCTGATACCAAAACCAGACAAAGATATTACAAAAAAAGATAATTACAGACCAGTATCACTAATGAATATAGATGCAAAAATCCTCAACAAAATACTAGCAAAGAGAATCCAACAACACATTAAAAGGATCATACACCATGATCAAGTGGGATTTATTCCAGGGATGCAAGGATTCTTAAATATACACAAATCAATCAATGTGATGCACCATGTTAACAAATTGAAGGATAAAAACCATATGATCATCTCAATAGATGCAGAAAAAGCTTTCGACAAAATTCAACATCCATTTATGATAAAAACTCTCCAGAAAGTGAGCATAGAGGGAACCTACCTCAACATAATAAAGGCCATATACGACAAACCCACAGCAAACATCATTCTCAATGGTGAAAAGCTGAAAGCATTTCCTCTAAGATCAGGAACAAGACAAGGATGTCCACTCTCGCCACTATTATTCAACATAGTTTTGGAAGTCCTAGCCATGGCAATCAGAGAAGAAAAAGAAATCGGAAAAGAACAAGTAAAACTGTCACTGTTTGCAGATGACATGATACTATACATAGAGAATCCTAAAGATGCCACCAGAAAACTACCAGAGCTAATCAATGAATTTGGTAAAGTTGCAGGATACAAAATTAATGCACAGAAATCTCTTGCATTCCTATACACTAATGATGAAAAATCTGAAAGAGAAATTAAGGAAACACTCCCATTTACCACTGCAACAAAAAGAATAAAATACCTAGGAATAAACCTACCTAACGAGACAAAAGACCTGTATGCAGAAAACTGTAAGACACTGATGAAAGAAATTAAAGATGATACAAACATATGGAGAGATATACCATGGTCTTGGATTGGAAGAATCAATATTGTGAAAATGACTATACTACCCAAAGCAATCTACAGATTCAATGCAATCCCTATCAAACTACCAATGGCATTTTTTACGGAACTAGAACAAAAAAATCTTAAAATTTGTATGGAGACACAAAAGACCCCAAATAGCCAAAGCAGTCTTGAGGGGAAAAAATGGAGCTGGAGGAATCAGACTCCCTGACTTCAGACTATACTACAAAGATACAGTAATCAAGACAATATGGGGGGCTTCCCTGGTGGCACAGTGGTTGAGAATCTGCCTGCCAATGCAGGGGACACGGGTTCGAGCCCTGGTCTGGGAAGATCCCACATGCCGCGGAGCAACTGGGCCCGTGAGCCACAGCTACTGAGCCTGCGCGTCTGGAGCCTGTGCTCCGCAACAAGAGAAGCCGCGATGGTGAGAGGCCCGCGCACCGCGATGAAGAGTGACCCCCGCTTGCCGCAACTAGAGAAAGCACAGAAACGAAGACCCAACGCAGCCATAAATAAATAAATAAATAAAAATTTAAAAAAAAAAAGACAATATGGTACTGGCACAAAAACAGAAATATAGATCAATGGAACAGGATAGAAAGCCCAGAGATAAACCCACTCAGATATGGTCACCTTATCTTTGATAAAGGAGGCAAGAATATACAGTGGAGAAAAGACAGCCTCTTCAATACGTGGTGCTGGGAAAACTGGACAGCTACATGTAAAAGAATGAAATTAGAACACTCCCTAACACCATACACAAAAATAAACTCAAAATGGATTAGAGACCTAAATTTAAGACTGGACACTATAAAACTCTGAGAGGAAAACATAGGAAGAACACTCTGACATAAATCACAGCAAGATCTTTTTTGATCCACCTCCTAGAGTAATGGAAATAAAAACAAAAATAAACAAATGGGACCTAATGAAACTTAAAAGCTTTTGCACAGCAAAGGAAACCATAAACAAGAAGAAAAGACAACCCTCAAAATGGGAGAAAATATCTGCAAACAAATCAATGAACAAAGGATTAATCTCCAAAATATATAAACAGCTCACACAGCTCAATATTAAAAAAACAAACAACCCAATCCAAAAATGGGCAGAAGACCTAAATAGACATTTCTCCAAAGAAGACATACAGATGGCCAAGAAGCACATGGAAAGATGCTCAACATCACTAATTATTAGAGAAATGCAAATCAAAACTACAATGAGGTAGCAGCTCACACCAGTTAGAATGGGCATCATCAAAATCTACAAACAGGGCTTCCCTGGTGGCACAGTGGTTGAGAATCTGCCTGCCAATGCAGGGGACATGGGTTCGAGCCCTGGTCTGGGAAGATCCCACATGCCACGGAGCAACTAGGCCCGTGAGCCACAGCTACTGAGCCTGCGCATCTGGAGCCTGTGCTCCGCAACAAGAGAGGCCGCGATAATGAGAGGCCGGCGCACCGCGATGAAGAGCGGCCCCCGCCTGCCGCAACTGGAGAAAGCCCTCGCACAGAAACGAAGACCCAACACAGCCATAAATAAATAAATAAATAAATAAATAAATAAAGGAATTCCTTAAAAAAAAAGTAATTAAAAAAAAATCTACAAACAACAAATGCTGGAGAGGGTGTGGAGAAAAGGGAACCCTCTTGCACTGTTGGTGGGAATGTAAATTGATACAGCCACTGTGGAGAACAGTATGGAGGTTCCTTTAAAAACTAAAAATAGAACTACCATACAACCCAGCAATCCCACTACTGTGCATATACCCTGAAGAAACCATAATTCAAAAAGGGTCATGTACCACAATGTTCATTGCAGCTCTGTTTACAATAGCCAGGACATGGAAGCAACCGAAGTGTCCATCAACAGATGAAGGGATAGAGAAGATGTGGCACATATATACAATGGAATATTACTCAGCCATAAAAAGAAACGAAATTGAGTTATTTGTAGTGAGGAGGATGGACCTAGAGTCTGTCATACAGAGTGAAGTAAGTCAGAAAGAGAAAAACAAATATCGTATATTAACGCATATATGTGGAACCTAGAAAAATGGTACAGATGAACCAGTTTGCAGGGCAGAAGTTGAGACACAGATGTAGAGAACAAATGTATGGACACCAAGGGGGGAAAGTGGCAGGTGGGGAGGTGGTGTGATGAACTGGGAGATTGGGATTGACATGTATACACTGATATGTATAAAATGGATAACTAATAAGGACCTGCTGTATAAAAAAATAAATAAAATAAAATTCAAAAAAAAGAACCTAATGCCTGATGACCTGAGGTAGAGCTGAGGCAGTGATGCTAGCACTGGGGAGCAGCTGCAGATACAGATTATCATCAGCAGAGAAGTCTGACTGCACAGAGACCATCATAAATCAACTGCTTGCAGACTCATATCAAAACCCTACCAGTGAGTGGCAACTGAAAACAAGCTCAGGGCTCCCGCTGATTCTGCATTATGGTGAGTTGTATAATTATTTCATTATATGTTACAATGTAATAATAATAGAAATAAAGTGCACAATAAATGTAATGCACTTGAATCATCCCAAAACCGCCCCCTACCCCATACCGTGGAAAAACTGTCTTCCACGAAACTGGTCCCTGGTGCCAAAAAGGTTGGGGACTGCTGCTATACAGCATGAGGAATACGGTCAATAACACTGTAATAACTTTGTATGGAAACAGATGGTTACTACGCTCATAGTGGTGATCATTTCATAATGTATGCAAATGTCTGATCACTAGGTAGTATACCTGAAATTAACATAATATTGTACAACAACTATATTTTGATGAAAAAGAAAAGGTGACAAGCTCTTTATTCATTTAGTGATAACTAAAGGCAGAACCAGTGTTTCATAATGAGCCCAGATGGGACATTAGGATAAAACCTGAATCAGTCACTCATTTCAGCTGAGATGGGCAGGAGTGAAGTTGAAAATCCCTGGGTGGGGGGAAGATACCTCATCCCAACACTGAAGAGCTTTTTCTCTCCCCTCCTAGAGGTGAAGTGGGCATCGTGGATCCTGCAGACACTATGCTCTGAGTATATAAAGTAGCGGGTTAGGATTTGAAGTGGAAGAGGAATACAAAAAACTACTTTGTCTATGGAGAAAAACCTACATATAAGGTGAAAAAAGACTAGTCACGCACGCAATCAACAAAGAAAAGCTGGAAAGGATTACCAAGAACCTCTGGGTTCCCATGTCTGTGGTGTGAGAAGCTGATAGAATACCTTGTGTTCAGTCATCACCTTCTATCTGGGCTAACAGAGTATAATTATCTGCACATAAGCACTGATGGAAGTGGGTAAAGTTTAGATAAACAGAGTAGTAAAGCACATTTTTTTATGGAAAGCATTACTTGAAAAGAAAACAAAGTGTTTGATTTCTAAATAATGAAGCTCCTCTTAAGACTTCTAGGCCAGTAAAATAAAATACAGCCCATGCCAACCATAACTGAAAGCCAGCCAGGGAGCACTTGAATAACAAGTAAGAATGAAACACAAAAATCTCAGTGAGAGCGGCTAAACTGTATCATTAATCCAGAGTGAAACAAAACAGTGATATTAAATGACTTGCCCAAGCCCAGGACCTGCAAAGGGAGTAGCCAAAGAGGGATTAAAATCACACCCTGGAAAAGCAGTGACACTGCTTTTCAAAATGCTACCAATGAAAATCTCTTTCATTACTTTACAGCCATGCCTCATCTTTCCCTGAAGTTAAGAAGCAAATGTTGCTGCTTTCTCCAAAATTAACGCTCCAAACTGAAAGGCATCACACACTGTAACCAGCTGTCCCAGTCCACGCACAGGGGCCAGGCGAGCGTAAGCGCCACCAGAGGACCTTTTTAATATACACCTGAGGCTAGGCCCTGAGAGCCAGGTTCTGCTGGTCTCAGGTAGGGTCGGGAATGTTTCTTTTCAGTTAAGTTTCCCAGCCAGATATGGAACTAATGACAACTGAAGCCATGCTCTAAACTACAGATATTAAGCATCCTGTGTTTTGAAGCTAATTAAAAGGTAAATTAGAGTCAGTTCATCAGTTTTTATGTAGTACTTTCAGATGGCTTAATAGAGTGAAATGGGCAAAACAGCATCTAAACAATTATTCTCATTAAATGGAGCTCCAGGGTAAACAGCAATAGCAGGTCCAGAATCTACTGTATTTGGAACATAGAATCCAATGTCACTTCTTCCAAATACCTTCCCTGCCATCACTACCTCCCTACTCCCATCAAAATCCATGCTAAATTCATGTCCCTTCCTCTTTGTTTCCAAGGCACCTACTACAATCCTACAACACAGTTTATAACACTGAATCAAACACTAAATTAGAATCATATACTTACCTTCCTATATCCCTCAACAAAATGTAAGCTCCATGACGGCAGAAGTTTTTTCTTCCATCACAGGAGCCCTCATGTCTAGCAGATAGTAGGGACTCGATAGATATTTGTTACACAGATGAAAAAATAAGTGAATACCTATGCCCTTCCAGACTTAATAGCACTGATTTCCAAGTTATTACGATTCTACTTACAATAGACAGTTATTTGAATATAAACCACTCACTTGTCCAAGTTCCTTTCCACCTGCAATTTCAGTCTACAAGGCTCAGTCAAGAGGCTTCCTCCTGTCTGTCGCACAAAATAGGAGGGGAAGATCAGGTCTCCACTACTGTCTTCCGAGGCCTTAGTATACTCTCGTGGGTGTCTCTCTGCAGCAAAGATGTCCATGTCTTGTAGATCGACGACAATGCAATCCAGCAGGCAGACGTGGTCTTCTACACAGACCCAAGGAAAGAGAGACAATGAAGAAAATGGGACCCGGAAAGGGCTGGCCCAGAACAAAACCAGAAAGCCAAAAAAAGTTCATTTTGTCTTTGGAAAATGTTTAGCACTGCCTGCGTCAGAAAGCTGGGTGACCAGAAGTCTCCACTCTGGCACCAAGACCTCCGTCCACAATGCTCCGCATGTTGGACATCTCCTGCCCGCCACCTGCATGCAAGCACGTACTGTGCCACGTCCCCTCAGCGTCTCATTGCTGTCCCGAGACACTAACTGAGGCTAAAGTGCTTCTGACGAAAAGTACTTAATATGCTCCCTCCCAAGGAGATCCCACAGGGGTCTCGTGTAGAGATAATGTTACCCAAAGGTTTACAAAATTTTCCAGCAGCAAAATTCTTTTTTCCAAACAAACATCACATGTAACCATTTCCACCAGCACTGATCTAATCCATACCACCTCCATTCTTGCCTAGACCACCATAAACTTACCTCCAATATACCCACACAATTCCAGTCTGCTCTCACAAAACCATTCTGCTCACAAAATACCTCAGTAATCCTTAAAAAAATAAGTGGGACCAAAACATTCTCTTCCTTTATATACTTTGATGGCTTTGTTTAATGCAAAGTTCTTTCTGTGAAACTCCCCTAAATCCCTGTAAAGCCCTGCATAAGCCCACTGCCTACTTTTCCAACCTCATCTCAAGCCATTCTCTACCTTGCCCGTGAAGCCTCGGGCTCACTGGCCTTTGTTGCCCCCCACATGCCAGGCTCTTTGCTGTCTGAACAGTCTTACCCACAGCATACCCTCCTCTCTCCTTCTCAACTGGGTCCTGTTCTTTCGCTTTACACCATTCTGTCTCTCCCATAACATTTATCTTAATCTGGCAATATTTAGATTAAGATGATCTTAATCTGTCAATATAAAGCTTACTTAATGGCTTTCTCATATCATTCACATGATGGCAGGAACTATGTCTAATAGCGTGTTACTATACAGGAGAACATAGCATGTTAATATATAGGAGAACAAAACATTGTTAACACCTGGATTAGGCAGGCACTAATTGAATTAGTTCTTGCCTTGTTACTGCATCGATAAATATGTGAAGTAGACAAAAGTGGAGCTGGTCTGGCAGAAGGGGAAAAGGGATGGGAACAAAGAAAGGGCTTCAGAGATTTCCTAGGGTTGTCATGGAATCCCAGGGATATACAGAAGCAGTTTGAAAACCACTATCTTAACCCAATCTTAATCACATATAGAATTCCAGAAACAAACAGCAAATCAGGAGGAGAAATACTATCAGGAAAGAGATCTTTCTATAAAACATCCTAAATCACTTCTTATAGGCTTCTAAATATATGTAAAATTGGCCTTATTCCTAATCATCGTTGTCACCAGGACAACAACGGCAACAGAAGACGTGTATTGAGTGGCCCTACGTGTGCACCCAGCCCCACCCCACCCCATGCTGTATGCATTTGTTATGCATATATAGACTGGTAGGCAATATCATGCAGGTTAAGACTGCAGGTTCTGGAGTCACACTGCCTAAATTCATAGTCCAACTCTACCATTTACCATCTACATCTACAAAACCATGGTCAAGTTACTTAATCTCTCTAAGCCTCTGTCTCTTCATCTATAAAATGGGGATAAAAATAAAACTCTAGGGCTTCCCTGGTGGCGCAGTGGTTGAGAGTCTGCCTGCCAATGCAGGGGACACGGGTTCGAGCCCTGGTCTGGGAGGATCCCACATGCCGTGGAGCGGCTGGGCCCGTGAGCCACAGCTACTGAGCCTGCGCGTCTGGAGCCTGTGCTCCGCAACAAGAGAGCCCGCGACAGTGAGAGGCCCGCGCAACGCGATGAAGAGTGGCCCCCACTTGCCACAACTAGAGAAAGCCCTCGCACAGAAACGAAGACCCAACACAGCCAAAAATAAATAAATAAATAAAAAGAAAAGAAACAAAGACCCAACACAGCGAAAAATAAATAATAAATAAAAATTTAAAATAAATAAATTAATTAATTAATTAATTAAATAAAATAAAACTCTATATCATGAGGATAAAATGCAAAAACTGATGAAAGAATGTGCCACAACGTCTGGCACGTAGTAAGTGTTCAATACCCAGTCTTTTGCTGAGCACTACAATAATCTCCTTTAATCAGCAATGTAACCATAAACCACTTTGCTGTCACCTCTGGGACTACAAGGTACCACAAGGAGTTAACCATTCCTTGCATCTATCTAACAAAAGACGTTCGGCAGCCTCCCTCAGCTAGCGTCCCACATTTCTCAAAGTCCAACCATACTGGACTGATTTTCATCCACTGATTTTTGGGGCTAATCATATTCTGCTTCCCACACTCCTTGGAGCAACACCTCACTTATCCAATCCATCACCCATCCAGAAAACCAAAAGGCCAAAATTAGGCTTGCATCTGGAATGGCTAATTGTCAAATTCTAGAGAAGAACCCAATAACTGGGTGGTTCATGTCTTTCAAAAACTGTCACTCATAGTATTTCTTCTGTTACCTAATTCACACTAATATTTTTTTCAGAGTTCTTTTTTCTTTTTCTAGAATTAAATAGTGACTTGCAGGGATAGTGTCAGGACAGTGACTTGCAAGGATGTGTCTAAGGATGCGGGAACTGTTCTAGTTATACTCACCATCTGGTGGCAACTGTTTTGACATATAAGTCCTAACAGACAATCTAAATCTCTTTATTTACACTGTCTTACCAATTTAACCCTACTCTAGAAGTCACCCAATGTTAAATCTACATCCTAACGTTCTTAAGCCTTCTAAATCAATATCAAAATCGGATTATCACTAAAGACATGCTACCACTTTGTGGGCATCTGCTGGTACGGGATGCATCCCCCCCTTAGGCTCCTCCAACGGTCTCATGCATTTGCCCACCTTCATCATGCAGCTCCTCTCTCCTCTTTTACCTGGACTCCTGGAAACCTGACCAACAGCAGGTGTGGCTTGCTGCCCTTGCTGCTTGGTCGAAGTACTTGGCACAAACTCGCTCTTCAGGCTGCCTAGACTCATTCCAACAGGAGGCATCATGAACAGCCCCTCGGAATGGGTCCCTTTCAGGTCCTCCATGCTTGTCACTTTCCTCACACTGTGTTTGGGAGTACCAGTTGGAGAAGCTGAAGGCACAGACTCCTGGGAAGAAACAGAAGAAAACTAGAAGGCAGGAATGCGGGTGACTGTACCTACTATCCTGGAAGTCCCATCCCAGTCCCTGGACTCTTCAAAGACTCTATACCACTTGGTACCTCCCAAGCCCCCCAGATCCCATAAACAAAACGGTCACAGGGTCATGATACTTTCTGCCACATGTAATTATTTGCAGAGATATTACATATAATTCAGTACCTGCTGAAAACTATAGCAGTTTTGCAGGAACATATTTGATATTTTGGCTTAAGAGCAAATGTCAAGAGACTAATCACTGGTGGTTTAATCTAGGTCAAATACAACAAAAGCAAATCTCTCAGCCATATGATACATTGCTGCTTTGCTGGAGGGGAGGTACTTATTGCTCTAAGAAAATGCATCTAACAGCAATACGGAATAAAGCCATTGTAATGTGTTTGTACTTTCCAGAAGTCTCCCCTCCTGTGTTTACATTTCTCATCTAAGTAACTGCAAATGAAAACAAAATGGAAAATATAGGTAAGCCATTCATATTATGTTTCTGCTCAAGGGCATAAAAATTAAGGGCAAATACAGAGTAAAATTAATTCTGTAATTCTACTGAAAATAATATACGCTTTTCTTACATACTTAGTACCTTCAGTTAATTGCTAACGGGGTAAATCTTTTTCAGCAGAATGGTTCAATAATTGACGTTTAAACTTCCCATGGTTCCTTCCCCCAAGCCTCAGAGCTACATATCCAAATGGCTTCTGCAGGGTCGCTTTGTTCTCATCTCTCCCTTCTCACCAACAAGCTGGAAGGAGGGGAAGAATTGTTTTCCTTCCAGTACTGCTTTATATGTGCATTCCTCTCAGCATTTGAAAACAAGGTGATAATACTGTTTGCCTTCACAGTTATCTTGAGTAGTAATTACATGTAACAGTGAAAGTTCTTATTTTTTGCAATTCTTTTTTGCAAGGCAAATTACTAGGTAAATGCTATTATTTAAGCATTTCGACATTAAAAACCTTCCCTCTTGCTTAGTTTATTTAAACTCTAGAGAGTATTTGTTGCTCTTTCATTTGATTCATCTCTCCATCCTCTCTGAGTGGGTTTAAATAAATCAGTGGCTTGAGGAGATTAACTCAAAGCTTTTGAAAGACTTAGAAGTTATGGTTTAAGCACAATCTATGGTTGAGAACAATGAAAGGAAAAACATATGTAAAAAATTCAAACCTGCGCTCATTAAGACATGGATTTATGTAAAACAATTCCAAACACACGGGAGTCATAGAACTCAAAGGCAAATAGCCCCTCTGCAAGCTTTGATTTCAGGACTATTTCCTGTCCTTTAACCACTGGAATGCATACTAGACAAACCTCACACGTGCAAATGCATTAAAGGGCACATGTAAAGCGATTTTTGGAGAAGAAAGTCACTACTCACTTCACACAGGCCTAGATCAGTGGAACTTGACTGTACATGTGGAGAGGTAAGTTTCACAGATAAGTTTATCTGATTACAAATACTTTAACAAGTGACACACTCCAAGCAGCCCTTATGGAATTCTACAGAACAACCACTGGTATGTAACAAGATAAAGTTTTTCTAGTATTTAAGGAAATAAAATAAGGTCACCAAGAAAGTACTACCTAGGGCTTTAAAAAGAAAAAAAAAAAGAAATTGCTTTTAATAATCCTTAACAAGGGCTTCTCTACACAGGAGGGAAGTGATTTGCCAAAGCAGAGGGAAAAGTGATAAGCAGGCTTTCCCAAGTAATGAAATATTTTAAAGAATTGTTTTTTAAAATTTTCTTTTTTAAGAATATGAATGTGAATTGACTGCTGAATCCCATAAGGTTTTTCCGAATAACCAGGAGGCAAAAAAGCATATTATACCTTGAAGAAAAAGCGATCCTTGTATGCAATGCCACTGAAAATCAAATCCTCAAAAACAAATACAGGGAAATTTTTTCATTAAAATGCTACACAAACTACGTGCTATTATTTGGCATACTTAACAAAATAGAAACCATTTTGCGAAACTTTCTTGAAATATTTTGGCAATTCTTCTTTAGAAGCTAAATTCAGACTCAGCTCATTAAGCTCATATATAGATATATCTGACATAGAAAATAAGTCCTTATCTTTTCAGGAAGGGGAGAGAAACAAAAACGGTATTATTGAACTTGGTCACCCATTCTAGCTCTAACTGATCTCTTCCTAAAGATTTAGGCCTCAAAACAAAGATTTACCACAAACAAATATATTCCAAAGAACTAACTAAAGGCTGAAAAGACAGTTCCCAAGAAGAATTCAGCTCTCCCTTGGGCAGTAAGGGCAGCAGAGGTGGAACAGATAGGCAGTACCCTGAGGTGTCAGCGGGAACAACATTCGTGTGTAAACACCAGCTCTGACACATTTGTTTAATATCTAGTCATGTTAATTATAAACACCTCATAGTAAGGAAAAGTAACAAATTTTAGAAGCAGTTACAAATCTTTCTTTTTATAAATGGATCTTTCTTTTATTTTCTTTAAGACTTAAGTCAGTAAACAGCAAAATGCTTATCACTCAAATATGAAAAGAGATTTTCATTAAGACCAAGGTTACTAGTTCTCTACTAGGCCTACTGTGAGAGGCCAGTGGTGATTTGCTTTATTTTTACTGTCTTAAAAAAAATACATTAAGTGGAAGCCTATTTCTCTGGCAGGAAGGCCTACTGTTCCACCAGGAGGGCTTCTGACCACAAGGTGAACAAGCACGTTCTCAGCCATCAGCTGCCTGAAGACGGGGCGTGAAGATGCGCAAACCTGGTGGCGCTCTTCCTTCTGCGTTGTTAATCACTGCTGTTCTGGTTTCACCGTGTGCTCTGATCGCTAAATCTGGTTCGTCTAAGCGGCTGTAGTGAGGTGATATAAGGACAACCTGCCCTCTAACCATCATCCAAACACCCCCACTCCGGGTCCTGAGCTCCGGGTTATGACACATGAACACGGCTCCTGTGGTTCTCACTGGCTCGTCTTCACTCTCCTCCTCACTCCACCCATTCCCACTCAAAGAATCAAATATTTTTGGTTCAGGGTGTTTAGGTTAGACGTAGTGAATAAATGGCTAAGTGAAAAGTGAAACAAATGAAGAAAACTATAGACATAGTAATTTGAAAATAATAACAGTATCTGAGTTTAGGCATTACCAACAAATACAGTCTTCCTATTACTTTCTGACCCGAGTTGAGCTCCTTGGCAAAGGCCTGGCAAGACTAGCACCCTAGTCACTCTTCCGTTTTCTTTTCTTCCTACACCTAGAGAGGCGAACAGTACCTTTTCTGTTCAAATTTGCATCTTTTCTCTAATAACCTCTGGAGTTCTTCCATCTAAGTTATTTTAATGAATTCACTGCCACATCCTTTAGAAAATTCAGAAGAGCTACAGCTATTTGGCAAAGACCAGTAAGACAGCAGTAGCCTTTGCCAGTTTATTTTCCCCTACATAAACCTAATCCTAATACTGGGAGGTAAAATCATACCGTGGTTAAGAGCATGGAGTATTGAAAGCAGACACACCAAAGTCTAAGGTCCACACTGTACTCCTCACTAGATGTTTAATCCAAAAGAAATTACTTAACCTATCTAAGTCTCAATTTCTTTTTTTAAATTTATTTATTTTCTTTATTATTATTATCATTATTATTGTTTTGGCTGTTTCGGGTCTTAGTTGCAGCACGCGGGATCTTTCATTGTGGCACTAGGGCTTCTCTCTAGTTGTGGCGTGTAGGTTTTCTCTCTCTAGTTGTGGTGCCCGGGTTCCACTAGAAGGCAGATTCTTTACCACTGGACCACCAGGGAAGTCCCTAAGTCTCAATTTCTTTATCTGGAAAAATGGTGTTAACAGTACCTCTTAGGGGACTTCCCTGGTGGCGCAGTGGTTAAGAATCTGCCTGCCAATGCAGGGGACACAGGTTCGATCCCTGGTCTGGGAAGATCCCACATGCTGTGGAGCAACTAAGCCCGTGTGCCACAACTACTGAGCCTGCAGTCTAAAACTTGATCACCCATTCTGGCTCTAACTGATCTCTTCCTAAAGATTTAGGCCTCAAAACAAAGATTTACCACAAACAAATATATTCCAAAGAACTAACTAAAGGCTGAAAAGACAGTTCCCAAGAAGAATTCAGCTCTCCCTTGGGCATTAAGGGCAGCAGAGGTGGAACAGATAGGCAGTACCCTGAGGTGTCAGCGGGAACCACAACTACTGAGCCCACATGCCACAACTACTAAAGCCCACACACCTAGAGCCTGTGCTCCGCAACAAGAGAAGCCACTGCAATGAGAAGGCTGTGCACCGCAACGAAGAGTAGGCGCAGATCACCACAACTAGAGAAAGCCTGTATGCAGCAACAAAGACCCAACGGAGCCATAAATAAATAAACAAACAAACAAACAAGCGAACAATACATCTTAGGTTGCTAATAAGGACAAGGTGAACAAATATGTAAGGAGCTTAGTACAGGCTGATGTATAATAGGCATTCAACAAACACTGGCTATCTGCATTGCTATAATAGTCAGTTGCGGTGGAAACCAGTAAAGTTTCATTAAAACACACACCTAGAGGGACTTCCCTGGTGGTCCAGTGGGTAAGACTCTGCGCTCCCACCACAGGGGGCCCAGATTCGAATCCCTGGTCAGGGAACTAGATCCTGCATGCATGCCGCAACTAAGAGTCCTCATGCCACAACTAAGAAGTCCGCATGCCACAACTAAAGATCCTACATGCCTCAACGAAGATCCCACGTGCCACAACTAAAACCCAGTGCAGCCAAAATAAATAAATAAATATTAAAACACACATACACACACACACAACTCCCTAGAACATAAGATAGTCTCTAATTCCAGCAAGTTACTCGTCTCCTCAACTGCAAAAATGGGTGGGACCACCTCCAAGGTCCTATCAGTGCTAAGTCTGTGATTTCCTAGGGTTTCCCATTTTCATCATGTATTCTCAATGAGTCCTAGCTTTTCCAAATGTAAAATGAAAGCAGCAATCCTCATCCCAATTACCTCCAAACATGTTATAAGAAATAAGTGCTAACGTACTTTTAAACTGTAAAGCAGTATACTCCATACGATGTAATTATTAAGGTATTTTTAAATGGCTTCAGATAAGCCTTGGGCCAAATCATGTCTTCTGAAAAAAGCCACATAGTATAAACAGTTGATTACTATGAGTTCAGCCTATGAGGAAAGCATTATAAAGATGGTTCTGTTGATTTGTTTGCTAAAATAAGTTACTACATACAGTTAGTAAAAGTTGTAATTTACACTACCTCTATGAAAGGTTAATTGAAATGTTAATAAAATGTCCAAAAAAATATTCTTCAAGCCGCATATACTACAAAAGTAACAGTGGTTAGGAATCTTCTTATGGCAGCATCTGAATTCTTCGATTGGCATTCCAATGCCAGGTGAACTGAGAAGGGAATGGGTGCTGACTGCTCACCTTATCTTGTAAGGTAAAGGTCCCAGGAATACCAGCAAAGAGAAACTTGTTCTTGACTTTCAACTTCCCCAAATTCGCTACAATCAGATTATTTGATCTGGAACTTTCTGGGATAAGAAGAACAGGAGCACCAGCCTCAATATCCAGGAGAACCCGTGAACAGCGCTGGGCTTGATCTCTCACCTGAAAGAAGAAGGAAAATTGGATTATAGGTTCAATTAATTCCCTAATTTTATAATCAAATAACCTCAAGTTTCCAAAAGTTTCATGAATTTATAAATCTAAAACAACTAAAATCACACAGAATATATTCTTTGAACACCAAGGAGTTAAATTAGAAATCAGTAACAAGAAGATAATGTAAAACCCCCAAATATCTGGAAATTAGACTATACACTTCTCAATAACCCATGGGTCACAGAAGAAATCACAAGAGAAATTAAAAAAATATTTTGACCTTACTGAAAAAGAAAACACAGCACATTAAAATTCATGGAATGCACTTAAAAAGGTACTTAAAGAAAAATGTTTAGCATTAAATGCTTATTTTATATTAAAGATTTAAAATCAATAAAGCTTCCAGCTTAAGAAGGTAGAAAAGCAAAATAAACCTAAGTAAGGAGAAGGAAGACAATCATAAAGAGCAGAAACCAGTTATTTAGAAAACAGATAAACAACAGAGAAAAATCAATTAAACATTTATAGAACACTCTACCCAACAACCACTTTACATTCTTTTCAAGTGCACACGGCGTGCTTGTTAACAGTATGCATGGGCCTAACACAGGCCTCCACGAGTTGATTGAAAGTATAAAACTCTACCTGTATTAATCAAGAAAAAAGGAAGGAAACAAAAATCACCACTATCAGGGAAGAGTCAGGGACATTGCTAGAGAACTTAAAAATATTAAAAAGATGTGGGAACCTATGAACAAGTTCATGCCAACAAATTGACAATTCAGACGAAGTAGACAGGTAACTTAAAAACACACGCAAACTATCTAGAGCTAACATCATATACGTAACACCTGTGAAAGACAATGTTTTCCCTCTAAGATAAGGAACAAAGCGTGGACACCCCCCTCTCACCACTTCTATTCAACATGGTGGTGGAAGTCCTAGTCCACACAAAAAGCTATACAGGTTGGAAAGGAAAAAAGAAAACTCTCTTATTCACAGACAACATAATCATCTATGTAGAAAACCCTAAAGAATCTAAAGGAACTACGATAAGTAAGTTTAGCAAGATTGTAGGATATGAGGTCAACATGTCAGTATATGAGTCAATTATATTTCTTAAACTTTCAATAAACAAGTGTACATTGAAATTTTTAATTGATACAATTTACAATAGCATCAAAATTGTGAAACACCTAGGGATAAATTTAACAAAAGATGTGTAAGAACGGTATACCCAAAACTACGAAACACTGCTGAGAGAAACTGAAGATCTAATTAAATGGAGGGATATACCATACTCAAGGATCCGAAGACTCAATATTGTTAAGACGTCAATTCTCCAGATATACGGATTCAAGGCAACCCCAATCAAATCCTAGCTGACTTTACTGTAGAAACAGACAAGCTGATTCTAAAATTTATAGAGAAAAACAAAGGACCTATAATAGCCAATACATCTTTGAAACAGAAGTTGGAGGACTTAAACTATCTGATTTCAAGACATATCATAAAGCAAGAGCAATCAAGACAGGGTGGTATACAATTAAATATAAATCAATGGAACAGAATACAGAATAAGGAAATACACGCATACATTCTCAACAGAAGTGTCAAGGTAATTCAATGGGAAAAGAATAGTCTGAATATGTATACGGAAAAAAAACTCAACCCTTATTTCATAAAATACACAAAAATTGACTCAAAATGGAAGAGGTCTAAAATTATAACACTTCTAAAAGAGGAAATAGGAGAAATTTTTTGCCACCTAGTGGTAAGCAGATTTCTTTCACAAAACACACAGCACTAACCTCTAAAAGAAAAAAATTGGACTTCATCAAAATGAAAGACTTCTGGGACTTCCCTGGTGGTGCAGTGGTTAAGAATCCGCCTGCCAATGCAGGGAACACGGGTTCGAGCCCTGCTCTGGTAAGATCCCACATGCCGTGGAGCAACTAAGCCTGTGCACCACAACTATTGAGCCTGAGCTCTAGAGCCCACGAGCCACAACTACTGAAGCCTGCATGCCACAACTACTGAAGCCCGTGTGCCTAGAGCCCGTGCTCTGCAACAAGAGAAGCCACTGCAATGAGAAGCCCGTGCACCGCAACAAAGAGTAGCCCCCATTCACCGCAGCTAGAGAAAGCCCGTGCACAGCAACGAACACCCAACACAGCCAAAAAATAAATAAATTTAAAAAGAGAAATTTTTAAAAAAAAAAGAAAAATGAAAGGCTCCTGCTTTTCAAAAAACAGTATTAAGAAAATGGGAAAAGGTCCAGTGGCTAAGGCTCCGTGCTCCCAATGCACAGGGCCGGGGTTCGACCCCTGGCCGGGGAACTAGATCCCACATGCATGCCGCAACTAAGAGTTCGCATGCTGCAACTAAGAAGTCCTCATGCTGCAACTAAGACGCCCACATGCCACAACTAAAACAAAGATCCCGCATGCCACAACGAAGATCCCGCGTGCTACAACTAAGACCCAGCGCAGCCAAAAATTAAAAAAAAAAGAAAATGGGAAAAAAAACCTATAGACTAGGAGAAAATATCTGTAATACATATATCAAAAGTCTTATATCCAGAATATATATAGGAAGAAATAATGTCAATTCTACACAAACTATTCTGAAAATAGAATAAGGAACACTTCCCAATTCATACTACAAGGACAGCACTGACCAGTTACTAAAACCAGAAAAAAGGCATTCTTTCCTTTTCAAGAAAAGAAAACGACAAACTAATATCCCTCAGGAGCATAGATACAAAATCCATAAGATATTGGAGCAAATCAAGAAAACTATAAAAGCATCCACAGACAATAAGGAAACGAATGAACATGGCTGTATTCTGTTGTAATAGCAAGTTGGCCAGTGGCTACCAGGATGCAGGGATTAGGGCTGGGAGAAAATTAGCAAAGGGACACAAGCAAATTTAATGCCCTTTTTATAAAGGTCAAACAAGCAAAACAAAAGATACTGTATACAAAGTTTTCTTTTAATTTTAAAGGGACTAGTCGACCCAAAAATCAGGAGAGGGGTTACCTGAGGCATTAACAGAATGAGATAGGGAAGGACCACATGCAACAGTCTTAGTAACGTTTTAATTTTTATTTTGGTGGTGGGTTCATAGATGTTCCTTCTATTATCACACTTTGTAATTTATATACATGCTACAGATATTCTTTATATGTATCAAATACCAAATTGTTTTTTTTAAGTTTCTAAAGAGAGAAAAAAAAGGTTACATACTCCGTAATTATAACCATGGAAACAGGTATAGGGAAAAAAGATGACCATAAAACATACCTATGGTGCTAGAAAACTGATAAGATATTTTTTCCAGATTCCCTATAATTTGATTGTACTTTTATATTTAAAAACAAACACCTTCTCTATAACATACACAGGAAACCAGTAACATTGGTTGTTGCCAAGGACAGAAATTGGGTGGCTGAGGAAAAGTAATTGAGAAAGAGACCTTTCTCCAAATGTCCTTTTTTACTTCGATTCTGTACTAAAACAATATACAACATATTCAAAACTTTTGAATTTGAACTAAAACATAAAATTTTTAAGTGTTGCCACTATAAAGACTTAAATTTTAATCTTTTACCTAATAAAGCTTAAAAATAAATAAATAACAAGTTTTACAAAGAACTACATTGTAATTGTTTTCTGTGGTTCCCAAACTGTGTGCCAAGACACCACAGGAGGCTGCCTCACACTCACAGATGCGCTGACAGGACATTTCAAATCTTTGAGGGAAACACATCATCTGTTAGACACTGCACAAACTACTAACTTGAGATGGTTTACACTCAATGTTAGATCATGCTACATTCCTTTCAATGATGTCACATCTTTGCAAAGCTGGGTCTTAAGCTGTTGCTGCTATAAAAAGCAAGTACCATGATAAAATAAATGTGGAAAAGGAAATGAGGGTTGTGATGTTCAACCTGATTCCAAGTGTGAGAAACTGTTCAGTGCCCAAGAGGCACATACATCCTACTAGGAAGGAATTACGGTTATTTAAAAATGAAATAAAAATCTCATTTTCACTTACGTGTTTTTTTCCTAACAGCTACTAAGCTGTTGGACATATATACTTAATAAGTTGTTTAGACTTCATTACTTTGGAAATGGAAAGACCATTTGGTGTTTCTTTTGGCCTAGGATGTATCACGGAAAAAATTCCAAGACATTAAAAGGAGCCATGAACTAAGAAGTTGGAGAACTATATTTGAAAAAAATCCTCTTTCTATAATACAATAGATATGTTCTTTGGGACCACTTTCCAGAAGAAGTAACCCCACTGAAGTTCTAAAAGGGACCTGAAGTCTTAAGTGTTATCCATAAACTTTATCTTTTTTAGAGCAAGCTAAAGCTAAACTTCAAAGGAAATTAAAACACGATATGATGAATAAGGAATATAAGCTCTCCGATTACAGTAAGATTCCTGTAGATAATCAGCTACCTGGAAGACAGTAGTAAGCTTAAGATTACCTAATTACCTTCACCTTTTTCAGTGAAATTTTCCAGATTTACCTCTAGAGATTTAAAAGTTCTACTGATCAGTCAAACTGGAAAAGCGTCTTAGATCAATGACACTACCTACCGTCTGCCCCTCAATAGCAGCTCGCTGGCGCCCTAACACGTCCTGCAGCTGAGTGAAGTGCTGGATGAAGGCCACCACCTCCGCCTGGAAGCGCTGGGTGTGCACATACTGCACGGAGGCCATCTGGAGGCTCACTCGAATGTCGTGCTCCCTCCGGAGCAGCGGGTCGGGCCGGCCGTATCTAGGAGGAAGGGCAAAAATGTGACTCAGACAGCAGCAAGATGCAAATTAGTATTTGAAGAAAACTTGGGTTGACTTCGGGGGTTCCCTAGAAAACAGCTTTATTAAAATGGAAATCCACCAATCAAGTTTTAGAAAGCAAACTCCAATAATTACTTCCTTTCTAAGCTCCCGCCATGTGTTGAGGATGTTAAATAAAAGTCTGGCGTGATGAACAGGGCTATAAACAGGGGGACAGCTTTGGGTGCTGAACCCACTCATGACTCCAGAACTTACTCAGAAGACACCTGTGGTTCAGACCTTTCCCCTGAGGCTCTTTTTCCCTGCCTTTAAGGAAAAGTGATTATTCCTGCTCACTCTTCTAGCAAAGACTGTGACAATATGGGCTTGAAAGGTAATAAAAATAAGACCACGAAACAATCGGTAAAGAAAATTAGGCAACAGAACCAAAGTTTCTGGGGCAATCTGTCTTCTGGAAGCTGAAAGAAGTCTTCTTTTGACTTCAGTGAAATGCAAGCTAAAGAGTTTTAGCATCTACATTCACAGATAAATTAGAAAACTTTTACAAATGGTTTTAAATTTAATGGAACATGATGCCATAATAATAAATTATTATACAGGACACGGCCACTGGGGAAAAGAACTCGTATTAGGTGAGCACCTATTTTGTGTCAGGCAGAGAGTTAAGAGCTTTACATTAATTATCTCATTTATTAGAGAACCATGCCACTGTGGTAGGTAACAGTGCAAACAAATCAATCTAAATTCTCAGAACAGTATGATATACTTCCTCTGGAAATGAAAGAAAAAGTTCTCAGACATCTTTAGGGACCATTTTTCTCAACTCTGGTTGAACATTAAAATCACTCTGGCAGGACTTCCCTGGTGGTCCAGTGGTTAAGACTCCATGCTTCCAATGCAGGGGGTGCGGCTTTGATCCCTGGTCAGGGAATTAAGATCCCACATGCTGTGCGGTGCGGCCAAAAAATTTTTTAAAATCACTTTGGCAAGTTTAAAAAAAAAAAGAATACTACCACAGACCAGAATATTTGGGGGCAGAGCTGGATACCTATATTTTCTAACAGCTCCCTGAGAAGTTGAAAAACCAGCCTTTTAAACTTTCTGCTTTCTGAGAAAACCATTCTTTAATAACTACATAGGCTAAAAATGCCTTCTAAGTTCTAAAATTGAATATAGATTGTGTTTGTACTGGGAAAAATGCGTACTGTAATTTAAAACCCGTATCTTCAACAACTTTCTCAGGCTGAAATAATTCCAGAACATTCAGAGCTAGATGGAAATTGATCTAACATAGTCCCTTCAATATTTCGATAGAAAAACTGATGCATGGAGATTAAGTGACTTGCTCAAAGTCACATAACAAGTTGGTGTGAAACCAGACTGTAATAATAATCACAATTATTTCAATCATACCCCACTTATTTATTAAGCCTGAGTAGCCCACTTCAATGCAGATGCATTTTAATATAAATCAAGATTCCCCATAACTAGATCAAATCAATTTTACGTAAGATGTTACGACTTTTTAAAATTTGTCTTCATTGTTTAGCTGACAAGAATTTGAAACAACACGCAATTATGACAAAATGTTAAGTGAGAAAAGATCGATATTTTTACTTGAAAGTCTGGAAGATGAGTGCTTCTTCCCCACTTGTAGTGAACCGTTCTCTATAGAACTCTCCATGGGATGTAAGGTCACTCAGAGACAGGCTCCCAATGCTTCCCTGTAAGGCCAGGTCTCCTTCTAGGAATGTTAAAAATTAGAACACATTCTTATGTATCTTTTTTCTGTCACACACCTTAAATTTGCCTGAAACAAAAACTGATATACACATGCCTCAGACTTTACACCATTTAATAAAACAAAATGTCAAAAGAAAATTTTCACATTCCTACACACCCAGAAAATATTTTATGTACTATTGCAAATAGTCTCAATGCAAGTCCAAAGGGATTGAAATAATACTGCAGCATCACACTTTAACACTTACAAGGGGAAAAAAATTAAATGCATACACAATTTAAAGGATAAAACATTTACAAATACAAATAAAAATGTGATCTCTTCTGAGATCAGACCACTAATTAGAATTAGTGAAATATCATGAGGTCTATTTTGTACTACGGACAAAAGAATAAAGGAGGAAGTGTCAGAGATATGTTAATCAAGCATTAAAAAATGGGTTTTAGTGTGATTTAATTAAAAGGCAAAACTAATGAGACAGACACTGGAGACACAGATTTGAAAATACTCTGACATTACACAAGTAAAGCCTCTAGAAGGTGGGTAGAAGAAAGAAGAAATGTTGAAACGTACACCTGGGGCGCAAACCTATATGAATCATTCTTAACATGGTGTGGATATTGAAAAGGAATATTCTGAACTGTTGCTTCTGTGAAACAAACTTTATCATCATAATTAGCATTACAGAACAATGACTGAGGTGTATATATTTGGCAGGCTAGTTCTGCGCACAATGAACTGAAGACGCATACTTATTTTTGACCCCTAATGTCCTCTAACAAAAATACACAAGTTTCTCCCAATTCTAAAGACCCATCTCTTCTAGGAACCTTTTATAAATTAATTTATACCAGGCATGAAACCTCAATTTTAGTTCATCCCGTCCCCAAAAGACATTCTTATTTTACTACAGAATCAACATTGGAGCTTTGTAATCTTCCTTATTTCATTACCAGTTGCTTAAAAAAGGAGCGGTATTTTATGCACACTGTAAATCCCTCTGATTTAGAACTTGATATAGCTCCTCTCTTGTGTGCTACTAGGAATTTCAACCTATAGAGTCCCATTAGAAAGAATGCTAGCTTTGCTACAATATCCCCCTGCCTAAACCACCCCTTTGGTGGCTCCCCCTAGGCATGGCAACAGACTGAACACGTGCCCTGGTTTCCCAGAGACGGCCCTGTTATATGCCTGTTTCCCAGCTGTAATTATGAATAATGTCCCCTTTCACTCTCAAAAATGTCCTAATTTTAGACAAAGAAATTACATAGTCACCCAGATAGTCTGTTTAAAACACAGACAGATGTCAGGACCCCATCCCAACCTAAAGAATCAGATTCCTGGGATGGGGAAGGAGTTGTGCCGACATGTGCATTTCTAACGAGCTACCCAGATGATTCTGATCCACAGACCAGTATTGGGGCACCACCACCACAAACCATGGCCAGGCTAGTAGGCTAGTAACCACAACCAAGCCACTGAGCCACACCTTACTTAGCCAGTGAGGACAGTTAGATTGGTAAGCAGGATGTCCAAACTCTACCCGGATTTTGCAAGTCTGATTTTCCCCACTTACCAATCATTTCCAGGTGTGCCACTAATTTGGACACATTTGCTTTAGCAAGCTCACTGGTGGTCTTATTCAGCACGAGAGAGAGCGAATGAACCTAAGAACACAGGAGGTAAAGCAAGGCAAATATTACGGAGGGGAAAAAAGGTAACTTTCAGGCAAACAGCATCGAGAAAGATGCTGCACGTCTCGGGAAATTTGAAGATAAAGCTTTTATTTTACTGATGCCAACTTCATTTCAGCTTTTCTTAGTCAGCCAAACCATAATAAGAGGAGAGAGCTGACAGGAAAGGAACTCGACCGGGTAATCTAAAACCCAGGTTCTGTGGTGTCTTCTCTGTGGTTGCCTCGTCTATTCTTTTTTGTTTTGTTCAATTTTTTTTCTTCTGTCTTTTTTCTTTTTTGTTGTTGTCGTTTCTTGGTATTTTTGGTTTTCAGGTTTTTGTGGGGTTTTTTGGCCTCGTCTATTCTTTGTTAGTGAGATGTTTTACATTATAAAACAATTTTCCCCTTTTTGCATTCATCTCTAATATCGCACTATTCTGTAATCACTCACACAGATTCATTAAGTAAAGTCCACCCTAAGAAATTCGTCAAAGCAAAATGATAAATACACTTAATGTTTAACGTCTTTGGACAAGTATTTAATAGAAGCCCGTGGTGACCAACTGGGACTTCACTTAGGAACTACAATCCAAGATTTTCTTTCCCAGAGACAACTATAAAGAGAAGAAAACCAAAATCCTCTGTCTTGGGAACAGCAGTCTCTGAAACAAAGAAATACTGTATTGTAATACCGTCATTTTAACTACAAAAAGGACTCTATGTCTATGATTTATTGAGGCAGGTACCTCTGAGTGTTGTCACCGGGGTGAGGCCCTGATTGAAGAGAAGGAAGGAGAGAAGAGGGGACAGAGAACAGGTCAAACCCCCATTCACACTCTCTGCTCCCGAGTGGCAGAGCCCAGCGATACTCACCCCTTTATCTTTCATGCCTACCACAAAGTAGGTGCTTGGTACGTGTCTGATGAATGGGAAAAAATGGAAAAAGAAAGAAAATAATAGAAGGAAAGGAAGGAGAAAAATCATGTGTAGGGGAAGGCAGAGAAAAAAGGAGGGAATTATTACAGATGGAGCAATGACCCTGGGGGCCACTCCAGCACCACAGAGGTCCCCCTGCAGTAGCTTTTGGACATGGACAACAGAAGGAGCTCAAGGGAATGAGATCATCATGAAGGGGGAAGTAAAAACACCTCTAGCCACTTAATCACCAAAATAACATACATAATGGGCCTAAAAATGCTCTGCTTGGAGGAATCCAGCTATCACCACCTGAGCCCACTCTTAGCATGGATCTTAGAGTCACTAAAAGTGGGACAACCGGATGTTGTAGACCTCCTGGTGTAACTCAACAGGAAGCACTCAGCACCACCTCTGAAGGGTGCTTACCAAAAAGTCGAACCTGAACCTGATCAAGTCTCTAGAGCTAACTTCCATTTCTAAAATTAGAGGATAAAAGAAGTTAAATGGTACCATAAGGACACAAAGAGACAAATCCAGAATGCAGGACACTCTAGGGGACACTAACCCAGTTTCTACAAGACAACTGCATGGGAGGAAAAGGTGGGGGGAAGTACCATTCACTGAATGATCATTTCTGCCACACACGTGACGAGGGCCTTACCTACATCATCTCATTGAATCCTCAAAACCCAATGACATAGGCACCATTAAACACCCTACGTTTATTGATGAAAAACTTGAAGGAGAAAGAGGCTAAATAATTTGTCCCCAGCCACACAGCTGTATGGTTACAACAAAAATGCCAGGATTCAAAACCAGGCAAGTCTGACATTCGAGACTTCATTTTTAACACCTGTACTGTTGCTCTCAATAAAAGCCAGTAATGTTCTGAGTGAGAGGGAGATGATGACAATAGGCACATTTTAAAGTAGCTACTATGTACTGGACGTGTTGCCAGGTGCTTTACATAATTCCCTCATTTAGTTATCATAGTGAGATGATGGAAGATGAGGAAACGGAGACTTAGAGAAGCTAAGTAATTCCAATGAACTATACAGCCCAAAGGAAAGACAAGAAGTTACTGAAACCATTTATTTCCCCCGCCTCCAGATGGGATTAATGTTAAAACCTTTTCTAAAATACGAATGTCTACCCTTTTGTAACAGACATCCAGAAGACCATATAGCTCCCCTGCCAACAAGAAGAATTTTCTAGAGTAAATGTACAATGACAGCATTTAAGTAAAAAAGCCCAAGTTCATTCTTAGAACTTACTTACGGGAGCCAAAGAGGACTGATACCTTGAGATCCAGTTTGGTGTTAACTGGATCCTGAAGTTCAGACTCTATTAAAACGCTCGACTCTGACTTCACGTTTTGTAGAATGTCCTCAGGCGGCACCTTCATTGCATGGTTGTCTGCAGTGGAGCCAATTCCAAAAAAATCTAGTATCATGACCCAGGTCTGCAGTGTGATCAGCACATCCAAGCAGTTAAAATCAACATCAATGCTCCGGTTAACTCGATTATAACTGGAAGAGAATTCTGGATGCTTCTTATCCACCAAGAATACATTGATATGGACCAAGGAATCATCAAAGTTACTCCTTCCAGCAAGTATCTTGGGCTCCTCTACTGTTGGAGAAGGAGGTGGGGTCAAGGGACAGTCCTTGTCTTGGACTTCCTTTTGCTTCTTCCGGGAGGCTGAAATGGGTCTCTGATACAGCTGAAAGACATTAGGAGCTTCCTCCATGTGGGAAGGGAGAGACCGAGGCATATCCGGATACTCCACGTTGGACACAGAAGGGCAAGACTGAGAGAGATACTCTTTTTGTGCTAAACTAGATGGCTTAGGGGCTCCCCGAGACACCATCAGGTTCTTATATTTGGAATCTGGATTTTTCTCCAATAAGTCTTCCATCAGCAGAGAGCGCAGGGCAATCTGAATGGATAAAGTCTGAGGATGGTCTTTGCTGAATTCCACCTCAAAATCCTGAAATTTTAAGCTCACAAGACCTTGCGCCCCCAAAGTCAGATCTCCACTTAGCTGAACTTGAAGCTCTGATATACAGAAGTTGGCTTGAATCTGGGTAAAAGATCTGACTTCCTTAAACGACAAGGACTTTTGAGAAGAGTTAGAAAGGCTGCAGTGGCTGAACAATCCGTTCTCCTTCCTTTCAACGGAAGGTTCTCCACAGGTACTGAGGGAAGGCAGAGGAGAGTCAGGGCAAGGTGAGGAGGTGGCACTGACTGGAAGCTTATTCAGATCTTCACTGTACACGAGATTGTCCAGAGTTTGTAAAACCTGCTCATATACATGCTTTGCTAACACCACCTGTATTCGAAGAGAAAAATTCAGTTATTCTGCTACTATCGTCAACTGCACTCATATGCACTGCCCACAGATTTTTTATGGCTTTCCCCGAGAAGTTCTAACTTAGTTGATAGCAAGGACTATCTCTTTTGTTTCTTTTCTGTCCTTACCTCTCTGTGACCCATATCTATTCACAAGGCCCTCCCCAAGTACCTCACAGAATAATCTACACAATAAATGTTCAATAGGTGCTATTAACTGTAGGCCTGAATCAGCAAAACACTCTTTCTAACCCCAAAAAACAACCTCAAAAATTGAAGGGAATACTGCCAAAAGTCTAATGTGGTTATACCTTAGGATTGAGAAACAAGACTCATGGTTCTAAAACTCGCTGATCATCACCAATCAGTAATAACAACCTACGTTCAGTACAGCTGATCAAACAGTACTTTTTAATGATAATAATGACAATGACGAAGATCCATGACTACTTGTTACTCCCTTACTTTGTTCTTAATAAAACTGTCTTCAGGGAAGTTCTTTATTTACTTAAGGACAATTTTTTTAACAGAGGCATTCCAAACAGATAAAGAAAAGATAGAGTTGGAAGGTGATCATTTTGTAACCCCTAAATAAATAACGTATCCCACCACAGTTATCGGTGGAATAAGACCTTACACGAGTGACTGACAGGGAATTTTACAATGGAGGGATCGGGTTCCTGCCACCTGAACACAATCAACGATTTTGGCATCACTGATGTCAATCAGACATTATGTGCCTCCTGATATAATAGAACATAAAGTACACTGCACCACCTTTGAAGTGTTCTGGCCAAAAGAAAAAAAAAAAAAAAAAAAAAGCCTGAATCCAGTTAAACCTGCAGAGTTAAGTTACAATTTACAGAAAATGGGGGGGACAAGTTCAGTGACACCACAAACTAACAGCCAAATCCAGACTGTGGGACATTCCGCAGGACAACTGACCTAGTTTCCCCAACAAAATAATGTCATGGGGGGAAAAATGAGAGGGAAACTAAATGAACAGAGACCCACAGGATGTCCCATACAAATGCTACGTACAGACCTTGTCTGGATCCCGATTCAAACAAACCAAAAGTGAAAAGACATTTTTGAAACAATCGAAAATGTCTCTGAAATCTGAACATGGATTAAAATTCAGATGACACCAAGGAATCTTCATTAATTTTGTAAGGCATGATAAAACCATTATAGTTATTTTTTAAAATGCACATAGTTTGTAGTGATACATTCCGAATATATAGGGTTAAAAATGGCATGAGGTCTGGGATTTGCCTTAAAATATTTCCCCAAAGGAAAAAAAGAATGGACGAGACACATGTGGCAAAATCTTGGTAACTGCTGAATCTGAGTGATGGGTATATGAGGTTTATTAGACAATTCTACTTTTGTCTATTTTTTAAATCTTTCATAATAAAATATTTTTTCATTATTTAAATTACTAAATAAATTATTACATAAAGAATTACTTAAAATAATTTTTTAAGATTTTCATCAAAAACAACAGTAAGTCAATGGTAACCATAAGAATAATAAGTCAATATAATCCAACAGAATTCACATTATGTGCTATATTTAAGCTGAAAAATTCATCCTAAGTAACCACCACTGATGAGGCAAAAGTTTAAAAGAGAAAAAGGAAAAACCCTAGAAGCCAAAAAGGAAAAGCTTTGGGGAAAGTTCTCTCACCCAGAGACCCATATCCAGGAACCACTGATGTCAAAAAGTATGTATGTTCTGTTAACAGCACTCCGGGGTTACTCCAGAGCAACTGCCAGACAGACTAGTGACCAATTACTGCCCAAGGCCAGGGTCCACTGTCCTAAGATCCTGCCTGTCCTTGCTGTTTTATAATGTTATGCTTTTTGCTCTCATGCCTGTGAAAGCAGGAAAAATGACACTTTCGAAGGAAAAAGGATGACAGATGTACACACACACACACACACACACACCCCCGGACCATTTCATTTCAATGAGGGGCAAGACTAATTCTCCCTTGAAAGGATCTGTCAACAGCTCAGATAATCAGATTGTTTTACAGGCTGGGCCAAGTATGTCAGAAGTGTGACAAGAATTATATTCTCCTGGGAAAGAGAGACTCTGACTTTTTAAGCAATAATTTTCCTCGTTTCTTTATGGCAATGGAATTAAGGATTTGCCCTCTTCCTCTATATAATTCGCCCCTCCTCCACATGAAGAAGGCTAACAAGACTGATTCCCCAGTGATAGAAGGACATGATAAAAGGATTCCATGTTCACTGGAAGAAGTTATTGACAATAATATGAATGATATCTCCTTGAATTTATATATTTTCCTTCCAACATTTTATATATACAAAATATAAATATAACATACGTATGTAATATAAATGTAAAATAATTACATAACTTCAACTGTCCTGACATAAAAATCAATAACGTGTTTACCTGCACCGGATTGACAAATTTTCCTTCGATCTTCATGATGCTAGAAGTTCCCAGGTCATCTGGACTAAGGGAGAAAGTCAATTCAGATTCTCTCTCTATAGGGATCTTCTCCAGTTTAAACTGAATGGTCGTGTTGTTCAGGATGTGAAAAGCTGGCATAAGAGAGAGGAAATGACAGACGGGAAACATTCATATTTACTGCGTTACTGCTGATTAAGTAGAGAGTGTACAGAACAAAGCCCAGGAGTTGCTCCTAGACCAGGAGGGCAGGTTAGCCTGGCACTTGGGGTCTATGATTGAATACAAACTTTGGTAATTATCCCAAGACCAAAACTCATAGCAAGCAGAGGTATAAGATAAATTTATACACAAAAAGTAACAGTTATTTTCATGACATGCTCCACTTGGTGGCTTCAAAATATGGTGCGGTGAACATTAATTAACCCAGGGCAGGGTCCATGTTAAGCTTCTCTTAACCTCCCAAGCTGGCATTTTCCAAACCAAATTACTCATCCATGTCCAGCTTTAGATTGATCCCTCTTATTGGACCTAAGTCAGAATCACAGACAATATAAGGTTCTAAGTAAACAACTTCTAACCCAAGCAGAGAAAGCAATCTTTTGGTAAGTATGTAAATCAATCGGTGAACACATCTGAGAACCATAGGAGAATTTCTCAAAGGCATTAATTTCTTCACCAATCAGTAAGGCCATCTAGGGCTTACCTGATTTCTGTGGATGCCAAGACCAACAGATTGAACTGTTCGGTTTCAGCAGATCAGATCGAGAACACAAACTGGCATTTTATTCCTAGAACCCTGGACCAAACCATTACAGAAGATGCCAGGATATTCAAAGGAGAACATAACATCCATAGACTAAGTTTCATATTCTATTTCTGTCAATCCCTCCAGCTGCCTTAGACTACGATATTTAACTAGGAAAGATCTACAGCTTAGGAATGAAAAAAATCAGATGCATTTGACCAAATTACATAATACTCTAACAGAATCCACCCACTGAATCCCTGTGAATGAACACTCACCCCAGGGGTCCACTTAAAAAAAAAAAAATCTTATTTTGCCAAATATGATAATCAATGGAAAAAGCTGCAAACATACCAACCTAATATGAAGCATTCTATTAAAATTCTATTTTGATTTCTTAAATATTAACTGGGGATAATTCTAAAAGAAAGGTTTTTGCAGTTATTTTAAGCCAAGTACTATCTGCATGAGCTGGGTTTGGAATCTTTAAACAAAATGAGACAACAGATACACACACTCCTCACCTTGACCTCTATGCAAAGATTCAAAGAAATCATGTCGGGTGAAATGAGCTTCCTCCTGACTGTTGGCACTGGCGGGCCCAGAAGGAGGGCAAAACGCCCGGCTCACCTCAGGCCCAGGGCCCTCTCTGCCTGCCAACTGGGTGCAATTCAAAGAATATAATTTAATGTCTTTGATTTCTACTTGCAGACGGTCACTTCTGGATTCATCATCTCCTGCCACAAAATTCCGGATGAAAATCTGTCCCAAGTGTCCTACCAACAGCTCAGGACTCCCAGGCTTCCGAGGGATAGAAACAACTGGTGATTCAATGTTTATGTTCAAGATTAGCTTTACAGTGTCGGAATGAGATGCACCTAGGCCAAAACCATATGTTTCATTTTCTTCTAAGATAAAGGATTCCCGGGCCTTCCTTGGAGTTTCAAAGAGTGATACCATCTCACTGTACTCGGCCGTCTTGGTGGCTAGGACTGTGGTGACTTTGGTGGCTGCGCTTTTCAGCATATTTCGAAAATTTTCTTCCAGCTCATCCATGGACAATGTCAACTCCTTCAAAAATTTAGCAGAGTGGTTGTAATGCAAGGAAGCCATCTTGAGGTTGAGAAAACATTCCTGTTTAAATTTCTCAACAAAGGTGAAACTCAGAGCTTCAGTGAGGGCTGCATCTTCCATTCTGACAAATACAGATTCAAAGTAGCCAATATCACTGATGATATTTTCATAGCCTATGGAATTCCCAATGCTGACAACATACTGGTTCTTAACATTCTCCTGTGTCAAATCCATAAGCTGCAAACAGCCAAGAGAACCGTTCATGTCAAATGCGCTGCCCATGGAGACGTTAACCTTGGTGCCACCTATACTTGCTGTTGCAATTTTTCTGCCGTATTTCTCTCCATTTGCCATCCCCACTGTCCGAAGGAGCAGTAGGTTAAGTCTGTGGATTTCCACTGCAACCTCGGTGTTTTGTTCACATGTAGATCGGTAAGCTCCTTGTTCCCTAAAGCTTCTCTCAAAATCAGTCCTTAAAGGTTGAGGACTCAAATCATCTTTTTCCTTGGGAAAGGATTTTTGAAGAAAACCAATCAGCTCCACAATTGTCTCTGGATTTAGGATGATATCCAAATTATTCACCTGTAATGAAATCACCTGAAGAGTGCTGTCCAAATTCATTGATGGGCACTCTGAACTCACAAACTGATACTCCAGTTTTATGAGGGACTCCTGTTCTTTGGTGAGAATTCTGTCAAGAGGAGCACTAGTGGCTGATCGGTCGTTCAGTGTGGCAGCATTAATGAGGTGGGCCGTGTTGGATCCAGAGACAGGAGACTGGGCTCTGCTATCCCGGAGGCTTCCTGTTGGGATATCAAAGCTCAAGTTCTTATGAGAGGCCATCAAAAGGTCAAAATCAGCACCATATGTCTGCATGGTGTCCACCAGGAGCAAACCATGAACCGTGAGGGAGACTTCAGCATCATAAGGCCTCTTCACAAAGTGAGCGTTGGTACCAAATACCTTGAGCACAGAAATGTACCGGCCGTTGCTCTCAACACCAAGCTGCATACAGTTCACTTTAAACTCAGCCAGGAGGAGCTGTGACTCCACCAGAACCTCCCGCGTATGCTGCTCCAACATCACGATGCTCTGGGTTAAATTCATCACCGAGTCTTGCAAACTTCCCCGCTGTTCCCCTTGGGGAAAAATCTTCTCTTTGATCTGAGTGTCAAAAGTCTTCATTTCTGGGGTGGTCAGGAGAGCAAAGCAATTCTTTAAGGCAGATATTTTATCTTCATTGATGTGGATCTTTAGGTCTGGTAGGTTGCCTGAGAGCACGGCTCCGGGGTACTTGGGATCTGAAGTATAAATCAATCGGCGTTCTAACTGTAGGTGAACATTGAATTTCTCGACCACATGGGTCGGTCCCACATCAATATCCTGGACATGCTTCCAGTTGTCCTTCACTCGTCCAACCATGATCTGGAGGTCCAGGAAGGACAGCGAGTACCTCTCATACATCTTCGTGCTCATTAAATGTGCTTGAAGCTGCTCTTCACTGAATTCAACTCCAGAAAACGGAGGCGTTTTCTCCCTATTACTGCTGCTTGTCTCGGGAGGTGGGGTGTTAGGAGGTGTGGCAAGAGGGGTCTTATATTCGTCATCACTAAACTGATTCTCTTCAGATGCTGACCCGTCCCCACTCTTCCTCTTGGAGTCATCTGCAGATGAAAAAAGAGAAGATTCAAAGTATATGTCTGCTCTTTCCTTCCTCTTCCCTTTAATGTAAGAATTAAGAAAAGTAGAGAATCAACCACCCCAATTTAAAAAATAAATGGATGAAAACTCCAAGCATAATATTCTGTATTTACCATTTATTCAGCGTAAACTTATCTATTGATCTGGAAATCAAAACACAAAGAGTAAAAGTGTATGAACATGAGAAAAGACGGAGACCTGCTAACATAAGAACATATGTCAGGGTGCAGAAACCAACAACCTGCTGCCCGAAACTGCCCCCACCCCCAATCTCAGCTGCACTGCGTGAGCTGCCATCACCAACCCTTCTTACGTCACTCTCCATATTTGTTTACTTTTTCCTGTATTCATCTATGCGTTTTGTCCCCTCCCCCCACTAGAATGTTCCAAAAGAAGAGGTCTCCTCTACCTTCCTCAACACAATACCCCTAGTGCCTAGATCAATGCTTGGCAAGCAGCAACTGCTCAATATGTCATGTTCCAGCCCCAGAATTCACACTCTTAACCCCCTCTCTTCTGCACCCAAGCAGTGCCGAGACAACAAAAACACATGGCTGGGTTTGGTCACCTATGTCTCTGTTCCATGTTTGTGTTTTATGAATTCAAGTAGTTGCTTTCTGTGGTTGTGTGATCCTTTTCTTCAGATACAATTCCCTTTTCACATTCCCCTTAGGGCCAAACTTTTCCACTCCAGCTCAAATCCTCTACCCTCTTCTCCTCTTCTGGTCTTTCAGTAAAATAAGATAAGGTTGAGATTGTTTGATAAGCTTCCTCAATCTCTTTTATCCAATGAATCCTCTCTTTCCTCCCTCCCATCTCAAGGTAAACAATGACTATTTTTTGGATCTAATAATAGTAATGAAATTACCTTCCAAGAGTCTTTTTATGTATGTCCCTAATATCCCTAAATAGATTAAATCTCTATTCCTGAAATTATGTACTGAGAAATAATGTTTATTAAAATACAAAACGTTACACAAGAAATACAAATAAAAACCACAGTGAGATACTACTACACAGTCATAAAAATGGCTATAATCCAAAAGACAGATAATAACAAACGCTGACAAGGATGTAGAGAAACTGGAACTCTCATACAATGCTGGTGAGACAGTAAAAAGGTGCAGCCATTTTAGAATCTCGCAGTTCCTCAAAATGTCAAACAGAGTTGCCATATGACCCAGCAATTCTACACTGAAACAAACCCAAGAGACTGAAAATATATGTCTACACAAAAGCCTACTATATGAATGTTCATACCAGCACTACTCATAACAGCCAAAAAGTGGAAACAACCCAAATGTCCACCAACTGATGAATGGATAAATAAAATGTAGTATATTCATACAAGGGAACATTATTCAGTCACAAATAGGAATGAAGTATTGATACAGGCTACAACGTGGATAAACCTTGAAAACACTATGCCAAGTGAAAAAAGTCAGACGTAAAAGACCACATATTATATGACTCTATTCACATGAACTGTTCAGAACAGGCAAATCCACAGAGATAGAAAGATTGGTGGTTAGCAAGGGCTCAGAGAGGTGGTAATGGAGAATAACTGCTTATGGGTTTAGACTGTCTTCTTGGGAATGATGAAAATGTTCTGGAATTAGATAACAGTGAGAGCTGCACAATTTTACCAACATACAAAAGACAACTGAATTCTACATTTTCAAATGTATCTCAATAAAGCTATTATTAAAAAAGTAACAAGTGAACTTTGGAGTTACAAGATGTTAAATACCCCTTTTTTTAAGCTTTACTTGGTTTAGCACAGAGACACATCAATCTACCACGACATGTCTTCATTACTTCACACTCACACTGTACCTTGGGTATTGGTCAAGAGCATTCTGCCTAGATCCACAACAACCAACACGGGATTCTTGAATTTGAAATCATCAGGAAATATCACCTGAGGGGCAGAAATGTCTAGTCGCACAGTCCACCGTTTACTCTCCTCCTGTAAAAATAAAACAAATGACAATTAAATAACCGTGAACTGCAACTGCTGACAGTGGGCAGCTTTATCAGCTAGGGCTCAAGGCTTCCAGAAAGCCACACTAGGGTCACAGGATGACATAATGGTCTCTGATAGTAAAGCAAAATGTTTAAAACAAAAGTGGATCCAAATGTTTAACGATCTGAGACATTACCACAGGCAAATGTCTGAAGTGGGAGAAAAAAATTGGCAAATTACTGGTTTGGGGGGTTGTTTGCTCTTTGATTTTGATGATCAATGGTTTAAGAAAGGTCTTATTTCTAAATGTATAGGACTTAATACTTTAAAGTACTGTAGAAGTTATACAATTCAAATAAAAGTAGAAATCCAAATATTTTTATTTATTCATGGATATTGCTAACCATGAACTTTCAGGCCAAAATACCTTAGTGGAAAACATAAGCTTTGACATTTGAAATATAAAAAATAGACCAGTTCATGAATTTGTTAACAGTTCTTCCCTGTGACTAAAATTAGCTAATTTATATAAATGCTATAAAAAAAAATTATATGTAGTAAAAAGCTAATTTATATAATTATACGTAGTAAAAGCTACATGTAGGAAATTATATGTAGTAAAAGCTGATTTATATAAATGCGATCAAAAAGAAACCTCTTGGTCTAAGATAATCAGAAGGTACTAAATGTTGTAATTTGTGTTAAAACACTAACAAAAACAGAAAACAGGACAAACTCTCCGGCCCACACTACTTACCCCTGAACGTTTTCCTCTGAACACTGCTGCCATGCCTTACACTCCCAGCTGGCTCTGCACCTTCCGAAGAAGCCACACTGACTGCTCCACCTACTGCCGCATCTCGGCAGCACACCTCCAGGCCACAGGGTCAGAAACCCAGTTTTTTTCTTGTTTTGGTTTTTTTGGGTTTATTTTAAAATTTTTATTGGAGTATAGTTGATTTAAAATATTGTGTTAGTTTCAGGTGTACAGCAAAGTGAATCAGTTATACATATACATATATCCACTCTTTTTCAGATTGTTTTCCCATATGGGTCATTACAGAGTACTGAGTAGAGTTCCCTCTGCTATACAGTAGGTCTTATTTATCTATTTTATATATAGTAGTGTGTATGTGTCAATCCCAATCTCCCAATTTATCCCTCTTCCCTACCTTTTCCCCCCTGGTAACCATGTTTGTTTTCTACATCTGTGACTCTATTTCTGTTTTGTAAATAAGTTCATTTGTACCATTTTTTTAGATTCCGCATATAAGTGATATCATATATTTGTCTTTGTCTGACTTACTTCACTCAGTATGACAATCTCTAGGTCCATCCATGTTGCTGCAAATGGCACTATTTCATTCTTTTTTATGGCTGAGTAATATTCCATTGTATATATGTACCACATCTTCTTTATCCACTCCTCTATTTTTTTGTGTTTTTTTAAAAATTTATTTATTTATTTTTGGCTGTGTTCGGTCTTCGTTGCTGCGCGCAGGCTTTCTCTAATTGCAGTGAGCAGGGGCTACTCTTCGTTGCGGTGCACGGGCTTCTCATTGCAGTGGCCTCTCTTGCTGCAGAGCACGGGCCCCAGGTGCGTGGGCTTCAGTAGTTGTGGCACGTGGGCTCAGCAGTTGTGTCTCACGGGCTCTAGAGCGCAGAGCTCAGCAGTTGTGACACACGGGCTTAGTTGCTCCACGGCATGTGGGATCTCCCCAGACCAGGGCTCGAACCCATGTCCCCTACACTGGCAGGCAGATTCTCAACCACTGCACCACCAGGGAAGCCCCCACTCCTCTGTTGATGGACATTTAGGTTGCTTCCATGCTGTGGCTATTGTAAACAGCACTGCAATGAACACTGGGGTGCACGTATCTTTCCCAATTATGGTTTTCTCCAGATATATGCCCAGGAGTGGTATTGCTGGATCATATGGCATCTCTATTTTTAGTTTATTAAGGAACCTCCATACTGTTCTCCATAACGGTTGTACCAATTTACATTCCCACCAACAGCGTAGGAGGGTTCCCTTTTCTCCACACCCTCTCCAGCATTTACTGTTTGTAGATTTTTTTGATGATGGCCATTGTGACTGGTGTGAGGTGATCCTCACTGTAGTTTTGATTTGCATTTCTCTAATAATTAGTGATGTTGAGCATCTTTCCATGTGCTTTCTGGCCATCTGTATGTCTTCTTTGGAGAAATGTCTATTTAGATCTCCCATCCATTTTTTGATTGGGTTGTTCGTTTTTTTGATATTGAGCTCCATGAGCTGTTTGTATATTTTGGAGATTAATCCCTTGTCGTTCACTTCATTTGCAAATATTTTCTCCCTTTCTGTGGGTTGTCTTTTTGTTTTGTTTATGGTTTCCTTTGCTGTGCAAAAGCTTTTTAGTTTAATTAGGTCCCATTTGTTTATTTTTGTTTTTATTTTCATTACTCTAGGAGGTGGATCAAAAAAGATATTACTCCGATTTATGTCAGAGTGTTCTGCCTATGTTTTCCTCTAAGAGTTTTATAGTCTCCAGTCTTACATTTAGGTCTTTAATCCACTTTGAGTTTATTTGTGTGTCTGGTGTTCAGAAACCCAGTTTTGCCGGACTGTTGAGATGGTCCTGGGCTCTCCCTTTCTACTTACGGCATCCTCGTGTCAGCTGGTCACTTAGCATCACAAAGTGACCATCCTTCCCAGGAATTAAAACTGGGGCATCATTCTAATTGTTTTTCTTCTGATAACAGTATGTGAAAGGGGGTGTTCTTAAGTGAAATATTTACAAAATGTCAGGTCTAGAAAACGGAACAAAGACGAGTCTTGAGACTGTTCCAAGATGGGTACAAGGAAGAAATATGATCTCGTCTCAGTCATTTGTTTTTATTTATTAAACCCTGACGGTACAAGACATGGGATTTTATTTTTTGCTAACTGATAAGTATTTCCTAGATTCAGTTCACTTAATCAGTGTAATTGATACAACCATGTCTATCTATGTAGGTAAAGAACTTAAAAAGAACGCCTTCCTCTTCCCCGCCCCCCAAAAAGAGTATTTATTACGCCTACTTACAATGAAATCACCCACTAGCAAACGATCAAGAGTTTGTCGGATTTCCGCCTTGGTCTGCATCTTCAGTCTGTTATATTGTCTTCGGGCAGCTTCAGCCACTCTCAACTCAAGTTCAGACTGATAACCAAAACCTGCAAGATGGGAAATATACAGGAGAGTCAGAATTTTCAAATGGCTGGGTGAAAGAAAGCACTGCAACATCTACTGTCACCAGGGATTTCCACCAAAGCTAGAAAACAGTCTGTACAACAACAATTCCTTATTCCAGCCTGACCTGGTGCCATACAGGGTAACAGGAATGAGGTGAAGATGGGCGAGAAAGGCACATCCTTTCAAAACATCCATGTGGAGAAAGGCAGTATGTGAGGGAAGGATACCTAAGTTACTAGAATTTCTAGAACCAGTTTCTGAAAGATTCCAAACTGTATTTCAAAATTCTTAAAAGCATGATATTACACTGAAAGAGCAATTTGAATTTAGAAGTTGTATATGCCTTCTACATTCTATCAGTGACAGAGCAATGAAGCCAAGATATTTATGGCCACTGTTTAAATGAAAAGACTCAAAAAACTAGACCAAAAACTAAAACAATTGTTATGAAGAGGGAGAGACGGGATACATTTAGGAAAGTACCATTGTTTTACTGACTTCCTTGTCAAATAGAAGTGCTTCTTCTGCACGTACTGTCTCAAATCTTTTTTGGGAACAAAGGAAGGCCTAAGTAAATCAATGATGACACAGGAGAGTGCAATGGTGAACCTTGCAATATTTAATACTGCATGAAACAAGTAAAACAAACCACTGATCCTGTCATCTAGGAGGAAATTGAACATTCCTCCTAAATTCTCTGGCCTAAAATATCCTGGGTAGCCAAGGAAATCACTGTCCTCATGGAATGGAAAGTATTTTAAATGCATGCTAAATGAAGGCAAAGAAAGAGAAAATATGAAGGCTATTGATTCCTCTTGGAAGAGTAACCTTCCAAGGACATCCACTTTGATTCAGAAACTAAGGACAACCCTATCCACTTACTCTGCAGGCCTTTTCTAACACTACCAGGTCACCTGAATGTATAATACCCCTTGTCCCAGAAACGACAAGAAACGTGTCTTTAGAAAGTCACATAAGAGCAAACAAACAAAAAAGTTAACCTGAGGTATGAACCTTTCCCTTGTAGAAAAAGTCTGCTACTTTTTTAATAGCCTGGGGATTATATATGATGTTCAAGGGCCTCGTGCTGACATTTAGCCGCCTCTCAAAATGGCTGTGCACTGGATTTCTCTCATATAGCATCTCAAAAACTGGGTCATCTGGGTCTGCAGCTAAAGGAAAGAACCAGAGAAAGAAAATGGAACACAGCAAAACAATCATCTTATTCTTGATAACTGATAAGGACTTCTGGGAAAAAAAGACATTTTCTCGATTATTTTCCAATTAGTTCTCATTTATGAAAATCTTATAAAACAGAGAACCTAATAAGGATTGACTAATTGTCAACAGGACTCCTCAAGACCAGGTTGTTGGACTCATTCCCATCACGTAACCCAGGACCCGGAGGCCTGAGAGTTGCCCCGGTCACACATGGGTGGAGGGAGGGCACGAGGCCGTCTCCAAGTCAGACAGGGATCCACACGGCAAACCACTGGGCACAAGACAGGACACACTCCCTCTCTGCTGACCAAGACTACTGATCCATAATCATCGCATTCTGAAGAATGAGTTTAAGAACGTATGACAATTTACCAGGGTAATGATCGCTTCTGTCTGCAGATGCTGTTTGGAGTCCAAAAGACTGTGAGACTCTGCCAACTTCTTTTTGCTGATAAACACACACAAAATGCAAAAAGGTCAGGGCGAGAGGGACCAATTCACTGTGCACACGCTCTCTCACGTCTTACCCTTTGGCATCACTCTTGCTTAGCACAGTCAAAATCAAAACTCGTCTGACACCAGGGGACTGTGGACTTGCAGGCTGAGCCCTCCAGTCTGTGCCTTTCCCCAGCCTGGTATGGGCAGTGCGCTACTCTGCACTCAGCACACTTAATGAACGACTGCTCAACAAGGATTGAGTGTGTACAGCTTTTCACACTTTCACTCTGCCCACCCACACTCTCCCCAGTGTCCCATGCCAAAACATTATGGGAAGAATAAGGGGCTAAAGATTCAACTCTTCTGGGCTTCCCTGGTGGCGCAGTGGTTGAGAATCTGCCCGCCAATGCAGGGCTCGAACATGGGTTCGAGCCCTGGCCCGGGAAGATTCCACATGCCACGGAGCAACTAAGCCCGTGAGCCACAACGACTGAGCCCACGTGTCACAACTACTGAAGCTCGCGCGCCTAGCGCCCACGCTCTGCAACAAAGAGAAGCCACCGCAATGAGAAGCCCGCACACCGCAAAGAAGAGTAGCCCCCACTCGCCGCAACTAGAGAAAGCCCGCACGCAGCAACAAAGACCCAACGCAGCCAAAAATAAATAAATGAATAAATAAATTTATTAAAAAAAAAAAGATTCAACTCTTCTGACCATCTCTTTGCCAACTTAGTAAGATCAAAGATCTTCTAGTCTAAAAATAATATTATATACAAAAAATTACACCTATAGAGAAAACTTGTGGTGGTTCTTTTGTAACTCTGGAAACATGAGACGTCCTATCAGTGACTGAGGGTCAGAATGAATGAAAATCACTGTCGGATACAGAGGACATTCAACATTGACCTTGAAATGCAGAAAATAGTGGTGCTGATGGCATTTTCTTCCAAATCAGAGCAACTATTCCAAGGTGGCTATAACACAGGGAGGGAAGAAGGCACTGCCATAAATCCCACCAACACTTGCTCTCTGACAAATTCAAAAAACTTATCTAACTCCAATTTGATTTTGATCAGCCTGTCTCAAAATAATCAAATGTCAGAATGAATCAAGTTAATACTACTTTTGTTGCCTAAAACAGACCACAATTCACCAACACCCTGGATGAATCAGCCATCCCACTGCTGTACGTACTGGATTAGGGAAGACCAGAAGAGGAAACATAGTGCCTTCTGTGGCCAGGTCTCGAAGAAATAATCCACCCAACCGGACTGAAAGCAAGGAGGAGTTTCTTCGAGGAAGAGATTCTGCTAGAAGTTTTACACCTACAGAAAATAAATGTTAGGAGTTATACTATGCCATCATAGCCTTAATTATTTTAAAAGTATAAGATATAATATTTTACAGAGGACTATCAGATATCATGAACTATTTCTCCTTGAAATTCGAACAAAATAACCCTATCTACATATTATATGTCTATCTATATAAATCTATAAGGAGTATTAGAAGTTTCCCAACAGAATGAATTTTAACCAGAGCACTTTACAATTAAATTCAAGCAATCTGCTAGTTCACACTAAGTTTATGATTTCTCAGCTCTCAAGATTATAAAGTCAAAAACAAACTGGATTTTTTTTTTTTGGTCATTTGCCTTTAAACTACTGACAAGCCACAGATAACTGGCTATTTTATGAACTGCAATAAATCTGTGAGAAGAGAAAACCAACATCTGGGTATTTATTTACATACCTTTAATTCAAATTCACAAAAAGAAGTCAAATACAGTAGGTCTTCATTATTCGCAGACTCCATATTTACAAATTCGCCTATTCACTAAAATTTATTTGTAACCCCAAAGTAATACTCACAGTGCTCTGCGGACACATGCAGAGCAGCCAAAAATTCGAGTCACCTGAAGCGCATGTTCCCAGCTGAAGCTGAACATGGCAATGCTCTGCCTTCTTGTTTCAGCTCATACAATTGTCCTTGTGTGGTCTATTTAGTGCCAGTTTTTTGCATTTTTGTGCTGTTTGTTGGTGATTTCGCTGTTTAAAAGGGTCCCCAAGCACAGTGCTGAAGTGCTGTGCCTTACAGAGGAAATACATGTAGTAGATAAGCTTCACTCAGGCATGAGTTACACGCCACTGGCCATGAGTTCAATTAATGAATCAACAACATATATTAAATAAGGTGTCTTTAAACACACACACTCATAGGACAAGGTTATGTACTGATCCGTTGACGAATGTGATGACCAGAGGCTTGCAGGCACCTAACCTTGTGTTTCCCCTCAGAGCTTGGATTCAGTATTCACGCAACTTTCTAGAACACAACTACTGCAAATAATGAGACTCAAGTGGACACTCGTGCCCAGAGAGATACAGAGCATCAGGTGGCTCTCTGGGGGCAATACCTGAAAACTCAAGCTGCATGAAAGCACTTTGATTCATCTGGGCAGCTCCCTGCTCCTGGTGCAGCAGAGTCACGGTCCCTCGCTGTAGCTGTAAGTTCAGTTTGGCAAAGACATGGTCTCGCTTTGTGTACGTGTTCATACAAGAGGCGTCTGCAGTGGGGTCAAAAAACTCCTCGGAGCCTAAATGTGAGGAAGAAAAGACTTTAAGAAAACACATGGGAAAATTTAAAAAGCACTGATCACGGTCACTATGACATTACTTAACTATTTTCCCCCCTTTTAGGGAAGAACTCCAAAGTCATGGGTGACTGTTTTATTCACCAATGTGAAACGACCCTAACTGTTTTATAAGGGCCCTGATCAACTTATTGTCAAATGAAGGATGATGCCAAATTCATGATAAAGTACAGTATAAGGCAGCACTGCCCAATACAGTGCACTGTCCTACACAGTGGCCACTAACCTCAAGTGGCTTTGAGCACTGTGGCTCATGTGGCAAGTCAACGGAGGAAGTGAATTTTTTATTTAGTTTAATAAATTTAAATAGCCATTTGTGACTACAGCTACCATACTGGACAGCCTGGGTGTAAAGGGTGGCTCCGGATTGGTATTCAAGCCTCAGAGTTTAAAACTTTTGAACTTGCTCAGATTTAATTCTCTTACAATCACTGCCACTCAGATCGATCTGAAACCATATTAATATTCAAATTCAGTAATGGAGTTGCAAACAAGTATCTCTCGAAACTTCCTCTCTCTGCCTCTATGAACATGAGACAAACTGTTACTAATGTCTTTTTTTTTTTGGCTGTGTTGGGTCTTTGTTGCTGCACACAGGCTTTCTCTAGTTGCAGTAAGCGGGGGCTACTCTTTGTTGCAGTGCACAGGTTTCTCATTGAGGTGGCTTCTCTTTGCTGTCGAGCACGGGCTCTAGGCATGCGGGCTTCAGTAGTTGTGGCATGCAGGCTCAGTAGTTGTGGCTCGTGGGCTCTACAGCGCAGGCTCAGTAGTTGTGGCGCACGGGCTTAGTTGCTCAGCGGCATGTGGGATCTTCCCGGACCAGGGATCGAACCCGTATCCCCTGCACTGGCAGGCGGATTTTTAACCACTGCACTACCAGGGAAGTCCCTCTACTTTTTTTTAATTTGAAATATACCATGGGCCATTTCACAAGTAACAGATGAATTATGAACCAAGTGTCTCCTTTCACTATAGCCAAGAAGGGAAAGTAAAGGCCAGCCCTGCCTTACCCAGGATCTCCTCAGGAGTCCAGTGTTCGTGCTGCTCTGCAGTCAGGCCCTCGACTGGTTTCCCCTCAGGGCTCTGCTGCCCATACCAGCCGCCCCAGCCAGGAAACCAGGACTGCAGGTACTGCAGCATCCCGCTGCCTCCACTGGGCTCTGGGTCTCCAGGAGACTCTCCCGGAGAATACAACTGAGGCTCTCGTAAGCTCTGTGTCAATCAAAAATGAGCACATATGAGTACTCGAAGACAGAAACAGGAAGTGATACATCGCTGCTTATTCTCTGTCTGCCCATAGAGGCACTCAGAGCCTACTGGGTCAGAACACATCTTCTCACAGAGGATTTCCTACCTCTGCCAGTTCTTCCTGTTTGTGAAATCGTTCATGAACCAGTTCACGCAAAATCTTCAATTCCTCAAAGCTCTGTTCCTCTTCAATCCGACACACTTCCTCCTGTTTGGGTGAAAACAAACAAACAAAACAGGTATTATAGCTCCAGAGAAACCGGACACCTTCACGAACCAGTCCAGTACTGCGAAGGAACCCAACTGGCCTCCAACGTTTCCCAACATTTTGAAGGCCAAGAAACAATGAAGATAAACAGTTAATTCCATAATTGCTATGTTTCTTGTTTAAAAAGCTTTTCCATATAACGCTGATAGATTCTACCTGGTCTCTGAGATGAGACTAATGGTAAGTACAGAGGGAACAGACACAGTACTGAGCTGGAAATAGGAAAGGAAGAACATGTGCTGCCAGAGTATCCCATCTTTGCACAGCAATGGTGGTTTACGAAGTGCCTTCACATGCGTTACCTCAATTGATTCAAGTCGGTGGCTAGTTATTATTCTTCCCGCTTCAGATGAGGAAACTGAGGACCAAGTTTACAGAGTAAGTGTGTAGGCCTCCAGCTCCTTTATGTTTCCTATGGGACATTACCAAGGAAGTGGTCATTTTCATTTGTTTCATGCTAGTTAGGAAAGAACAGTGGTGGCCAGCTACATGCAAAGAAGTAAAAGAAAGCAGAGGTAGCTATCCTAAGCTGTTTCTTATACGCTATGATTAAGAGAGGATATTATATGTGTTTACTTGCTCACCTCAGTTGTAATTTAGATGTTTCTCTCCCTCCGTGTCTTTGCCTGTGCCTTTAAGAAAACCATCCAAAACAAAAGGTCTGGTTTAGTCCATCCTTTTCATAAGGTTTCTATGTCAGTAACCATGCCTGAGCCTGGTGAAAAAAGCACTAGCAAACTGAGCGGGTCATGCCCGGGGTGCCGGCAGAAGAGGCGAAGGCACCCAGGGGTTCGGCACAGCCCCTGGTTACCACAGTGCGGTGCTCCCACAGGCTGAACGTGTCCCCGATTCTTATGTTGAAGTTCTAACTCCCAGTGTGATGGGGTTTGAAGGTGGGGCCCATGGGAGGTGAACAGGTTTAGACGAGGTGATGAGGATGGAACCATCATGATGGGATTAGTCCCCTTACAAGAAGGGGAAGGCGGACAGATCTCTCTCTACCCAGGAAAGGCCAAGTGAGCGCACAGTGAGAAAGCGGCTGCCCACAAGCCAGGAGGCTGGTCCTCCCCAAGAACCGAATCTGCCAGCACCTTGATCATGGACTTTTCAAGCCTCCAGAATTGTAAGAAATAAATGTCTATTGTTTAAGCCCCTCAGTCTGTGGCACGTTGTTATAGCAGCCCGAGCTAAGACAGGTGCTAAAGGGAAGCTTAGAAGGGTTTACTAAAGAAAGAGTGAATTAAGAGATAGTACGCAAGCCAAAATACCGGCAACAGTCTAAATTGCTATTATAAAAACTGATGCTCACAAAACCGCAACAAATCAAGGAGGAAACACTCCCTACTGCCTTCCCCCAGGAGACAGAGGCAGACAGACTAGAGCCGGGAGGGAGCTTCACACCAGGGCTCCAGGACTGCCGGTTCTAAGGGTCTCTGGCCCTGCAGGTAACTAAAACAGAAGCTTGCCTTCACCCCTACTTCACACCCTCGGCCTAGCCTCTACCTCCAAAGCCACAAGGTCAATCAAGTCAATTGGGATTAGGGAAAATGTGGGCCAAAGTCCACAGGGATTAGTTAGAGACTTTGCAGGAAAAGAATTAGGATCAGGTGTTGAAGAGACCTGAGTGACTAGATGGAATGTCTCTCTGGGCCCCACACGGAGAGCTGGGGGGGCGGGGGGTGGGTAGGCCTGGCAGGACCACAGCCCCTTTCTCTTCCTCCCACCCCATGGCCCGGCTCTCCTCAAGCAACAGAAGGTGGAAGATGCTTCCTGCCAAGGCAAAGCCGGGCCTTCCAAGAAGCTCTCACCCTAATAAGACCGACTTTATCCTGTAAAACTATGATCCCGAACAAAGACTTTATTTCCTCACAGGTTCCCTTCTCTTCAGCCTTTGAGAGACACCCTTACCCTCCGACTGGAGACGAGACATGAGAGACAACAGCATCCTCACCTCATCGTCTGCAGACAGCAAGCCTCCTCTCAACTTGGTGAAGTATTTGTCAGTGTAGGACACGGCATCACGGGCCCGGCGCAACAGGAAGTCCCACGTGCAGCGCGTCCTCTGCTCCCGGATCTCATGCAGGTTGGCATTCAAAGCAAAATACCACCACTCTCGGCAGCTGAAACAGTTCGTAACCATCCAGTTACTTACGATAAAAGCGATGAAAATGCTATCGACCCAGAGCAATCCACAACACACCACTCCCCTTCTGAGACATCTCTTCTCTTGTCAGCCATCTGTTTATGCCTCAAACTCAAATAATATTAGGCTAACCTCAACATATGGGGAAAGTTAATCTACTGGATCCCCAGTTTATGCGCCGATTATAACACATGACTCAACTGGTCTGAGTCACCCATAACATCAGCCCCTCCCACAGAAAATCAGGTGGTGGCTATACAGTAAATACCATCATAAGATAATCAGCAAGGATTTGACTATTAAAGATTTTAAATGGAATATTTCAAGAAAGACTGGAAATACACAGCATCTAAAAAAAGTTTTAATATATTGACTCGTCAAGTTTAGCACATCCACATAAAAAAGATTTATTTTTGCTACAGATGTTATCAAGTGTACTATATAAATGCTGACCAAACAACTTAGGAGAAAAGACACAGGGAAGTAGGTTCAAGAGTGCTGCAAAGTATTTACCACACAATCAGAGCCCACCAGAGCAACGCCAGTCTCCTTACTAAATGAGGCTGAGAGAACCTTCTGAATTCCACTACACTCGACCTAAGAGTAAACCCGCGACACCAAAGAGATATACAGTAGCATGTCAATGATGATGAACAACAGAAATGGCATTTTAAAGCCCAGAAAAGTCGACTGTACTTTTATCTCCAACCATGTGTAAAAGACAGTGAGGCATATTTCTGATCTAGGTACAAAAAAAGAACATGCTAGAAAATGCATTTCAGACACAACACTTAATTGACAAGCCTTACTTCTCAGATACGGCCACTTTGGGTTTCCATTTTCGGAACTTCAACTGCCTCTCCTTTCGTTCCAGCTCCTTGAGGAATTCCATGATTTGCCGGTATTGCAACTTTTATTAGAGGTTAAGAGACACTAGGTTAGAATTGGTTTGTTTCTTTTGCTCAGTTAAGACATATACGTCACAGGAACAAGTCATATTAGTCAACCCACTGAGCTGAAATCCAGTGCAAACTGCAAGACTAAACTCCAGCACCACGTGTCACGTCTCTCTGAACAGTCAGTAAAGTACGTAAATTTACTGTCTCTCTTGTACTCTTTGTTCAGCACTTAAAATATCAAATCAAAACTAACCTGAGACCCACCCAATACGACTGTATAAAGACAGTGGCTTCTGCACCCACCACAGCCTGGTCTCATGCACACTTCCTTTCCCACGAGGGGACCTCGAAGTATCCAGACCCTTCTATCAACACGCCTCCTTCACCCCAGTTACCAGTCCAATAGTTACAGGGAGAAACAGGGAACCTGAGAGAGTTTCAAGGGAATGGTCTCCAGATGAATATCACATTCAATACGGGGAGTGTGCCGAGACCTCAGAGGCTCTTTAGAGCAGTTTCTCTTCAGAAGAGCAGACGCGCACACAGGCTCCAAGATGTAGTGATGGTTTCGACTCTCCTTGCTCTTGTCCATGGCCTCCTGAGTGTCACAAGAATGGCTGTCATCATAGCAAATGTTTTCAGGATCAAGTCACCTGTTGGAATGCTGTCTAATCTACAGCATATTATATCAGAAACCAAAAGCAGGATAAAACTGGGAATCTAAAGCTCTCTAGCATTTTAAAATTTTTATTTATGTTTCTTACAGGTAATACATTAGGTAATACATTCACGTGGTTTAAAATTTAAAAGGCAAAAAAAGTGCAATCTCTCCTTCCTACTCCCATCCTCCAGCCACCCAGTTACCCTACTCACAGGCAACCAATGACACCAGTTTCTTACGTACTCCACCAAAAGCATTCTGTACGTAGTCAGCCAAATGTTAATTTTCTGGTTTTTTAAACCATTCTTACACAAATAGTGTATATGCTCTTTTATCTTGGTTTTTAAACTTAATACTGTATCTTAGAGACTATTACGTATTCATCATAAAGATCTTTGCCTTTATTTTTATAGTTGCATTCTCTTCTACTGTATGGATGCACTGCATTTATTTAATCAAATGAGCAAAACAAAAACCATTCTGCACAATAGCATGCAAGCCAAAGATAACCGTGGTTGAGGGAAATACGAGTCCTTTTCCTCCATTTCACTTAAACCACCGACAATTTCTTTACAAAAAGATTAAACTGAGTTTTTTTAAATATCCTTCACAAACAGTAATACTTTATAGCCAATGATTTATAATGACTTTCTAAGTATTTCTTAAAGGAATGCCACCGAAGGTGAAATTTCAACATAAAATGTTGTAAGAAAGCTCTTCTTTAAGAACCAGATCTGGTGCTTCATTCATTAAAAATCTGGACGCTTAGTACACTGGGGGCTAAGAGAGTGGAGAATGCTAATATGTCAAGTGCTTGCAGTGGAATACCATGTAATAGTCAGAAGCAATGAATCAGAAGTATAAGCAGCAATACTGATCAATCTTAAAAACAGAGATTTAAGTGATAAAAGAAAACAATAATACGCTATAAATGTAAAACATACACAAATCCCTATATATTGTTCAGAGTTACAGACATAGCAAGTACCTCAAGCATACATACTCGAGGGCGAACGCCTATGCAGGGAGAGGGGGTGGAAATGGGAACAGAGATGCAGAGAACAAAACCTTATGTGGCAACGATCCTACACCACTTTACTGCCGTGCTGTTATAACAAAGCCCTGCCACAATCATACCTGTAACTCCACCTGAGGCAAATCCCCCAATAAAGTGCAATCGACATCCCAATAGATGCTAAACTCTGCCACATCTAACTGCTTTTTCCGCATTAATTTCTGTACCTGAGGGAAGACAGGGAAGAAAACAAGATGATTCTTTATTCACAAATTTATCCACTCATTCAACAGGCCATTTGTGAAGAATCATGCACCGGGCACTTTGCATGGTGCTGAGGATACAAAACTGAATGAAAACATGGTTACAGAGTTCAGAATCTAACTAACTGGAAATACAAACATGCAAATAATTTTAATTAAGCAGAGGGAAGCAGAGGAAGAATATATGAGATGCCATAAGCAAACAAAGGGAAAATGTCACTGTGCAGATGAATATCAAAAGATGTGTACGTTTCAGACAAAGGGTGGGAGGGAGGGACCGGGACACATTTCAAGGAGTGGGGCCAATGACACAAAAGACCTGACAGCTGCAGAGGACGGCGAGCACATCTGTGTAACTGGGGCACTGTGCTGAGGGATGGGGCAGTATCGGCTCACGTGTATGGTAACACATTTGAAGTGAGGAGCTAGTTAAGTGTTGAGAAAAGTAGGCTGGAACGTTACTAGGTGTACTAGGTTGAACAGTCCCCCCCGCACCCCCCAAAATTCATGTCGCCCCAGAACCTGTGAATGGGACCTTACTTGGAAATAGGGTCTTTGCAGATGTAATCAAATTAAAATTTCATAGCCCTAGGAAACAAATACAGTAAGAAGTCTGTCATATTGGGCTTCCCTGGTGGCGCAGTGGTTGAGAATCTGCCTGCTAATGCAGGGGACACGGGTTCGAGCCCTGGTCTGGGAAGATCCCACATGCTGCGGAGCAACTGGGCCCGTAAGCCACAACTACTGAGCCTGAGCGTCTGGAGCCTGTGCTCCGCAACAAGAGAGGCCGCGATAGTGAGAGGCCCACGCACCGCGATGAAGAGTGGCCCCCACTCGCCGCAACTGGAGAAAGCCCTCACACAGAAACAAAGACCCAACACAGCCAAAATAAATAAATAAATAAATAAATAATAATTAAAGGTGCTAATAATTAAAAAAAAAAAAAGAAGTCTGTCATATTAAGGAGTTTGGATGTCATACTTGAAGGGACTTGGAGCCACTGAGGGTTTTGATGCAGGCATGCACACCAGGATCCGGGATGGGTTTTAGAAACAGAACTCTAGCAACAGTGCTAAGTGGAGCTTCCCCCTACGGAGTCATGAGTGTGTCAAGATAATGAGCAAGTTTATAGGATCGAGTTACATTTTAGGAATACAGTGACCCTTGAACGTGGGAGTTAGGGGCGCCGACCCTCCGCGAAGTGGAAAATCTACGTGTAACTTTATAGTCAGCCGTCCGTATTCGAGGTACTACATCCAAGGATCGTGTAATACTGTGGTATGTATTTAGTGAAAGAAATCTGCGTCTAAGTGGACCTGCACAGTTCAAACCCGTGTTGTTCGAGGGTCCACTGCATTTGGTGACTCTGAGCTAAGCACCTCCAGCCCCAAGCAGCCACATCCATTTGCCCCAGTGTCCTATACAAATACCATCATCCTTCTCCGTGTGCTGTGACGTGGGAAAGGATGAGAAGCACTGGCACAGAACGAATCAAGAGCCTAGGACGGAAGCAAGGAGGTCACGGAATTCAGGATTTTACTGAGCAAGGCAGAAGCTGGCAGGATCCTGAACTCAGACAGTCGCAGTGAGGATAAGCGTAAGAGCCACATTTGAGACATTTTGTGGGAAAAACTGGCAGGACGTTGTGACCAAATGGATATGGAAAGTGAGGAATAAGAAGTGAAGGGATGAGCGCAGGCTTCTAGGGACTAGCGTCGTGGGTAAGAACACGTGCTCTGAAGCAGGGTTGGCAAACCTGTTCTGTAAAGGGCCAGACAGCAAATATTTAGGCTTTGGGGGCCATTCGTTCTCTGCTGCAGCTACTCAGCTCTGCCACTGCAGCACAAAAGCAGCCTAAACAACATGTAAGTGAACGGGCCTGGCAGTGATCCACTAAATCTTAATTTACAAAAACAGGCGGGGCAGATTTGGCCCCCAGGCCACAATCTGCCAACCCCTGATCTACAGCCGGTCCACCTGGGTTCAGTGGGTCAAGACCCGACTCCACCACTCACTCATTCTTCTGCTCTTCAGCGTCCTCGGCTCTAGTACAAGGATGACGGTGGTGGAAGTTACTGAGAATTCAATGAGGTACATCATGTAAAGCACTAAGAACAGTGCCTGGCACATAAAAGGGCTCTAACGATGTCAGTTTTCATATGTGTGTTTGTAACATTCAGTAACATGTTAGAGAATAAAGGAAAACAGTTGGTTTCAGGGGAGTGAAATGGGCAGGTGGAATATAATGGGATCATTTTGATTATAACGAGCCTAAATACCACAGAGGCGTCCCATAGGTAGTTCGAGACCTTGAATCTGAAGGTCAGAAGAGGGGTGGAGAATGGCCCTTCCAGATGCGAGCGCCATCGACAAATATTCCCAGGTGGCTGCTGAAACTATGAAACAGAATGAGTGTACCCCGAGAGTGCATGTGATGTAAGAAGAAAATCAAAGATAAGATCCTTTCTGCACCTCAGTTTCTTCGTGTACAAAATGTGCCAACGTTTAATGGATGAATGAAATAAGAACAGGTCAGAAGAAATTAACTGTTTCCCTATTTCAGCAAATGAGACAAGAGACATCCACACCCTCCAAAGAACATGGAGAAGAAGCTCGTGATCTCATTTACCTAACACAAAAGGACACAAGGCAGAGCCCTAAATGCTCCAGACCGAGTGCTTTCTTCCCGGTTTGCAGTCGTATTTCATACTTACAGGCTCATTCACAGCATTCTGCATGGACACATTCTTAATGCAGACGCCAAACGCAAAAGGATGGGAAGGATTGGTAATACCATCTTCAAAGCGCAAATGGACATCTTGAATTTTTAACTGCAGCGGGGAAAAAAACACATTTAGACAACTGCTGCAGGTAGAATACCATAGGCAGGAGTTTACTTAAGTAAACCACAGCAGGCATTTTACACAAACGCATAGCTGATGTCACACACACACCCAATAATCTAAGTTCCTAAGAGAGTTATAATCACAAACTGGACATGAATGACACTTCTTTGTGATCAGTGCCTTCTCAAGAAGAGAGTTACAATACTTTCATCAAATCGTTTCAGAAAACACCTTAAACACTGAAATAAAGTAGTACCATTGTATCTAGATAACTGGCCCTCCCTCTCTTATGACATCTTAATCTTGCCTCTGTGTCCTCAAACCTGGACACAGGAACACCAGCAGGGCATTTCCGTTTTGACCTTATTTATTTCCCCTTGCCCCTATAGTGTGGCTACAGAAAAAGCACTCTGCTTCAATGAATTAAAAAATAATAACAGAAAGTGAAAAGACAACCCATAGAACGTGAGAAAATATTTGCAAATCATATATCTGATGATAAGGGACTAAAATCCAGGATATATAAAAAAAACTCTTACAACTCAATAGTTAAAAATAAATAAATACATTTTTTAAATGGAAAAGGGATTTGGACAGACATTTCTCCAAAAGATATACAAATGGCCAATAAGCACATGAAAAGATGCTCTACAACATTAACCATTAAGGAAACGCAAATCAAAACCACACTGAGATTTCACTTCATACCCACTAATGTGGCCGTTATTAAAAGACAGACAATAACAAATACTGATCGGGATGTGGAAAAATTGAAATGTTCACACATTACTGGTGAAACTGTAAAACAGTTCCTCAAAAAAATTAACATATAGTTACCATATGACTCAACAATTCCACTCTTAGGTATATACTCAAGAGAACTGAAAACATACGTTCACACAAAACCATACACATGACTGTTTATAGCAGCAATATTCCTTATAGTCAAAAAGTGGAAACAACCCAAATGTCCATCAACTGACAAACGGATAAACAAAATGTGGTCTATCCTGAGAACTGCAAAAACTCTAAGTATGAGCACTCCATTCAAACGCCTACACTAAGAGACCTGACCAAATTTTAACGTAGACTTCTAGCAGCCTAAGGCTGAGTCCCCAGGACATTCCATCCCCTTCCTGAGCTCCTGTCTAGAAAAGCTCAGGGCTGTGTGTTCTAGCCGACGCCTGACAAGAGCACACCCGCCCCCCTTCTTAGAGCATTTACCAAAAAGGGCTTCCGACTGCGAACGCTTTTTCTGTCCCTATGTGATGTGTCTCCTACAACTCAAGGACCTAAAAGTCGCTCCCTGGAAATGTAATCACCAGGAAGGACGGGGCCTCTGTCTCCCCTCTCTCTGGGAGGACAGAAGCCCAGCTAGCAGACACAGCTGGCCTAATCATATCCACACTGACCAACCCTTTGTAATTTTTCACCTGAGCCCTCTCCCCACCCCCACCCCACCTCCCTTTTCCCTTTAAAAGGCCTGGTCACCTCTGTACAAACTGGAATGGAGCTCTGCTCCTTCCCCTGCTGTCAGGAGTCACTGAAGAAAGTCTGCTTTCACCACTTTAACTTCACTCCAGCTTTGTTTATCTTTGGCAATCCATCCAATGGAATATATTATTCAGTCATAAAAAGAATAAAGTCCTGATACATGCCACAACATGGATGAACCTTGAAAGCATGCTAAAAGGCCAGTACAGCCCCACTGATATGAAATGTCCAGACTAGGCAAATCCACAAAGTAGATTAGTGGTTGTAGGGGGCTGGAGGGAGAGGGGAATTGGAAGTGGCTACTAGTTGGGTATGATGAAAAGGTTCTGGAATTAAGACAGTGGTGATCGATGCCCAACTTTGTAAATATACCAAAAACACTAGATTGTACACTTTAAAAGTGTGAACTTTATGGTATGTGAACTTAATCTCAATAAAGCTATTATTAAAAATAAAAATAATGAGGAATTTAAAAAAAAAATCAATGACACCTAAAATAAATAAATAAATAAATAACTGCCTGGAAAAGAATTCAAAGCAGTCACCTCAAATGTACTGATCTTTTCCCCCAATGTTACCAAAGTTATGAATCCAGCCTCAGGCTGTATTTTGGGGGGAAGTGGGACACATTAAAAACACGTGGCCTGGGCTTCCCTGGTGGCGCAGTGGTTAAGAATCCGCCTGCCAATGCAGGGGACACGGGTTCAAGCCCTGGTCCGGGAAGATCCCACATGCCGCGGAGCAACTAAGCCCGTGCGCCACAACTCCTGAGACTGCGCTCTAGAGCCCACGAGCCACAACTACTGAGCCCGTGTGCCTAGAGCCTGTGCTCCGCAACAAGAGAAGCCACCACAATGAGAAGCCCGCGCACCGCAACGAAGAGTAGCCCCCTCTCGCCACAACTAGAAAAAAAGCCCGCGCGCAGCAACGGAGACCCCATACAGCCAAAAATATATAAATAAGTAAATTTATAAAAAAAAAAAAAAACATGTGGCCTGTGTCACTTTGGTACTGCAAGAAAACCCTGGAGGTAAAAAGTATGGGCTAACACTTACGACACACTGAAAATTAGTGTGAACCCTGCTCTAGTTTTTGAGGACAAACAAAACAATAATTAAAGCAGAAAATAGGGCCAACAGCCCTAGCACTGAAACTCATCAAACTGCCTCCAGACACATCAGTGAGAGTAAATACCTCACTGGGCTGTTCACAGTGCGCTACGGAATCAACTGGAAACCACATCCAACCCCTCTCACTGTACAGATGAAGAAACTGAGACTAAGAGATTAAGTGATTTAGTCATGAAGACTCAGGTGACCTGGCTTCTTGGGAGGTAAATCCTTCAGCAAGTAGGGTGCCAATATTCAAAAAGAAAATGAAGTGAAATGTCAATGAAATGAAAACTCCTACTCACACTAACTGAAGCAAGAAAAACCTGTGTCTGCCCAGAGCTGGACTCGCTGTTCAGGTTTTCCCTCTGGCACCGCCTATGAAAAGGCACGCGTGAGCAATCAGCGCTCTCCGAAGACACCCTGCTATCAGTTAAACCCACAGGAAACAGCAACCACGGACGTGAAATGCACTTAAGCCTGAGCGATCCCTTCTGTGTTCATACTTTATAAAAGCCATTAGGACTTACTTCAATATTCTCCACAATTCTCGTAACTACCGAGGCAGTAACTGAATACCAGTAGGACTCCCCTTTCTGCTGGCGTTCGTTCTACAAAGGAAAGAGCCGGTGTTAGCAGAATCTAGTGCTTTGCTCATTTCAAGTCTCACGACCACCGCTCTCATGGCCAAAAGGATTTCTGCCTTGCCTTCCACTTTTCCTCCAGGGCTTGCAGGAGAGCTTTCTTGCGTTCCCTTTCCAACAGCTTCTCCTTTTCATCATTGAAATCCTGTATTTTTTCAGGGGCTCCAATTAAGTGAAGGCTGGAGATGGAGATCACCCAAGGGTCCACATGGGGGCGATAGAAGGGAATCTGAAGGGTTACCTTCCCAATTAAGCCTGGGAAAAGGAAAGTCTTGTTAACTGTCTGCACACATTTTTAAATTCTATTTTTCTGTATTCTTCTAGTTTTCTTTAAGGAGTATTATTACCATTTACTTTTTAATTTAAGAAAACAAGCAGCAAGTTTTCGTACATGTGAAACAAACATTAGTGGGCTGAGATCTGTAACAACGAGGCATAATAAAGCAGAAGACGGAAAAAGGTCAGTGTAACTTTTTCATATCTAATGCAACATCTCCCTCTGGAAAATACCTCTTCCCCAACAGGACTACATCTTAAACTCCCCTGGGGTGTCTTTCTTCCCATGGCACCTGTACTAGCCCTTGGGCACACAACTCATCTCCTGTTCATTATTAATTAGCTGGTTGATAGGTACTTATTGGGAGTCAGCAGACTTAGCAATACGTCAAATCTTGAGCACAGCAACCGAAACACAGGTCACGTTGCAGTGGTACTCTATCGAGAAAGAATTCCGATTCTTCATGAGAACTCGGGCTGATGGGAAAGCTAAATGGCCCGGTAGAATTGTGACACTTATTTCCCAAGTTCTACCATTTCTCAAAGATCCACACAGCCCAACTAACAGTCTACCTCTGAAAGCAACACGTTATCAGACTGTTATCATTACTGTCTAAGATCTAGAATTCGAGCAGGATCGATCTGTTATATTTAAGATAACAGAGTATCATTAACACCAAATGATCAACTGTGTAATCCAGTAACAGATGAAGAAATCTTACAACAAATAATGAAAAAATATTTTAATTTTGACTTCAGAAAAATGGAATTAAGTTTTTTACATTTAATAAAATTTATATTATAACTGAAACCATACACCAATTTTCACAACAAAGAATTTTAACAATAATTAGTGCACAGTTGCAATTCTAACCTAAATTAATTGGGAGGACACTTATATGACAGCAAAATATAACTTCTGTTACATTTTATTTTTGCAGAACAAGCATAAAAAGGGTCACTTTTGCCGAAATATTAGAAAACATCAATTTTCCCTAAGAGCCTCTCTTAATCCTTTGATAGTCAAATAAGAACTCTCTTGGAAGTATCCACCGTTTCATCATTCCTGAGAGTTTCTTTCAGATTCTAACTTAGTGCCTTTGCTTACGATTCTGGCAGTTCACCTATGACTTGAATTGACTTCAAGAAGGCCTAAATCTCTTGCAAGATTTCTATTTTATTTCACCTAGCCAACTGATTTGCATTGTAATTGCACTTGCACTTTATTGTAATATAAGTACCCTCAAAATAAGGGAAAGACTGACTGATATCAACAGGCTTGCTCAATGACGAGCAGCGTCTAAAGAGGGACTAATTTTATAAGTGGTCACTTAATAAAGAATATTTTTATTCTGTGATAATTCTCGTTTCCTTACCAAATCTAGTAACTGCAAGACTCCGATAATAATTGCAAACATCGACTGAGTCATTTTAATGCATTAACTCAGGTATTCCTCTCCACAAACCTATGATATAGGTACTAGTATTATCCCATCTTAAGATGAAGATGCACACACAGAGTGGTGAGGGAACCTCCCCAAGGTCACACAGCCAGAAAATGGCAGATATGGAATAGAAACCCAAGCATACTGTTCCAGAGCCCACCTTTCATTCAATAGAGTAAACTGTCTCTTAGTAATATGTACAATGAATTCTCTGAAAATAGGAACCCCCTGTATCTAGGATGGAAGTTCTCAGACTTTAGTAAACATAAGAATCACCCGGGGTGCTTATTAAAGATGCAGGTTCAACAACATTCCCTCAGAGACTCTGAGTCAGTAAGTCTGGGGGCCACCTGACCTCCCCGCCACCACCCCCAAGATCATCCTGATATTAGTGGCCTAGAGACCACACCTGAAGACTGATCTAAACTCTACCCTTCCTACCCTGCCTCTTCCTGGTCCAACAGAGCCAAACTCAAGGGCTCTCAGTTTTCACGTCCCAATCGATATAAGACTCAAAACTGCCTCCCACTCCCTTGTTCCACGTACCAGCTTTGACTTCAAATGGTAATTCCAGTTCTTTCAAGGCATCTTTCTTTAAAGGCAAGTTTTCTAATTCAACAGCACCTAAAAAATAAAAACACCATAACATGTTCATCCAACAAATGCAGTAGTTGCTTGTTGTGTGCAAATCAATGAAGGGTAAAGGGAGAGTTTCACATCTAGGCCCAGGCTATCTATACCAATGTGCATTCTCTGTACTAATTTCCTGACCAGCCCAGCTTACCAGCAGATGAAGGATTTGGGCAGGGATCTAACTCTAATGAGCCAGATAGTGAATATCTCAGGACTCACAGTGTCTACTGTGTATTCTCCTTTTGTTTTGTTTTGTTTTGTTTCTTTACAAGCCTTTAAAAATGGAAAAGCCATTCTCAGCTAGCAGGGGGATCTGGCCAGTTGGCCGGTTTACAGACCCCTAGTTTAGGCTACTATTCCACCGGAGGACCATTAACATCTGAATCACCTAGGATGAAATGCAGGCTCCTGGGTCTAAAGCAGAAATTTGCAATTTTTAACAAGCTCTCCTTACCCACCACCCTCCCCTTCCCCGAAAATGGGTGTATTCCATACCACCTCAGAGAGCCCCTGAGAGTTCAATAAAGTTGGTCATCAAGAGGAATTTATACTCTCTCCTCTGCAGAGACCATCTCTGCAGGTTCTCCTCTGCACCCTCACTCACAGGTGTAATAACCAGTCAGAAGAGCAAAGGCATGAACAGGACCACCGCTGAAGGTCCTTTTCAGACCCAGTTTCTATAATTACTTAAATCCAAAAGCACAAGATGTCTCCAAAGCAGACTGAAGGATTAGTCACAAGGGTGCAGCTAGATCTCTCTCTCTCCCAGCTATTGAAATCAACCCTTTACACATACTGGGTTGGCCAAAAAGTGCATTCGGGTTTTTATGGAAAAACCCAAATGCACTTTTTGGCCAACCCAGTACATACTGATCCCTCTCCTGCGCCTAAGGCACTGTGCTGGCCACTGGGAATAAAAACAAAGGCAGGCAGGGTCCCCATCTTCAAAGCGCTGGGGAAACAGCCGTTTTATAAAGTTGCTCATTTGTGCAACACAAGTCAATTTCTGAGTCACTTAAATCTGTCTGAAATGTATTCGCAAGACAACAACCACGCAGCAACCATTAACTGGTAAGAGAACCCAGAAGAAAGGAAAGCAAGTCTTTTCCTCCAAAGACACACTAATACAAGAAACTTAATTATTTTCCCCTTTGAATGATTAAGACTTGTGCGTCACTGGCATCTAAAGAAGTATTCAAAGCTAGCATTCTGGCGGATTCTGAGCAAATGCACCCAACTTATTTTTCAGAACTTTTGCAAGAACACTTATTCACATGGGGCTCCACTTACCTTGAGACTAACCAAAAGGAGAAGTTAATAATCCCAGAGAGCCCAGAAACAACCCTATATCCACACTTGGGGAGAAAATGAGCATAAGGGGGAAAAAACATGAGACACATTCCTTATCAGTTGAAACTGACTTAAAGGGAGGAAAGCATATAACTTCTTCTCCTTCTGAAGAGCAACATGTGCAATCTGAATCATTCGCCCTATTTTTCAATACCCAAATCTGTCACAAAGGCAGACGGCCCCAGGTTTCCATGGCTGCTGTACAGAGTGGAGAAGTGGAAAGAACTGCAGGCAATCCATGCAATGAAAAATTAAAGAAGCTGAAGCACAGACAGCAAAGGAGGTGGTCTAGAAAGGAGAGGACACACAGGAAAGAATGAGGAGAAATGGCAGCCTATAGCAAGTCAAAAACAAGGGAATCGGGGACTTCCCTGGTGGCCCAGTGGGTAAGACTCCGCGCTCCCAATGCAGGGGGCCCGGGTTTGATCTCTGGTCGGGGAACTAGATCCCGCATGCATGCCGCAACTAAGAGTCCTCATGCCACAACTAAGAAGTCCACATGCCGCAACTGAAAATAAAAAAGATCCCGTGTGCCGCAACTAAGACCCAGCACAGCCAAAAATAAATAATAAATAAAAATAAATAAATATTTTTTTAAAAAAGGTAATCAGGCAAAACACAGATCAAAGGCTTCCTACTTCCCCACCCACTCATATGTACCCACAACTGGCCCTGCTGGAGAAGGTCCCTCCAAGGGACCAGGCCACAAAGCACCCAGCATAGGTGAGCACCTTATAGATAATAATGTTTGTTGATTTCCAGACAGATAATTTGCAGACTTATTTATGGATGGCTCTCTCATCCAAAAATTCCTCACCTCAGATTAACAAGAAATCTAGTCACTAGCTGGGGTGAATTTAGAGTAATACCTAATGACTACTCAATCCTCTTCCCTCAGCTCTAGGGAAGCCAACCTCATTTAAAGGGCCAACCTGAGGTTCAGAGCTTGTTAAAAAAAAAAGGAGGGGGAATCTAAATGTACGCCCACGGCCCAGAGTTCAGACTCCTTGACTCAGCACTGGCAGCCTCTATCTTCTGGCCCCAAACCACCCCAAAGACACCCTGCAGGTTCCAGCCTTCTGCCTCTGCTCACACGCCTCATTCTGCCTGGAATGTGGTCACCCAGCCTGGGCCATCTATCAAGATCCTGCTAAGACCCACTCAAAAGCCACTCCCCGAATAGCTTTCTCAGGGTCCTCCAGACAGGATGAATGGTTCCCCTCCCACTGCATTATGCCTGTATCTCTAGTATAACAACGTAATACATACTGCCTTGTATTACTGTACACTTATTTCTGTCTCCAGGACCGGTTAATGGCTCTCTGAGGGCAGGGATTATAGAGGTGGAGCTGGGATGATGATGACGATGATGATGAGGAGGAGGAGGAGGAGGGGGGAGGAGGCGGAGGAGGTGGAAGATGAGAATGGCTATCATTCAGTGAGATCTTACTATGTCCCAAGCATTTCATATGCACTTCTTCATTTGATCCTCACAAAAATATGAGGAAATACTATTATTGTCTTCATTTTTAAGATAAGAAAAATGAGGCTTAGAGGACAAGCAGTCTGCTTAAAAATCATAGAGCTGGTCAGTGGTAGTACTAGAGTTCATACCAGACCTGTGTGATCTCTGGCGGCAAGAGGGAGAGGGGATGAAGAGGAGGCTTACGTAACTTGCTCACAGTCACAAACAGCTGTTAAGTGGTGAAACCAGGGTTAGACCCTATGCCTGAGCTCTAAGTATTTTCTACTGTCTCCCCTTTTTGTATCGTTCCATAACACAGAGTCTTACCCAAAGCAGGTGCTCAGTGAAAGTTTGTCAAATGACTGAACAAATGAAATGTTATACAAGTGCTATCTCTGTCCTTCCACTACTCATATGCTACTTTGCATTTTTATTGCTTTTAGCACGTGTGCACAATCTACCCTTGAAGTCCAACCCACCAGTTAATCATACGTTGATGATCATATGATGATGATAACACTGACTGAGGACCCAGAACAGTTCTAAGCTCTTTGAACCCACATTCATGTGTTTAGTTCTTAGAACCTTATGAGATAGTTACTATTACCTCCAATTTGCAGAAAGGGAGACTAAAGCAATCTTAATATTTAATTTTCTATTTAATTCTTAGTAGAATTTGAGTAATTTAGTACTAAGGATGTAATGTACAACATGATAAATACAGTTAACATATATGTTATATATGAAAGTTGAGAGTAAATCCTAAGAGTTCTCATCACAAGAAAAAATGTTTTTTCTATTTCTTTAATTTTGTATCTGTATGAGATGATGGATGTTCACTAAACTTACTGTGATGATCATTTCATGATGGATGTCAGTCAAACCATTACGCTGTACGCCTTAAACTTACACAGTGCTCTATAGCAATTATATCTCAATAAAACCGTCAGAAGAAGAAAAAAGAATTTGAGTAATTTGCCCAAGTTACTGGTAAATGGCGGAACTGGGATTCAAACCCAGTCTGGCTACAAAATCCATACCCTTGACCACTATTTCAGTCTCCTTTGCATCTTCCAAAGCATCTGTAAATATATGCAGACAGACTGAAATAACATTCTTATTCCTATCTAGTACCCTCTGCCCCCAAACACCGCTTAACTATGTCATCAAGGTCAACAAAAAGTGTCAACTCCTTTGCAAAGCCATTCTCTCAGTGCATTGCAATGCTCTAAAACTTTTCTGGCCAAGCGTCATGGTGTGCTTTGGCGCCATAAGGACAGAGTACCTAACTGACACAAGTTTTGAAAGAAAAAGCATTTTTCTAGTCTGCAGAGAAACATTCCTCAAATTCCACAGGTTCATTAAAAGCCATAGAGAATAATTTGTAAGAAGAGATAAGCACAGCAAAGCAGTAGAAAGCTTCAGAGATACACACAGTTGTCCTTACAAGATATGTTCTGTCTAAAATTGCTGAGATTAGAAATCTATTATTAGTATAGACTCCATGATTTATCAGGTACCACAAATTTCTATTTACTCGTTTCTTTAGCAAAGATCCTTCTTCTTACCATACCACTCTTGAGAAAGCCAGCTCTGTTATTAGCAATGTTGTTGCTAGTAACAATGTTGCTCCTTCTAGGCCCTGTTACCTGCCCTGTACAACCTGGTTAGCTTCACAGTGTGTCTGAGAACTTCAATAAGTGACCAAAGAGGTGAACGTGACACTACTGTTGTACTTTAAACACAGACCCGCCCTGACAACTGGTCACTTTCACTTTCCACTAAGCAGCTCCCTTCTAGGAAAGGGCAGAAGGAAAAGCCGAAGAACAGGAAAGAACCCACTTCTGTTTCCGAAGAAAGGAAGGGAGCGGGGAGGTGCAACCGTGCTAGCTCGCCACCGCCTATTGCTGCCGCGATCACTCTCCTGGTTTAGGTGGGTCAGGAAACCCCGGAGAACGCTGCTCCTGGGAAGAGAAAATCACCACACCCTGTGCTCAGACTATACACACATCTGGATCACTGCTAGCCCCACTAACCTGCCCTGGTCCACTTGCCAAAACTTATACTCCCAGGAAGCCCAGGAGGTTTTCACAATATCTGGGGCCTCCTTTCCTCTTTCTATGATTCTACATGTTTGCAAACTGACTTTATCTTCTTTCTCTAGATTTGTTAAAGGGTTCCATTTTGAGTTGAGCAAACAGAACTTAAATTAAAACAAGGAGAAGGAGAAGAAAGCTGCTTTCCAATCCCCACATCAAACCACTGGGCTGCATTTACACAGTATAGACCTGTAAAGGCTAAAATGTCTCAAGCTTTAGGTACATTACTACTCAGCAAGACAAGAACTCAGAAATTCTGTTGGAAGACCCCACAGTAACGTATTTTAAAACTTCTACTGGGTGTCTATTACACACCAGCAGGATAGGCGTTTCAATGGTCACTCCACTTGATCCTTTTAGCAATGCTGTAAAGGTACATTACCCTGTTTTTCTAAAGAAACTGAGGCTCAGAATTTCAGTGACTTGTTCAGGTAGCTAACAAGTAACACAGCAGGATTTGAAGCCGAAGCCAATGCCATTGTCACTACATCCTGGCTGCCTCCACAAAGCTTCATAAAACTAAAAAATTAACTGGGGTAAAGCACAGTCACCAGTAGCATGGTCTTTTTTTAAATTTTCCTTTTAATATTTAACAGTCCCCTAAAATCTACAACAATCCAGCTATATACTTAAGTTACCCTGTAATAATAATCAGTGGCATATGGAAGAACATTATTTCCTTTTACACATATTTAATACAAAGCCATCTGTCCATCGGGGTTTATTATTCTCAATACAACAAAAAGAACATAAAAAATAGAAATGCTATCTGCAAAGCATACTTCACCAAAAAGAGATACACGTACTCACCTTTCAGAAGCGCAACGGACAGCTGATCAGTGTTCAGGTTATTGACATATTTCCCCAGATAGGTATTGAGAACCCAGGCTACAAGACCTTCCAACATGACTGTATCCTCAAGACAAGGTGTTTAAAACTCATGGATCATTCTTTATTTCTCTCTCTCATGGTCACAGAAGAATCTATGAAAGAAAAAAAAAAAGGAAATGAACAGAAAAACCAGACAGTTTTTCCAAGCTGATATCCTACTCTACCTGCCCTGAAGGTGGCTGGATGCAAAGCACAGATTTAAGTAAAGATGGGGTGACCAATGTTCACTGCACCACTATTTACAATAGCCAAGACATGCAAGCACCCTAAGTGTCCATCAACAGATGACTGGATAAAGAAGTTGTGGTGTATATATATATAATGGAATACTACTCAGCCATAAAAAAAGAAGGAAATATTATTTGCAGCAACATGCATGGACCTAGAGACTATCAAACTAAGTGAAGTCAGACAGAGAAAGACAAATATTATATGATATCATTTATATGTGAAATCTGAAAAATAATACAAATGAATCTACATACAAAAGAGAAAAAGACTCACAGACATAGAAAACAAACTTATGGTTACTACAGGGGGAAGAGGGGAGGGATAAATTAGGAGTATGGGATTAACAGACACACTACTATATATAAAATAGATAAGCAACAAGGGTTTACTGCATAACACAGGGAAGAATATTCAATATTGTGCAATAATCTATAATAGAAAATAATCTGAAATATATATAACTGAATCACTTTGCTGTATACCTGAAACTACCACAATATTGTAAATCAACTATACTTCAATTTAAAAAAAAAAAAAAAGAAAGAAAGATGGGATGAAAAGCACTGTAAGATGCCCCCACTAGTAAATGGAGGGCCAAACCAATACATCTGCATTTTGATGCAGCTGCAAGGGATAGTCACTCATAAATTTACCAAAAATTACCTACAATTCAAAGTTGTGTATCTTTTCGATGTAACTGACCGTTTAACTGCTTGCTTTTGGTGACTGACCTGGGGACCAGACTGTCCTGGTGAGAGGTTCTCTTCCAGATGTGATATGGCAATGTCTAGAGACATTTTTGAATATCACGACTGGGGGGATTGCTACTGGTACCTTGTGAGAAGAGACCATGGAGGCTGCGAAACTTCCTACAATGCACGAGATAGCCCCCCGCAGCAATGAATTATCCAGCCCCAAATGCCAACAGTACCAAGGCTGAGAAACCCTGTCCTAGATTAAGGCAAAAATGGCCTAAGAGACTGCATCAGTGAACTTCATATTCTGCACCGATCCTCTTTAAGCCTTCCCGAAATCAGTTTTGCAAACCTGTTCATCAGGCTCATTCATAAAATGATACAAATGGAAGGGAGACGACAGTGGTTTATCGCTCTTCTTAACTGTCCTGGAGCTGCATTGCTGGTACCTGGACACCAGACAGTGCTGATACAAGGGACCCCCTTAGTCAGTAACTGCAGACACCAGAAATCCTCTGGTTCCAGCTGCAGTATTTACAGTCAGTGCTGATTTACTGCTGTCATTACAATAACTGCTGTTTATTAGCATTACAAAACAGAGATTATTTTTAGTATTCCGTAAAGTTAACATGAGGGAACTTGAGACACAAAAGTTTAAATGGGTTTCAAGATTGCTCAGCTAGTAGATCCTAGGTAGAACCGTGGGCTCCAAATCTTGCTCTGAGCCAAGCATGTCGGACACCAGCCCACCAAGCCTGACACTCCAGGTTTGCTGTGGCAGGCATCCCACTTGGAACCAGCCCTTTCGGGATCCTTTCCAAGCACTTTGCCCCACCTCCAGTTATTCACCTTAGTGCCAGGAGATACTCTTATCCCAACTGAGAGGCCTCCACTCACCAAAAACCCCAAAACACAATGCTCTACAAGAGTTAACCTCCAGGGAAAATCTGTTTTTATTTGTCAATAGTGTCTTGCATTTCCAGAGAAGATTAACTTTTATTTGTCAACAATGACAGTAAAAACATATAAGAAAATAAACAGCATTTGGAAAAATACTAATTTCTTTCCAAAGATCTTTTTTAAAGCTACATTGTTATGTAAAATTAGGAATCTGCTAAAATTACTCTGTACACTTATTTAAAGACGAGATTACAAGAACAAATTTCTTAAAATAAGAAATGTTTAACAGCCTGAGTAAAGGAAACACTTCTTTCTATAACTTTAAATGAGTAAACCTACAAAAACAAAACATGAACCTGACTAACCTAGTCTTACTATGTAGAGTCCAAACACACTTAAGCAAAGAGCCAAAGTTGGAACACTCTTTACTTTTGAAGTTACTGCCACTGATTCTGGTCCTAAATGCCAACAAACTCTCTCTGGTGCCACCTACAAGTGCTCTCCTTATAAAGGGAAACAACTGTCAGTTTGTACACAAGATCTGGCCCTACCCTACCTCCCCTGAAGGTGGACGAATGCAAAGCACAGATTAAGAGAAGATGGGGTGAGAAACACTATAAAACGCCCTGTGCAGTACATTGAGGCCCAAGCTAGACGGCATCCATTAGCTCTGCTAAGCATCTAGACCAGGTTTGAGGCCACTTCAAGGATTCCGTTAAGGAATCCGGTGTCAGGAAGGGCCGCCAGACTGGCCAGAATCCCAAAGTGTTTTTATACTCTGGTCCATCAGGGTTTCTAGGCCTGGTACTAACCCCACCTAGCCTACCCTAATCGGTGGGGCAGGTGACACTGGGGATCAGTGCTCAGCCTACCGGTGGGCAGACAGCCGGCCATGACCTTGAGCCAGGCCCCTCCCTCGAGGAGCGGCTGGAGCCCTGGAGCCCTGAGTAGGAAGGGCTGGCAACAGGACGCGGGAGCGGAGGCGGCGGGGCTGAGGGCTGCCGGCCCTGGGAGCTCGGACATCGGAGGCCGGAGAGGGACGGGGGCCCCGCAGGAAGGAGACTGCCCAGGAGACGAGGCTCCTCCAGCCCGTCTGCCGCCCCTCTGCTCTCAGAACCCTACGCCCGGCTCCAGGGGCCGGAGACCCCACCTCCCAGATAGAGCCTGAAGGGAACGGAGCCGCGCGTCCCAGCCCCGGAAGGAGGGGCTCAGCCAGGGCGTGACCCCAGGGGCCGAGGGGTAAAGAGAGGTTTGAGGCCTGATATCCCCATCCCAGAACGTGACCCCAGAAGGCTGGAGAAGGGGGTGGTTAAGACCCTCTGGAGCCCTGACTGGAGCCATGTTCTTGGGCATAAGGCAGGGGGGCTCACACCCTGGGCTCCCGCGTGGAGACCGAGGCTCCGGCGGGGAGACGCGGCCTGACACCCCCTCGATCCCAGGGCACCAGGCTGCCCCGACCCGGGAAAGGGTGCGGGTCCGGCGGGGGTTCAGACTCCCCAGCATACGGACGCCGAAGTACCGGGAAGCTCAGAACGCCCGAGCGTGTGGCTCGGGCGCCCGCAGGGCCTCGGACTCGAGGGTCCCGGTGAGGGCGGGGCGCTCGGGGCCGTCTGGGGCTCGGACGCCCCAGGGATCCCCCGAAGAGCTCAGACAGCCGGAGGGCCGGACGCCGGGGTCCCCGCGCTTCCAGCGCAGCGCTCCGCCCGGGCGGGCCGGGGCCTCCAGGTCTGAAGCGGAGCCGGAGCGGCCGACCGCAGGTCCACGCCCGCCCTGCGGCCCCCGGCCCTGCTCGCCGCCCGGCGCCGCCCCGCCTCGGCCCGTACCTGTCGGTGTCCCGTGCCGCCCGCCCCAGCCAGGCACTGCGCGGCGCTTCCTCTCCGCCGCTCCTCAATGGCGCTGGCCCGCGGCGCTCAGACCCGCCCCGACCCGACCAATCGAGCGGGCGACGCGCCGGCGCCTGGCCAGCCGAGCGCCGAGTCATCGAGGAGGCGCCCCCTGGCGCCCGCGGCCGCTCCTGCAGGGCTGCCCGCCCCTCCAGGGCTCGCAGGTGCTGGGGCTGAAGCGGTAGAAAGGCCCAAACAGCCCCTCCATTTTACAGCGCGGGGGTAAACCGAGTCCGGGGAAAGGATAATATATAGGATATATTGGCTCAGAAGTATTGGAACCCAGGATTCTTCCTTCTACGACGACCCGCCCGCAATCTGTTCGCCACTTATCAGCCGCAGGAGTCTTAAAACATAATTCATATAATGCCACTTCCCTGGTTAAAACCTCTTCCCCATTATACTTACATTAAAACCCACCTCCTCAGAGAGCCGACACCAAGATCCTGCTGAATTTGTTCCATTCCCATTTCTGCCACTCTTTCCCGGGCCCACTCTGTCCCAGCATCCTTCAGTTCCTACCCCGGGACTTTTGCATTTGCATCTCTCTACTTAGGATGCTTTTACCCTAACTGCTGTCCAATGGGAATATAACGCAAGCTACATAGTACGTTTATTTAGTCGGTACGTTTTTTACAGGAAAAACAAAAAGGTGAAATTAATAATGTATTTTATTTAATCCAATATGTTCTAAATATTATCATCTCAACCTGTAACCAACAGAAAAAAATTATTAATAAGATATTTTGGGGTTTTTTATATTAGTTTTTTAAATCTGGTGTGTATTTTACACTATTGCACATCGTAATACAAACTAGCTACATTTCAAGTGCTCAATAGACTTGTATGACTACAGGGCAGCTCTGGATAATCATATAGGCCACTCCTTGCTTCAAATATTCCATCTCAGAGAGGATTTCCCTGCTGCCCTATCTGAAGTTCCCCTCATCAATTACCCTGTTATATTATCTTAACAGAACTTAATGTTGCCTGAGATGAGATTATCTTATTTGTTTATACCTATGTTATCTTTCGTCACTCTGAAAGTTTACTGACAGCAGAAATTATATCTTTTTCACAAATGTTTCCTCAGTACCTAGACATGGCCTAGCACAGAAAAGGCCCAATGCTATGAAAGAATGAACAAATGAACGCCTCATCTTGGATTATCAGCAGAAAGGCAGGAAGAACATCTCAGGCTCATAAAAAGTCAGAAGATTCAGGACGCAGGCTGGCAAGGTTGCAAGAGTATCTATTTACCATGACAGTTATCAGCCCTCATGATGCTAAGCTAATGAAGGTGCTTGTGGGCTGACTCACTCCCAAGCAAGGCCTGAGTTTCTCCGAGGTGGGGGTCAACCCATCAGAATCTCAACACTGGGTCCCCCCAGAAGCTGAGGTTTGGGTGTAAAACCCTAGACTCCACAGAAGGCAGAAGGGAAGGCAGCCATCAGAGCTGAAGGAGCTCAGGGTCCAGATCTTCCAACACAGAGACACCTGACTGTACCTGGGGAGTTTATTTAAAATGCAGATGCCAGGGTGCCATTCCTTCAACCAGTATCACTGAGAGTCTTTGGGCCTCAGTTCCTTATCAATCTTAACATACGTTTACCGCACAGCCATCCCACTCCCAGGTATTTACGCAAGAGAAATGAAAGCACATGTGCATGCAAAGACTTATACACAAATATTCATAGCAGCCTTAATCATCATAGCCCCAAACAGGAAGTAATCAAAATATCCATCAACAGAAGAATGGATGAAGAGATTGCAGGGACTTCCCTGGTGGTCCACTGGGTAAGACTCCACGCCCCAGTGCAGGGAGTCTGGGTCAATCCCTGATCAGGGAACTAGAGCCTGCATGCGTGCCGCAACTAAGAAGTCCGCAGGCCTCAACTAAGAGTCCGCATGCCGCAACTAAACATCCCACATGCCACAACAAAGATCCCACATGCTGCAACTAAGGCCCAGTGCAGCCAAAATAAATAAATAAATATTTTAAATGTTTATAAAAGAAGAAAAGAGATTGCAATGGACCCATGCAGTGGAATACTACTCAGCAGTAAAAAGGAGCAAACGGCCGATACAGATACTATCTTGGAGGAACCTCAAAAGTATTAGCTTTGTGAAAAAAGCCAGACCACGCAAGGCCATGTACCGTAATGATTTCATTTCTATGCTATTCTAAACTAGAACGGCACAAGCAGATCAGTGGTGGCCAGGGGACAGGGGTGGAGGGAGGGGATTGACTAGGAAGGGACAGGAGGGAACTTTTCAGGGTGATGGAGCTGTTCTGTATCTTGATTGTTGTGATGGTCATGAGGCTGTATACAGTTGTCAAAGTTCATTGACGTGTGCACTTAAAATTGGGAAATTGTGTTTTCTGTTAATTATTCCTCAATAAAGCTGATATTTAAAAGATCTCCGCCCTCCTGGGGCTTACATACCAGCAAGGGAGGAGAGACGGAGAACAAACAAAGTCAGCATAAGATATAGAGTGAACAGGATGGTGATGGGCACTAAAGAGAGAAATAACGCAGGGAAGCAAGGTAGGAAGGAGGAGTGTACAGTTTTAGATGGAGGCCTCAATGGGAAGAACTGACCCCCAAGGGTTCAAGTTCAGGGAGTCTGCAGGGGGACCCAGCTCCCCAGGTGATGGGTTTGGAAATGCAGAGCTGGTCCAAAGCCTTCATTGTACAGAAGGGGAAACTGAGGACTAGGAAGGGGAAGGAACTTAAAGTCATGCAGAGAGACCATAGGACAATGCCAGACTCTGCTGTGAGCCTCAGTCCCTCTCCGTAATGGCCCCAGCCCTTCCTGCACCAGCCCACTGCCCTGAGCTTCAATTATTAGAGCAAAATTTATACTTGTTATGGAGAAAACAGGGAACAGAGAGGTCAAATGTTGTCCTGGCAGAGGGAAAGGGGTTGTGTTGGCCACAGGGAAGGTCCTCCCATGGTTCCCCACCCATGCTGTGGCCCCCAAAGCTGCAAGTTTCTGACACATGACAGGTGAGGGGCTGCAGGAGATGAGGGATGTCCTTAATTACCATCCACACTAGACTCTGAGATGTATGTTGGCCCAGAAGGGCCAGGCTTTCTGGGGCAGGCAGATGTGAGGGGCCCTGCTCAGTACTCCCCAATATCAGGCCCCTCCCTACCCGGCCTTCAGATCATCTAGACCAGAGTGGCTGCAGACAGTCAGCCAAAACTGCTGGAGAAATGTTCCTTTTGGCCCACACAAAGCCTTAAAATAATTGAAGTTAAGTTACATTTTAAAAGCTGGAGATCACTTGTGAAAATCTATATTTGGAGCTTCTCTAGAAAAAAAAAATGGAAGAATTGGCAATGGTGGAACCCCCATCCTCCCTAGGCTTACATTCATTCGTTTATTCTTTCACCATTTATTGAGCACCTCCTATACGCTTGGCACTCTTCTAAGCACTTGGGGCTACATCACTGAGCAAAACAGACATATTTTTGTCTATAAAAATGCCCTATTGGAGTTTGCATTCTAGCAAGAGGAGCAGACGGTGAGCAATAAATATAACATATGTAAATTATACAATATCTGAGAAGGTGGTAAGTACTGTAAGAGTCCCATGGGAGAGGTAGGCATCTTAGGGGAGAGGGAGCTATAATTTTAAATATGAATTAATTTAATCAGATCCAAAAGTTTCCAGAGCAGCACTGTCCAATAGAAATATAATGCAAGCCACACACAGAATTCTAAATTTTCTAGCAGCCACACTAAGAAAAGTGAAAAGAAACAGGTGAAATTAGTGTTAATATTTTATTTACCCTAACATCTCCAAAATGGTATCATTTCAACATGTAATCAGAATAAAAATTATTACTGAGCTATTCTATATATGTTTTGTCCTAAGTCTTCAAAATTCAGTATTTGTATTTGACAGTGCAGGTCCGGAGTCTCTTGTGAAAATGCAGACAGCCTGGGCAGGGGTGGTACTGTCACTCTGTGGGAAGAAGAAGGACAAAGGACAGACCATAGCTCAGGGCTCAGCCCCATCATCTTACAGAGGGATTCTGAGCTCCAGAGAGGGACAGTGGCTGCTCCAACTTCACACAGCAGGTTATGGGTGGAGCTAAGGTACAATCCCAGGACTCTTAACCTTTAGGTTTGCCCTGAGCAAACTCCCAGCTTTCCAGATGCTGCCCTGGTTCCTGGTTTCTGAATATAGAGCTCCAGGTGGAGCAGAGAAGTCCTCAGAGAGAGAGAAAATTCTTCAGAGCTGGTTATCAGGAGCCTCCCACAGTAAACAGACTGTCCACCCAACTCAACTCCTTAGATGAGTATCAAGCCCAGCCGGTCCTGCCCTCCTCTGCATGGCAGGGATAATGGGTACCTTGCCTATCTCCCGGAGCAATTATGGAGATAAAATAACCGAAGCTCGGTTTCCCAACTCTTAGAGCAGGCAATGCTCAGATCTCTCCCATGATGTGGGAAATAAAACCCAACATCCTTCCCCTGGCTTCTGAAGCCACCCTCCTGACCTCATGTCCTGTCCCCGGGGTTCCAAGGCTGTCCCACCCTCCCTTTACCAAGGCCTCTACTCAAATACCAGCTCCTCAGAGAAGGCTTCCTGAACTCCCCTTGCAAACTAGCAATACCCCCACTCCTGTCTGTCCCCTTACGTTGCTTTATTTTTCTTCTTAGCACTCACCACTGGCATAGCCTACACATATTTTTTTACACAGCCCCTCCTAGCATGCCAGCTCCAGCTGGCATTCTGTTGCATCCCCAGGACCACCACCCCCAACACACAAAAATAGCCACTAATATTTACTGAGCACTTACTATGTGCCAGGCACAATTCCAAGTATTTCATAGATAGTAGTTCATGTATTAATCCCTTACTCTGAGGGACGTAATATTTTCACCTCATTTTAGAGATAAGGAGAGTGAGGCGCAGAGAAGGTCATTAACTTGCTTGAGGTCACACAAACAGGAAGTGGTGGAGCCAGGATTCACACCTGGAAAGGTGGACGTTAAGGTCCACAACTCTTGACTTCTGTGCTAATCCATCAGGGTGCCCCATAACGATGATGCCTGAATGCAGACTAGATGAAAAGGAATCCTAAAGTCGCTTGCTCCCATCTGTGCTGGCCTACCTTACTGAAACCACTTGTTCTGTCTCAGTTAAAGAAAAGAAAGAAGCAGGAGAGTTCAACTGGCCCATTTGACTGGTTAACCCATCAGGCAGGTGGCTGCCTTCAGTTACTCCAAATTTACCCACTGTGATATTGTGATTTATAATAAGAAATACATATTTGATCTTCATCCTCCATTCCTGGCTCACAACTCTTAAAAAAATCTTTGGAATTTCCCAAGTGAAGAGAGCAATGGAACATCTTTTGTTCAAATATTTGTTCTTGGGTCCTCATTTCTGAAATAGCTCCAGAGCCATAAAGGCAAAACCAGTGTCTTATTATTCATATCAAACCCCTTTCAGTCACACCTAAGTTTATGTTAATAGGTGGCTTTTGGAAAGCCCCTAAGGATGGGGGCTGGTTGCCAGGGGAATGAACCACGTGATTAGAGGGTTGGAACTTTCCACCTCAACCCCTTACCTCTGGGTTGGGAAGAGGGGCTGGAGGTTGAATCAATCACCAATGGCCGGTGATTCAATCAAGCATGCCTATTAATGAAGCCTCCCTAAAACCCCAGAAGGACGGGGTTCAGAAAGCGTCCAGGTTGCTGAACAAGTGGATGTGCTGGGAGGGTGGTGCACCCAGAAAGAGCATGGAAGCCCCGGCCCCTTCTCACGTAAACGTTGCCCTTTGCATCTCTTCTGTCTGGCTCTTCCTGAATCTGAGCTGTATCCTTTGTAATAAGCTGGTAGCCTAACAAGTAAATTGTTTTCTTGAGTTCTATGAACTGCTTTAGCAAAGTAATGAAACCCAAGTTGGTTGTCGTATAAGAGGTCTGTCAGAAGCACAGGTGACACCTGGACCTGTGATTGGTGTGTGAAATGAAGGCAGTCTTGTGGGAGTGAGCCCTTAACCTGTGAGATCTAGCGCCACCTCTAGGTAGCTGCAAGTGTTCAGTGAGTCCCTTCGCCCACTGCCCACCTTAGCCGGACAGGGGAAGCCCTTTAGACCTGGCCCCTCTCTTTCCCTCTCACTGTGCCCTGTCCTAGCCCCAGGTCGTGCTCCGGCCCTCCCTCCATTCGTCAGGCCTCTTCTCCAAGTCACCTCTCTGGTCCCGTCCCTGATGTCCTGATCCAGGAGGGGGATACTCCAATCCTTCCGTTCTCTGTGGCCAGCTTCATTTTCTTCATACAGAAAGGAGACAGACTTTGTAGAAACTCTAAGTTGAAATTTTAATGCGGCTTGGATGTGTGCGTGAATCCATTTTTAGAAAATACTACCACCCATTAATCATGGCCCAGCCATAATTAGTGAGTTAGGTATACTGTTCTTAAGAGCAGTACCCCGTACACATGAGCGGGAATGAGAGCTCTATCCTGGGATGCTGACTGGTGCAAAGAAAAAGTAGATTAGATGCTATTAAGAAGCATGTAATACCCCTAATCTAATACTTGTACCATCTGCTCTAAGCCGTTTGTGTGTTTTCTTTTTTTTTTTTTTAAACTTTGGGTTTATTTATTTATTTATTTATTTATTTATTTATGGCTGTGTTGGGTCTTCGTTTCTGTGCGAGGGCTTTCTCTAGTTGCGGCAAGTGGGGGCCACTCTTCATCGCGGTGCGCGGGCCTCTCATTATCGCGGCCTCTCTTGTTGCGGAGCACAGGCTCCAGATGCGCAGGCTCAGTAATTGTGGCTCACGGGCCTAGTTGCTCCGCGGCATGTGGGATCTTCCCAGACCAGGGCTCGAACCCACGTTCCCTGCATTGGCAGGCAGATTCTCAACCACTGCGCCACCAGGGAAGCCCTGTGTGTTTTCTTATTGTCTCTCTTCCCACCCATTTGTTTTAGTCGTTGCTGTATCCCAACACCTAGAGCAGTGCCTGCCGTGAAGTAGGAGCGCAGTAAATACTTACCCATTCAAACACTGGGAGCCGGCAGGATGCATTTGTGGTACTTAAAGCCATGAAGCTGGATGGGACTTGCAGGGGAGGGTGTGGGAGGTGGAGAAGATGCCCAAGCGCCGAGATGAGGAGGGAGAAGCAAAGGAGGCAGAAGGAGCCCCCAAGACGAGCCGGCGGGAGAGCCAGGGGTGTGTGTGTGCTCCTGGAGGCAGATGAGGAACGTGTTTCAGGGAGGGGGCTGGTCACGTGGGTCAAACGCTGCCCACAGGGGGAGCGAGAGGAGCCCTGAGAGCCTCTGTGAATCAAGCAGCAGTGTTAGTGTCAGCAGCGACCTGGCCAGTAGAGTTTTAGTGGTGAGGTGGACACAGCCTCACTGGCGTGAGCTCAAGAGAAAATGGGAGAAGATAAACTGGAGACAGTGAATGCCAATAGACAACATTTTCTACGTGTTCTGCTGTTAGGAGTAGCTGGGAGTTCCTTGGCAGTCCAGTGGTTAGGACTCAGCACTTTCACCTCCATGGCCCCGGGTTCAATCCCTGGTCCAGAAACTAAGATCCTACAAACTGTGCAGTGTGGCCAAAAAAACAAAACAAAACAGTAGCTGGGAAATCTGACAGTAACTGAAGGGAGAATTGTTTTCCAGAAGGTTTTTGCTGTTTGTAATTGTAGTGAAATGCACATAACATAAAATCTGCCATCTCAGTCATTCCTGAGAGAACAGTTCAGTGACGTTAAGTACAGGCACACCTTGTTTTATTGCATTTTGCTTTATTGTGCTTTGCAGATACTGCGTTTTTTACAAACTGAAGATTTGTGACAACCGTGCGTCTAGCAAGTCTATCGGTGCCATTTTTCCAAAAGCATTTGCTCACTTTGTGTCTCTGTGTCACGTTCTGGTAATTCTTGAAATATTTCGGGAATTCCCTGGTGGTCCAGTGGTTAGGACTCCACACTTTCACTGCCGAGGGCCCTGGATTCAATCCCTGGTTGGGGAACTAAAATCCTGCAAGCCCGAGGCACGGCCAAAAAAAAATTCTTGAAATATTTCAAACTTTTTCATTATTATTATATTTGTAATGGTGAAATGTGATCAGTGATTTTTGATGTTACTATTGCAATTGTTTGGGGGGCATCCAAAACCACGCCCAAATAAGATGGTGAAGTTAATCAATGTTGTGTATGTTCTGACTGCTCCACTGACCAACTATTCCCCCATCTCTCTCCCTCTCCTTGGGCCTTCCTGTTCCCCGAGACACAACAATATTTAAATCATGCCAGTTAATAACCCTACAATGGCCTCTAAGTGTTCAAGTGAAAGGAAGAATCACACGTCTCTTACTTTAAATCAAAAGTTAGAAATGATGGGGGACTTCCCTGGTGGTCCAGTGGTACAGAATCTGCCTTCCAATGCAGGGACGTGGGCTCGATCCCTGGTTGGGGAACTAAGATCCCACAAGCAGCGGGGCAACTAAGCCCTTGTGCCACAACTACTGAACCTGCACGCCTCAACGATAGAGAGAGAAAAAACCCACACGCCACAACTAGAGAGAAGCCCACTAGAGAGAAGCCCGTGGGCCGCAGTGAAAGATCCCACATGCCTGAACAAAGATCTTGCATGTCGCAACTAAGACCTGATACAGCCAAAAAAAAAAAGTTAGAAATGATGAAGCCTACTGAGGAAGGCAGGTTGAAAGCTGAGATAGGCAGGTAGGCCTCCTGTGCCAGTTAGCCAAGTTGTGAATGCAAAGGAAAGTTCTTGAAGGAAATTAAAAGTGCTACTCCAGTGAATATATGAATGATGAGAAAGCGAAACAGCCTTATTGCTGATATGGAGAAAGTTTTGGTGGTCTCGATAGAAGATCAAACCAGCCACAACAACGCCTTAAGCCAAAGCCTAACCCAGAGAAAGGCTCTAACTTTCTTCAATTCTAGGAAGGCTGAGAGAGGTGAGGAAGCTACAGAAGAAAAGTTTGAAGGCAGCAGGGGTTGGTTCATGAGGCTGAAGGAAAGAAGCCATCTCCATAACATAAAAGTGCCACGTGAAGCAGCAAGCGCTGATATCAAAGCTGCAGCAAGTTATCCTGAAGACCTTGCTAAGATAATGAATGAAGGTGGCTACACTAAACAACAGATTTTCAACGTAGTTGAAACAACCTTCTATTGGAAGAAGATGGCATCTAGGACTTCCATAGCTAGAGAGGAAAAGTCAGTGCCTGGCTTCAAAGCTTCAAAGGACAGACTGACTCTCTTGTTAGGGGTTAATGTAGCTGGTGACTTTAGGTTAAAGTCAATGCTCATTTACCATTATGAAAATCCTAGGGCCCTTAAGAATTATGCTAAATCTACTCTGCCTGTGCTCTATAAATCCAACAAAGCTTGGATTGACAGCACATCTGTTTACAACACGGTTTACTAAATATTTTAAGCCCACTGTTGAGATCTACTGCTCAGAAACAAAGATTCCTTCCAAATATTACTGCTCATTGACAATGCACCTGGTCACTCATGAGCTCTGCTGGAGATTAATGTCTTCATGCCTGCTAACAGGACACCCATTCTGCAGCTCATGGATCAAGGAGTAATTTCAACTTTCAAGTCTTATTATTTAAGAAATACATTTTGTGTGGCTATAGCTGCCATAGATAGTGAGTCCTCTGATGGATCTGGGCAAAGTAAGCTAAAAAACCCTTCTGGAAAGCAGTCACCATTCTAGATGCCATTAAGACCATTCATGATTCATGAGATGAGGTCAAAATATCAACCTTAATAGGAGTTTAGAAAAAGTTGATTCCAATGCTCATTGATGACTTCGAGGGATTTAAGACTCCCGTGGAGGAATAACGGCAGATGTGGTAGAAATAACAAAAGAAGTAGAATTAGAAGTGGAGCCTGAAGATGTGACTGAATTGCTGCAATCTCACGATAAAACTTGAATGGATGAGGACTTGCTTCTTATGGATGAGCAAAAAAAGTGGTTTTTTTGAATTGGAATCTACTCCTGGTACAGGTGATATGAAGATTGTTGAAATGACAGCAGGGAGTTTAGAATCTTATATAAACGTAGTTGATAAAGCAGCTGTACGGTTTGAGAGGATTGACTCCAACTTTTAAAGAAGTTCTACTGTGGGTAAAATGCTATCAAACTTAGCTTTGTAGCTTTGTATGCTACAGAGAAATCGTCTGCGAAAGGAAGAGTCAATCAATGCAGCAAACTCCATTGTCGTCTTATTTTTAAAAATAAGAACCTTCAGCAACCACCGCCCTGATCAGCCAGCAGCATCAACATCAAGGCGAGACCCTCCACCAGCAAAAAGATTACAACTCACTGAAGGCTCGGATGATGGTTGGCATTTTTTAGCAATAAAGTTTTTTTTGGCTGCCTTGGGTCTTTGTTGCTGCGCGCGGGCTCTTCTCTAGTTGCGGCGAGCGGGGGCTGCCCTTCGTTGCGGTTCGCGGGCTTCTCATCGGGTGGCTTCTCTTGTTGCGGAGCACGGGCTCTAGGTGCGCGGGCTTCAGTAGTTGTGGCACTCGGGCTCAGTAGTTGTGGCTCGCGGGCTCTAGAGCGCAGGCTCAGTAGTTGTGGCGCACGGGCTTAGTTGCTCCGCAGCATGTGGGATCTTCCCGGACCAGGGCTCGAACCCGTGTCCCCTGCACTGGCAGGTGGATTCTTAACCACTGCACCACCAGGGAAGTCCAATAACGTATTTTTTAATTAAGGTATGCACGTTGTTTTTTTAGACATAATGCTACTGCACACAATAAACTACAGTATAGTGTAAACGTAAATTTTATATACACTGGGAAACCAAAAAATTTATGTGACTTGCTTTTTTGTGGTGGTCTGGAACCAAACCTGCACTCTGAGGTTTGCCTGCATATTCACCATGTTGGGCAACCATCACCACCATCCGTGTCCCTAACTCTTTTCATCTTACAAAATTGAAAATTCTGTATCCAGTAAACATTAACTCCAAATACCCCTCTCCCCCCAGCCTCTGGCAACCCCCATTCTACTTTCTGTCTCTATGAATTTGGCTGCTCTAGGGGCCTCATATAAGTGGAATCATACGGTATTTGTCTTTTTGTGACTGGCTTCTTTCACTTAGCATAATGTCTGCAAGGTCCATCCATGTTGCAGAATGTGTCAGAATTTCTTTCCTTTTTAAGGCTGAATAATATTCTATTGTATAAATATACCATCCTTTGTTTACCCATTCACCCATCCATGGACCCTTGGTTTGCTGCCACCTTTTAGCTATTGTGAATAATGCTGCAATGAACACTGGCATGTGAGTATCTGTTTGCATCTCTGCTTTCAATTCTTTTGGGTTTAATCAGAATTAGAATCACTGGATCATATGGCAATTCCCTATTTAATTTTTCCGAGAAACCACCATACTGTATTCCATAGCACCTGCACCATTTTACTTTCCCACCAGCAATGCAAGAGGGTTCCAGTTTCTCTACATCTTCACCAATGCTTCCTTCCTTCCTTCTTTCCTTTTTTCTTTCTCTTTCTTTCCTCTTCCTGTCTTTCTTTTTCCTTTCTTTTCCTTCCTTCCTTCCTTTTTCTCTTTCTTTTCTTTCTTTTTCTTTCTTTTCTTCCTTCCTTCCTTTCTCCCCTCCCTCCCTCCCTCTCTCTCTCTCTTTCTCTTTATATTTGCCATTCTAATGGGTATGAGGGAGTAAGTTGTTTTTTACATGGGAGAATCATCTGTATGTTTGCACGCAGGCAGGAAAGATCCGGGAGACCAGGAAGTTGATGCTAAAGGAAGGAGAGAGGAGAGGTGCTGGAGCGATGCCCTGGAGTTGGGAGAGATGCTGAGATCCCGAGCAGAGAGGAGGATGCCCTTAGCCAGCAGCCTGGGTGTTTATCCGTAGTCACAGGGGAGAAAGCTGAGGCCCTGGGCACTGATACGGTGGGAGGCTAGATGTGGTGGGAGAGCCCGAGGTGTCCTCTTGTGTTTATTTTATCCCCTCAGTGAAATGGGCAGCCAGGTAACCAGCTGACGGTAATGGTGGGGCGAGGTCAGAGGTTTGAGGAGAGAAGACGGGGTGTGAGATAGTGTCTCTAAAAGAGTGTATGGATGGTGGAGGCTGGGAGGCTGGATAATGGCTCCCAGAAAGACGCTGACGTCCAAATCCCTGAAATCTGTGAATGTAACTTGGCAGGATCTTGAGATGGGGAGATTCTCCTCGATTCCCTGCGTGGGCCCAACGTAGTCACGTGTGGGAGGCTGAGGGAGATTTGACTATGGAGGGTATTACACTGCTGGCTTTGAAAATGGGGGAAGGAGCCACAACCCAAGGAATGAAGGTGCCTCTAGAAGCTGAAGGCAAGGAAACGAATTCTCCCCTAGAGCCTCCAGAAACAGACTCTCCTTTAGAGCCTAGCCTCCCTGGTGACCCCTTGATTTTTGACTTCTGATCTCCAGAACTACAGAGAATGAACTTATGTTTTTCTCATTTGTTACAGCAGCAATAGTGAACCCAAGCAGGACCCTGTGGGGCTCCTGGGCACGGAAGCCTTTCTGTGTCCCCTGTTTCCTGAGTGTAGGGAATAGACTCCAGCCTCCATGACCTTCCCTGAGTCCCAAAGGGCAGATTCAAACAGATGCTAATCAGGGAAGGGAGGGGATGCAGAGACAAGGGAGGAGCGGTCAAGAAACACTAGTGCAGCCTTGGGGCAGGGTCCTGGTTCCACCTAAAGCGATACACATAGCAATAGCTTTGAGCTCTTCTGCAGAACTAAAACCTCCAACAAATGGAAGGTGTTAACTGCTTGATGAAGCATTCTTCATTCCAGAGAAGGTCATGGTTTGGCAACCCCACCCTTAAACCATTGCTGTAAAACTCCTCACCAAATCCCCCTCCCCACACCAGGTAGGGGCACACAGTTTTTGAGGGCACAGGCCCATTATGTCCCCCTTTCCCTGGCAAAGCAATAAAGCTATTCTTTTCTACTTCACCCAAAACTCTGTCTCCGAGACTCGATTTGGCACCGGTGCACAGAGGCTGAGTTTTTGGCATCAAGAGGAGGTCCGGGAAATCACCAAGAGTAAAGATGGGTCCGGTGAGGGAGTGACAGAAAACAGGGAAGGATTCTGAGTGAATTCAGGGGCCAGGGTCTCTCTCCCGTTCAGGCCTTGACATGAGGAAACCCCTTTGCCTGCAACCTCCTCCCAATCCTTTATTCTGGAGAACTCCTGCTCATGCCTTAGGAACAGGTTAGAGGTCACCTCCAGAACCCTTCCCCTGATCCCCTGGCTGTGGCTGGGGTCTTCCTCTGCTCCCAGAGCCGCTGTGCTCATCTTGTTACCCAAAAACTGGGTTTGCCTCTTGGTGGGTGTTGAACAAGCCGAAGATCAAGAGAAGGAAGGATTTATGATTACTTGCAGTTAAGTCAGGAGCACACGAGGGATCTCTCCCAAAGCAATGTCTTCCCGAACAGCAAAATTGGGGAAGTTTTAAGTTAAGTGTACATGCATATACATGAAGGGGCTTGGGCAGCAGGCAGAGTCCAAGCTTTAGTTGATTGAAGTCACGAGGGTCAGAAAAGGTCAACATCCTCATCCCTCAGGTCCCAGTTGATCTGGTGGTTGATTGCATCAGGCTAATCTTCACCATTGAAACAGAACTGGGAGTCTTTACAACTGATACATTATCTTTGCTATTGTTACTTCTCTTGCCCGACTGTTGTTTGTTTCTTCATTCCTTTGCTCAAGATCATTGATTACTGAGACCTGTTCAAGGGCAAGCATTGTGGCCAGGTTTAGGTCACAAAACAGCTTAAGCCAAAAATGGCTTCTCTTCTGTCAAGAAAGCCATCCCGGACTTCCCTGGTGGCACGGTGGTTAAGAATCCGCCTGCGGGGCTTCCCTGGTGGCGCAGTGGTTGAGAGTCTGCCTGCCGGTGCAGAGGACACGGGTTCGAGCCCTGGTCTGGGAAGATCCCACATGCCGCGGAGCAACTGGGCCCGTGAGCCACAATTGCTGAGCCTGCGCGTCCGGAGCCTGTGCTCTGCAACAAGAGAGGCCGCGATAGAGAGAGGCCCGCCCACCGCGATGAAGAGTGGCCCCCGCTTGCCACAACTGGAGAGGGCCCTCACACAGAAACGAAGACCCAACACAGCCATAAATAAATAAATTTTAAAAAAAAATTTAGGCATAGACCCAGCTATACACACCTTGCCACCATAAAAAATCTCAGAGTTTCATTGAAAAGAAAGAAAAGGGGAATGTCTCTTGGAATAATAAACATTAAAAAAAAAAAAAAAAAAAGAATCCGCCTGCCAATGCAGGGGACACGGGTTCGAGCCTTGGTCCGGGAAGATCCCACATGCCGCGGAGCAGCTAAGCCCGTGCGCCACAACTACTGAGCCTGCGCTCTAGAGCCTGCTTGCCACAACTACTGAAGCCCACGTGTCTAGAGCCCGTGTTCCTCAACAAAGTGAAGCCACCGCAATGAGAAGCCTGCGCACCGCAATGAGGAGTAGCCCCCGCTCGCCACAACTAGAGAAAGCCCACATGCAGCAACGAAGACCCAACGCAGCCAAAAATTAATTAATTCATTAATTAATTTAAAAAAAAAAAAGAAAGCCATCCCTGGTTCTCTTTCTCCAAGGACCCCCTAACTTACCTGCTTACAGTCTGAGCACGCAGTGATGGGCCTCATAGGTGTCTCCGAGACTGGGGCCTCCTGGAGGCCAGTCTTGTTCCCCTGAGTGAGGAGGGGCAGCACATGAGCAAGCAGACCTGCAGAGACCACCGCAACCCTAAGAGAGGGCCCAGGAGACCAAGGTGATGGACGGGGCATGTGATGAGGGCATCTTTGGAGGCCAGCTGGGTGGCTCTGGACAAAGAGCTGCCTTCCCACTGTTCACAGGCCCGAGGGCACAGCCCGGCTCTCAGCTGTAATGCGGGTGCTTCTGGGGTCCCGCCACAGCCTGGACTTGTCAGACTCCAGTGGCCATGAGCCATTCTCCCCCTCACACTGGTGTCAGGCACTAGGACCATGGACATACCCCAGCTCAGATCTGAAGACAGAGCCAGCAGTCAATGTGTAAAACAAACGAAAGGTTTATTTATAAGCAGGAATGCTGTCTGGGATACATACAGTGCAAACTCTCCTTGTCTTGGGATCAACACAAGCCCACAAGCTGCAAAACTGTTACCAAATTAGGTCGAATGGACCCCCCACTTAGGCCCTAGCCTGGCTGAGGCCCCCTGCCTTGGCAGGGAAGGTTCTTTTTCCATTCGGATTCGCACAGCCAAAAACAAAACCGAAGCTGAGATTAGAGCAGCGCGAGATTTATTCAATGGCCAGGGAATGGAGAAGCAGGAACTTAGTTCATAAATGCACTTCTCGCCTTCATGGTGAGAGGGATTTGCTTTTAAGGAGTAAGGACAATGGGGGTTAGAGTGAGACGAATGATGGGGAGGCAAATGCATTACTTTTCTGGGAAAGAGGCAGGGTTTTCCTAGAAATGGGGTGCCATCCCTTTTCTGTCCTTTTTTGGTCAGTGACTTCCGGTCACAGCCATTGTAGGTGTGTCATTTAGTAGCTAATGTAGTAAAATCAGTGTAGAATGAGACTCAGGGTCTCCTAGAGGTCAGATTCATCGCCATCTTGGTTTCAGCTGGTCCTATCCAGTTTTTGTTTCCCTCTTCCTATAGCTTCTTTGTGTCCAGACCCTGTGACTTAAAGGCGTATGTTAGTTCCTGTTCAAGGGAGGGGTTGGTGGGTTTTGACCAAGGGTCTGGTGGCAATTCTGGTAACAAAATGAGGCCACACGCAGAAAGAGTCTCCTTCCAATTCATCCCTGTTCTGCTGGGGTGATGACAATGAGGCCTGAGGTCCTCCCAGGACAGTCCACCAGGGGGCAGAAGTGCTCCACGGCCGTAAAGGGTCCAATGAGGTTGGAGACCCTGGCCAGCCCAGGCAGAGGGACGTCTTTTTGATTCCAGAGTGGGAAGCCTTTCTTCACTCCATGGTAATGGCTGGGCTTCTCTTACCCTCCAAAAGTTCAGCTGCCAAGTTCAAGTCCAGTGGAATTTTTCAACAAGGGATCCAAGTATCAGGAACCCAACAGTCTTCTCAAGGAGGCCCCCATCCCCCTTCCTTCCAGAATCCGGTTAAGGCCACACTTGTCCACTGTCTACAGGGCCTGGGCATGCGTTTGGGGGGAGTGGGCTGACTCCTTAATGGGGAAGAATCCCTCGGCAAAAGTGTTAGCTTCGGCTGCTTCTGGCAGGCCATTTGATCTGACAACATGGGCTACACAGAACCACAACACACAACACAGACACGCAGACACAGGACTGGCTCTCAGCATCTCACGACCACTCAGGATCTCGGCGGCCACAGTACCAAAGTGGCTCCGAGGCTCCACTGGGACCTGGGACTCCAAGAACAGTGGGAGGGGGGTGGGAGAAACAGGAGCACCTCCCCCTTGGGAGGCAAAGGAGGAAGGTCCAGGCTGAGGTAGGAGGAGATGGCTGCAGGGCCTCAGTCATCTCCAGTTCCTGAAATTCCCTGATAGGAAAAGGTGTGGCCTTGGAGCTCCACACCAGACAGTGGGGGAGGGGAAGCTCAAACTGGGGGTAAATGGGAGTGAAGGTCAAAGGCAGAGGATACAAACTCTGAGTTTGGCTTTGTTAACACTGTTGGCTTGTTTATCCCCAAGGTAGCTAATGGGTTTTTTGTTTTTTAATTGCCGCATGTTAAAACTGGATATTTTTTTTAATTGCCACATGTTAAAACTAGAAGATTTCCGGTTAGAGGTTTGCCATCTTAACCAGGTCACAGCCCTCATTCAGGCTGCCCGCCTGGGCGCTCTGGGAATCTGGTTTTCACCCCATGGTACAAGATGGAGCTAGCAGGAGTGGATTTGGAGGTGGTGCTTCCAAAAGTCCTGAGCTAACCTGGGGGACTCCTGTCCCCTACAGGGGTTGCCACCCGCTCCCTGCACAGAACCATCTGATTGATGGCACCCACCCCTACTACCCCCACTGGGACCAGCCTGCAGTCTCACATTCAGGCTACAGCCCTGCTCCTTCCCCACTGCCCCTTCTCCAAGGACGATGCATGCAGCATCCCTCCTCCCCAGCAGGAAGCCAGAGCCGGGTAGAGCCCAGGGGTTAAAAGAAAAATAAAAACCAAAAATGACAAGGGCTCCAGGAACCAAGCATGCAGGACCGGCTGGAGGGGGCAGCTCTCAGAGAGGCAGGGGATTTGTCCCAGGCTGCCCAGCACCTCCGTGTCCACCAGCCTTTCAAGAGAGACACACACCATGACAGGACACACCATGACTCTCCCTGCCTTGTTCTGCCTGCAGGTGAGAGGAAGGCTGAGGCCGTGGAAGCCGCTAAAGGAATTTGGCCCAGAAAGAGTCAGAGTCCTGCGGGGGAGGGGCCTAGAAAGACCAGGGGTTGGTCCCACCCTGGCTGTGACACAGCCCACGCCAGACTGGTTAGCTGGGCTTCATCCCGGCATCAGGCACACCGAGGGGCAGTGGCTTCTCCTCTGGGCTCTGCAGCAGAGTCTCTGGAGCCCCCGGCTGGGACTGGAAAGGGCATTCCTCCTTGGAGAAGGGGACCTGCTCATCTTTCGGGGAGCCGGAGGGGCTGGTGTCTGTGTCCCTCGTGGAGCTGGCCTGGGAGGGGCATTGAGAGCTGTGGTCAGAGCTGCTGCAAACGTTGACGATGCAGGTGACATTGACCTGGGTCCCGTGGCCACCAGACGATGCCTCTGCTAAACACAAGACAGGAGAAAGTGGTCAGCTGGGGCCTTGGAGTGGGGGGGTGTCTTCACAGCCTGCCTCCTGCCCGAGAGGCAGATTAAGACATGCGGGGAAAGAGCACTGGGCCAGGAGCCAAGAGGCCCTTGTTCTAGCTCCGCTTTGCTGGGTAATCTTGGGCAAGTCCCGTAAACCTTTGTGTGCCTCAGTGTCTTCACCTGTCCAATAAGAATACCCCACCCAAGTCCCCACATAGATGAGAGGAGACAACTATATAAAGCAAGTGAAGGTGTTCCAAGAACAAAACACACTGCCCACAAAGAACCGGAGAAGTGAGCCAGGACAGGAAGGATACATCACAGGGTACTGGTGAAGCAGTAAAGATGAATTACCTTCCCGAAACTGCAGCAAGGCATCAGCAGCCCTGGCCACACCAGCTATGAAAAGGCGAGACCCCTGTCACTGGCCCGTCATCTCTATGCCAAGGAACCAACACCAAAGGGCTTGGAAATTGCTCCTTTATGGAAATTAAACATTGACCCTGAACTTGTCTTCAGCCACAGCAAATCTTTTCCTTCCACATAGAGCTGCCTCTAAGATTTCATAAATCTGGGATTCCAGGATGGGGTGTGGTGGGGGCATAGTTTGTCCTCATCACTGAGGCTGGGATGCCCGGAGCTCCGCAGCCTGACAATCCTGGGTTTGGATCCCTGCTCTGCCTCCATAAACTTGGCCAAGTCACTTAAACTCTTGGAGCTTCCATGTGCTTAGCTGTGAAATGGGTCTAATGACCCTTTCCATCCCCTTGAGGCAAGGATGACTCTGCCCTGTTCACTGCCGTATCTCCGGAGCCTGCGTGGCTCCTAGAGACGGGGTGACAGGCTCAGTGAAGCAGGGGTTCACACTGGGCCCATATATCCTACCAGGTCTTCTGTACCTCGACTTGATTCCACCCCCATCTCCCATCCAAACTGCTCCTCCCATCTCAGTTCACACGCCTGCCATCCACCCAGAGGCTCAGTCCCAAAGCCTGGGACCCATCTTTCTCTCACACCCCACATCCAATGCACCAGCAATTCCTACCTGGTCCGCCTTCAAGTTCACCACCTCCTGAATACCGCCTGTACCTCCATCCACTCCCTGGACTAGTGCAGTCTCCACCTGTCTCCTGGCTTCTACCTGGCCCCTCTGCAGTCTGTTCTCCACCAGCAGCCCCAGAGCCAGATCATTCTCTTGGCTGCTCCAAACACAGTTCTCACCACGGCCTATGAGGCCCTGCACAACCTGGTGCCTGCCTTCTCCCCACCCCATCTCCTGCTGCTCTGAGATCCTGGCTGGGTTCCCTCCAGCCATGCTCACCTCCCTGCAGCTCCTTGAGCCCTCCAAGCCTCAGGGCCTTTGCAACATGCTGCTCCCTCAGCCTGGAACATTCTTCCCTATTCCCATAGCTCGCTCCTTCCTTTACTTGGGCCTCAGCCTGGAGGCCACCTCCTCCAAGAAGCCTCCGTGGCTTCCCTCTCTAAAGGAGGTTCACTCGTGCCCATCCATCACTCCCTGTGTCCCTCCCTCTGCTATAATCTCCAGAGCCCCTAGCTCCGCCCACTGTGCAATCCATTTCTGGAGTCCCTCATTGGGTTCTCCCCCACCAGGCCCTGAGTCCAGAAGGGTGGGGCCTTTCTGACTGTTCCCTGCTGTGGCCCTAGTGCCTATAACAGGGACACATGTGAATGAATAAAATCCAGCCCACAGGTGTGTTCTGTTCTTGGTGGTGGTAGTGTTTTTAAGTGAATTGGCTGCCAACATTTAAAATTCAGGAGTTTACATTTAAAAAATCTGGATTTAGAGCTTCCCTTGGGAGCCAGATGGGGGAGAGCGGGCTATGCAGGAACCACAGACCTGAATGCGACTGGCAGCAAGGGCTTCAGGGCACAAGTTCAGCCCCGCCTCCCCTCCCAGCCCTGTGGGCATCTGAGTTTCCTAACTAGCGAGCGACTAAATGGTGGATAAGCTGAGGAGATCAATGTAAGGGCCGGACACAGAATAGCCCCTCAAAAAGGATGGTTGCTGCTGCTGTTACTATGGCGACCTGAGTGTCCAAGTGTTGCCGGGAGGACTGGCTGTTTGTTTTCCAGTCTAGTTTGTTTCCAGACTCCAGGGAAGCCCGGGAGGAGGATGGAGCTGGTGAGCTACTCTGCTCAGAACAGCCCCAAACAGGCTGGGTGGAGGTGGGGTGCTGAAATCATGGGGCCGGAAGGAACTTTCCACCCTGTGCCTCCACAGCACCCAAATGTCACCCAGAGTCACCAAGGCCGTGCATACTGTGAACGAGACATTGCGGGGGCAGACGGGGGACCAGGAGGGGTCACAGACCTGAGGTTTACCCATTCGCACAGTGGGGAGAGGTGCTCGGGTGGGACGGAGAGGAGGGGAGAGCAGAGGCCAGACAGACAGGCGCGGAAAGAACAGAAAAGAGACAGCGGGCAGGAGGGGTGGGCAGACACGGTCCGGGCTCCCCAAGGAGGAAGCCACACCAGGATGCGTGTGGAGGAGGTGTCACAAAGAAAGCGGAAAGATGAATCTAAGAGGTAGAAGAAGACCAAGAGCTTTATATTTGGATCTCATTTATTCATTCGACAAACGTTTAGGGCCACCTGCTATGTTCCAGGCACTGACCCAGTCCCTTCCTTGGGGAGCTCTCAGGCTGGGGTGGGGGGCACTGACAAGACAGCACACTGATGAGGGTGGGTGATGATGGGAAACTAGAAGTGGGACGCCCCAGCCCACTGCCTGAGTCAGGAGGCAGGTAGTGAATGCTGTCGCAGCCCTGCCAAGGAGCTGCCATGCTCATCTCTAGGACAGGAAACTGAGGCTTGGCGGGGTTAAGGAGCCTACCCAGAGTCTCACGGCACCAGAGCGGCTGGGAGGGCATCTGGGAACGAACCAAGGCCACGGTCATTCCTTGACCCGCCAGCCAGCACTGCCAGGTGAGAGGGGGAGATGCAGGCCAGTGGGCTTGGCCTCTCACTACAAAACACGCCCGAGGAAGCCCCAGGCTTTCTGGGGGACCCCCGCAGGGGCCTCCTCCAATGTGGGCACTGCAGATGCCCACCAGGGGTGACACTGGTCACAGACCAGGTCCAGGGCTAAATGCAGACTGTGTAAACAGGACATGGGCTTCTCCAGACCCCACGTGGGATCCGCAGTCCTGATGCCTCAGGCCCAAAGGGACCGGACTACAGGCACAGTGAGTGAAGTCCCAGGGACAGGATTTACTCATTCAGCTTTCCAGGCCGACTCTGGACCCCGAGAGCCCAGGGGCGATTCCTGGCTCTTCTGTTTACCAGCTGTGCCCTTGAATAAGCAGTTTAACCTCTCTGAGACTCAGTTTCCTCATCTGATAGGATGAGGAAATATAATAGGTATTAATATTATAAAAACAATATAATATATAATTATAATATATACTATAATAATATATTAATAATAAAATAATATATTATCTAATACAATATATAATAATATATAACAACATACATAATATACAATAAATATACAATTATGACATATTACAATATTAACATATAATGTTATATGCTATATGTATTATATATAACATTAATGTCTAAGTTAATATATTAATATAACATTTATATACAATATTAATATATAATATATGCTACATATATCATATATAGCATTAATATAATATCAATGTATTATTCATATATTGATATATAATATTTACATAATATAACATTATGTTATATGCTATTTTACATATTATATATTATATGTATTATAATATATAGGAAAACTCCCTGCCTGGATACTGGGGACGCAAAGGATAAGCTGAGATGGTCTAGAAGGAAGGGTGTTGCTGGCGCAAGAACCCACAGGGCAAAGGTGGGAGGGACTTGGGGGTTCCAAGAACAGAAAGAAGCTTGTGGCTCAGCTGCACCTGAGGGGGCAGAGGGCAGGAGGCTGGAGGGAGGCCCAGGCTGGTGGTGCAGAGCTTCCAGTGTCCTGCTAGGAGCTCAGGCCTCATCCTGCAGGGGAGGCCCAGGAAGAGACAGCTCAGACAGAAATGAGGAAGAAACACACTGGGGTGGGGGGCAGGGGAGGAAGCCAGGGGGGCTCCCGCCTCTTACCTGAGCTGCCGCAGCTGGCCGGGGCCTCCCCAGACCCGCCGGCCTTCTCCACGCCCGGCGCCTGCAGCTGGGGCCTGGAGGGCGCCCTCCTGTCCGTGGCGCTGGCCGCGCTCTCCAGGGAACTGCTGCTGGAGCTTGGCGCCGTGGTCAGCAGGTGCTGCTGCTCGAGGCCTGGGGCACTTCGAGCCTTGTCAGCTGGCAGATGCGGCTGGATGGGGAGATGGGGGGGGGGGCAGTCAGCCCATCAGCCGGCTCCTCGCCCCCTCTTCCCTCTCACCACCATCAGCACTTCACAGTTCACACAGCACTTCTGCACATGCTCTCCACACACAGCACTTTTAGGACGTGTGATTCTCTGTGGCTTCTGTGATTAGCATCGCTGCCCTGTTGGAGTGTGAGCCCTAAGAGGGCAGGGGCCATGTGGCCCTGTTCACCAAACAGTCTTAGAGGTGAGGCAGGATTTTCACCCTCATTTTGCATAAGGAAGCAGAGGCCCAGAGAAGGAGAGTGACTTTCCTGAGGTCACCCCATCAGCACGGGGCGATGCGGCTCAGCCTAGCGGCCAAGGGCATGGACTCTGGAACCAGACCACATGCGTGCAAATCATGACTCCATCACTCACTAGCTCTGCAACCTTGGACAAGTTACTTAACCTCTCTGTGCCTCTGTTTTTCCATCTATGAAGGAAAGAATAACAACCTACCTCCTAGGGTTACTGTGAAGATTAAATGGCTGAGTTTTTGTGAAGTGCTCAAAACAGTGCCTGTTCTATCGTAAGCGCTGGTCAAGGGTTTGTTAAATCACGGCTCAGCAAACTACTGCCACAGACCAAGTCCAGCCTGCCACTGTTTCCGTACAGGCTGCGAGCTAAGGATAAGTTTTACATTTTTAAATGGTTGAAAAAAATATTTAAAGACTAATATCTTGCGACACGAAGTTATGTGAAGTTCAAATGTCAGTGTCCATAAATACAGTTTTATTGGCACACAGCCACGCCCATTTGTTTATGTTGTGTCTGTGGCTGCTTTCCCACTGCAATGGCAGGATTGAGGAGATATGACAGAAACCAGATGGTCCAAAAAGCCTACAATATTGACTGTCTGGACCTTTACAGAAAACGTCTGCTCGCCCTTGTGTTCAATCAGTCAATCCAGTGTAGACAGTCCTCTCATTTAGGACCCTCAGCCCTGCCGTCTCGGCAACACTTTCCAGATTCCATTCCCCAAGCTGCTCTGTGACTCTCCATCTTTTTCTCATAAAACACAAATCCCAGCAACAGTAATAATAAAATATTAGCTGACGCCTGAATCCATCCAATGCCAAGCACTGTGCTGAAGCCTCTCCAGACACTGTCTGCACTGATCCTTCCAACAGCCCAGTGTCATCCTCGCTTTGCAGATGCGGAAACCGAGATCCAGAGAGGTTGAGTTACTTGCCCAAGGTCACAGAGTTAGGACGTGGTGCATCTGGGCTAAAACCTACACACCTTTCCTGGGTGTTTGGGGTTTCAGCCCCAGAGGCTCAAGACAAGGTGCCCCATTTCGACACCCGTGCTGGGAACCCCTGGAAATTTCACTCCAAGGCGGTTGCCTGTCCGCACCAACTGAACAGGTGCACAAGCCCTTGCCTTGGGGTTCTGGGCGATCACTGGATTCCAGAAACAAGACAGAGGGGCCACATTCTCACCCACTGCCCTGGCCTGCCCAGGACGAGAGGGTCCAGGGTAGAATGAGAACTGAGGCGAGTAAGTGCTGGAGGGATGCAGTCTAGCAGGGTCAGGGAGGTGAGGTCACAGGTGGAGAACACAGGAAGGACACAGGTGCCAATCCCCGCAGCCCCCAGCCCTGCCTGAGCCTTGCGTATCCCGAGGTCAGCTCACAGACTCTCACTCCAGGCCAGAAGGATCCTTTGCAAGCAGTCCCCGTGAGGCCACGGAGGCCCAGAGAGGGTGAGTCCCCTGCTCAGTAACACACAGCGGGTCCGTGGCTCAGTGTACACTCTGGCTCAGTGCACCAGAGCTGCGTGCTTCCCACTCAGTCCCACCTCCTTGGTTCACCACCCCCAGCTTTGGAGGAATGGAGGGCATTTCAAGTTCATGCTGAACCTTCGCTCAGATGGTCTGACCTTGGTATTGGACCCCACCCCCAGCCCCGCTCGGAGCCTGGACAGGCAGGGGAGAGGGAGGGGGAGGGAGAACATCCAAATGTCATTCTTCACACCCCCCAGAGAAGGGGCTTTTCAGCCTGCGTCCCACTTTTCTGCTGGTGGTTAGGGCCGGGCAGAACAGAAACCTCCAAAGGTCACAGCTTGCCTCCCTCCCCCAAAAGCCACGAGTCGCAAAGTTCAGGAAGGCTCTGAGTGGGGCAGATGTATTGAGTCCTGTTCCTTGGGCTGGGACCCCAGGAAGGGGAAGCCCTGAGCGGGCTCACTGAACGAACAGGATCCCAGCCGGCCCTCCTCACCTCCCAGCCTGGCCCCGCCATGGGCAGAAGCAGAGACCCTGGCAAAGCCGCTGCCTGAGCCTGTGTCTGTCTGCATATGTGAGCGTGTGTTCCTGAGATTCATACACCTGTATGTATAGGTGTTAGGGTGTCTGAAGTGTGCACACACGTGTGTCTCTGTGTGAGGGAGCATGTGTGCATGTCTGTGAATGGTGCAATGAGCTTGTGCGCTGGAGGTGGTGAAGAGAGGCACTCCTAAGTCTGTGTCTCAGGCCACCCATTCGTTGTGCGACCTTGGGAAAGGTACTTAACTTCTCTGAGTCCAAGATTCCTGGGCTGTAAAACTGGGGCAATAATCATACTGCCTGTGTCACAGCATGGCTGTGAGACTGAACAACGCTCAGTACTGTGCCTGGCCCCCATGAACATTCTCCCTCTTTATGAAACGAGAGCCTGCGTGAGTGTGTCTGTGGCTGTGATTGTGGGTGAGCTCACACGTGTGGTTACGCTGGCCTTTTCTGAACAAAGGGAAGCCACCGTCCTGCCGTGCCTTGGCGTTACAAGGAGGGACAGGGAAGTGCTGAGTCACTGTGCTTTCAACCCCAGTGACCTGGGCCAGGAGCATTATACTAGGCCGCCGTTAGCAGCACCACTGCCAGCCGGCTGAGGAACGGAGTGGGGCGCAGGCTGAGCATGGGGGTGAGGGCAGGGCTGGGAGCCTGGGGACTGAAGGGCACCTGGGAAGGGGACCAACCTCTGAGGGCAGTCCCTGCTGGGGATGGGGGTGCCTGGAACAATTCTGAACATCTGCAGTGGGCGAACAGGACGGTGGGTAAAGACAAGCCCTGCAGATTCAGACTGAGTTTCGAACCTGGGCTCTGCCACTCGCCAAGTGGCCTAACCTTACACAGGTACCTGAACCTCCCTGAGTCTCAGTTTCTTCATCTGTGAAATAGGGGTGACGACACTGTGTACCTCACAGGCGGCGTGTGAGGATGCAGGGCCTGGCCCGGGGCTCAGCCAGTGGGGCGCTGGAACCAGCTCAGACTTGTGTGTGTTTCTTCCCGGCTCCACATTCAGTAAGTAGCTTGAAATTGGCCATGGTGGGAGCGTTTATAACACAGAAATGAGTGAACTCCACAAATCAGGGTTTTGGGGTTTTTTTCCCACCTGGAGGGCCAGTTACCAGCACATCCCTGGGCTCTACATGCAACAGCACTCAACAAACAGCAGTGGAGTCGCTCACATTCAGTGAACACAAAACTCAGTGAAGGAAAAGGGGAAGCGGGGGCTCCAGGCCACAGCTGAGACAGCTTTACTGCACTCAGTACTGGGAAACACTCAGTCAGCAAAGAGAAAGTGGCAGCTGGGTGCCGGGGTGGAGCTTAGAGAGCGCACTTGCTCTATGGACCACTAGGCAGCAACTGTCAGTGTCACTGAACTGAAGCCAGAAAAAGGAAGGAGTGGCATTCACACACCGGGGAAATGGGAAATAGTTTGAACTCCCAAACCAGTGTTTCTGTCTGCTGAAATACCGTAGGGCAGGTCAAAGAGCACTGGGCCAGGAGTCCAGAGACATATTGATGTGTGACCTTGGGCAAGTCATTTTCCCTCTCTGTACCTCTTTTCTTGTCAGGACAATCAGGAGATGAAATCAGTCTGGTCCCTACCAAGTCCAAAACCTTGTGTAAACCTCAGGCACTGGGCCACCAGGACTGAGCTTCACCCTAGCACAGTGGTTTGCAACCGGGGGTGATCCTGTCCTCCGGGGGCCCTTTGGCAATGTCTGGAGACATTTTGGTTCTCACTCCTGGGAGGCAGTGCTACTGGCATCTAGTGGGGAGAGGCCAGTGATATTGCTGAGCAGACTACAATGCACAGGACAGCCCCTCATGACAAAGAATTAGCAGGCAGGGTTGAGAAACCCTGCCCCAGCAGGATGGGGGACATGGCGGGAACTCCTTGGACTCTTGTTTCCTCACCTGTAGAACTGGATATAAAAACCTGCCCTGCCTACCTGGTGCAGGGCTGCAGCAGACACCATGTACTGGCTCACCCCACACCCATTTCCAAGCCCTCTCCCTGGTTCTCCTCTACCATAAAGGCTAGGAAAGCAAAGCACCCCCTTTTGCAGCCTCCCTTGCAGCTAAGGGTTGTCACATGATACCATCTGGCCAATGAGACAAAAGGAGAAGTCTACCCAGGGCTTCTAGGAAAGTGTCTGATTTCCTGTAAAAGGCACCATGGCTGTCCTGGCCATTTCCCCTCTTTTTCCTGCCTCAAATCTGGAGGTCACATATGCAGTGGTGATCATCATCTTATGACACAGGCCACAAGCAAGAGAACAAAAGCCAACACACCAAAGATGGCAGAGCCTGGGGTCCTGCTGGCTTCACAGAAGGATGCAACCAAACCGCTCCAGCAGCCATCAACCCCTCAACTTTGTGGTGTGACAGAATATAACGCCCTTTTAAGTCACCCTAATGGTTTTGGTTACTTGCAGCCAAATGCCTTCCTGATGGAGAAATGATGAAATACTATGTTGGTGTTCTGTTTCTAGCAAAAATCCTGCACAGACCCTACTTCATAAAAATGATCAGAGGGTGAAGTTGGGGGAGGACCCAGGCCCAGACCCCTAGTCTTAACCTCAACTCCAGAGATGACCCCCGAGGCAGGACCCTCTGTGGAACACTTGGGTACCCTAGCACACAGTTTGAAAACCACTGCTCCATGAGGAAGTGCTTTGTAAACATGATGGAGATGCTGAGAACTGTTGCCAGCTGGGTGAAAGGCACAGCCCTGCAAGCTGGCTGAGACACTGTCCCCATTTAACGGTGAGGAAACAGCCATGAGCAATTTCATGTCAGTCCAAGGTCACACCATGGGTCCATGACCACACGCTTGCCACTGACACCACTAACCCCTCTGCTCCCTGATGTGGCCTTTCACACTCAAGTCACCTTTACTAGCCCCAGCGACAGACCCTGGCTGGCCTTTTCTCAGCCTCCCAGGGCTCTGCACACTGCCTGACGCTGGACAGACCAACCTAGAGAATTCACTGCTTCCCGTGGGACAACCCAGCCCAGCAGGAAGAAGACAAGGGGAGGAGGAGGGGGAAGGCAGAAGGGCACTCACCACCTTGGCGTCTCCGTGCAGGCAGAAGGGCTTCTCTGCAAAGAGGAGAGAGGGGACAAGTCAGAGAGAGTGACTTCCTCAGGTCACATCTGTTCTAACTAGGAGGGGTCACGGGGCCCAAGCAGAAGCAGTCGGAGTAGGCCCAGCCCTGGGGGGAGCAATTACCTATCAGACAAGGTACACAGAAGCCCCCATACCCAACTCTCCAGCCAGCCCTCAACACCCCCACAACCATTCTTCAGCCTGCCCCCTTTGCTCATACCATGCCCCCTGCTTTGCATGCCCTTTCTTTCCTGCACTCATGTCTCCATCAAAATCTTGCCCAGCTCAGATGCCACCTGCTCCAGAAGGCCTGAACCCCCAGGATTCCCAGACAAGAATCCTGGACTCCTACCCTCTTGGATAGCCCTGAGGGCATCTTGCCTTTTAGTAGATAAGTTAGTGGAAGTGCCTTCCGCCCCAGGCTCTAAGCTCCTAAGAACAGGGACTGCCATACCCAGCTCTGTCTGACCCATAAGGCTGTGCGGCTGTGCCCAGTGCTGGACTCAGAGGGGTGCCCCAGAAAAGCTTCCTGAACAGATGTGTAAATAGACGGATGAAGGAAGGAAGGATGGAATCTTACTTTTTTTCTGGGTCATGATGACACAGTTCACCAGGACTAATATTAGCAGACCCAACGCTGTCACACCTACAATCAGTCCTAGAACGAAAAGAGAAGTTCAAAACAGCTGCAAAAAGCAAACTCAAATGTACCAGGGACCAGGCAGGTCAGCTGACAACCAAAGATGACTGGGGTCATCGCAGGCGAGGGGCAAGCCAGTGCAGAGGCTCTCAAATTTGATTACAAAACAAACCAAAATCCGTGCACCAAACGAAACGTGTCTGTAGGCCACGCTCAGCCCAAGGGCCATGAGTTTGAGCCCTCAGGCCTGATGTAGTCCTAACCCCAGAAGGGAAGCCCATGAGGTGACCTGGCCCAGCCCACTGTCAAAGCCTAATGGGTTCGTCAGAAACGGCAACCAGAAGACCATCTCCACTGTCACATAAAACGTTGACCCTACCTCTCCCCACCCAGTAATTCTTATTGGCATTAGTAAGTCTTGCAAGAAGGCAAGTCTCAACGCTACCTACATCCCAGGATGGCGTACAGGGTCTAGCCCATAACAAGCTCTTGGTAAGACTCTAAGACAGGAGGGAGGGAGGGAGGAAGAGAGGGAGGAAGGATGAACGGGCCCCCTCGTGACTTACCAATGGGAAAAGAGATGTTTGCTGTGTTGCGCCCTTCAACTGGGTAACTTGGAGGACCTGGGACCATCGTGAGCCGGACGGAGGTGCTTGGAGCCATGCTGGGCCCTGGAGTCGGCTCCACGTGTTGGGATCTTGTGAGGGCTGGGCCCGGGGTCCCTTTCAGGGTGGGGAGCACAGACGTGCAGACTGCATCCATCTCTGAGGTGCCACGGACGGCCACCGAGCTACAGCTGGGGGAGGAGGAGGCTTGGTCAGGGGCAGCAGGGGACTGAAAGGCTCAGGGAAGCCGGGCTCACTCGTGGGAGCTGGGCCAGTGTGCAAGGGGCCCAGCAACTGGGTTAGGGGAGCGGGGTTCGTGTGCCACACCCTCTTTCAAGACTTATGTCCCCTATGTCCCCACCCCACCATTCCCCATGCTCCCCACCCAGTCTTGACTTCCAGGGCAAAAACTCTTGTTCACCATGCTGCCTGTTCAGGGACCCACCCACTGTCAGATAAACCAGTCCTGGCACTGAACAGGGCTCGGCAATGCCTCAACCCGAGGGAGTAACTGGGGGGATTCCGGCCACCGCGGCACACTGTTCTGTGCTCTAGGCCTCATGATCGCCCAGGGACAGCCCCTCCTTGTTCCTTCAGAAGCAGAGGATTCAGCCACTCACATCCGGTGGGGCCTGCAAGTGTCCGTGGATGACGTTGTGTCGGAGAACGTCCCTGGGGCACAGGGAGCGCACACCACATTTGATGTTGCAGTTCCTTCAAGAAAAATCAGAAACTGTCACCAACTCAGATATTCCATGGAACAGGTGCGCCTTGGCCCTAGGGGAACTGGAGACCTTGGGGAAGAATGAGGGGCCTGAGGAATTCGGTCTGCACCTCTCCCCTTTAACACAAACACACACACACCTGGGCGGTCTGTCCTTAACTAATTCTAGTGACTGTGTCTTCCTGGGGCACCACCTGATTTTCCAGTAGGCTGGGGCTTAATTTGATCCACCTCTGGATCCCCAGGGCCTAGCACACAGGAGGTGCCTGGTCAGGAGTGCTGGAGGGAAGAATGAATCGGGATGGTTGGACAGATGGGTACCAGGCACCTGGCCACCACTGACGACGTTCCAAGGAAGGAGAGGCCCAAGGGGGTCCCCAAGGACCTCTGGCCCTGGCCCCATACCCGGTCTGGCCACGCCGAAGCCAGGGCCACATTTGCGCAGTGGCACGCACAGCCGGCACCCCTCCTGTCTTCCCAGGGTGCAGTACCAGCCCGGCTTGCAGGTGCAGATGCGGTTCTGTTTTGTTGTGCAGGCTTGAGTTTCCAACTGGTCTAGAGGAGCGAGAAGACAGCCGAGGGTCACTCCTGCCTCCACCAACCCCACCCACTGCCACGCCCACTCTGTCTTCCCACCCAGCCCCACCACCCCCAGACAGCTCTGATCTCCAGCAGACGGCTGAACCGCCCTCCGGACGGGGCCAAGAGACTGCTGGACACAGAGTCTCCATCGCAGCATGAAGAGCATGCCTGCTTTCCCAAGCATAATGTCCTCAACTCTAAAAACGGGCACCACTTTCCCACTGCTGCCTTGGCCTGCCTGCCCCAAGGGGCTAGTAAAGAGGATTCGGTGAGACAGAGGATGACAGTGCCGCTGATAAAAAGTAAAGAGCTGTACCTGTGCCCTGGGGCATGAAAACAAAGGTCTGGGATAATCCCAGCCAGCTCCCAGGCAAAGGGGCCGGAGTGCATGGTGGCCAGGGGAGGATGCCCAGGACTTGCCCTCACTCTGGGCCGACTCACCAGAGCTGCAGCGGGAGTTACAGCTAAAGCACGCGGGGACCAAGTTCCAGAGCTGGGTGTATGTGCTGCTCTCGCAGGAGTCACACACGGTGTCTGAGGTCTTGTTGCATAAGGAATGTACGTGGTAGCCTGAGAAAGCAAGGCCAGGAGTCTCAGCGGAGGAGGGGAGGGCTGGGGGGTTTCTGCCGGGACCCTGGGCTCATCCTTTGTCCTCCAGAGCCCCAGAGTTGTGAGGCCTGGCTGGGAAGGCTCTTTGATGGAGTTTCGACTCTGCATCATTTCCCATCTAACATGTACCAGCTGTCACGCCATCTTTGAACCCCGTAGTGCTCATAAAATATCTTCCTCTCTGCTCTTTTCAGGTGCCTGGAATTCCACCATTGGAACCGCCTATTATTAGTCAATAACACTTTAGTTAGAACTGGTTTGCCGGTTCCTTTCTTCTTTATAGTTGGCTGAAATTCTCCAGCTGGGAAAGGTAAAAAAGGCAGTAGTAGTCATCCCTGGTATCCCATCAAGGATGAGGCCATGGGACTCCTGAAGGCCTCCAGAGACGGTGTGCCAGGGGGTGGGAGAACACCCAGGCAAACCTTTAAGAAGCTTCTCTTCTGAGTGCCTGTCCCCATTCTTATCCTGCCACCTTCACTGCTGTGCTAATCTAGTAACTTCTTACAGAGACCCTACCGGTTAACAGAAGAAATAAGAGTCACTTCCCCTGGGGTCTCTTAAAATGGCCATTGGAGATGACAGGTACATATGTGCCTGCCCACATCTCAGGCTCAAAGCTCTTCAGTGCCTTTCTGGATCCTGCAGAATAAAATCTAAACTCCTTACCATGGTCCCTGCTTACTCACTCTAGGACACACGCTGTTCTCCACATTCACCAAAGAAGCTAACACCTCAGGGCCGTTGCACATGCTGTTCCCCCTCCCGTATGTTTGCATAACTCACTCCCTCACCTTCTGCATGTCTCTGCCCACGTGTCAGCTCCTCAGAAAGGCCTTCCATGACCACCCCATATAGAACAGCATGTCCTACTCTGTCTCTGTCTGCCTTCCCCTGCCTTGTTTCCTTCACAGACCATATGTCTATTTCTTCTACTGGTTTATTTGCCTAGGCTTCTGTTAGAATGCAAAATCCACGAGGGCGAGGATTTTGTCTGCCCTGCTCTCTGTTGTATTCCCAGCACTCAGAACAGTGCCTGACACTTAGCAAGTGCTTTATAAACATTATAGGAATAAATTATAAACAAATGAATGGATGGACAGCACCAGGTGTGGGGCCACCTGCCTCTCCCAACTGGGATTAGGCCTCAGGTCCACCATCGGTGAAATGGGTAGCAGTCACTGATTCAGTCAGATATGCACTGAGCACCTGCTATGTGCCAGGTATTGTGCCGAGTGCTGGGGATTCAGCAGAGAACAAGCCACAGTCCCTGTTGTGAGGAGCACACAGTGGGGGCAACAGAAGAGACCCAGGCCAGGATCACACAGTGTCAAAAGAGCTGCTGCCATGGCGGATGCCAAGGGCCAGTGGGAGTGCAGAGGAGGAGTCAGATCTGGCCAGGCAGTGCTGGCAGGCTTCCTGGAGGAGGGAGACATCAGAGGCCTAAGTGATAAGCAGGAGTGGACCAGGGGAAAGGAGTTGGGAAGTGCACCAAGCAGAGAGAAGAGCATGTGCAAAGGCCCAGAAGCAAGAGGGAGCAGGGGGTCGATTCATGGAACCGGTGGGAGCTCAGTAAGAGTCCAGGGCCATGACCTTGACCCACTAACCCCCATAACACACCCACTCCCTTCAAGGCACCGGCCCACAGGGACCCAGCCAGGCTGAGGGCAAGGGCCCCAGTGGCTGCCCTCACCTGGTGGACACTTGTTGCAGCACATCTGGACCTTTGTGTCGTAGTATTCTTGCAGCCGGCACGAGCTTCCGGGCTCCGGGACATAGGGGATAAACGCAGCCTGGAATGGGGAAGGGGAGGACAGCCATTAGCATGGCCACCCGTGGATCCTGCTACGCTGTACGCCCAGATCCCCATCTTGCGTCCTGCAAGTGTTTGGCCTTCTCCCTGCTGGGGCTCTACTGACATGGGGATTTCTCCCTTTGGTGGCGGGGTGGGTAGAGGTAGAAGAAGGGATAGTCCCTGCCTTCTTTCACCTCCTCCTCCTTCCTCAGTGTAGCACACTCATGTCTGCAGGCGGAGACGCGGAACCAGCTGGCCGGAGTGGGGGGCCAGCTCCTCACACCACATGGGGCAGAGGCGAGGCCTTGAAGCCTCCCAGAAGACCACAGCGAGCGGCGGAGTTCAGCACAAATCAGCCGTGCCTAGGTTGCCTCGCCTTCCCTCTTGCGCCTGGTAATCACCCCTTTGTCCTTCCAGCTGAGTGCTGCCTCCTCTGGGAAGCCTTCCCGGACTCCCCCAGGCGGATTCAGGTTCCTCCTGCTCTGGGTTCTCTCTAAACACTGAATATGCCCTCCTGGCGATCATCTCATTGTGCTGAAATGGGGTACCTTCTTGTCCTCCCACCCTCGCAGGCACATTTGCATGCACACGTGCGTATACCCATGCACTTAACACACACAGACACACACACATACACATGTCTGCAATGCAAAGGGCAGAAAAGACGACCTCATCACCTCTAGACCCTCAGCTTCCAACATGGGGCCCACAGCAGAGTTTGGGCTCAGGAGAAGAACATTTGTGGATGACGATAGTTATATTTCTGGAGCACTTATGGGGTGCCAGGAGCTGGTCAATGTGCTCCAGGTGCCCCACGTAGAGGATGTAGTTGCACCCCGCACAGATCCCCTATACCAGCAGGGCACCCATCTCCAGCTGTCTTGGGTGTCGCCCCATAATGGCTCCCAGCCCTCAGGTGGGACCAATGCTGTGACACTGTTCACGCTCCAGAGCATACCCCCCAACCCGTGGGGTCAGAGGGCATGGACTGTAGGGTGGCAGGCTGTCACTGGCCTTCCCCTCCCCCTCCACAGCACCACCAGGGAGGCATGACTGCCGGAGCCAGGGGCAGGTGGGCCCCTGGCTGGTCCCTGCATCCAGGACAAGTGGGCCTGGAAACCCAGCTGCCTGCCCCACTCGGCCTGGCAGACCTACCCTGGCTGCACACAGCTCGGCGCCAACAGCTGGAAGCATCAGGGGGACGACCCCCAGGGGCTGGGGAGCGATCTGTGGCTCTTGTTGCCCCTGTGCCCTTGGCCGAGCTGCCTCCTCCGCCTGGTGACGGTTCGCTGTCACCCCAGAGCCTGGCGTGTATTGATAGTTAGGTGCTCAGGGCTCACTCACCTCAGCAGTGGGCTTGATTACAGTATCATTTCCTGGAGGGGTCCAACCTGGGCACCAGGGACACCAAGCCCTAACACGGGTGCACCTTCCATGCTGATCGGCCCCTGAGGCCCATCCCTCACCCACACCCTCACCCCAGGCCTGGTGCCAAACCCCAGGAAGGCAGCTCTAAGGAGGCTGGGAGAGACGCAGGCCAGCAAGGGAAGTGGGATCCATTCTGCATGACCCAGAGCCTAAAAAGTAACTTCCATCCCCATCTGGACTGTAAGCTGTATGCCCATGGCTGCGCCCGCATGCACACACACACACATTCTCACACACATACACATTCTCACACACACCCACACACACTCACTCACACACACATCCACACACTCACTCACACACACACATTCACACACTCACACACACACATTCACACATTCTCACACACATTCACACACACATTCACACACTCACACACACTCACACACACTCACACCCACACCCACACACTCACTCACACACACATTCACACACTCACACACACACATTCTCACACACATTCTCACACACATTCACACACACACACACACACACACACACACACACACACACACACTCACTCAGTCCTGATACTTCCTCCCTCCCTGTTTGCTCCTGGAGTAAAGCCCCTTCTCGGGGCTCCTCCCACTTACTGGAGGTGGGGGGTCACTGCCTGTGTCCAAAGCCCCTGGTGGGGGGTCTATTATAATGCCCACTCCCACCGCAAGGAAGGGGCAGGAGCCCAGGGGGTGGGCCCAGGAAGCTGTACTGTTAAAAAAAAAGAAAAGGGGGCTTCCCTGGTGGCGCAGTGGTTGAGAATCTGCCTGCCAGTGCAGGGGACACGGGTTCGAGCCCTGGTCTGGGAGGATCCCACATGCCGCAGAGCAACTAGGCCCGTGAGCCACAACTACTGAGCCTGCGCGTTTGGAGCCCGTGGTCTGCAACAAGAGAGGCCGCGACAGTGAGAGGCCCGCGCACCGCGATGAAGAGTGGCCCCCGCTTGCTGCAACTGGAGAAAGCCCTCACACAGAAACGAAGACCCAACACAGCCAAAAAAAATAATAAATTAATTAATTAAAAAAAAAAAAACAAAAGAAAAGAGAAGAAAAAAGAAGAGAAGAGAAAAGAAAAGAAAGAAAAGAAAAGAAAAGAAAAAAAGAAAACCTGCCCAAGTGATTCCCATGCTCCACTGCTGAGCAAACCTGAGCAGCACGCAGGCCAGAGCAAGATGACCTGGGGGAGCACGTGGAGGAGACCTAGCAATCAAAGGCTGGGGGAGCCCCGAAACCAGAGGATCGTGCTTCCTGCAGCCCCCTCCGCACCATCATTCCACTGCACATTAGCTGCAACGGAGGGCCTAACTGCCCCCCACCCCGGGCCCCCTGCAGCCCGCTGTGCCTCCCACTCTCAGCACCCCGGGCGGCAGGCTCCCCCCCCCAGACAGCATCCTGAGGGCAGGGAGGGGTCACACCTCCTTCCCTCGAGCCCCCTGCTCCCCAGGGTGGCGAGCACAGGTCTCAAGGACCCTGCACACGGTGGGCTTCCTCCCCCCAAGTACCCTAGGGGTAACGAGGGGAGCCCCTCACTCCTGTGGGCCCTGAGAGCCACAGGCCCGGCAGCTCCTGGCGGGGAGAGGACTCCTCCCCCCCTCGCCCCCCCCTCGCCGGGGCAGCCCTCTGTGGTGCAGCCCAGGGTGCCTGCCCTGCCTGGGGGAGGATTTCCTGTCAGGGCCCGAAGGACCTGCCGGGAAAGGGCCCTGCCTTGGCCAAGTCTGGGCTGTCTCTCCACCCACGGGGCAAGGGTTCCGGGACAAAGGCAGGCAGCTGGACCCCCAGGGCCCCCAGGCCACTGCCCGGCGGCCTCCCATCCAGGGTCTTTTCCTGTCTGAATCTCGCTCTGAATCCCCTTCCCTACACTTCCTCTGGCTGCTCTGACTCCAGCCCGAGCTGCTGGCAGCCGGTGGAGGAGGTCAGCCCTCCTTCAAGCAATCTTGAGGCCTGTTTATCCTCTTGGACAGGAAAAAAAAAAAAACCAAACCACTGCCCTGTCATGGCTAAACAATGAGGAACAGAAAGCCCCTTGCAGAGCGGGACAAAAGGTCACTCCCTCCACGGCCCTGCTCACCAGAGCAGAGGCTAGGCTGGAGCACAGCCCTAGGAGCCGGGCCTCAGGTCAGCAAAGGAGCCGTACAAGCGGAGGGTCCTTGCAGGTGCCCAGAACATGGTGAGCAGCCTCTGGGAAACTCGGTGCCATGGAAGCTTCTGTTCTTTTGTCTGGTGTCAGGGAGGCTCAGAGCCACACTCCACCCACCCACAGGGGAGCTCTGACCGACATTTTAAAATGAGGAAATGAATTGGGTAGTACCGGATTCACTCAGCATGCTTAGCAGACCCAATCTTTCAAAATACAGCATCCCCAAGTAAAAACTTGGAAATCACTGATGAGCATTAACCACTCATTTAACAGGTGGGAAATCTGTGACCCAGTATGTGTGTGTGTATGTGTGTGTGTGTGCGTGTTGGGGGAGATTGGAGAAGATAGATGATGGATGGATGGATGGATGGGTGAACGGATGGATGGATGATGGCTGGATGGATGGATAGATGGATGGACAGACAAAGAGAGGGAGAGAGGATGATAGATGAAAGGAAGGAGGGAGGGAGAGGGAAGGAAGGAAGGAAGGAAGGAGAGAAGGAAGGACCCATCTAACATCCAATTTGTGAGGCACGTCTGATTGTGCCCATTTCACAGACAGGGAAATAGAGATGGAAAGAAGGCAACCCACCTCCTGGGGTTTCCCAAAGGCCATGCCACGGCCTGGCTGGTGGCAGGCTGAGTGATGCCTGTGCACAAGGGGCCAACAAGGCCCACTGCTCATCCACCACAGGCCTCAGAGCTGCTTCACATCGGAGTCTGCAGCTCCATTTCCTCTACATCCCAGGAGTGACTGTATGTGTTGGACCCACCATCGGATAGACTCCTCACCAACATTTCACAGATGGTTGAGAGGTGAAGCAATGCACCTAAGGCTACACCAGAAGAGCCACACCCCCGACGCCCCTATCCTGCCTCCCTTCTCTTGTGGGCCCAAGCTTCCCTTCCCCTCGACACAGACCCAGGACCCCAAGTGCCTCCCAAACTCAGCACCCTCTCCCACCATGTGGCCTCCATCACTCCTCCAGGTTCTCAGCTTTGGCCCTTCGGAGAGGAAGGGAAAAAACAGGATATTCATTAGGCACCAACTATCTGCCAGGCCAGGCTGCAAGCACTTTATAGAATCCCACTCCTGAGACCCTGCCCTTCCCAGAACTGCTTGTGTCACGGGGCTCCTTGACCTGTCAGGAGCTGGCAGCTCCTCAGCAAGCAGGAGCGGGGTCAGCAAAGGCTCAAAGGTAGGAGCCTGTGAACAGGGAGGGTTGGCCCAGCTGATCTGCAGCTGTATCAGGTGCTGGAGGGACACGTGGGAGTCGATGACCAGGAAACACGGCCCAGAAATGGGGGTGGGACCGAGGCGCAGCAGCTCAGGGTTGGCAGGAACCTTAGAGATTATCTCAGATGACCTCCCATTTAGTGGTGGAGAAAGACAGGGGCAAAGGTGGAAACGTTCGTTCATTCATTCAACAAACATGAAGGTGCCGGGCGCTCAGCATCAAACATAATCAAGTCCCTGCCCAGGAAGCTGGGCTCTAGTTGGGGAGACACAGACACGCACAGTGGAAAATGGGAGGTGGTAGCAGGAGCTAAGGAAAAGGGAAAAGCAAGGTGGGGCCAGAAGCCCCAGGGAGGATGTGCTCCGCGTGTTCCAGGCACAGCCGGGGGGCCAGGGCAGCTAGGCCAGGGTGGGCGAAGGTGAGGGAGAGGGTGAGGGCGCTAGGAGACAGAAACGGCAGCACCTTATCCTGAAAGTCTGCACCGTGCAGAGCTGTTCGCACGCGTTACTGTCTCCAATTCCTCACTGCAGTGCTGTGAGGTCGGTACTATTATTATTCCCAAGTCATAGATGAGAAAACTGAGCCTCAGAGGGACTCCTCACGTCCAGCTCTGTGCTCCTTCCCCGCCCCAGGGACACTGGATCTCAACCCTCCCTGCCCTGGGCCCACCCCAAAGGTCCTCCCTCCCCTACTCACGCACTTCCTTTACTGTGGGCGGTCACTAGCTTCTCTGTGCCTCAGTTTCCTCATCTGTAAGATGGTGGCGTGGCCTGGTTGAGGCACTAAGCCCTTTCCAGCTCTGGCTTCTTAAGGATGGGCATCAAAAAGCTCAGCCCCCTCCCAAGACCTCAGGAGGATGGGGTGGGTGGGTGGCCCACCCACATGAGAGGTGGAAAAACTGAATGACCTAGGAGGTAGGGGCTGGGGTGTGAGGCAAGGCTGAGGGTGGGTGTGGGGCGGGGCTTCCCTGCCCCAGCTCTGCCCCTCAAACGCTCTCCGAGGGTGAGGACGGCCTGAGCAGGTGTCCCCTGGGAGGAGGGGGGCTGGAGATGTCCATCCTCCCAGGTACACGGACACCTGGCCTCACAGGAGGAGCACTGGACCCAGTTCAGAGGCTCTGGACGCATGTGCTGGTCCTAGGGGACTTGGGGACATCACTTACTCTCTCTGAGCCTCAACACTGTCATCCGTAAAATAGTGACATAACACCTTGCCCGGCCTCCTCCTCCTCGGGTTATTGTAGGCGAAAAGGCAGGGGGGGTCTTAACTTGGGTCCGTCATCTTCTCCTAGACTCCCAGGGGGCCCAGTGGGGGAGCTCTAAGGGTCTGCAAAGGCCCTGACACGCGTGTGGACCTGTGTCGGATGGGATATTAGAACCGGGCTCTCTCTGCCTTGGTTTCAGCTAAGAACAGGACAAGTCGCTGGGAGCATGCGGCCCAGTTCTGGTGAGGCGCTAGGTGGCCCATGCAGGCCTTGCAATGGAGGGGGTTTCCCTCCCTCCTCGAGAGCAAGGCTGGGGAAGCTGACCTGTGACCCTTGCAGTTATGGAGTCACCCTCAGGCTGACCCCAGGCCCAGTCCTCAAGAAGCCCAAGGTCAGGGGACGGCAGTAGGCCAGCTGCAGGGACAGTGGAGTGGGCCTCGTTAAGGCAGAGGGAGGAGGGGACGCCTGCAGGCCAGATGTGGGCTTTCTAGGGTAGTGGCCTTGGGTGGTCTCCAAGGGACTTTACTCAAGAGGAACACCTGGAGGGGTGAGGGGACCCCAAAATAAAGAGTCTGGGTGAGTGACCAAAACCCAGCAGCCAAGGGTCCACTAAGTGGCCAGAGGACACAGTGTCCAGGATAAGGGACAGGGATTGGCTGTGAGACCCTGAAAGAAGGTGAGCCTCAGAGGCCGGCAGGGGGCAAAGCCAGAGCAGGACCAGACCTACCTGGTGGGTCAGGCATGAATTTTCCCCGCCCGCTACTCCCTCCCTTTCCCACTCCTCCCCACTCTCACCCTGGAGGACCAGAAACCACAGCTAGCAGCCGGGGCTGGAGGAGGGAGACGAGGTCAAGGTGGGCACTGCACTGGGGCCCACCCAGTGAGCAGCAGGGCCAGGGCACCAGGCAAGACCCTCTGATTGTGAAGTCTGAGTCAGCGCACTTTCTCGGGGAATTGGGCAACCCCGCGCCAGCTGACTTCCCGCCTCCCTGCTCCCCGACCGAGACCCTGCATGCACCCCAAGGTGGCGGCCCTCAGTCCCTTCTCCTATTTATAAATAGACTGCGAGAGGGGGAAGGCAAAGAAGGACAGGCCTGGGGAAGGAGGAGGAAGTGGCCGCCACCAAGACAGTGTCATCTGAAAGCACTAAAGCTGTGGAGCCCTCTGCCCTTCCTGCCAGCACTGACGAAGCACTGCGGGGGTCTCCAAGGCTTTTTGATTTTCTGGAGACCCTCCCCCGCCCCCCACTTAGATGCCAGTACCCTTGGGAAGGGGTCCCACTCCCAGCCTCCCCCGGGAGCACCCCTGGGCAGGGTGAGAGCAGGAAGGGGACGTGGTGGGAAGGAGGCCACGGGCGGAAGCTTCAGGCTTGAGGAGTACACATGCCCCACAAAACCTCTCCTTTCACAAAGTGGGAGAGACAGAGACTGTTCAGACCCAGGAGGAGCACCTACGGCGCGCAGACAGTGCTGAGCACGCTCACGCGCATCCTCTTGTCTTATCTCTGCACCAACACAATGAGGTCAGCAGCACCCCATTTCAGAGATGCAGCAACAGAGGCTTCCGGAGATCCGATACCGTGTCCGGGGCCACGTAGCCAGCAAGCGGCAGAACTAGTCCCAGCTACATCTCCCTCAGTGTCCTCAGACGGTCTTATACCCCGTGATCTTCTCTTGCTCCCTCATTTCACAGAGGAGAGGCCCAGAGAGGGAGAGTGACTCCCCGGAGAACACACAGTGAGCAAGGTGTGGGCGGGTTCAATGACTCTCCCAGGCAAAAGGGTCTCCAGGATGCCAGGAGCAGACGCTGCAGCCGTGGGGCAGAGCAGAGGCGTCTGCCCAAGGACCCAGGGAGGGAAACCGGCTTCAACCAATAGAGAAACCACATCATTTCCATGGCAGGTCCCTGGGGCCCTGGCATATGGTGAGAGACAGCAGAACCATTTGGGCCTGAACCTTAGGGGGTTCTCGGGAGTCCCGCAGACTTCGGGGTGCAGCTGACACGGCGATGACGCCGGAGCCAGGCAGTGGAGGCTCATCTGCCATCACGGAGAGGAGCGGCATCTACGTCAGGAGGACCGACCACATCACAGGCGGCGGCCGAGGGTGACACATCCCACTCCCGGCCTGCTGCCTGTGATGTCGCTTTAGAAGTGAGCTGGGGGAGGACAGGAAGCCCGGGCTGGTATCCGGTTCTTGGGGTCAGGCTTTGTGCTAAGCACCGGGGTACGAAGATACCGGGGCGTGGTCCTTGCCCGTCAAGGAACCCTCGGTCTAGTTGCAGAAAACACCCCAACCCTTTCCATCCCCTCCCAACACACACACCCCAGGCCCGGCCATATCACCTCCTCAATCTCTCACGGCCCCGCCTCCCCACCCTCGGCATCTCTCCCCACCTACAACCTCCTCACTCTTGGTCCCCTGGCTTCCCAGACAGACCTGAAGCCACCTTCCTACACCAAGTCTGTCCTGAGCTCAGTGTCCTCAGCTTGGGGCCCGGGGGCCGCTGCCTGGGCCCTGCCAGCATCTCCCACTCAGTCTTCACCTCACCCTGCATCGTCCCTCCGGCTCTAGCACCCTCCCTCCGGCTCTAGCACCCTCCCTCCGGCCCCGGCACCCTCCCTCCGGCCCCGGCACCCTCCCTCCGGCCCCGGCACCCTCCCTCCGGCCCTGGCACCCTCCCTCCGGCCCTGGCACCCTCCTTCCCGTGTCCTCCTGCTGCTCCCTCGGCCCGAACCTCCTGCCCTCCCCTCTTGCAGGGCTAACTCTTTGCCTTCCTTCAAGAGTCCTCTCCACTATCATCTCAAGGAAACCTTCTCCGGACCCGCAGATGGGGTCAGAGGTCCCCCAGAGGGCTCCAGCGACAACCCGGGTATATCTCTCTAATTCACGGACCACCTTTTGGTTAATCGTTTGCTTTCCTGCGTCTCCCCGTCTGCACCTTCTAGCGTGAGCTCTGAGCCAGAAACCCAGGTTTCGGTCCCAGCTCGGCCACTCAGCAGCCTCAGTTTTGCCATCTCTGAAACGGGGACAAAAGCAGTGCCCACCTCATGGGGCTGTTATGATTCACTGGGCCAAGGCGTGTGGAGTGCTCAGCGCCATGCCCAGCAGCAGCAAGAGCTGAGCGTTAGTCGTTGGGTTTTTATTACTCATGGCTCTATGCCCAGCCCAGCGCACAGCCCACAGCCCACAGCGGGTACCTAATAGTTGCTGAATTGTTTAACAGAAGCAAAAGCTTTCATTTCCAATTAACTGAAATGAGCTGGGGCTAGCAGGAGAACTGGGCAGGAAATGGGCTTACCGAGAGAGAGGGTGGCGTCCCCAGAATGGCAGAGCCCCTCATGGCCACTGCAGCCACCGTGACTTCCAGGTGGTAGTTTAAGCACAGAGCTCGGAAGGGGCTGTCTGGGGTGGAATCTTGGCTCTGCCTCTACTGAGCTGAGAACCTGAGCCCAAAGCTTAACCTCTGTGCCTCGACTGCTTCTCCTATCAAATGGGGATGATAATGGTACACCCTTCCCAGGCGGCCTTGAGGACAGAAGGCACTCAGGGCATGTAATGCATTAGACCCATGCCTGGCACCCACGAAGCACCCCCTGGACGTCAGTCCTCGCTCAGGATTTGCTGCACTCTCCCAGACCCCAAAGGGAAGTGACAGAGGGGGGCCCTTTTATCCCCACCTCACCACTGAGAGGAAAACCGAAGCCCAGGGAGAAGGTCCCAAGGTCCTGGCAGCAGAGGCAGGCAGGTCCCCGGGAATCCTGCCCCTCTGCCCATGGGGGGCTCATCACATTTCATGCCTGAGATGCAAAGGCCAGTCCTGCCCAGCCTCATGTCCACCCCAGCAGCGGCCAGGGTGAGCGAAGCTGGGTTCACCCTGGGGCTGACCACGAGAGCTCCAGGAACACACGAGGGTGACACTGTCCACGGTCAGGTCGCAGGGACAGGGCTGAGGCCATAGGTGCCTCATGTTGCAGGAGGGGGTGGAGATGGACGGCTCCCCTTTCTCCCGAGTGTCTCTGTCCCCACCCTGGGTCTTTGGTCCAGCTCAAAGCCCACCTCCTCCTCCCTGAAGCCTTTGATCCTTCCTTCCTGCTCTGCTACTAACCTCTCAGCCCAGAGCTCTCACCTAAACTACTGCAACATTCTCTCCACCTCATCTGTCCTTCCCGCTGAGGCCTGAGTGATCTTCCTAATACACCCTCTGCTCTGGTCACTCCCTCACTCAAAAACTATCCGTGGCTCCCCGTTGCCTCAACTCCTGATACGAAGTGAGTGTGGTAGCTGAAAGCATGGTCACTGGAAAAAAGATGTCTGGCTTTGAATCCAGACTCCCCTCTATTGGAGGGCAGCATCAAAGGAGTTTTGCTTTTTCAAAAAATAAATAAATAAATGAGGCTAAAATACCTCAGTCTTCTCATCTGCAGAATGGAACTGATAACAGTATATACCTCATGGGACTGTTGTGAGGATTAAATGAGATAACACATGTAAAGTGCTTAGTAAACGCTCCAAAAATTACAGTTGCTACAATGTTTTAATTTAATTTTTAAATTTTTTACTACTTCCAGAAACTGGTCCTAAACAGTCTATAGCCTCAAGTGCCATCGCCACCCCTAACAGGCCTGTTGCTCCAGCTAGGATGGTCTAGCTACTATCCCCTGCTATTCCTCCTCCTGGTATGCACTCAGCCCAATCCTGACCACCCTCCAGGGCTCAGCTTTTAAAAAGATCCTTTTGTGGTCACTGCGGGAAGAGGAATGTGGGGGACAGAGTCAGGAAGGTGTCAGAAGATGAGGGGGGTGACCAAGGGGCCAGGCCAGGAAGAGAGTGAAGCCATGGGGTGTTGGGGGAGGGGAGGGAGGACGGAGGAATCATGCCATGAGGTGGGGGAGGGGGGCTTGAGAGAGCTAGGAGGACAGCACAGAAAGGAGCAGAACTGAGGGCTTGTGATGCAGAGCAGGAGGTGACAGGCTCACCGGGGACAAGCTGAACCTGGAGCCTCTGCGCGTGGCAGACCGAAGCGGGGCTCTGGGTCAGCAGGAGGGAGGACACGGAGGGGTGCCCAGGATGCTGGCGGCCATCCCAGTAACTAAAGCCAAGTGCTGGGAGCCCTTCCCTAAGAGTCACTGTCAAGAGTCACTGTCACAGACCTGGGCCTTGAGCTGGAGACCCACAGAGGCCGGAGCTGCAGGCCACCTCCTGCCCAAAGTCACTGACCCTCTCTATCCCCTTCCCCCTCCCCCTTGTCTAACACTCAGGCTGGGCCAGGTCTCTGCTGATCTCCACTTCCAGCTGGGCCAGCTGAGGGTCAGAGAGGAGAAGGGAACTGGCCAAGCCCTCCCGAGCTGGAGGCTGAGCCAGGGCCGGGCCCGGGACCCCCACTCCCAGCTCCACGCTCCGGTCCCTTCCGCAGCCTCTGGCATCTCTCCTGAGTGGCACTGGAGAAGGCTCTCCACGGACAATCCGGCAGAGGCCCATCCAGAGCCCCCGGCCCCAAATCCCTCCCCGTGCTGCTCTCACCCTCAGGCCCGCTCAGCTCCCCGAATATGTGGCCAAATCAGCCACACCCACTGCAGGGCCAGGCTCAGGTGGAAACAGACAGGTGGGCCCCTGTCTGGACAGCAGAGGAAATCGAAAGCCCCTGGGGATTTCCTCCAGTCAAAGCACTGAATCAACCCGGGGTCCCAGCTCCGAAGCCGGGGGCAGAGCAGTGGCTTGCTGGCCAAAGGGATCCAGCCGTGTCCCTCGACGTCACCCCGCACTGCCAGCTGTCCCCATGCGTGCCCGCTCAGTATCTGCTACCGAGAACGGCAGGGCGGCTGGCCGGCCTGGGGCCTGGGAGGTGGGCTCTGCAGCCTTGCGAGCCGGCTGACAGGTGTTGTTCTAGTAACAAAATGGATAGCCTTGCGATCTTCAACCTCGCAGGTGACACCTGCGGTGCAGCCTGTTCCAACCTCTCCTCCTCTGCAAAGAGGACATAGAGGCTGAGAGCTACGGCGGTGTGTCACGGTCAACAGGCCACCAGGGCAGAGACAGACCAGAGCTGGAGTCTGGGGTCTCCTGGACAGCCGCCCCACCCCCCGCCTCCCCCCAGCATTGCTCACACCTGGGGCAGACGGAAATCGACTCCTTCAAACCCCCGTCGGTGAACAGACACTTTCTCTTCCTGGGCTCGCACCTCGAGTGCCCCAAACCACAGTGATGTCACCACCACCTGTGACCTCATGACACGACACGATGGAAAATGACCGTGGGCCCCACAGTCCCAGCCCCACAGTCAACATCTCAGCGGAGGGGCACAAACGCCCAAAGCCCTGGGACTCAGAACCAGGAGGACAGCTGTGAGTCCATCACAGGTGACAAAGCCTTCTTCAAGGAACCCCCACCTCCGCAATCAAGGCTTCCCCAAACCTGTGGGACCCCAGGCGGCAGGCCCCGCAGTGATGCCCAGAGCACGGACTTTCCCGTGGTTTGGTGCCCCAAAGGGTCTGGCTTCTGAACTTTAAGAGGGGCTAATTAGGTAGTAAGGGGCAGGGAGGTGGGAAACCCGTGAAGCCTGGTCTGCCTGAGGGCTGTGCATCTTGTCTCGGATGCAAGCTAACCAGCAGCCAGGAATTCTAGATGCTACTGCAGCCTGAGTCAAGGGAATCACTCCAGCTAAAACAAGTGGGACTGATGTCAGCAAGAAGAGAGACTGGGAATCAAAGATATTAATGGTGGGGAGTGGTGGACCCTCCTTCCTGGGAAAACTCTTAGACCCTCCTCGCCCCCAGTCTGCGGCCTCCGTCAAGCACAGGCAACACTGATACTTCCCCAACATTCCAAGAGAGTGTTAGGATCAGTGCTGTTAGGTTTTATAGATAGGGGTGCTTAGGCCCAGAGAGGTTAAGTAACCTGAGCGAGGTCACACAGTGAGCCGGTGACCACAGTGTACAGATGGGAACTCTGGTCTCCTGGGCCCCAGGCCAGTGCTCCTTCCTCAGGGTCCTGCTGTCTCGGAAATCACTTGGAGGCTGGGGGATGGACAGTATGACCTCAGAAGAGCCTTCACAAAGCTTCCCCTTTTCAGGGTTACAAGTAAATACAACCTTCTGGATCACGGAGGTCAGAGATGGAAGAGATTTTAAAGACAGCCTGGAATCAGCCCATACCCATCTTGCAGGTGAGAAAGTCGAGGCCTTCTGCATCCCCTTCACAGAGAGGTCATGAGACTCCTCTATTCTATGCCACATGTGCCCCTTGCTCACCCTCAAATGAGATCCAGCACCTGTCACTCACTGAAAGGAGTTGGGAGGGGGAGGGGAGGATTTCCTGACCCCGCAGCCTATGCCACATGCCAGGCTCCTAAGGCCAGGCAGTTGGGTAGGTGGTGTGAGAGGCCCTAGCAAGGGGGCTCTGGAGCAGGAAGCACAGCCAGGAGAAGGAAGCCTTCCTTGGAGAAGGCAGGCAGGAGGGAAACTGTTCTCAGGGATGTTGGGCAGGAGCTCTGGGCAAATGGAGGTCTGCCACCCCTACCTCGGAGCCCTGTGGCTCAGAGACAGGGAATCTGACTCCACGGTGACTCCCAGGCCCTGCGAAGCCACAGATGCTCAAATAGCCACCAATGGGCTGCACAGCATATAAAGCACTTTTAATCCTGACAACCAGCCAGTGAGGTGAAGGATCATTTCTATTTTACAGATGGGAACACAGAGGCAGGCTCCCAGAGATGGAAAGACTTGTCAAGGTCACACAGTCTATGAACAGCAAAGTAAGAAGTGAGCCAAGGTCTGTCCAGTTCTGAGGCCAGAGCGTTTCTTCTAAGTCATCAATATTGCTTCCCTGGGGCCTGGCGGGATGTCCAGAAGCAGAAGCCACAGCAACTCCACTTTGCTCCTGTTTCCCTTGGTAGCACCCTTCTCTCCACCGTAACCCCTGGCTTCCCTCGCTGCCTGCTTCTGGTCAAGTCACATGCTTCCTGGGCTCCTGAGTCACTGCCAGTGGGTGGCCCTGTCACGAGCCGGGAGGGGGATGTGGGCGGGTGAGCACTTTGGGGAGAGCACCGCTAGCCTCAGCAGACTCAACACAGCAGAGGAAGAACCCAGGGAAATATCCCAGAGAGAGTGAGACGAACTGGAGCCCAGCCCTGCCACCACTGGCTTTCCAAACTCTTCTGTCTCATCCATAAAACAGGGTCATTGGGCTTCCCTGGTGGCGCAGTGGTTGAGAATCTGCCTGCCAATGCAGGGGACACGGGTTTGAGCCCTGGTCTGGGAAGATCCCACATGCCGCGGAGCAACTGGGCCCGTGAGCCACAACTGCTGAGCCTGCGCGTCTGGAGCTTGTGCTCCGCAACAAGAGAGGCCGTGATAGTGAGAGGGCCGCGCACTGTGATGAAGAGTGGCCCCCACTTGCCACAGCTAGAGAAAGCCCTCGCACAGAAACGAAGACCCAACACAGCCAAAAAAAATTAATTAATTAATTAATTTTTTAAAAAAACAGGGTCATTATGAAGGTCAGATGAATATTTTCAGACATTAACTCAATATTTTTTAGCACCCACTACATGCCAGGCACTGTTCTAAGCCAACGGTTCTCGACTGAGGCAATTCCCTCCAGGGGACATTTTGCAGCATCTGGAGACAGTTTTAACTGTCGCAACTGAAGGACGAGTGCTGCTGGCATCTAGTGGGTTGGGGCCAGGGATGCTGCTAAACGTCGTACAACTCGCAGGACAGTCCCCACGGCAACCGTGTGGCCGGAACGTCAAGAGAACTGAGAACAAGAGATCCTCTTCTAGGCTATGAACAAGTGAACAAGTCCCTGCCCTCACCATGCTTAACACTCTAGTAGAAAGACACAACGCAAGTGAAAGAAATATAATAGGCCAAGAGTGTTACATAGGAAAACAAAGCAGGTCAGGGGAGTGAGAGTACCTGGTGGGGAGCCTTTATAGGTAGGATGGCCAGAGAAGGCATTCCTGAGAAGAATTCATTTCAGCAAAAGGAAGTGCAGGAATGAGACCAGAGGATATCAGCGGGAGGAGCATTCAAGGTAAAGGGGAAGCAAGTGCAAAGGCCCTGAGGCAGGGCTGTGTGTGGCATGTCTGAGCAACAGAAAAGCAGCCCACATGGCATAAACCTGAGAACTAAGTTGATGTGTACAGCTGAATGAAACACACACACAAACACCCCACGGATGGCATCAAAACCCTCCCCCTCCAACCTTCTTGGCTACTCCTCCAGGAGCCACTGGGCCAAACCCAGGACCACAGTGAGGGCCACATCCTCAGTCAGCAAACAGGTTCCCCTCTGGCATATCAGACAGGGGACAAAGAGACATCCCAGGACAGCAGGTACCCTGGATCACCCATCTCCACCAAAGGCTAATGTCCCCAGGCCAAGCTAGGAGTCCCCAACCTCTCCCCTAACTTGAGCTGGCCCCAGGCCCCTAGGTACTGAGGAGGCAAACAGAGGCCCCTCAGCCTCAGGCCAACCCAGCAGGTAGAGATCCCCTCAGCCCCCTCCCAGCAACAACAGAAAGCCAGACAGCTGGAGCCCTGCCCATCCCCATTAGATGGCACGAAATGCTCACCTATCCTGCCAGCTGTATTGGCATTCGTTTGCTGAATGAATGGATGACTAGATGAATGAATGATGCATTCCACACCAGCCAGCAGATACAGCTTTTAAAGGAGGCAAAAACCCTGCAGGCAAAGTGATTCTGCCACACCTGCAGCAGCTCAGGTCTCCCTGGGGCTCTTTCTACAATTTGATCTATTACATCTGACACAACTGAGTATCCACTGTGTGCCAGGGACCCGGGTGGGGGCAGAAGGGGGATACAGGCATTGGGAGGGTGGAGTAAGAAGAGCTTTGGAATCAGGCAGACCTGCATTCGAACCTCCCCACCCCCTACCCTCCAGTTCCATAATCCTGGGAAATGCCATAACCTCTCTGAGCCTCAGCTTCCACGTCTCTAAATGGAAACGCCACCTTTTAAGAGTTGCTATAAGGAAGGTTTCAGCAAGATTCTTTAGTTAAATCCTAAGCATGCTGCCTGGCACTTAGTAGGCATTCAAACAACAGGTGCTATTGTGGTGCTAATAATAAGGAGGAAGACCCCACAGTACCTGCCCTCAAGGAACTTTCCATCTATTGAGGTGGATAAAACACAACCAGATTAAAAAGCAGAATGTAGTCTGTCCTAGAGAGGGATGAAGGGCTGGGAGTTCAAAGAGCAGAGGATAAAATCCAACTGGGAAGGACTCCCCTGGTGGCGCAGTGGTTAAGAATCCGCCTGCCAATGCAGGGGACACTGGTTCGAGCCCTGGCCCGGGAAGATCCCACATACCGCAGAGCAACTAAGCCCGTGCACCACAACTACTAAGCCTGTGCCCTAGGGCCCGAGAGCTACAACTACCGAGCCCGCGTGCCACAACTACTGAAGCCCATGCTCTGCAACAAGAGAAGCCACCGCAATGAGAAGCCCACGCACCGCAATGAAGAGTAGTCCCAGCTCGCTGCAACTAGAGGAAGCCCGCGCGCAGCAACGAAGACCCAATGCAGCCAAAAAAATAAATAAAATAAAAAATAAACAAATTTTTTAAAAATCCAACTGGGACAGTAAGGAAAGGCTTTGGTGTGTGGGGTGGGGGGAAACGTGCAAAAGACCCTGAAGGATGGGGGAAAGGGTGCACCATGGAGAGAGACAGCGTGGAGTACGAAGATACACAATGGCCGTGTTTCATGGGGTATGGGGTACGATGCAGAGAGGTGGCAGGAAACACCCCGAGACCTCACTCGCTCTGGCCTGAGACACCTGGGGGAGTTTCTGCCTTGGCCACTGGGAGCCTTTTGCTTCCCAGGCAGGGAGAGAGGCACTCCAATTTGAGGAGGGCCACCCCAGCGATGCCACCAAGGAGGATCAGTGGGAGAGGGGGCAGGGGCCAGGGGACCAGCTAAAAGGCTATGAAGACAGTCCCGGAGGAGGGAACCTGAGCTGATACAGGAGCTGGTCACACGGGAGGGAAGTGAGAGACTCAGGAAAACCCCTCAGCAACTCCAAGACTAGGGGCTGCTGTCCTGCAGAGAAGCCCTGTGCCTCCTCCCCCCAGGGGCTCGTTTGTCCCCAGGTTCGCTGAGGCACAGTGATGCCCCTAGTCCTGGCACGCTGCAGTCAGGCTGGGGACCAGAGCCACCAGCATCCACACTCGAGTCTCAGACCCGGGACTCTCCTGACCTCCTGTTTACAGAACAACCTCTGGGGCAGCGCCCCCAGGTCCCACCCTGGCACCAACTGTGAATGAGTCAATTCTGGTCTGACCACCTCCATCCTCTGCCCTTGAGAACTGGACTCTAAAGGTGTCTTTAGCCTTGGCCAGTGAGTCACCTCACATGAGTCAATGCCACCCCCCACGTTCCTCCCTGGTCAAGATATCCAGACGGGTCAGCACACACCCATCCATCAGGGTAAGATCATGAGGAAAGGATGAAGGCACACCTCCTCCCTAGCCAAGAGGGGAAAGGAAGAGGTGTCCCTTTTGAAGAAAGAGAGCCCCCCATGCCCTTCCATGAAACACAAGGAGTTTGCTGAGCCTCAGTTTTCCTTCTCTGCAAAATGGGGCTATTCTTTTTTTAATTAATTTATTTGTTTGTTTTTGGCTGCGTTGGGTCTTTGTTGCTGCACGCAGGCTTTCTCTAGTTGCGGTGAGTGGGGACTACTATTTGTTGCGGGCTTCTCATTGCGGTGGCTTCCCTTGTTGTGGAGCACAGACTCTAGGCACGCAGGCTTCAGTAGTTGTGGCACGCGGGCTCAGCAGTTGTGGCTCACGGGCTCTAGGGCGCAGGCTTAGTAGTTGTGGTGCACGGGCTTAGTTGCTCCGCGGCATGTGGGATCTTCCCAGACCAGGGCTCGAACCCGTGTCCCCTGCATTGGCAGGCGGATTCTTAACCACTGCGCCACCAGGGAAGTCCAAAATGGGGCTATTCTGTCTTACCAGACCACGGAGACAGCCGCGAGAGGCAAAGGTGGAACAATCCTCTGTACACTCTCCCTTGCTATTGTGGTGGGTGCAGTTAGTGCTGAATAACAGCTCTGGGGTCTCTGCTCTCTCCATTTTCCTGGAGCCCCTGAGACATCATGTTTATCTTGATAACCAGCCCAGAAGTCCTCCCTCACCCCTGTCGCCCAGAGCTCAGGCACAGATCCTTGGGGAGGTCAGCCCAGGGGAACCTGAGGGCACTGTCTCCCTCCCCATCACCCCAGAGTCCACAGATGGCAGGCTCTGAAGTGGCCACTGGACACTCCAGGTGGGTCCTGGGGAAGGGGTCTGGGCAAAGGGCACGGAAGACAGTCCACAGTCTGACTGTGCCCTTATTGGGTGCTTACTGCACACCTGGCCCTGTTCTTTTACACACGCAGCCCCAGTATTTCTAAGAAAGAGGAAAACCGTAGCCCAGAAGGGGAGGAAGTCTTCTGAAGAAGGTGCCGGGCATCGGTAGTGGGGACAGCGCCCCAGTACATATCACTGCCTACCCCCACACCCAAGTCACCCCGGAGAGGCCAGGGGTCGCAAGGGTAATGGGAGTTGGGGTCCACAGTCTGGCTGGGATCTGCCCAGGGCCCACTGGCCGGCCACCGACGGCGGAGGGACCAAGGTGCGACTCCGGGTCGCGGTGGCCAGAGTTCCGGCCCCGGGCGCACGTGTGCCAAACCCGGAGTCCCCAGAGGGTCTCCAGCGGCGCGCGTCTGATCCGGTGTGGCGGGTGCGGCGCCTCCGTCGCCCCGAGCCCCGCACCCCTGTCACGGCGCCCCGGACGCCCCGGGGCGGGGGACGCGCGCCAGCCCGGGGGTGGATGGGACGGCGCCCCCCCCAGACAGGGCCGCGCGAGTCACCTACCTGGGCGGGCACGGCCCGCCCTGCGGCCCAGAGCTGCAGTCCGACGGCCAGCGCGGCCCAGAAGGCGGTGGGCACCATGGGTGCGGGCGGCTCGGCGGGCCCCTTGCGCCCTCGCGCCTCCGCTGCCGTTCCGCTGCCTCGGGTGCCTCCGACTGAAAGCGAAAGCCGGCGCGCTGCCGGAGAGAGGCCGGGGGGCGGGGCGGGGCGTGGACACACCTCCTCCCCGCCCCACACAGCCGGCCGCCCCGCCCCCAACCCCCACTCTCACCCCAGCTCTGCCAGCCTAGCGCTGGGTCCATACCTTCAGCGCCAGCCACTCCCAGCCCTCCGAGACCCTCCAGCCTCCTTCTAACGTCCCCTCCCCTTCGAGTCACCCGTCCCAGCGGGGGTGGGGGTGGTGGGAGAGGGGGCAGGAGACCCGCATTGGGGTCGGGCTCCCACCAGGCTTGCGGCTGCCCCAAGGTTTTGTCTCTCGACCTGCCCTGCGTCCACCTACCCCTCCCACCTCCTGCAGGCTCCCCACTCCCTTGGCGGTGGGGCACGAATTCGGGAAAACATCCCACACAACTGACACTAGCTCACGGGCATTCTAAATTATTCCCTCATTAGACTTTATCTGACTTTAGAGCCAGACCACCTGGGTCTGCATCTCTGCCTTAACCTCACAGAGGTAGTCTGAAGATTGAAAGTTATATAACACACATACTATAGTATATATTATATATGTTTGTAAACTTACAAAGTAAGTATATAAGTAACTTAATAAGCTCTGTATACATATTAGCTGTAATTACTGTTATTCATTTGTTCATTTATCCTTAAACATTCTTTCTTTTTTTAATTAATTAATTTTTATTTATTTTTGGCTGTGTTGGGTCTTCATTTCTGTGCGAGGGCTTTCTCTAGTTGCAGCAAGCGGGGGCCACTCTTCATCGCGGTGCGCGGGCCTCTCACTATCATGGCCTCTTTTGTTGCGGAACACAGGCTCCAGACGCGCAGGCTCAGTAGTTGTGGCTCACGGGCCTAGTTGCTCCGCGGCATGTGGGATCTTCCCAGACCAGGGCTCGAACCCGCGTCCCCTGCATTAGTAGGCAGATTCTCAGCCACTGCGCCACCGGGGAAGCCCCCTTAAACATTCTTCATGCCCTCCTCAGAGTGAGCCGGAGCCTGCCCTGACCTCCTTCTTGAGTCCCCTGGCCAGGTGGCTGACCAGTAAACAGAGGCTGAGACAGAAAGCTGTGGGAGCCCAGAGTGGGGCTGGCCCAGGCCCAGGGCCGTGAGGGCTGGTTTCCCTGGAGTTGACATCTGAGCACCCACTCCAGCTGCACCCCTGTGCTTTGAGTGCCAACCCTAATACCAGGGCCAGCCCTGCAGGACCGGAACATATTCCCCCAGCCCTGGAAGTCCTTGCCCCAGCACACAGGGCGTTTCTGAGGGGCAGGGTGGGCAGGGCGGCAGGAGGGGAGGCTATTCTGTTCCCTCACTGCAGGCTGCCCCAAGAGAGGTCCAGGGACCCCTGCTCTGGGCCACCAACCCCTGTGATGGAGACAGCAAGGACGATGCTTCTAGGTGCTGAGTGAGAAACTGGGAAGTGACCCGTGGCGGATGGAAAATCCCACCTCCTGATCAGGAGACTGGGAAATTACCTGGTTTCCACACGTTTCTAAGACATGGGCCATGCTAAGGGCGAGGCTAGCACAGCCCACAACCTTAACTCTGCAGAGAGGGTCAGACTCTAAAAATAGCATGAAGATTTCTTCTGGCCCTTACAAGTCTTGCTTGGGAGCAGTTTGGAGGACTCCCTGATCCAGAAGAGAGAGCCAAAGGCCAGGAGTGGGGTGTCACCTGGTGAAAACAGGAGCAAACGGTTCTCCATGGATGTCCCCTACACACCTCAAACCCAGTGGGCCCCGCTGACTCATTGCCTCCAATGGCTCCCCATCCCAGGGGGCGGCACCACCACCACCCAAACGTGGGGATCCTCCTGGGATCCCACCTTCCATCCCAGCTCCACCAACTGGACTCCAAGAGGTGGGTGACAGCCAAGCCAACAGGAAAGCAAACCCTCTGTCTAGTGATTCTGTACAAGGTACTTAATACAGAGGAATTGGTTGTAAAGATGTTAGAGAAATTAAAAGAACAATTAGAGGAAAGGGAGACTAGTCTGAGATTAACAACTGCAAGAAGCCACCACCACCTCTGGGGCCGGAAGTGACGTTACCAAAGCCAGGAGCTGGGGCATCTGGGGGCATCTGGGACCGTGGAGGAGACAGAGCCACTGTTAGAGACACGCGTGAAGCGGAGAGGAGGAAAATATCCCGGCTTCTCCCTCCCTCCCACCCTACAGTCTCCCACCAGTGACTCCCATTGACCAAACCTAAGACAGGAGCCACTTAGCAAAGGAACCTGGGAAATGTAGTTTGTTGGGGTCAGCCCACTGCAGTGGGGGCGGCGGGGGGAAAATATGGCAGGGCCTGGAGCTGAGCGCAGGCAGATAACATGCGAGGGTCTAAGGAGAAAGTCTCACTCCTTGTTACACTTGCTTAGGGGACCTATCTTTTCCCAGACTCTGCATGAAATCCTGCGCAGGTCCTGGAGTTTTCCAGGCACTCTCAGGCAAGACACAACCTTCTGGTCTACCAGATGAGAGTCCAGTGCTGCCCTGGGACTCAATAGAGCTACAGTCTTTTATCCAGGGTGGAGTTTCTCCCCTTCTCCAGCTGAACCCAGGCTGGATCCTGCCTGGGTGTGGGAGGACCCGGCGACTCCTCTCTTGACTGCCGAGTGTGGTTGGGGAGAGGGTTTTGGAAGCAAAGGGCACAGTGTTTCATGGCAGCTAGAGTTGTCACCCCCCCCAACACACACACACACTGGGGCCTCTGGGAGGCAGTTTCTGGCTCATTCTCTCTTGGGGCACTTTTGCAGGTGTCTAGGAGACCTTCTTGCTGATTCCTCTGACCGTGGCTCCCCAGCACCAGGGACACCTGAGCCTCCTGCTGGACATAGCTTACCATATCCCCCTTGTCCCCTACATGAGTGGTGGCCTCCAGGCTCCTCCTGCCCAGGGCTCCTCCCCATGGGAAGCACTATGGGTCAGAGATGACCCAAGGCTGGCTTCCTCCCCGGAGCCCACGGTTGCCCTTCACCCTACACCTGGAGCAGCCCAGCTCACACCCATGCGCCCTGTCTCACTCCAGCTCTGCCGCCTCAGGCCCATCCAGCCACAGGCTCCAACTCACATCACGACCTTTCTGGAGCACCTGCTGGGTGCCAGCCCTGGGGTGCTGGGCGCTTAGTAGTGCACAAGCGCTTGAGAGTCTCCCATCAGTCTTGTGGTCCCTAAATGCCTGCGATATCAAACTCTCAGAGTGGACCCCTTATCCACTCCTGCTTGGCCCGAGGTAAGAGGAAGCACCCTCGCCTCTCCCCTGAGAGGCAGCAGGGGGCGCTCAGCACCATGGCGACTCCTTCCCCCCCAAATCCTTTCTCTTGGCTGCTCCAACCCGACATCTTGTTTCAGCTGGGGGTAGGCAATGGCGAATTCTGGCTAAGCCATTTGACATTCAGTCTCTTAGCATGACCTTTATCGGTGGCCCAAGACTCTCTCTTCAGGATGGGGTTTGATCTTAGAATCCATCATATTGCACCTGCCATTACCGAATCAGTGACAGCATGGGGAGCCCCTGTGATACCCTGCCCACTGTATCACTTGGTCCCTCTCCTTCTGTCCCACGGCCCGACCCTGGCTTTGGCCTTGGCCATTTCTCACGTGATGTTCTGATGGCCTCTAAACCGGTCCCCTGGGCTTCAGGCTCTGTCCCTCTAATCCGTTAGCCAGGGTGCGGCCAGGGCCAGCTCTCAAAAGCCTAGGGCAGTCATGTCATTCCTCCTAGTCTAGTAGCTGTCAACCGAGCGGTGATTTTGCCCCCTCCTCCAGAGGACACTTGGCAATGCCTGGAGACATTCTGGGTTGTCACAGTTGCAGGGGGCAGGTGCTACTGGCATCTTGCGACTAGAGACAGGAAGGAGCAGGCGGGGGCTGCTAAATATCCCACTGTGCACAGCACGGCACCCACGACAGAGAGTTACCCAAGCCCAGAGGCTGGTAGTGCTGAGGTTGAGCACCCGGGCCCGCGCCCGTGGCTCCCCACAGCCTGCAGAAGTGAGTGCGGCCTCCTCAGTGAGACGCTGGAGGCCTTCATGTCCCGGCCCAGCCTGCCTCCCAGGCAGATCTCCTGCACCATGGCCCCCACCTCCACGCTCTAACCACCCTGAACTTCCTGAAGCATCCTGAGTTCCCACCTCCATGCCTTTGTCCACACAGGTCCCTCTGCCTGGGACGTCTTTCCCTCCTGTTTGCTTGATGATCACCTACCTGTCCTTCAAGTCAAAGCCCAACTCTCTCTCCTCAGTGAAACTTGCCCTTAACCACACCCCACCAACCCAAGCAGGGGCTGTTACTCCCGCAGACCTTTAGCATGACACTTACCTCTGTATGGCTGGTCGTTTACATGGCCCCTCTCCTCTCTTAGTAATTATGATACTAGCAGTTATTGGAAGTCTCTTCTGGGCCAGATAACTCATAGATGTTGTCTTGCAACAGAGAGGTCAAACTTATATGACCAGTGAGGAGTACTTACCAAATTCCTTTGTCCCCTACATGAGTGGTGGCCTCCAGGCTTCTGCCCAGGGCTCCTCCCCATAGGAAGCACTACGGGTCAGAGATGACCCGAGGCCGGCTTCCTCCCCGGAGCCCACGGTTGCCCTTCACCCTACACCTGGAGCAGCCCGGCTCACACCCATGCGCCCTGTCTCGCTCCAGCTCTGCCGCCTCAGGCCCATCCAGCCACAGGCTCCAACTCACATCACGACCTTTCTGGAGCACCTGCTGGGTGCCAGCCCTGGGGTGCTGGGCGCTTAGTAGTGCACAAGCATTTGAGAGTCTCCCATCCGTCTTCTGGTCCCTAAACGCCTGCGATGTCAAGCCAGGGGATTCAAACACATAGTCAAAGAGCTCTGCTCATCTGGCTGCCTCTCACTGCTGGACTGTGTGGTCCTCAAGGGCAGAGGGACTTGGTCATGGTCCCCTCTATTTCCCTGCTGACACGGTGATACCCAGAGCCGGGGCTCAGTAGGGTTGAAGTGGATAAGGAGTGCATACAGGCCGAGTGTACACAGGAGGCAAGAAAGGGGAGAGGAAGTGAGGGAGCGAACGAAGGGCTGAGTGAATGTCAGGGTCAAGGCCCCAGAACCCAGTCCAGCTCAATCACTCCCAGACCCTATGCACTCAGCCAGGTCTCCCAGGCCATGCATCTCTTAGATCCCTAGTCCCATGACGCAGAAAAATCCCACTTGCTCCTTGGTAATGGGTAGCAGGCAGGCTTCCAGCACACAGGACCATGGCCCTCTGGTCCCCAACTCAGGGGCTGCATGTACAGTTATCTGAACCCTGGGGCTCCCTGGAGGCTTTCCTCACTTCCCGGTGCAGCCCATAGCCCTCAGAGAGCCCCCAGCCATCTCGCACACACCACCCCAGCAAGCTGATGCCCGTGCTTTACAAAATGGTGTAGAGGAAAGCTCAGCCACGGCGGGCATCGTGCACAAGGACAGCTAGCCTGTCCACCAATATTTACTGAACACCTACTATGTGCTGGGTGTTCTAGTGAACCGTTTGGAGGAATGGCTCTCCAGCTTCAGCCAGCATCAGAATCATCTGGAAGTCTTGTTCAACATGCAGATTCCTGGGCCCCACTCCCATGTCTGTTGAGGGCCTGACAATCTGGCTTTTTAATGAGCCCCCAGGTGACTGACAGACACCTTTTGGGAAACAGGGTTTAGCTGCAACAGGTGCCGTGGCTGAGGGTGGTTCGGAAGGCATTGCTGTGGTCGCACTGGGAGGGGGAGTTTACACTGTGGGGGAGGTCTCAGAACCCGCCATCAAATCTTGTGACCTGGTCTCCAGGAGTTCCAGTGGGATCCTGTCTTGGGCAGCAGGACCCCCTCCCCAGCCCCACCCAGTTTGGCCCACAGCTTGGGCAAGCAACCTTCTCTCTCATCCCACTGTCCTGCTTGTCTCAGCACCCTGGCTGCTCTGGGTCAGCCCCTTGATGACTCATGTCCCAAAATCTCGAAAAGGAAGTAGCGCTGGGGTGAGCCACAGCTCTGCAACCGTCTCCTTCATCTGTCAAGGCCTCCCACCTACCCTCCTGCGTACCCCAGGGCCATGTCTTGGGCTGAGCTGGCCATACCAAGCTGGGGGCAGGGGGTGCTGGACCAGGAAATACTCCCCAGCTCCTGTCGCCATTTCCTTCCAAAGAAGGGGAGGGCAGCTCTCCCTCCCCGCGACCCTCAAAGAGGACCCCAGGCAATTTGGGGAAGGTTGCCAAGAGAGCCTCCAGGCCTCCCCCTCCCTCCACTCCACTGAAACCTCCCTGTTCTGGGTTGTCTCTTCCCAGGAACCAATCCCCAAACCTGCCCCAAAGCTTCTGAAGACCCTTAGTTTCTAAGCCCAGCAAGTGAGCCCAGCTCAGACTCAGGGGAGTTCCCATCCTAGCCCCCTCCCTGTGTGAGGGCCTAGAACATCTAGAACATGAGGGCGCTGGATTAGATCAGGGGAGGCAGGCTGCTTTCAGCCTAAATGCTAACTCTGCTTGGTGGTAGCTGCCTAGGGCTTCATGTTGAAAAGGATTCTGAGCCTTTGTGTGGCCTCTGCAAGAAAGGATGCTTAACCAAGTAGCCAGGTGTGTGCTGGGTGGGGAAGGAGGCAGCCACAGCAGATCACCCGGCCTCTGCTGTCTCTGGACTAGGTCCAAGTGCCCCTCCTGTCCTGACGTTCAAGGACTCTGACGTCCATGAGATGTGGGGGGATGGGGATGGAGCTGGGCTGGGCTTGATTCTAAACCACTGCCTTTAACAGTACAGAGGGGGGACTTCCCTGGTGGTCCAGTTTAAGAATCCGCCTTCCAATGCAGGAGACGCAAGTTCCATCCCTGGTTGGGGAACTAAGATCCCACATGCCACGGGACAACTAAAGCCTGTGCGCCGCAACTACTGAGCCCGTGTGCCGCAACTAGAGAGCCCGCATGCCACAACTACAGAGCCCACATGCTCTGGAGCCCGCACGCCGCAACGAAGAGCCCACGCACCGCAACTAAGACCCGACTAAGCCAAAACAAAACCAAAAAACAAAACAGTACAGAGGGGACATATCAGTCCTGCAGGAATGACCGCCTTTGATCCCACTCAGGGCCTTCCACGATGGGTACTTCTCCCTTTCATCCTACCGCAAACCACGTTGCTGCATTTTACACCCACCTGTCTTTTAACCTGACATTGTCTTTGTCTCAGTTTTTTTTAATTAAAAAAAATCCAAAGCATAATATAAGAAACACCCATATTCCCACTACCCAGAATTGACCAATGTTAACAACTGGGGCTGCCCTCCTTCCTCTCTGACCTTCTATCCTATCACTTGACACCTCTGTTCTGGCTGGTCCTGAACAGGCAAAGCACCTGGATCACCCGTCCTCCAGACACCTGTGTGACTCCCCCCCTCACTTTGGTCCAGTCTGCTCAAACGCCACCTCCTCAGAGATGCTTCTCTGACCCTCCAAACTAAAGTTACTTTTCTTCATAGCAGCTAGTATAAGTTCTCTATTTGTTTATTGTCTCTGTCTCCCATGACGGCAGGAACCTTGTCTGTTCTGTTCTCTGCTGTGTCCCCAACACCTAGAAAGCAGCACCGGCACTGATTTGATTTTTTTTTTTTTTTTAATAGTAGGCTCTCAGTAAATTTTTGTTGAATTATTTTTTTGCTTCAAATTCTTATCTAATTAAAATCAAAGTCCTTCTTGACCCCCAGCCCCTGGTCTAGTCCCTTGTCTTTCCCTCCAAAGGCAACTATTCCTCTGAGTCTGCCATGTTTCTCTCAAATCCGTTTTCTGCCTTTACATGGAAAGGGGCGACAGGGAGTATTATTCTACGCGAGCTTCTGTGTTTATATCAACATACCAGGCACGCTCTCCTGCCCCCTGGTTTTTCCCCCCACCACCCCTCGGCTGTGTTTCTGAGAACTTTCCGTGTTGTTGAGTTCAGACCTGGTCCTGCCCTGCACACGCCTGCCCTCCACTCCCCCCACCCCCTCGCCCTCCCCCCGTTTCTGTTTACCTGCTGCCCTGCGAATTGACTGTCAGGTGTTTGCACTTCTGGCCCCGATGCACATTCTGGCACCTGTCTCCTGAAGCACGGGATTGAGAGTTTCTCTAGGTTGTAAACCTAGAAAGTAGCGCTGCCAGGCTGTGGGGTTTACACATTTTCATTTTCGCTAGGTCCTGCCAAATTCCTCTCCCAAGAGGTTGTACTGTTCACACTCCCAGCAGTATGTGAGGAATCTCCCTCCGCGGTACCCACATCTGCAAGGACATTTGATCTTGTCAGCGGGTTTCTTTTGATAGCCTTTATATTTTCAAAGGGCTTTCAATTCTCCTACCTCTTTTCAGCCTCACCAAGGTCCTGCCATATTCCTTTCCTCTGAAGGATGTCTCCCCTCCCCCAACTCCCAACCCCCAGTCCCTCACCCCTCCACCCCTAACCTTCATTCCTTCTGCCCACCTACCCACCCCACCCTCCAAACCCCGCTCTCACTGACTCTCCTTCAGGCCCTGGAGGAGCCAAGAAGCAGCTGGTCCTTACTTTCTAGGTAAAGCCTCAAAGACAAGGAATGTCTGCTAGACACACTCTGGCCTCAGTTTCCCTGCCTCACCTTGAGTTCTCCACCCCATTACAAACTGGGCCACTCCCAGCCTGGGCAGGTACCCAACCCCCTCGACTAGTCCCTCCTCCAGCCCCTCCCCCCTTTGGGTAAGTGATTCCTAGCTATTTTATAATTTGGTCACTGGTGTGAACGGAATCTTTTTTTGCATAACTTCTCTCGCTCTCAGGTACATCGGGTTCAGTGAATCATACTCCTCAGATCTTGCCTTACAAGCCTCCTCTCTTGCTTTATTTTCCCCCCAATCCCTGCTCCCACCCCCGCCCCCCATAAACTCAATCCATGTGTCCTTGTAAAGCACATGGTGGTGTCTGTGGGTGTTCGCATTTCTCTGAAGTGGGACTGCCAGATCTTGGAGTCATTGTGTACCTATTTCACCAGCATTGCCAGAAATTTCTCCAGGACTGCAAAGCCAGCCACGCTCCTTCCCACCAGCATGGTCACAGGGTTCCCCTTTCTTCACACTCTCCCCAGAACTCACCATTAGCCAACATTCTGATTTTGGCCAATTTGACGGGTATGGAGTGGAGCCCACCATTGTCTCATTTGCATTTCTCTGAATATTCGTGGGTTTGAGCACCTCTTCATTACTTAGTCATTTGGGTTTCCCCTTCTGTGAACTGCCTATTCATATCCTTTGACCATATTTCTATTATTTCCTGTCTTTTTCTTGTAGCTTTGCAATAATTCCTTGTATATTCTACATATTAATTCCTTGTCATTTTTAGGTGTCACAAACACTTCCCCATTCTGTCATCTGTCTGGTATCTTGGTTTATAGTGTTCTTTGTTGATTCAAAAAAAGAAAAAAAACTTTAATTTTAATGTAATTCAAATCCATAAATTTTTTGCCATTTTGTTCTTAGCCAAAAGGTCCTTCCTTACAGTGGGATGTAAAAATATTTTCCTATATTTTCTTTTATTAGCTTTATGATTTTACATCTCACATCTAGGTTTTTAATACAACTGAATTATATGTGGTATATAAGATCTAGAGACCCAACTTCATTTTTCTCCACAGAGTGAGTCAGTCTTTCCTATACCATTGGCAAAATAGTCCATCCTTTAATCGCTGATCATAATTACATGGGTCTGTCGCTGAACGATTCCTTCTGTTCCATTCATTCTTGTTCCTAGGCTACTTCCACATATTTTTTATTGGTAGAGCTTTGTAGAATGTTTAGTATCTGGTAAAGTGAATCTCCTTAGCCCCTTTTTGAAATTGACTTAATTCTATAGGTTCTTTATTCTTCCACACACATTTTTGAATACACTTGTTAAATTCCTCAAATTCCAGCTGAGATTTTAATTGAGATTGCACTGAACTGACAGGCAAATTTGGGGGAGAACTGACATCATTGCAGTGTTATTTTAGCTCATTGGCAACGTGGTATACCCTTCATCAATAAATGAAGGAAGAAGAGCTTCTTCTGTGGCTTTTAATAGCTTGTCCCCACCCTCTGGGCACTCGGGTGTGGCAGGGTTAAAGTCGTCAGCACCCCTCCCTAACTCACCAGCTTCTATACCTGGGCTCCCATTTGATGTTTGCAATAACTCCAGGCAAGCTGAATGGCAGGACCTAATAGTCCTTTGTATAGATGATTTTAAGGAGTTTATCCAAGTCCACACAGCCAGCACGATGTGGACACATGATCTCTCTGCATTAGATCTCAACACCAGTGCAGGTGTTGAAGAGTAAACGCTATGATACATGAAAAGTACCTGGCTCATAGTAAGCACTCAATAATGATGACCATTAGGATGGAAACCCAGTTTATATTATAAGACAGATCCAAGGGTTGCTGCTTCAGCTCAAGGGGGCTGGGGAAGGTTTGCTCCCCACTAGCTTGGCTCTCTCCTGAGGTACCTCCCCAGAGCCCTAAAATCCCACGTTCTGGATCGGTGATCCCAGACTCTGTAGAATAATGGGAATAATTAAAAATCTGAAGTGGGCAAAAGTGATTCCCTAATATAGCACAGATGCTGAGAAGGAGCAGGTCTTGTAGGTTAAATAAAAGAACAAGAACTAAAAGCAGGAGGCCTCTAGGCATTCCCTTCAGAATCAGCAGAAGCAAATCCTCTCAGGGCGGCCTCCATGGAGATGGGGTTCATGCTGACAGTCTCAGTTATGGATTTCTAACAATTTGTAATTGTAGGATGAAAATGACTTTAACAATGTGAGTCGGGCTATGAACAAACACCCATAACAATTATAACCATAAGTTGGGAGATTTTATTTTATTAATAAGTCACTGAAGATAATTTTTAAAAATTATTTAGAAGAAGGAAAGAAACCAAAATGTTTGTAGTGCTTATAATGGGAGATGGAATCATGTATAATTCTTGTTATTTTCCCTATACTTTTTCCTATTTTTATTAGTTTTTCTTTTTCCCCCAAATTAGTTACCTCTCTATTTATAAAGGTGTGTAGTTTTTGTAAGTTTTAAAGCACCAGCAACCTGGGTGCTAGTCCTAACAGCCACTGATTCCCTGTGTGACCTCGGGCACATCTCTCTCCTCTCCGGGCCTCAGTTTCTCCATCTGGACTCTGAGAGGGAGGGGCTGCATGGGGCTCTGAGATCTGGGGGGTCACGAATCCCTCTTGCACATCAGCCCCGCCCCACATCTGCACATCCCGCCTGGGCCCACCAGCCCAGATGGCCTACAGGTGACACTAACGAGAACATTTTTTTCTCATTAGTGAAAACTTGGTTCAGAGCAGGAATGGCCAAGGAGCCAGGAGGGGCGACAGGGCCGGGGAGCCATTCCCCACCAGGCTGGACATGAGGTGGCTCTGGGCCCATTTCCCTGACGCAGTACCCAGCCCCCCCTGTGGGAGATGCCGCACAGGAGACCCTGCACGTCAGCAGTGCCCAAGTCATCTACCTCATTTCCCCAGAAAGTTTTCCCTTTCCCATTTCAAAAGGAGGAAGAAATAAGTAATTTTTCCCCTGCCACAATTTCTCAGTCTTCACTCATTTGGATGTTTACGAGAACATGTCTACCGGCCAGAGCCGGGCAGTGCTGGGCAGGGATGACTCAGTGTGGACACAACCGCTGCAGGAACTTGGTGGGTGGAGGCCAAGCACTTGGAGGAGGACAGAGGGACCCTGGCTGAGGAGCCCGGGGGCTTCTTGAAGTAGGTGGCAGTGACTTGGCCCCCTCTAATCATCTCCCAGGTTAAGTCTGTCTACAGGACGTCACTCCCGGGGAACCAGAGCCCCACACCCCCCGACCCAGGCATGTCTTGCCTGCCCTGCAGACTCCACGTGTAAGTATTGAGCACCTCCTGTGTTCTAGGCAGAGTTCTATGGCCCCTTCACCTACAGTTCATGGAGACCCTGCTCCAGCCGTGCGCCCAAATGAGGATCCCAGAACATTTAGTTCCTAGGAATGAATGGTGGCATTTCAAGCACCAAGAAGGCATCAACTTTGCCACCCTCTAGACCTGGGTTCAAGTCCTAGCTCAGACCACTTACTGCCATGTGACCTTGACCTTGAACAAATCACTTCATCTCCCTGAGCCTCCATTTCCTCACCTATAGAATGGAGGGGGGGAGGGGGGGGAGGTCCCATTCTAAGTTCCCTGCAGGGATGCTGTAATGATCAGAGTTTGGGAGTCCACTGCACCTGGCACATAGTAGGTGCTCAGTAAATGTAGATTCGGAACTTAATGGTGGCCATACATTCTGCTTGCCCACGTCGGAGTCCTGGGTCTCCCCCTGGTGCAGGGGAAGCTTTCCCTGTGAAATTCCCGAAGTGCTCAGCCTCCCTCTTCCCCTTGACACCCAAAGGAAACCCCGGTGGGGCCCCAATTCCACAGCAGTTCCCAAGTTCTCCCAAGGTTTTTGCAACTTCCCACCAACCACCCAGCCCAGCCCTTCCGCTCTCCCTCCCAGCTCCTGCAGAATAATTTCTGCCTCTGAAACCAGCTCCATCACTTCACCCCTTTCTCCCCCAGAGACCTAGAGATCCGAATGCAGGGGTGGGGCAGCCTCCACCCTTGACTCACAGAAACCCTCGTTTCTGACACCCCAATCACAACGGCTCACTTCCCCCTGCATGCCCCAAATTTCTCCAAACTTCCAGATTTTGTCTGACTTGTGTGAAACCCCCAAGCCCTGGCTGTGCACCTGACCCACACCTAGGACCCCCACTGAGCTTTTTGTCTCTGTAGCAGTTACCACTGGCTAAGGTGTCTCATACACTTTTTATTGTCCCTCTCGATAAGGGCAGGGCTGTATCCCCAGCGCCCAGCAGCAGTTTGAGCTCAATAAATATTTATTGAACAAATTAATGAATGACTTTAATCTTTGCAACTTCTCTTTGGGATAGGGGCTTATTAGATCCAATTTACAGAGGAGGAGGTGGAGACCCACCACCTGGGCTAGATGCCATGCAGTGGGCACTAGAGCCCCGCACTTACCTCCGTCACAGCAATGACCATGCCCCCAGCCATCACCTGACTTCAGACCAGTCTCCCCCGTTGGGCTTTGACTCCTTGAGAGTGGTACCATGTATCCCCTCCCTTCCCAGCCCCATGGGAAGTGGTACCATGTATCCCCTCCCTTCCTCAGCACAGTTCCTGACACACAGTAGGTGCCCTACTCAGATCTGTTGCTTGAGTGACTAAATGAGGGGCTGAGTGAATGAATGCATAAATAAATTCATCTTCTCATACAGAAATATTTTTTTTGTGCGGCTTCTGAAACAAGGCCTCCAACCCTCTTCATAGTCAGTGCTGTGGGAACTTAGAGGACACAGAGGTCCTGATCCTGGATGGTCCTGGAAGGCTTTCTGGAGAAGGAGGACAAAGTTGAAGATAGAGGTTTGGGAGTTGGGTCACTGAGCAGAGATTTCACGGTGAGGATGTGCCCTCAATATTTGGTGACTTGGGAGGAACACAGTTGGGTTTCAGAGGGGTTTCGGATACAGAAGCTATGCAGGCAGCAGGACAGGCCTGGGAGGGCCAGATTGGCAGACTTTGGCCTGTAAGCACTGGGGAATTATCGAAGGTTCTGTGAGAGAATGGCCTGGTCAGAGCTGGGCTTTGGAAAGGAAAGGTGGACAGAAGCCAGACGACAAACTCCATGCCCTGTACATTTACTGAGCCCTGTAGTTGCCCAAACAGTGTTCTATAGGGCCTGGGACTCAGGGTTGGGGCCACAGCACACTGGTGACCCCAGCCTGAGCTACAATGGAATAGCATGGCCAAATGGTTGGAAACTCAGAGTCTAGCCAGATAGCCTGGGTTTGAATCCCGGTTACACCACTTAGCAGCTGTGTGCCCTTGGGCAAGTGACTTAACTACTCCGTGCCTCGGTTTCCTCACCTGTAACATAGGGATAATAATAGCCACCACTTCCTAGAGCATTGTGAGGTTTAAATGATACAGTCCCAAAGCCTCAATAATTGAGTTCTTTATTATTTCTCTAACGAGTGTGTGACTTCCTGGATGGCAGGGATGAACCTTCCTAAATCTCTTTTGTCCGAGCCCAGCTCACAGGGGCGCAGGGTGGCTCTCAGGGAACTTTTGATAAACGCGCCTGGCCCAGGGGACCTGGTCCACCTTGAGAGTGCCCCAGTGTTCGTTCACAGGGGGTCTTCCGCCTGAAGCAAGGAGCCCTCCCTCGACACCTGCCTAGGCTGTGGGTATTTCCTGAGTGAAGTGTCATCTCAGTGAAAAACAGTGTCCCTGTGACAGCCTGTTGTTGCATAATCTGCCCACAGCTCTCTGTGACTTCCTGACCGGGCAGCCCCGGGGGGGCCCCTTCCTGCCCTGGAAGGTGCCAGACCCTGTGCCCCTTCTCAGGGGAGGCCCAGCAAGAACTCTCGCAGCCTCAGTTTCCCCATGTGGGAAACTAGGGCGTTGGAGCTGATTATTTCAAAAGCCTTAAATGTTCTCGAATCAGACAGGTTCTGGCCCTGTTCCACTCTGATTGCATGGATCCCTGAACGCACAGTTCGGCCCCCTGGTCCAGAGCTCACACTCCGGAGACAAACTTGGATTTGGTTATTTAGCTTCCTTGAGGCAACGTTGGGAACAATAAGAGTTGACTTATTGGGAGGAAGAAATAAGGCGATATGTGAAGTGTGAAGCACAGTGCCTGGCACATAGTAAGATCTCAATATTCCCTGACACTCCTATTGAGGGGTGGGGGCTACATCCCCTCCCCTTGAATCTGGGCTCTGTGACTGCTTGACCGACAGTACGTGGCAAAAGTGATACTGTGCCCATTTCTGGGCTCCGATTTTATGAACCTGGCAGTTTCCACTTGTTACGGGGTTGTTTGCTCTAGGAAACCGGCCACCATGATGTAAGGAAGTCCAAGCCACTCCAGGAGAGGCCCACGAGAGAAACCCACAGCCAACCCCAGCTTGCGGCCATCTCAGAAGTGCGTTCTCCAGTGCCAGCTAGTACTGTGTGAGCAGAGATAAGCTGTCCCTGCCAAGCCCAGACCAAAGTGCAGACTTGTGAGCAAAATAACCACCCGTTGGTGTTTTAAGCCACTAAGTTTTTAAGTGGTTCATGACGTAGCAGGAGACAACCAGGACAGTTAAGGTCAGTTACTAGCCAGTCAACACTTTTGAAAAATGGGGATCAGCAAGCTCATCTATAATTATGGTCACTGTGATGTTAAGTGGTGATGTATGTAAAGTGTCTTGGCACTGAGTAAATTCCTAACAGATGATTTCCCTGCCCCTTATGCAGGATCAGCTACAGAATTTTGGGGACCCAGAGAAAAATGAAAACACAGGGCCCCTTGTTCAAAAATTATTGATTTTTCAGACAGCAACAGCAGAGCATTAAACCAAGCACGGGTCCTTCTAAGCTTGGGGCCCTCCACAGGCCACATGCCCGTGAAGCTGCAAAGTCCTTTTCCTATAATATTCTTGTCTGATTATGGGGACCACTTTGGCTCTTGCAAAGCTGTCTTATAATAAGAACCCAAGTCTCTTACCACAGTTACTTTTATTTTAACAACAGTTTAAAAAAAAAAAAGAAAGAAAGAAAGAAAGAAAAGGAAGAATAAAAATTGGCAAGTAATCTTTACTGTTCCCTTGGACTAAAGAGTGATTCCCCGCATCAGGTCCCAGCGTACGGCTAGAGCTATCTCCACCACAGAGCACCAAGCTGGGCCTTAGGCAGACTGTGTACCTCTATGGGGCTCAGTTTTCCCATCTGTAAAATGGGGAGGCTTGCTCTTGCCATGTCTCCCTTCCTGGAGGCAGGTTCTCCAGCACACGTTCTCTGTCCTGCCTGTCCTCCCAGCCTTGTGTCAACCCTGACCTCAGAATCAGACCACCGTTAAGGAAAGCAGCTTCAAGAAACAAGGCTCTGACTAGGTCAGCTCTGTGTCCTTTCTGCCTGGTCAGAGGCATCAGAAAGCCACTTGATCTCAGGAAGGTTTACCCAGCCTCTTGCAACCGTCCCTGCCTCCCCATAAAAGAGGAATAAAATTGCCCTTCCTAAAGGAAACTCGTCCAGAAGGCATAGTGCCAGTTGGTAACTGCGATGTAGACATAGCCCCAACCACAGAGGCAGCCAGAGTTGAAGGGTTGAATTCCAGCTCTGGCACTTCCAGGCTGTGTGACAGTGGGTTGGTTGCTTAACCTCTTTGAGCCTCAATTCATAAAAGGGGGTACTGATACTCAGCTTATTTACCTTTCAGTTATTATTATGAAGCCCAAATATGTAAAGAATGTAGAAAGCCTTGGGCAATCTCTAAAGCTCATAAAATGCTACATATAATGAATATCATCTACTGAACAGGAACTATGCCCAGCACCAGGCCAAGCTCTTTACCTGTCTTACTGCTGAACCTCACGACCATCTTGGAAGATAATTATTACGTCCATTTTGCAGATTAGGAAACTGAAGTTAAAAGCGCTTGAGAGCTTCACCTGAGGCCGTGTAGCTGGGAACTGCTTTGGCCTGGAGGTTGAACTCGGGCCCATTCCTTCCCCTCCATCGGAAGCAGGGGTAATGAAATGGGACAGAGGCAGGTGCTGGAGGGCTAAGGAGGAAAGGGCGGCCCTCGATGCTAAGATGACCCACACCCCACACCAAAACACAAACGCCTCCAGCCTCCAGGATCTTTCGGTTTGGTTTTTACTCTCCTGGAAGACACCCAGAGAAAGGGGGACCTGGACAGACCCCCTCACCCTTGTGGTGACACCAGCTGAGGGCCCGGGGCTGCGATGTTAACCAGGAATGTAGTCTCAGCTCTCTGCCCTTTCTGAGAAAACACATCCAACAGCTTCCTGGCTACTAGCAACTGCTGCCTCTTTAGCCCGGCTTCCCTCTGAATTAGGTCAAAACGACCTTCGCGGCCCCTGGTTTGCCTTTCCCGCCCGTTGCTGAGATAATACCAGGATGTTTATTGTTCTAATAGGAGGAAAATAGATATAAACATAGACTGATGTTCTTACAATATTTATGATAAAATCTAAGTGCCTTACAATGGCCCACCAGGCCCTCCAGGATCTGGCCCAGCTGGCAGCCCCGCTCACCTCCGTTTCCTCTCTGCCCTGATCACTACGCTTCTACCAGGCGGTGTGCTTCCTCAACCTCAGGACCAGGAGCACCCCACCTCAAGGCCTTGGCAGTTGCGGTCCCCCTGCCTCCTGCTTTCTCGGGATGCTTGCGGGCCCCCACCTCGCCCACCCATCATGTCGCTCATGCGGAGTGCAAAGGGCACCTCCTCCAAGAAGCCCTCCCTGACCACCTGGCTAGAGTTGGCCCTGCCCTCCAGACTCTCTGCCACAGTCCCGAGTGGGGCCCTCTGGTAGCACAGAGCACGATCCCACTCAGGAATGACCTTGTTCACTGATCTGGTTATGCGGTCCCGGACGGGTGGGGTGCAGGAGCCCAGGGTGGGCTCGGCCGGCTGCTCCCTAAGGCCCAAGGAGCTGCCCTTGAAGCTTTTGATATTCTCACCTTGGCTTCCAGTCAAGGGTACTGACGCATTAAAGCGTTCTTCACTGCAAAGTAAAGGAGCTGTTACAGTGGAGGATTACTGGACTGAATGTCAATATTATGACATAGTATGAGTGTGTTTCATGTTTGGTAATTGCAATCATTGTTGCTTTTGTTGTGGTCATCCATGTACAATGCTTGGTGTCAGTCTATTTATCTCTTGTAAAAATAAAATACAGTGTGTCTGTGTGAAAAAAATAAAAATAAAAATAAAAATAAAAATAAAAAAAAAAAAAAAAAAAAAAAAAAGCGTTCTTCTCCGGCCCTACCTGTGAATCCCTCCCCCGACCCATCCTGGCCCCAGCACCTCCCACCCCACACTTCCCCCACTGTTACATGTTAGAGGACAGGGAGGGTCAAGGAAGGGGTGGAGGAGAGAAGGCACACAAGGAACTGCGGCCACAGAGCCTCTTATCTCTGCACAGATTTTCATTTCTGTTCAGCTCAACAAATCAGGTCCCAATGACCGTGGGACAGAGAGGATGCCAGAGACACCTTCTTTAGGCTCTCATGGCTGGAGGGATGTTGTGCAGATTCAGGCCCTTGTCCTGTCTTAGGGATTGGCCCTGGCCTTAGAGATTCTAAGAACCTAGTGCAGCTTACAACCTACAAGACTGTCTTGAGAAACAACAGATTTTCTTTGAATGCAATAGTTTCTGCAGGACGCTTATTACTTACTGTAACTCCCTGACTATAACTGTTCAGGAAAAGGGGTGTGCCGGTTCCTTAGAGCCTGGGAACTGCTACCCTGGGCAGCAGGGGCCTTGTCTGTCTGCCCACCCGGACGTCAGAACGACCAGAGGTTAAGGAGGGGTCCGTCATCACTGGGCAGGGAAATTTGCTCTGGTTCTCGGATCGACCATGTGACAGGCAGTGGCTGGTTCAATAGCCAGGCTGATTGTGAGGTCTGGGTGTGGACTGGAGTCCTGGGGGTGGGATGGGCAAGGTCTCCTTCTTCCAGCCAACAGGGGAGACATAGTCAGAGTGGGGCTTCAGGCTGGCTGCCTGTGGTGGAAAGCAGGCCCCAGACTGCCCCTGAGTTGTGACCAGTTGTGAAATAGAATCCATCTTTTATGGCAAGGCAAGAAAAATTTAATCATAAAAATTCTTCTCTGCCCTTTGGCCTCCCCTCTCCCCGCACTGTGCATTGTGTGTCTGCATTATGCATTGACCAAACCTCCCCCATCAGCAGGAATACCTGCTCAGCCATAAACAGCAACATTCTCCCAGCATCAACAAGACGACTCCTAAAAAGATAGCATTCCTTCTTGGTCTTGTAAGGGATCCCATGACCCACTGCGCCAGCGCTTAGATCTGGATTACAAAAACTGTCAATAATACGTCATTTAATGTACAGCCCTGTCTCAAAAAACTTATATAAACTGTGTCTTGACTTCCAATGGGTGGAACCATTCTCAAAGCCTTCTGCGATGCTCTTCCCGGATAATAAGCCTCAAATTTGGCTCGAATAAAAATTTCCAATTCTTTCTTAGCTTGACTGATTAAGTTTTCATTGACACGAGGGAGGCAGGCTGGAGCCTCCCAGCTCAGGCTCCAAGCCCACGGCTCACGTTCACCCCCGGTCCTCTCTGGGCTACCCAGGGCTGGGGCATTCACACTGCTACTTTGTGACTCCCTTTTCCCAAGCTGTGGGGCTGCTGGGCCCAGCCTGGAGGGAAGAAGGCTGTGGGGAGACCAGGGATGCCTCCTGCCAATAACTAAAGGGAGCCTTAGGGCGAGAGTGCTTTATTCTGAGTATCCTCAAAGGCTGGGCCTTGGACCGGTCAGGGAGTGGGCGTTCCACAGGGACAGGGTCTGCCTCCATTCACAGGGAAGAACCTCCAGCAGTGGGAAGGGCTGTCCCAGCAGGTAGGGGGCTCCCTGTCCCCAGAGGCTGGCAGCCTAGGTGTCTGGGGCAGACAGGTAAAGGGGGAGCCCCTGTCTTGTGGGGAGAGAGATTGCTCAGACCCTTCTGCTCCAAGGTAATCAAATCTCAGGGAGAATTTCCTGAGCCTTATGATTGGTTTTTAAGGGAACTTATGAAATTTTAAAGGATCAAAGTTTTGTGAAGGGCCCTGGGGTGAGGGAGCCCGTCGTTCCATTAACCATATGTCAGCATCCTCATGTCACAGCTGCAGAGCCCTTCGGGGGCGGGGGGAGTGGCAGGGGGAGCAGAGCCCTCACGCCGTCCGGGCACAGGGAGTTCTGACCATCGTCCAGCCCGTGTAAACTTCAGGGTCTGGTGTAAACGGTCTCTCACAGCATCCAGCCTCTCTCCAACTTTCCCCAAAACATCTGAGCGGTTTCAGAAACTACCCTCGTGAAGCCGGAGCCAGCCTCAACTTCCTCCAGAGAGTGAGCGGCCTGGTGAGTAAACAGCAGCTTTCCCGGGGCTGGCTTCCAGCGGGTAATTCCAGCATCTGCAGGCTGCCTGCGACTCCGTGCCCCGGGCCTCATCTGCCCACACTCCCTTTCCAAGACCACTTGTTTGTTGCCATGAGTCTGAGAGCCCTGGGGAGAGCAGGAAGAAGACCCAAGTCAGGGCACTTGACTCCTCAGTGTGAAACGTAAAAATCCTGAAGTCCAGACTGAACTACGAAACGCTCTTTCTTTTCCGGCAGAATGTCTGGGTGAAACCAAGTAGTTTTCTGACACCCACACCCCCATCATGGGTGCTGAGAGGCTAGAGCCAAAGGCAGGGCCTGGCACCACCAGGATCTGTGCACGTGGTAGATCTGGGGAAGACGCATCTTTGGTGGCCCAGGACAGAGCACACGGTGCCCACAGAGCGGGTAAGGACCCGGGAAGGGCCCACGGTTCCCCTTCTCCATGCGGGGAGGAAGCCCCCCTGGGCGAAGCAGAGCAGGCCCTTCTCCAGGCAGCAGCTGGGTGGGCAGGGTCTCTGGCCGGGCAGGGGCAGCACAGCTGCTAAGAATCTGCAGGTATCTGGGTCCCGAGACGCCTCCTGCTGCGGAGACAGTGATGTGGCCTGGACCCTGGGCCCACCGCGGAGGCTACAGAACAGGGAAGGACTGTCAGCCGCAGAAGGCAGGGTGCCCAGGCCCTGCTGGCTGGCTGTTGCCCCAACACACAGAGCTGTTCAGATCCAGCCCCTTGGTTGTCTCTGCCGCACAGGCCTGGGCTCCCCAGGGTCTGGGTTGGGGGGCAGCTGGGTGGGGAGGCAGGTACAGACCAGCAGAGCCTCCTGCGTTGATAGGCTGGGTCTACCGCTGGATGCTGGAACTTCACCTCAGGCCAGATGGGCCTCTGCCACCAGGTCGGTGCTACCAGCTTGGTGCCACCAGGGTCACCGTGGCCTCCCAGAGGCGCCCAGCTGCCCTCTCAGTCCCAGCCCAGGCCAGGCCTCATTTCCCAGAGGCGGTCGTGGGCAAGGGGTCCTCCTTCCCTTCTTCCTCCACCGAGAACATAACGCCCCCACAGCTGCCCGCCAGTGGTTCCGTCTCCTGCTCCGGGTAGTGGGGGGCGCGGTCCACCTCCAGATCCTCCTCGAACTCGGGCCCTGCCGGCCCCACCGGGCCCTGGCCCTCAGGCACCTTGGCCTTCACGGTCCCCACAATCACGGTGTCGGCCTTCATGATGTAGATGTTCTCTGCAAGGCAAAAGGGTGGGGGAGATGAGGCAAGGGCTCCAGCTGGATGGAAGCAAGGAGGCAGAGGAGGGTCCCGGTCCCAGCTCTGCCACTTCTGCTGTGTGGCCTCAGGCAGACGGCACAGCCTCTCTGATACACAGTAGGCCCCTACCGACTTCACAGGTAGCCTGAGGCTCAAAGGAGATAAAACAGCTAGGAACTGTGTGCTGAGGGGTTAAGGACTGGCCCATGTATAGGAAGCGCTTGTGATTTTCTCGACACTTCTGCCGAGATGGGGTAGAAGAGAAGAGAACAGGGTTAGGAGAGAGAGGAAGCCGTGGGGAGAAGTTGGGGAATGACATTGACACCAATAGCACCAGTGAACACTCGCAGAGTTTAGCCTGTGCCGGACGCTGTTCCAGATGCTTTTCACACATTAGCTCCCGTATCCTCGCATCACTTCCACAAGGTAGATAGTCTATCGTGATCCCCATTTACAGATAAAGAATCTGGAGCCCAGAGATGTTAAATGACCTGCCCAAGGTCACCAGGTAGTTAGTAGAAATCCCCAAAGAAACTCCACCCTGCCCAGCTGCCCTTTCAGTTCATATCCACGTGCCTAAAGCAGAAACTTGGGCGGGGGGTGGGGGGGCGCGGGGGGTGGTGGCAGGGGGACAGCAACATGTCCTGGTTTGCCTGAGATGCTCCTACTGGTTTTAGTATTGAAAGTTCCACATCCCAGGAACCTCTTCAGTCTGGGCAAACCCAGACAGATGGTCACACCCTACAGAAACCTCAACCCTGTTAATAATCACCAACAGCCTGTGATCTGGACAGCTTTGCAGGGGCCGGTATATCTTGATGTTTATTGCTTATTGCTATGTGCCTGCCTAGCACATAGGGCCGCTTGTGTGGCTCGCGTGGATGAATAAGCAGCCCAGCCTGTTAGAGGCATGATCCCCCGCGGTCTGCTGACCACCTGCTACTAGGGCTTTGGAGTCTCAGGGGAGCTAAGTAAGGTGCCCAAGAAGCTGGGACGTGGGGAGCCTGGCCTTCACCCAGGTCAGCTGACTCCAAACACCAGCAGCCCAGCTTCTGATGGCCTTGAGCTCAGGGCAGGGTGCTAGCTCCCAACCGCTCAGTCCTGGAACTCTCTCTGGAGTCTGAATGGGGAAGCTCAAGAGGGAACTTGAGCGCTAGGGTGGGGCAGGGAGCTCGGGATCCCTACCTCTCTGAGGAACACAGTTACACCCCTCTGATTCAGGAACCCCCCCCCAAAGATTCTGGGGGCCCCCGCACGCTCAACCCCATTGCATAATGCCAGTTCTTCTGTTTTGGTCTTTGATACTTCCAGGATAGAGAGAAGTGTTCAAAATAGCAGTGAGAACTAGAGGGAAGGCTACAAGCGTGAAACAAGCTATGGGCTGGGAGCCCCCGCTACACCCCAAAAGAGAGAGCGTGGCCTCAAGCCACATACCCTCCATCAAGACCTGCAGGTCCTTTGCCCTGAGAACCTGACAAGAAGGGCTGGCAAAAGATGGGAGCCAGTGACGGTGAGGCAGAGGGACCCCAGGAGGTGAGAGAACACAGAGGAGGCCACACAGTGCTAGAGGAAATGAGACAGACAGACAGACAGACATAGAGGAGTAGGGGTATGGAAGAAGAGGGGTGAGTTTGTCCAGGGAGAAGCAGCCAAAGCTGGGGGCCGGGCTCTCATCCCCTCACATTCCTCGGGTCCTGATTCCTCTAGCTCTATCCCCCATCACAGGGCTGCCCACTCCCCAGTTGGGAGAGGAGGGTCTTCCAGAAGTTGCTTGGACTTCCTGCCCCACCCAGGGCTCCAGAATCCAAGGAAGTTGTCCTGGACGGGGAGGGGTATGAAGATGAGGGGAAGGGGCTCCCCCTGCCTGGTGCCCAGGGGTAGAGGGGTAAAGTGCAACCAGAGTTTGGTCCCCTTGGGAACTGGACAAGGGGCCACTCCTCTAGGGAGGTGTCAGGAGAACAAAGGGCTCACCATCTCTTGAATGTCCCAAGAGAATCTCCAACCTGCTTACCAGCCAGGCTTACAGGCCTGGCTGCCCACGCTCCAGCCCACCTGGGAGCCTGGTGCCTCCCTCCCCCCTCCCCCCCAAACACTCCCAGAGCCCCAGCCCTGTGGTTCCAGGCACTGCACTCAGCATTGACTCAAATGTTCAAATTAGGACTTCTCAGGAAATTTGCAGGAGATGCCTGCAGCGGTATTTCCCAAAATACATTCTTTTCCAGTAAAACATGCTGAAAGCTACAATTCCAAAAGTTTCAGTTTGGTGCTAAGGGTTCTGCCCTAAAGAGTTCTATCCACCAATCCCTGCCACACAAATGTGTAGGACGATCACAAATGCCTCTTTGGAATTATCTCAGTGATGGTTAACCCTCCAAAGACAGAGATGGAGCCAATTAAGGCCCTGCCCCCGGGGAGCTAACAGCCAAGTGGATGGGGGTGGGGGTGGGGAAGGAGGCTGCAAACACACACTGCTGGGTGCTGAGGACACTAGGAGGGGAGGCCTGGGCTCTGGGGCCGCACAGCACAGGGGTGTCTCCTAGATGGGAGAGTGGAGAGGGCAGGGAGGGCTTCCTGGAGGAGGAGGCAAATACACAGGGTCCTCAGGACATCAAGAATTAACTAGATTCAAGGAGGTGGAGTTGGCTGTTTCAGGTGAGAAAGCAGCGCCCCCAGAGCTCAGAAGTGAGAGAGGGCTCCGTAGATTAGGAAACTGACATTGAGTGGGAGGAGCAGACCTGTGGGGTGGGGAGGTTGGCAAGCCTGGTGGGGAGGATGCAGCTTAAATGCCGGAATAAGAAGCCTGGAATTTACCCTGCAGGTACCAGGGACCCCCTGGAGGGCTTCAAGCAGGGGTGTAACATGGGCAGGTATCCATTTTGGTAGAAACGCTCTGGTTGTAGCAGGGTGGAGAGGAGGGGAAGAGAGGCAAGGAGGCCTGCGGGAAGGGAAGGTTCGTCCTGGCTGGAGGGTGGCTGCAGTTCGGGGCGCGCTGGTCTCCGGGTTCCACCACAGGGTACTGATGCGGACAGACCGGGGGTTTTGGAGCCTGCAGCCGTGCTGCCACTTGGTAGCTGTGTGACTGGGAAAATCACTTCTCTCCCCTGAACCGCTGTTTCCCCAATTGTAAAAAGGAGGGAAAGACCCCATCCTCAGAAGGCTGTGTGACAAGAGGTGACGAGCGTGCCTTGCCCAAATGCGTCAGCCAAGCGGTAGCTCTTACTTCCCTGATGTCTCCCTCCATCCCCCTCAGGGGCCCTTCGTTGGGGGCTGGGCTGGCGGTAACTTTCCCTCTAATCACAGCAGGCACCAGGCAGGGGGAGCCCCACCCCCCAGGACAACTTCATGCGCACCATTTCACGAATTTTCACGCTGGGCTCCGTGAAGTCAGAACTCCTGCTATTCCTGTTTTACAGAAATTTACACTGGGATGAAGAGGTGGAGCAAGCGGCTCGATACCCCTGAGAATGGCTTAACTCCTTCACAAAAATCGTCTCCTACTCATGAGGGCCAGTGGAGGAACCCCTGCCTCTTCCTTGCTGGGCCTTCCGTCCTCAGGGTCTCTAGCCCCTGCTGGGGGCTCAGGGCCCATCTCCCCCTGCCCCTGAGCACCCCGGGACCCCCCCAAACAGGCCGACTCACCAATCCTGTTGTTGGTGTGCTCCGTGGTCCCTCGGGGCTCGGGAAGGTCCATGGGGGTGGAGGGGCTGCTGGCTGGGCTGGCCTCCAGCAGCTGCAGGCTCTCCAGGTTGGGGCAGGTCTCCACAGCGGGGGGGCTCATTAACCCCTGCTCCTCACTGCCCGGCTCTGCCACTGACACCCTCCTGATCAGCTGCAGTGGGCACAGAGGAAATGGTGCTGACGCAGGATGCCCCAGCCTCCCCCAGTCTCTGAGCTGGGGAACCCCTGTTTCTTCATCTCCATAGACCCCAGTGAGTCTCCCTCTCTGCTTTAAAGCCGTCACGCGCTACCCTGGGCTTCTCAGCCTTGATAGCCTGACACACCTGAGTGTGGGACCCTGTGAAGTCACGTTGTTTTTAACTTGTACTAAATAACGATACTGTCAGCATTGCATACAATGCTTACCACGCGCGTGGCCCTTGACATGTGTTAATCCTTAACAACCACTCTACAAGGTGGCTAATATTAGCACCCTCCCCATTTTACAGATCAGGAAACTGAGGCACAGAAGAGTCAAGTATCTTGCTCAAGGTTAGTTGGTAAGTGTCCGGCCAGTGCTTGAACCCCACCCAGTATCTCACTTTGGAATCCATGCACGTTAGCCCCAGTCTACAAGTATCAGCTCCAGGCCCACCCCAACTCCCCTGCTCCTGGGACAGCAGCCTTTTATGATCACACAAATGTATTCTAAAAACAGTTATGTCTCAGGAAAGTGTTGGTTTCGTTTTTCACTTTTCTGTAAGTGCCAAGGAGAAGTGCTCTTGTAAAATGTTCTAATGTAAATACCATTTACCTTCAGCCTTCAAAAGGGAATGAGTTTGAGTAAGGCAGAAAGTATAGCTACATAATCCTGAATATTCTTTTTTTTTTTTTTATTCATTTTATTTTTGGCCGCATTGGGTCTTCGTTGCTGCGTGCAGGCTTTCTCTAGTTGCGGCGAGCGGGGGCTACTCTTCGTTGAAGTGCGTGGGCTTCTCACTGTGATGGCTTCTGTTGTTGCAGAGCACAGGCTCTAGGCACGCGGGCTTCAGTAGTTGTGGCTTGCAGGCTCTAGAGCGCAGGCTCAGTAGTTGTGGCACACGGGCTTAGTTGCTCCGCGGCATGTGGGATCTTCCCGGACCAAGGCTCGAACCCGTGTCCCCTGCATTAGCAGGCGGATTCTTAACCACTGCGCCACCAGAGAAGTCCCCTGAATATTCTTTTAAAATAATTTGAAGTCCAAAAGACGGTATTCTTGAACATGTTACTATTAATGCTTTGGCCCACGTGGCCAGAAGATATTTGATTATCTTACAAATCGTTAAATACCTTTTCATGAAATTTCTTGGCCTCATTACAGCAACCTGTCTGACCCGAGCATGTCTGAATGTGATCTCCCATGATTTGAACTTGAACTTGTATTGTGGTTCCATCTATTACGTTTAAAAATAAAGGATGGAAACCGTTCTCGTGTACGAAAGTTTGAGTTAAAAGAAAGTAACAAAAGAACTGATAAGTGGAAAAAAAAAAGCGGGCGAACCATACACACCTGAGACCCAGCCCACGTGGTGTGCTTTGTCCTGCTCCCCCCCTCAGCTGTGGAGGGCAGTGCCCCTGATCTCCCCCGCACTGGTCCCCGCGCTGCCCCTGGGAGGCTGGGCACAGAGCAGGGCGCCAGGACAAGCCCGATGAGGGCCTGTTGTACGCGCCGCATCTTGGGTGGTTGCCGGATCAGCAGCAACGTGTACAAAGCCCCCAGCCCAGCACCTGCACACGGCGAGCACTTCGTTCGTAAAAGGCAGGTGAAAACGCTCTTGCTAGGAGGCAGCTCAGGGTAACGGTTCAGAGCACCAGCCTTGGAGTCACACAAACCAGGCCTCAAATCCTAGCTGATCTATTTTCCAACCGTGGAACCACCTTTCCTGTCTGGGCCCCCGTTTCCTCTTCTACACAGTGGGACAACAGTACCAACCTCTGTGTTTTGTAAGGACTACCCAGGATAACTTCAAGAAAGCACAAAGCCAGGTGCCTAGTTCACCGTAAGTGCTCCATATGAGAAAGCTCAAGTTTCAGAAGTTTGTGCTGCTGATTTGACATCCCAGCTTTGAGACCGAGACTCACGGAGGAGTGATGGAGAAAGGGGGGAATGAACACAGCCTTCCCTCTGACCAGACCTGGCACCCACATGGCCAAAACCAAATCCACTGTCTGGCAGGCCCTTCTGGAAGTCCCCGGCAGGATGAGCCAGGAGCCAAGGCTGCTGTCTGGGGTGGGGCTCCGCATCCTCGGCCAGGGCCTGGCTCAGGCCCCACTGTGCTCAGTGCTCCCTGCGTGGGGCAGACCCGGCCTGAACTTGCAGGGGAACCTGCACCTGGGCCCTGGGAGGGCTGGGATCCACGCAGCCGCTCTCAGAACCAGCAGATCTGCTAGGGAAGGAGTCAGAGTTAGGGGCACAAAGCTGGGGTGGAGGCAAGGGAGGGGCTACTTACTGTCGGGTTCCTTCCGGGCCTGGAATCTGCAAGAGCAAAAGAGCAGTGACTTCATCAAGGCGGGTCTGGCAGCTGCCTGGCCCTGCCCCCCCCCACCTGTGGGCAAATGCCCCCTCCACTGCCCCCAGGGTGGCAGCTGGTGCCTCGGTCAGACCTGGAGAGCAGTGGACGGGTTTCAGGCCCAGGGCCCAGGGGCTCACTTCCCAGCGGCAGCCAGAGAACGGGGGAGTCACCTCTCTTCCCTCAGCACACCGGACCCCCTCCGCAGCCCACCCACTCCCACACACGCACAGGAGCGGCTCAGGGCGGCGCGCACCCCGCTGGAGCCGAAGACACTTCTGCTGGGTCAGAAGTTGGTCCGTGGCTGCTGCTACCACCTGGTGGCTTCCAGGGGCCGGAGAGGCCAGAACCCCCCGGAGCACCATGCGAAACTCACACGGAGGACCCCTAGGTGATAGAGAGCGGGTGACAGGTCCTGAGGACCTTTTCTTAGACCTGCATCGGACATGCCTAAAGCCAGCGGACCCCGGAGCCCTTTTGGTTCAGGCCAGCGTGAGTTCGGTTTTCTATCACGTGTGCCTGAAATAGCCCACGTGACCAGTCTCACCGGTCATCCCACTCCCTGCAATCCCACCCTCTGGTGGGCTCAGTATGCAATGATCCTTAGGGCACGACCTTTATCTTCTCATCCCGAACGCCACCCTCCTCTCCAACTTTCCTCTCCTATTAAACTGGGCTCCGGGTCGTGGCCAAGTATATGTTGACATTTAATCACGGCCCAGTGGCCACCTGGGAAAGCTGGAGATGGTACCAGGCACCTGTCTAAGCCAGGGCGAGTCAACTCCCAGGAGCTGACCGTCCTCTGGGGGCACACGGCCTCTTACGACTCCCGAAGAGGTCACCTACAGAGACCTGGATTTTGTTGCTATTCGGTGTGCACACCTAACCAGAGAAACCTCGTGAAAAGAGGCCAGCATGCCAGCTAAGTCACCTCTGGAAGACCGTCTGACCTCAGCCCTTCTAGGGAATGAGCATCCCCGAATCCTAGCAGAAACGCTCACTGGAGGCCGACTGACCACAATAATACAAGACGGGCAGTTTGAACCTGCTGTGTGGACACCAGGTCAGTCTGGGGGACACTCTTCCATGTCCCTTTTAAATGACCATCAGCAGGTAAAGTGTCTAAAGGGGAAACGGATCAGAATAATGGTCAAAAGAAGCACATGTGTAAAATGACACAATTCTTGACTCTTGATTTAACAAATCTGGTAACTGCTGTTGCCAGCAGAGCGGTCACCTTGAGAGGCCGTGGCCCCCTCCCACGAGGCGGCCACTGTCCGTTGCCCAAGCCAGCGCTTTGAGAAACACTGTCTGGCCTGAGGCACATTCTTTTAAATGATGTCAGTGAAGCCAAATCTTCGTCCTTTGAGAGTGATTTTGACTTTTGCAAACAGCCAACTGTCATTTGGCAGCAAGTCAAAAATAGGAAAAAAAGGGTGTGACCAAGTAACAAGACAAAAGAAATTAAAATGATAAAATGCAGTCTTGGAGAGGACGTGGGTAAACAGGAACACAGCTGCTCGTGCCCTGTGAACTGGTTTCCTCTTTCTCAAGAGCCATCGGGCAATGAAAACTTCACACACTTTGACCCAGTAATCCCTCTTCAGGGACACACCCTCAGGAAATAACCCGAAGGAAAGCGACCAGCCTGTACACAGCGGTGCAGTTTATAATAACCAAAAAATGGAAAACAAGACAGGTGCCAAACAATAAAGCAGCTTAGTCCTTCATCACAGGCCTTCCTAGCAGTGAAACCCCAGCACAACATCTTTCACCTTTCCCAGCCTTTAGTTCTCTCATTTGGAAAAGGGGACAGATCATGCCAACTTTGGAGAGTTTTTATGAAGATTAAATGAGATCTCAAAAGTGAAGGTGCCCAGGGATTAATCACGTGGAGAGCATAAACCCTTGATATGTTGTGATGAAAATAACACTGAACCCGTATGGTCTTCCTCTCCCAAACCCACAACTCCAATCTAATCAGGAGAAAAACACTAGACAAACTCTAAACAGAGAGCCATCCTACAACTTAACCGACAACCAAGTTGTAGGATGCAACTTAACTCCTCAAAACTGCCAAGGTCAGCAAAAACAAGGAAAGCCAGTAACTGTCACAGGCCAGATGAGCCTAAGACATGATGACTAAATGTAATGTGGTGTAGTGGGTGGGATCCTGGAGCAATGAAAGGACATTAGGCAAAACTAAGTAGATCTGAACAGAGTATGGACTTTAGTTAATACAATAGTAATGTATCAGTATTGGTTTGTTTATTGCGACAAACTTACCGCACTAATATAAGATGCTCATAATAGGGGAAACTGGGTGTGGGCTATACGGAAACTCTCTGTACTAACTTCTCAAATTTTCTGTAAGTCTAAAACTTCTCTAAAAAATGAAGTCCATTTAGAATTTTTTAATTAAAACGTTTAAAAGGGAAGGTGACTGGGAGGCCGCCTAGCACATAGGGGCCCCAGGATACTCCAGTGGCTTGGCAACTCCCTCACACCGAAAAGAAAATCAGCATTCGATACTGACTCTCGGAAACAAGCATAAAATAACATCAAGGTGAAAAGGCAGAATCCAGAAGGCACCAACATCGGCCTACAGGCGTGTTACAACCCTCTTGAGTACTTTGATAAAGACCTAGAACAAATCGTGCCAAGTACAGAGGTCAGATTTCATAAGTGCTTTTCCCCTAAAATGTCGCTTCAGTCCACTGTCTTCACTTATTGGTATCCTTGCTTTTTGGAATAAGAACAATTTTCTCATAAAATATGTCCAGCATCCCAGGACACAAGTCCAGGGACACACGCACTGGGCATCGGTGGGCCCCTCCCCCCTTGGGGAGAAGTGCCTGGTTTCCCAGGGCTTCTCTGAGGGCTGCTCAAGCCAAGCACGTGGGTTCTGACACCCAAGTTATCCGTCCCTTCCATTCCCATTGCTCTCCCCTTTCAGTCCCATCCCCTCTCTGGCCTGGGGTCCCGGCTGCTGTGGAAAGCAGAACAGACCCAAGGAAGGCGTTTGGCAACAAGCACCCCTAGATTCAAATCCAGGACAGGGCAGGGAATTACAAGCTAAGCTGGGAATATCGTAGAATAAAGCAGTGCTCCAGTGAATTCCCTGGCGGTCCAGTGGTTAGGACTCGGCACTCTCAGTGCTGAGGGCCAGGGTTCAATCCCTGGTTGTGGAACTAAGATCCCAAAACTCTCCCATCTCGGCCAAAAAAGGAAAAAAGAAGAAGAAAGAAAGGAAGGAAGGAAAAAAGGAGGGAGGGAGGGGGGGGAAGGAAGGAAGGAAGGAAAGAAGAAGAAAGAAAGAAAGAAAGAAAGAAAGGGAAAGAAAGAAAGAAAGAGGAAGGAAGGAAGAAGAAAGAAAGAAAGAGAAAGAAAGGAAGGAAGGAAGGAAGAAGGGAGGGAGGGAGGGAGGAAGGAAGGAAAGAAAGAAAGAGAAAGAAAGAAAGAAAAAAGAAAAAACAAGTGCTCCAAACACAGAGGATGGGTACCAAAGGACACAACAGCCAGCTTGAAGGGGCCCCCACTGGCCTAAACTGGGAAAATTTGAGCATCAAATTAAGTAATGATGGCAGTACAGTAAGAGAGGAATCTATGAGTGCAGACAGATATACATACAGAAATGGAGCAAAGTTGATGAGGCACCAGTTATTCACAGAACCTCAGAGTACTTAGCAATGACCACGGAGGAAAGAGGACTTCATGGTGGAGAAGCCTGGCAGACACCACCCTAATCAAGGGCTCATGGTGAACATGGCGGGAAAGGGACAAGGGGAAACCTGGTGGGGTGGGTGCCTCACTCCTGGGACCCTCCCACCAAAGACGCACCACCTGAATCCAAGCGTGAGGAAACGTCAGGCAAACCCAAGGTGAGGGCCAGCCACAGAATCACTGGTGGAATCTTCCAAAGTGGCAAGGTCATGACCGGGAGGGAAATCCAGACTGGAGGGGACACGAGACACGACCGCCAAATACAGTACGAGACTCTGAACTGCGTTCTTTTGCTCTATACCACATTATCTGGATCAATGAAGAAACTTGACTGGGGTCTGAAAATTAGTTGGTGGTGATGCATCAAAGTGAATTCTCTGATTTTGATGGTTTTACTACAGGCGTGTGAAATACTCAGGTACTCAGGGATGATACGGCATTAGGTCAGTAACTTACTCTCAAATGCTTCAAAAAAAATAAGTTCTCTGCACCGTCCTTGATACTTTTCTGTACGTTTGAAATTGTTTCAAAACAAACAAAAAATTTTTCCAACTTAAACCTGCCTGAAGTAACAGATAAAGTGATGGGTATAGTGTCCTTTAAAAAGGGTTAAAAGAATTTCAATCAGTGTTTCTCAACCAGGAGTGACATTCCCCTCCAGGGGAAATTTGGCCATACCTGGAGACATTTTTGGCTGTCACAGATGGGAGGAGCTACTAGTATCCGGTGTGTCTAGAGACCAGGGAACTGCCTGACATCCTGTAATGCACAGGACAACTCGCTTGGCAAAGAATGATCCCATGCAGATGTCAACAGTGCCAAGTGTGAGACCCTTTATGCAAAAATCTCACCACCACCACCAACAAAATCCTGGTTGGTCGTACTGCTCATTAATCAAGTGGCCTTAAACAAGTTCCTTCATCTGCCTGTGCCTCCGCTTTCTCATCTGTGAAATGGGGATAACAGTGGGCGCCTCACAAGGAGGAGTAAAATGAGAACACGTGTGTGCCTGCCACCAAGTCAAATCCATTCAGAGATGGGGGTGAGCATCAAAGGGGCATCTGCCCAGATCGCTGATGCGCTGCTTACCGCACCAGGGGCTCCCCCAGCCCTGGAGCTCCGGGACCGGGAGGGCTGGGGCAACCATTTCCATCCCGCTTGCCTTTAGTCATTTGAGCAACTGATGCTGGTCTGAAAGCTGGGGAGGGCAGTTTCCGTACCCAGCACAGGGCCAATAGGAAGTGCCCCACGGAGACATGAAGGAGCAGATGAGTGAATAAAGGCTCCTGCACCCCCCCAGCCCCCACTGCATCCACCCCGCTCAGTCCATATGCATCCTGCCCCCTGCGGCACCTCCTTCCTTCTCGGGCCTGGGAACCAGACCCCCAGGGACCCACCGGAAGCCAGCGGGCCAGAAACGGCCCCAAACAGAGTGGCCACCGCTGAACCCCAGGTTTGGTTCCTGGTAGGTCTGGTTTCTTAAGGAAAGGTGCTTTCTGTCTTTCTTGCTCTCTCTTTGTCTTTTTTTTGGTGTGTGTGTGTGTGTGTGTGTGTGACAAAACTGCTATCACGGAGGTTTGAAGAAAAAAAATAAACTTACAGCAATGGAAACTCTAATACTAGAAAAATGTCAAGAAAGCAAACGCGGGTTTCAGTGAGACACTGAGCCTGACAGCTCACGGAAAAAGGCTTGAAATTGTCAAAACACAAAAACCCCCCTTGCGAAGGGAACGCAAGCACCTGCTTGTGAAACTCATCAAATCCAAAACATGCCTCACCAGACTGTGTTCAGGGGCCCAAGTCAGAAAACGTGCTACAGCAAGGCTCTCCACGGGGCCTGGGGACCTGGGGGGCACGGTCTGAGTTGACCGCTGGGCTCCAGGGTGGGCACTGGGTGGTAGACAACCTGGTGGGGAGGAAGGAAGGGGGGGCAGGACTGAGCCCTCTACAAACAAGACCGGCCGACTCCAGGACCAGCGCCTGAGTCTGGTGTGGCCCCTACAGGTGGTGTGGCCCCGGGTCTTGTCTCTTCTTTATGGAATGAAGAGCATCCCCTGCCTCCCCTGGGGCTCCTCAGTCAGTGAGTCCCTTTGTGGGAGCCTGCCTTGAAACCAGAAAGGGAAGTTCAGACCATTTGTGTCCACTCCTTCCCCTGTGGTCAGGGCCTGTACACAGTAGGTGCTCAATCAATGCTTGTGACATGCTGAGGAGGACGTTGCCCTGCCTTGAAAGAGGCTGCCCAGAGGAGAGGAGACACTTGGCACAAGATGGCTGGGGTCCCCTCCCCCGAGGTGAGAGCTGAGTCTGCTGCCTGGATGGGTGGAGCATGGAAGGCTGCCTGGAAGAGGTGGTTTGGAGGCTGGCCAAGGATCAGAGAGAGGAGTTCAGAAAAATGTAGAACTCAGGAAGGCCTGGGATTCCTGCTGAGGAAAAAGGTCCTAGACACGGGGGGGCATCAGCAAACAGCAGCCACTATGTGCTGAGCTCTGACTACGTGCAGGTGCCCCGCACAGCACTTAACAGGCCCATCGCGATGGATCCACACGCCCGCCCTCTGAATTAGACCCCACTGTCCCCATTTTACAGATGAAGAAACTGAGACACAGAGGAATTAAGTAACTCACCCAGATCATGTAGCTCATAAGGGGCAGAATCAGGATTCTAGCCCTGTCAGCCTACACCCACCCCCACCCCGACCCCTATGCCCTCAGCTGCCAGCAGGAGGGAGGGGGTGAGGGGAGGAAGGGAGGAATGGGGAGGGGAAAATAATAGGGAGGCTGGGAAGGGGCGACAGAGAGAAGAAGAGAGGAAGGGAAGGCCTCTCCTGAGGGCACAATAGAGGCAAGAATGGAGGATAAGGTGGATTTTTGAAACTTCATGCCCGCACTCCATCCAACGCCGAACAGGGCATGTTACAGAGTTTCCACCCACATTATATTCCCACCACAGATGAGGTTGCACAGAAAGGAGGAGCAGCTTGTGGGAACCCCTACAGAGTGAGCCCCGAGGGAGATCCAAACCCATGGTCCAGAGCTGCTGTGTAGCTAGCTGCCCGTAGCCGCTTTGGACCTCTGGACACTCACCCACAGGCTCCAGCTTGGGCTGGAAGGTCTGGACTGGGTAGCACAGGTGGAGCTCTGAAACGACAATGGGAGGAAGGCTAGGGATGCCAGGCTCAGACAGCCTCAGCGGGCAGGGCGGGAGAGGGACCCAGGCCAGGCTAGGACAGAGCACCCTGCCCTCCCAAGGCCCCAAGGACACATGCACTCACTCTGCCCCATCCACTTCCTGCAGCCCCTCCGGTGGCACAGGAGAAAGGAGCCAAAGCTGACGACCACCACCAGTGTCAAGGTCACCCAGAAGAGCACAGGTCCTGGAACACAGAGGCGCCCTGCACTCTCGCCTGCCCTGGCACTGGTGGCCCCCAAAGTCTGCATCATGGCGGTGAGCCGGGGCCCTATAGCAACCACACAGGACAGCCCTCGCCCCAGACTACTTCCTCCTGGACACAGCCTCTACTGCGGCTGACAGGACCTGGTCCTTTGCCAAGCCAGGACAGAAACCCAGATCCTGTCTATGTCTATCTTGTCCAGCGCTTACCCACCTGTCCTTCCTCACCTGGCTCTAGGAAGCCCATTAGGCCAGGCCAGGGGGACTCCAGAGCCCACGCTCTTAACCACTATCTGGATATATTTCTTTACCACTTAATACTTAACTTGCTTTGCTACTTTTGAAAATCAATATATAGTTATTATCCTTTAAAGTCCATTTTTAGATGTTAAAAAAGCATATGCCAGATAAGTGCTTCTCAAACATTCCTGTGCATATGAATCTCCTGGGGACCATGTTAAAATGCAGATCCTGATTCAGTATTCTGGCGTGGGGCTGGTAACTTGCTTTTCTAACAAGTTGCTGATGGTGCCAAGTCCAGGACCTCTTTGAGCGCCGCTGGCCTGAGAACTACTGCCACCTAGTGTCGAAGAGTAGAACTGCAAGTCCTAAAACGCATGGTACTGAGAGCGACCGTCTAAGGGGAGCGGGTAAGGCTCCTGTGTACTGTACACTGCTTACTACCCTGCATGGTATATGCTGTTACAACGTTACAGGTGAGAAAACTGAAGCTCAGAAGAAGTAAGAAACTAGTCAAGGTCATGAAATCAGTCACCAAATATTTTCTGAGCAGCAATTATGGGCCATGGGGGTGAAGCTGTGAATAAAATCCCTGCTCAGAAGAATTAAGGAATCATCTCTAGCGAGTGACAGAGCCACAGCCCCAGATCAGGAAACCGGAGACGTGGGGTCAGCCTTGGTCCCCGCCCCCCCCACCCCCAAGTGGCTGCTGTCGCCTAGTGAGAACCCTCCCTCCTGGTGGTCCCCAGGGAGGAAGGCCCCGTTTCATGGGGGTGATCATTACCTGAAACCAGAGTGGGCTTCCCTGTGGAGGAGAAGGAGATGGGAGTGCTGGTTGAGATAGAGGCGCGTCCCCGCACGTGGGTGACGTCCCCTCCATGCTCCTTACCAGTCAGGGAGTCGGCCAGGGAGATCAGGGAGGGGGTGGGGCTGCGGGGAGAGAGGCCAGAAGTAAGAAGGACACTCAAGATGGAAAAGGAGGCCTGAGACCCCAGTTCCCCTGCCTACAGCCTCTGCCAGGCACTTTGAGGGCAGGGCCTGGGTTTCTAGGCCTTCGGGGCTTCCATGGTGCCAACACAGACCTAGGCTCACATTCTCCAAAATGACTTGTGGGCTTGGCCCAGAGATCTAGCCCAAGCCCCACTTCCACTCCCAGGCGGCTGCCCCCCGGGCATCCCCTGGGTATGAAGGGCAAATGGAGAGAGGGGGCCAAGGAGTCACCTGGCGGGCACCCCGCTGTCCTCTGCGTTGGTGCTGCAGTTCGAGTGGGTCCCCGGGGGAGGTGGCTCATAGGTGGTGTCCCTCTCAGCCGTACCTGCAGGTTAGAATTGGTGCCAAGGACGGTTACCAAAGGGGAAAGGGGGGAGGGAGGGATAAACTGGGAATTTGGGATTAACAGATACACACTACTATATATAAACTAGATAAACAACAAGGACCTACTGTATAGCATGGAACTATATTCAATATCTTGTAAATGAACTATACTTCAATTTTTAAAATGAAATTTTAAAAAAAAGGAATCAGTGCCAAGGAGCCCTACCCATCTGGACTAGTGACTTCCAGGGAGGTAGCACCATGGGGCCGGAAGGACACTGCAGCCGGGCAGACCCAGGTCTGTGTCCTGGCTCTGTCTCCTCACTTCCTCTCTACCTCCCTCCTCCCTTCCCTCCACGTAACAACCCTTTATTGAGCACCTACTATGTACTGGGGACTATGCTGGGAGCTGGGACGGAGCAGTGAGCAAAACAGACAAGATCCCCACCCCTGGGGGCCCACCGGCTGGTGGGGCTCACAGATTCAGGTGTCACGCGAAGGCAGGTGGGGTCCCTGTAATGGGAGACTTGACCTCATCTGACCAGAGAGGCTTCCCTGAGGAAGGGGTTGCTGGGATGTGAGTAGGGGTGGGGATTTCTAAGCAGAGGAAATAGAAGGTGGGGGGAGGGAGGAGATGGCTCATAGCAGCATTCTTCATAGAAGTCAAAGAAGTGGAAACAACCCAAACACCTATCCGCTGGTAAACAGATGAACAAAATGTAGTATATCTGTACCCTAGAATATTGTTTGGCAATAAAAGGAATGAAGTACTAATACAGCTACAGCATGGATGAACCTCAAAAGTGTTATGCTCAGTGAAAGAAGCCAGACAGAAGAATGCATATTATGGAAATGTCCCCAAAACACGAATCTAGAGGAACAGAAAGTAGATTAGTGGTTGTCCAGGCTGGGGGTGGGCATGGGATTGACTGACCCATGCCCTACAAGGGTTAGGGTTAGTCAACTAACTAACCTACAAGGTTTCTTAGAAGGTGGTGATAGTTTCACAACTTTGTAAATTTCTTTAAAATTACTGAACTGTACACTTAAAACTAGTAGATATTATGGCATGTAAATTATACCACAATAAAGCTGTTTTAAATGCTGGGTTTTTCTCCAAAAAGTGATGGTTTTAATTAGCAACAGTATGGGATAGGTGTGGTAGATTGCATGGTGGTCCCATCTCTGCATCCTGCCCCACATCCACACCCTTTGCCAGGTGACTCTGCAGCCCCTCCAGGTCAAGGCAGGTGTCTGTGTGTCCCCCACCCCTTTGGTGTCTGAACTTGGCTGTGTGACTTGTCTGGTCAGTGGAACGGCAGAAAAGCGATGGCTGGGCCTTAAGAGGCATCTGACCTCCACCGCCCCCTTTCTGCACTCCCACCGTTGCCATAAGTAGACCACGCCAGGGGTGGGCAGCCAGCCCCCACTGGTCCCAGAAGTACACGCAGAGCAAACCCAAACCAAACCTTCAAGCCCTGGCAAGACCGCAGAGCGGCCCAGCTGACCCACGGAGGAGTGAGAGATGAATGCTGCAATGTCGAGGTTTTTGTAACACACTATTCCTGTGGCTCTAATTGGCTGAGACGATCAGATTTGTGTTTCAAAAGATCAAAGCGGAAAAGCTCCTCCTTGGGGGACTTCCCTGGTTGTCCAGTGGGTAAGACTCTGTGCTCCCAGCGCAGGGGCCCAGGTTTGATCCCTGGTCGGGGAGCTAGATCCTGCATGCCGCAACTAAGAGTTCGCATGCGGCAACTAAAGATCCCACATGCCATAACAAAGATCCCACATGCTGCAACTAAGACCTGGAGCAGCCTAAATAAATAAATATTTCAAAAAAAAAAAGAAAGCTGCTCCTCATCTCCAGCCAACTGTGATCATGCGGGAAGGTGGCCTGGTGACTCCAGACTTCCTGGTTTTATTTAAGAGAAATCTCATTAAATAAATATAAACAAATAAATAAATTTAAACATCTTCTGGTATGTAAATGTAGCCTCAATTCTTAAAGTTCTTTTCTTCTGAAATCAATTTTATTGAGGCATGATTTACATAGAAGGAAATGTCCCCTGAGTGCACGGTTTGATGAGTTTTGAGGAATGTATACATTCAGCAGTCAGCCCTCCATATCTGCGGGTCCCATCCGAGGATTCCACACCTGAGGATTCAGCCAACTGCAGACTGATTGACTGCATGGATGCAGAACATGCAGAGATGGAGGGCCCACTGTACCTTGCCATTTTATATAAGGGACTTGAGCATCCTCAGATTTGGGTATCCCCCGCGGATACTGAGGGATAACTGTACCTTCATGTAACTGTAACTCCACTCAAGATCTAGAACATTCCCACCTCCCCAGTAAGTTCCCTTGTCCTTTTGCACTCAATCCCCTCCCACACCCGGGCAGCCACAGATCTGCTTTATGTCACTACAGATGAGTTTGCCTCCAGAACTTCATTAGACAGAATTGTGCAGTGTGTACTCTTTGGTGTCTGGCTTCTTCCACTCAGCATAATGTTTCTGAGATTCATTCACGTCGCTTGTCTCAGTAATTCATTCCTTTTTATTACTGAGTAGTTGTTCCATCGTAGAGATGTACCTCCATTTATTTAGCCGGTGACCAGTTGATGGACATTTGGGTTGTCTCCAGTTTGAAGCTATTATAAACAAGGCAGCTATGAGTATTCTTGTACAAGTCTTTGTGAAAACATATAATTTCATTTCACTTGTGTACCTAGGAGCAGGAAGGCTGTGTCACTGTGTTGACCAGACAGAATGTCTTTGAGGACCAGTTCAAGCATGGTCATCTCTGATCTGACCCAGCCACCTCTTTTTACAAATGGAGAGAACCACAGAGCCGGAGCTAGAGTCAGAAATCAGGGCTCCTGGGCTTCCCTGGTGACGCAGTGGTTGAGACTCTGCCTGCTAATGCAGGGGACACGGGTTCGAGCCCTGGTCTGGGAAGATCCCACATGCCACGGAGCAACTGGGCCCGTGAGCCACAACTACTGAGCCTGCGCGTCTGGAGCCTGTGCTCCGCAACAAGAGAGGCCGCGACAGTGAGAGGCCCGCGCACCGCGATGAAGAGTGGCCCCCGCTTGCCACAACTAGAGAAAGCCCTCGCACAGAAACGAAGACCCAACACAGGCAAAAATAAAAATAAAATTATTAAAGAAATCAGGGCTCCTGAGTCCCAGCCCAGAGCACTTTCCATTGGACCACACTGCCTCCTGCCTGGGGCCTGAGCCCTTTCTTACAACCTTATGATTAACTGCTTTTCTAGGGCAGAAAAAAAAAATGGCCCACATTTGAAGTAGGTCCAGCCAAGCTACTAACCCTCTCTGCCCCCATGTTCCTGGAGGGGGCACCCCTTCCCTCATGTGGTACAAAACAAACCTCCCGCCCACACACGCCTCCCTTCTAAAAGCTCTCATGATACCTCTCAGATTTTTCCTGAAACACTCTGAAGAGAAAGTGAGGCCAGGATTAATTTTCTTCTTGCATTGGCAGGGTCCTGAGGAACTGTCTGATTTTGGGGGTCTCCAAATACATGCTGTGTCTTTCCACGTGGTCACCAGATAATTACCTAAATTAGCTGAAGCCCGGAGGCCTTGGGCTATTAGGAAGATAATGCAGTTCGTTATGCTAATTTCTATTTGTATTTGTCTATTTGTATTTGAGATGTCCTGGGGATTCAGTGAGAGTTGGCTTCGAGAGGATTGGAGGAGCTCTTGGGCTCCAGAACACTAACTGTGGCTACACCCACTTAGCACCCTCTGGCCTCTCTCTAAGGCAGCCTCGGCCTGAGCTGCCACTGGAACACCTGCGACAGGCAACAGAACTGCTGCCCTTACTCTAAGCGGAGAAGGTGGGCCCAGCGCTCCTGGGTGCCTCTCATCCCTTCTCTGTATGTACCATACCTCGCCCTCTTTTCTCCCTGGGTTACTGACCCTCCCCTTTTCTTCCTCCTTTGGATCTGAAGGTGAGAAGAAGTCATGGTTTAGCCCCTACTTAGTCTGCCTGTGTTCTCCAGAGAGGGCTCATTGGAAGAGGGGGGCGGAGAAAGAAACTACCTGCTCTTAGTCTCAATTTAGAAACTAAAAAAGATATACGAGACAAATATTTCTCTTTAAATTGAAACACCTGATCCTTGGGTCATGTGAAGGAGAATGGTCTTAACATCAAGGTCAAATGGAATCCTTTTTTGGTACAACCAGAAATTGCTTAAAATCAGATGAAATTTTCATCTTCATATTTGAACCGTACATTTCTTGTCAGCTTTTTATTTTCCCTAGAGTTTTCAGTCACCTTTCTTTTCCTTGCTGATAAAAGAATAATGTGCCTTTACCATATCCTCAAGTGTTTCAACTCTACTACTCATGAAACTGACTGTAATTCTACCTTTTAGTCCTACAGACAATTCCCTGGAGCCCTTCATTTTCTTGCTCTGATGGGGTTCAACCAGATGTTGTAATGTCTTTAGCACAGCTGTCATTCTGGGACTTCCCTTCTTTGCTCTCCTGGGATAGAACCACTGTTTTCTAGATTTCGTGGCTTTTTCTTTTTTCTTTTTTGCCCCTCATTTAACAGAATTACATCTTCAAGTAACTTTCTAAGAAAGGATACATGGGGGGAAAGCAGAATTTCTGCCCTGTTATGTCTGAAAATGTTTTTATTCCGCTTTCAAACGTAATTGTATTTTAGCTAAGTAAAAAATTCTCTGTTCAGCTAAGAAGGAGCTGGTGTGGTCCAGTAGAGAGCACTTGGCTATGACTCGGGATCTCTGTGTTCCAGTTCTAGCTCTGGCACTATGTATGGTTCTCTCCACGTGTAAAATGATGTGGTTGGATCAGATCACAGGTGGCCAGCTTTGACCTGGCCCTCAGAGACATTCTGTGTGGCCAGCACAGTGACCCAGTCATCCGTCTCCTAGGTATTTACCCATGAAATGAAAATATATGTCCATACAAAGACCTGTACAAGAACAGTTGTAGCCGCTTTATTCAGTTGTAGCTGCTATTATTCATAATAGCTCTAAACAAGCCAGATGTCCATCAGCTGGTGAATGGATAAATAAATGGTGGTGCATCTATTATGTCTACATGTGGGTAATTTTCATTCAACCTGCTTTGCTCCTGGTAGGTCATTTCAATCTGAAGTCTCACTTTTCAGGTCAGGTACACAGGGAAAGTTAGGGCACCACCGTGGGAGCACACAGTAACTGTGTCGAGAAATGGTGTGCAGAAGACCCAAGGCTGGGAGCGGAGTGGGGTGGGGTGGGAGGGTGGGACCACAGAGGAAATTATGGCACTTTTGCTGACATGAGGCCTGAAGCATGGAAGGTGGTTGCCAGACCTAGCCTGGGCCTGTGGTTGCTGAGGGACTGTCTACTCTGGAAGTATGACTGGGGCAGGACACCACCAGATGTCCCCACCCACAGGCCCTGCAGATAGACTCTGCAGCAGGAGCAGGAAAAAACAAATATAGCCAAGAGAAGCCTCCTTTCCCCTGCAATGGTCCTCCAGCGCCCCCTATGGGAAAAACATAGCATCACACTCAAGAGGAGAAATCTTCCAAGAGTCTAATCCTTTAGGGCACAGCAGGTACTCAAGGGTGAATTGGGACCTGAGAGGCAACAGATTGGTAACAAGGGCACTTTCTAAAAGCCATTTCTTGCCCTTTACTCTCTTGCTGTTCCTTCTTCTTTGCCTTCTGTTCTCACTTTGTGGTTGTAACAACTTCTTGAATTTTTCTGTGGACACTAATTTATTTCTCTTCCATTCCTGGGTTCATCGTTGCTTCATCTGTAGTAAGTTTTTCTGTTTGTGTGTCTTGTTATTCTCCTTCATACTGCTGTTTTTCCTTATAAGTCTGAAAATCTTTACTGCTCATTCATATTTATTTGAAAAGAACGATGTTGACCATTCCAGCGGCAGGTAGGGTTTCTTCTACTGTGTTGTTAGTATGTCATTTTCACAGTGGGTCTCTTCCCTCAGCAGGAGGTCTGCCTGGGAACTCTGGGCTCATGGGTGGGGAGTGTGAGCTGGCAGGCTTCACTTCAGCGTGACTGAGTAGGAATAGCCCATTGACAGGATGTACTCCCAAAGACACAAGCAAAGGGGGCTTTGCACCAGAGTGGCCAACATCTAGTTTTCCCTAGATAGTCCTTCAGTGTCATTAGCCAAAAAGTTGATCATTTTCATCAGGGGATAAAAAATCAGGCACCACCTCTCAGACTGGTCAATGCCCATGGTATATCATTGTTACACATGTTTTTGCTGTTGTTATATTCATTCATTTGTTTTATTTTTAGATTGTACTTTGGGTGGTGGGTTTTGCATTGTTACAAATTTTTAATTTTTATTTTCAAGATGAAGTTGCAGCTCACTGCACTTTCTAATTCTCCACTTCACCCCCATCCTTCATTTTACTTGCCTGCTCTAAGCCCAGAGCCTCTCTGGCGGGTCTTAGGAGCAACTTACCCCTCACTTTTCTGCAGGCCTCGTGGAGTGAATTCTAGCTACGTAAGCTTTCCTCCACTTGGTTTCATTTGTTACCACCCTTCCATCTCTTTTCCATCTTCTAAAAATTTGTTGAAATCTCTCATCTGCTGATGAACTCTTTTTTGTTTGTTTTTTTGTCCACTGTCAAGGGTTCATACTTTTTTACACTCTGGTGAATGTCCATCATTTGAATTGGAAGCTTCTTCATAAACTTTATATTGATCTATCTTGAGTCAATAAAACAGCCTTGCAAACAAGTCAAGATTTTACCAGACCAACAATTTCAAGAAGAAGAATAAAATTTTTTTTTAATAATTTAAAAATTTTAAAATAATCCTCAGAAACTCTTACCAAAATGCCAAGTTTGGATTTTATCCCACTCCCTGGATCTAACTATTCAAAGAGAAAACATAGCCCAAACCTGACCTAGTTAACAGCTGGGATTGAAGGTCATTTGTCAGTTGGGGGTGGGGAGAGGTGCAGCCCTAGGGACAGAGAACTCAGCCCCTTGGTTGGGGGTGTGAACTGCTTACCCTGGAGCTTGGTGACCATCCCTGGTGGGCAGATGGGGCGGGTGACGCAGCGGGCACAGGAGTTGGTGGCTGACGTGGCACAGAACATGCCAGGTCGACACTCGCAGACACGGGAGGAGTTCCACATGCAAGGTGTCTTCTCCACGAGGTGGTCTGAGGGACAGAGAAGGGTCCAGAGGAAGGATTGGGATGGAGAGGGCAGGGGTCCTGAGAACCCCCAGGAGGACAGAGACATATTTGCCCAGGAGCACATGCTCATTTGATGATTCCGTTGAGCAGATCTTTTGGTGCACAAAATAATTATGCTGAGCGAAAGAAGGCGGACAAGAAAAGGTGTATATAGGGACTTCCCTGGCAGTCCAGTGGTTAGGACTCCGAGCTTCCACTGCAAGGGACACAGGTTCGATCCCTAGTCGGGGAACTAAGATCCCGCATGCCACGTGGCATGGCCAAAAAAAAAAAAAAAGGAGTATATGCTCTATGATTCTGTTTATAGGAAAAGCCAGAAAATGCAAACTATTCCATAGTGACAGAAAGCATAACTGTTGCCTGGGAATGGCAGTAGAGGCAGGGAGCGATGGGAGGGATGGCATGGAGCATGAGGGAAGTTTTGGGAGGTGATGGACAGTTCATTGTCTTGACTGTGGTGATGGTTTCACAGCTACACACATATGACAAAACCTATCAAACTGCACACTTTAAACGTGTGCATTTTATTGTATGTCAACTATATCTCAATAAATCTATTAAAAGAAAAAAATCCAAAAAAAAATAATAATTTTTTAAATAAAGAAAATAATTCAGAGAACAGGGGTGAGTGGGCATGGGTAGAGATGAACCAAGACTGGCCCTGACTGATAATTCTTTAAAACTGGGTGGCAGTCCATAACCATTCCTGATTCTCTCTACTTCTGAATGTGTTTGAAATTGTCAATGATGAAAAGTGGGTTTTTTCAAAGATCAAAAAAAAAGAATTGTTAGTGGTTTTGTAAAAGAAGAAGTATAATAATGCATTTATACATGTTTGGGGATAATCTACATGCTCTGTTTACGGGTGAAAATAGAATTACTGCATCAGTAGTTTAGACAAATATGATTCGCTTAATAAGGACATTTCTCAATCGGCGGGATACTTACAGGCTTAGAAGCCTTGCACGATAAAGATAAGAGATTGCACAGTGTCTTCCTGAAACCTCTCATTATTACTTATAACATGGTATTAACACAACCGAGTGTGTGCAAGGCTGTGTTCTTAGCGCTCTATCCAGATTAACCCGGTTTAACCTATTTAACTCCCAGAACAGGTCTCTGAGAGAGGTCTATGATTCTGCCCATTTTACGGATGAGGAAACTGAGGCCCAGAGAGGTTAAGAAACTTGCTTGAGCTTATAAGCTCCCGAGCGGTAGAGCCAAGACTTGACCCCAGGCACTTGGGCTCCACTCCACAGGGTTGCAGGGCTTCAGTTATTCAAGCTGAAGGAATTCTTGGGCCCAGAGCCATCTCTTGTTTCCCCATCTGACACAGCAGCTGTGACAGATTATATTTTTCCAGGAATGGCCACGGCAATAGTTCTGGGTCTGTCTGCTCTTCCAGAGCTCGGCCACTTACCCATCAAGAAGCATGGTCCCTGGTTGGGGAACTAAGATCCCACATGCCATGCGGCACGGCCAAAAAAAGAAAAAAAAAAAGAAGCACGACTTTTTTGTTCCTTCCATGACTCAAGGGGGCCCTGTGACCGCCTCCACAGGCAGAATGTAGTGGAAGTTACGCCGTGTAACTTCCGAGGCTGGGTCATAAAAGTGCGTATGGTTTCTACACCCCACCCCACCCCAACTCATCTTTGAGTCCAGCACCCAGGACTTGAGGAAGCCCGAAGCAGACCATATAGAGGCCGACATGGAGAGGATCTGAGGGCCCAGCCCGCAGCCGCATCGACCCCAGACCCGAGAATGAAAAAGCTTTCAGATGATGCCAGCTCCAGGCTTCAAGTTTTCCAGCTGAGACCCCAGACGTCGCGGAGCAGAGACCAGCTGTCCCCGCGGTGCCGGGTCTGAATTCTGGCCCACAGACTCCACGAGTACAGCGAATAGTTTGCTTTTCACCACTCAGTTTTGAGAAAATTTGCTCTGTGACCTTAGTAATTGGAACAGTGACCCCGGTGACCACGAACGGAGTGTCCTTTCCCCCACTTGGCCTCCCTGGACTCCAGCCCGTGCTGATGCAGAAACAGAATCACACCTCCCCCCGGTGGTGGTGGCCACTGTGAGTGGGCTGGGGCTACAGCCATGGCAGCCCGGGGCCTGGGCAGCTGCTTGGACGTCACAGGGAGGCTGGTGGTGTTGTGAGGCTGCGGGGAGCCGGCCGCAGGGGAAACTATGGCAGGACGTCATCCCACCGTGCATATAGCAGTCAGTCTCTAAGTGCTTGTGCAGAGGCGCTCTAAGAGGCAGCACAGTGGAGTGATGAGCTCAGAACCCAGTGGCAGACTCCCTAGGTTCAAATCCTGGCCCTGCCATTTGCGAGGGCTTGTGGCCCTTGGAAGCCCCCTGACTTCCCCGAGCCTCAGTTTCCTCTTCTGTAAAATGGGGGCAATCGTAATACACGCATCATAGGATACGTACAAAAATAATGAGACAAGCTTGAAATAGGTAGGTGATCGACAAATATTTCCTCGCAGGAAAGACTGAGTGAATGGAAGTTCTCCGAAAAGGGGTCACGGCCATCAAAACCCACAATCATGATTAGGAGTCACTAGAAGCCAACTGCTCAAAAAACACCAGCAAGGTGAACCAGGCTCCCAAGGGCTGAGCATCCGAGACCAAGCTCAAGGCTCCCACCCCCAGATTCTTGGCCTCTTGTCTAAGACCCCACCTGCTCCCTGGAAGGAACCTCTGGAGGAGAGACAAGGCCCTTACCTCCTGAACAGCTCACACAGGCCGTGCAGCGACCGTCCCTGTCCAGGTAGTAGTCAGGGTCACACTGCTTCCTGCAGTCGGTCGACCCCTGAGGGCATAGCTGTGGCAGGGTCAGACCTGGGAAAAGAAGCAGAGAAGCTTCAGGCCAGGCCACCTTGACAGAGGCCTCGCCCTCATCTCACCACCACCCCCATCACTGAAGCCTCCCAGCTCCATGGCCAGCTCCCAAACTCTGCACATGTCGATCAGTCCTTCAGAGGGAGTCCTGAGGCTCAGAGAGGGAAGGAATGTGTCTAAGGCCACACAGGAGAAGAGTGCTAACTGCCTCCTAACTGACCCCCACCCCCGCCTCCAGTCCCTCCCCTCTGCCAGAGCGCTCTCCCCAGTCTCACTGCTCTGTCACTGCCCTGCTCAAAACTTTGGTAGCCACTTTCCCTTTGAGTTCAGCAATGAGGCAAGGATGCCTACTATCACTACTTCTATTTAGTTTGGTCCTGGGGATAATAGGCAATGCAATAAGGCAAGAAAAAGAAATAAAAGTGGTAAGGTTTAGAAAAGAAGATACCAAGCAGTTATGGACAGATGATATCATTGAGTGCACAGATAATCCGAAGAGTCTGAAGATACATTATTAGAAGAAATAAGTGAGTTTCGCAAGGTAGTTGGATATAATGTTATTATATCAAAATCAATTGAACGTCTATATATTTGCATTGAACCACATGAAATTGCCATTTTGATAGTACAGAAACAGTCAAATACTGGCATTTCACATAGTTCAAAATAATACTAACAATAAAAAGTTAGAACATGAAATATTTAAAAAGATACCATTTACATCATCATCAGAAATACCAACTACTTAGAAATCTAACCAAAAGATGTAAATATTTCTACACAGACAATCATAAAACATTATTGGGAGAATTTAAAGAAGGCCTAAATAGGGGTGGGAGGGATAAATTAGGAGTTTGGGATTAACATATACACACTACTATATATAAAATAGATAATCAACAAGGACCTACTTATAGCACAGGGAACTCTATTCAATACACTGTAATAACCTATATGGGGAAAGAATCTGAAAAAGAATAGATATATGTATATGTAGAACCGAATCACTTTGCTGTACACCTGAAACTAACACAACATTGTAAATCAACTATACTCCAATATAAAACAAAAATTTTAGAAATAAAAATAAAAAATAAAGAAGACCTAAATAAATGTAGAGCTATACCATATACTCAATACTGCAAAGAGGTGGATTCTCTTCAAACTGATTTGTAGATTCAATGCAATCCCAATTAAAATCCCAATAGGCTATCTTATGAAATTTGAAAAGCTGATTCTAAAATTTATGTGGATATGCAAATTACCAAGAACAGCCAATACACTGTTGAAGACCAAAGTTGGAGTAGTTGCTCAAGCACCCAGACTTACTGAAAAACTATAGTAATTAAGAGAGAATGGTATTCACACGGAATACACAAAGAGACCAATGAATAGAATAGAGACTCCAGAATCCTGCCCATACATATATGGACCCTTGATTTACAACAAAGATGGCATGTGAAACACTGGGGAAAAGACAATTTATTTGATAAATGGTGTGGGTTCAACTGAATATTCATGGGGACTCTTTAAACAAAGGCAAAACAGCAATGACCTTAGAAAATAAATGTAGGGTGTCATTGAGATTTCAGCGGAGGAGAAGCCTTACAAAGCAGAACATGAAAAGCGCTAGTCATAAAGGAAAAGATGGACCAATCTGACTACACTGAAATTAAGAACGTCTCTTCATCAAAAGACACTGTAAAGAGGATGAGAAGGCAAGCCACAGGGTGGGAGAAGATGTTTTGAATGCAATTATAGGACAAAGAATTATAAGAAGCTCTACAAATCAATTTTTTAAAAAGAGAGAAATGAAAACATACATTCACACAAATGTTTTTCATTATAGCCCCAAAGTGGAAACCACTCAAAAATCCAAAAACTGTTTGGATGAACAAAGTGTGGTATCCCTATACAATGGAAGGCTACTGAGTAATAAACAGGAGTGAGCTGAGGACCCCAATCTGTCACCATGGGAACCAGGGGGGGTCATCAAATCCACACCTACAGAGGCTGGCCTGCTCTGCTGCATGCCCCAGCACCTGCCTCAGTGTCTGGCACCCAAAACGTGAAACGAATGAGTCCTTCCATTATCTACTCTGGCCCTCGAAGCCCTCAGCCCCAGAAGACCTGGAGACCCTCTTCTCCCCATGCTGGGAAAGACCACAGCTCAGTGCCTGCCTGCCCTGACTGCCACACACAGTCGCCCAGCCATCGGACACCGTTTCCCTGGAGACAGCCCACAGCTTCTCTGGAGAACTTACCTGGATCTGGATTGAGCTTCCCCACGGAGGAGCTAGAGTGGGCAGTGATTTTAGAAGCATCTTCTGGGGCGAGGGGGGTGCCCCCTCCAAGAAGTGTGGTCCTGGCATCAGAGCTTGCTGGAGAGGTCAGGGTGGGCTTGGCCTGGGGGATGGTGCTGCTGGGAAGGAAGCGGGAGATGGGACTGGCAATTTTCCTGATGGGGCAAGGGGAGTCTGTCCTCAGGGATAACCATTTCTATAGAGAATAGGTCCCCAGACGCTCTGCCCACAGCCTCTGGCAGGCCCACTGTCAGCTCCTGGGAGCAAGGGCTGTGTTTTCTAGGCCTTCTCGGTCTCCTGTGTGCTCAGGGCAGGCTGGGCACACAGTAGGGCCTCAAATGACTTGTGGGCCTGGCAGAGAGGCTCCCTGGGCTGAACCCCATCCTCACCCCCAGCCAGCAGTGCCCTGGACCTCCTATGGGGTGGGACAGCCCCACGCTAAGGTCAGCAGGATAGGAGGGGGCCGGGAGTCACCTGGCAGGGGCCTTGCAGTCCTGTGGGCTGGCGCCGCAGTTGGGGGTGGTCCCTGGGGAAGGCGGCTCACAGACAGTGTTCCTCTGCGCTGTGCCTGCAGGGAGGATGGTGATGCCTTCAGACTTGGTATTACAGAGCCAGAGACTCCAAAATACACCTTTTACCACCGCAACCCAGGAAAACACGGTGGCCATCTGATGTTTGTGCCTGCCCAGCATCAGTTCCCTTTTGGGGTAAAGCCGTCCAATTTTCCCTGGAGAATTACACCTCCCAATCTCAATGTCTGTGGTAAGGGGCTGGGACCCCACTTCAGGAGTAGTCGTGGGACCAGGCGGGACCAATCAATCCATCCCATTCCTCTGGCCATGATGGACTGGTTCAGGGGTGGGCACATGACCCAAGACACGCCTATGAGATGCAATTTCAAGGTTTTATTTTGGTTGTTGAGAATGTGGGAAGGAGAAGCTGTCTTTCCACTAGGGTTGGGTAGGAAGCAAGCCAGGAGCTGCTGGTAGGTATTTTACAGACAAATCAACACATAGGGTAGTACAGATGAGAGACGGGAAAAGACAGAGCTCCTGGATCCAGCCGTGCCTTAAGCTCCACAAAGCTATCCTCAGACACTTCAGTTACATGAGCCAAAAACATTGTAACTTGCAAGCCAAAGAGTACTGGAGAATACTGGGTGGAAGCAAAAGTGGAGAAGAAAACACATAGTGCTTTCAATCAAGTGGACTTGAGTTTGGAAGTTTTGGTAGAGGAGGGTATGAGCAATGCTGACTTATCTCATCTATCTGCTCTGTGGTGGGGTGATAAGACCGGGGCATAAGGTTCAAACACTGGATTAGATATTCCCGGCTCTGTGGTCTTGAGCAATTAATTACCTGCCATCTCTGAACCTCAATTTCCTCACTTATAAAATGGGGCTAATACAGTCTTATGACGTCGGGAGAACTTCAGGGGAGAAAGCCTATGCAAGGTCTTAGTGTAAGGCTTAGCTATAAGCTTGATCTGAGACAGAAACTACTTTCCATTCTACAGCGGAAGAGACTGAGGTCCTGCGAGTTGCTCAGTGGGAAGTCCCACAGAGGAATCTAGAAGTTAGACAGGTTTTGGCAGCCAAAGGTTGGAGCACGTCTAAAGCAGTGCTGTCCAATAAAATATGTCAATCACATGTCATCGTTTTAAATTTTCTAGTAGCCACATTTTAAAAAGTAAAAAAGAAACAAGTGAAATTAAGCAATACGTTTATTTAACCCAATATATCTAAAATATTATGCCAATAGGTAATCAACATAAAAAATAATTAATGAGATGTTTTACATTCTTTTCCTATACTAAGTATTTGAAATCCGGGGCATATTCTATACTGACAGCACATCTCAGGGCGACTGGCCACATTTTAAGCGTGGCCCGTGGCACCGCCTTGGGCAGCAGGTCTGGGGGCAGCAAAGAGAGGCCTCTGGCGCCACCGTGTGGCAGGTGCAGGAACACCGTCGAGAGAGCTGGTCCACAGGCTGGAGCACCAGAACTCAAGGCTACTTTTCTTAGAGACGCAAGAGTTTCTGAGCTGAAAAGCCCCCACGCAAGGCCTTCTAGTCACACCTCTGCATTTTACAGATGGGAAGACTGAGGCCCAGAGAGGCCTGGGAACGTGCCCCACGAGGCAAAGCTGTACAAAACCCCAGGTACCTGATGTCCAATCCAGAGCCCTTTCCACGCCACCACCTGCCCCTGCTTGTGGGTGGCGGGCTTCTGAGGGTCCCCCCGCTGAGGGTTCTGTGTGACCAGAGAGAATCCGGCCAGATTTGAACCCCACCACCCCCAGCTCTGATCTCCCTGTCACATCATTCAACACATATCTCTGAAGAGCAGATTCTGCACCGGGTGTCTGATTAGGCAGCGGGGAGATGACCGTGGCCCTCACGAAGCTACAGCCTAGGGAGGGAGACAAGCACTGACCACACCAAGACAGACACAAGTGTTCGCCTCCATGTCGAGAAGTGACCTGGGAGAGGTCGGGAGGAGATGTTTGGACAGAGAGCTGAAAGCGGAGATGACTGAGTGAACGGGGAAGGAAGGGTGTCCCAGAAAGAGCGAACAGCATGTGCGAACGCGTGGTAGAGTGAGAAGCACGGTGCATCCCTGGACCAAAATGGGAAACCAGCCCTCATCTTCCAGGAAACTACCAGGACAGAAACTTCAGTTTTCTTTCTTGTTTATCAGGCATCAAAGAATTTCTGCCCCGATCCTCAAACCAATCCAAGACCTATTCCAGCCAGGGTGGTGCCTGGGACTCTTTCTGAGCCTGGAACCCGAGGTGCAGGGAAGGGGCAGCAGGGGCCTCCGTTTGCATCCCTGGCATCATCGTGACAGGAGATGTGATCTGTCCAACAGGAAGGAGGAGGTGGGAGGTGGAGAGTCGTTGGGAGGTCTGTGGGGGGGCAGCATTGGCACAGATCGTGGTCCTGGGCGGTGGGGATACTCACCCTGGAACTTGACAACCATCCCTGTCGGGCAGACGGAGTGAGGGAGGCAGCGGGCACAGGAGTTGATGACTGATGTGCCACAGAACATGCCAGTCCGGCACTCGCAGACGCGGGTAGAGTTCCATGAGCATGGCTTCTTCTCCACGAGGTCGTCTAAGGGACACAGAGAAGGGTCACCGGGGACAGAGGGAGGGTGAGGGAAGGGACTCAGAAAAGTCCCAGGGACAGTCCAGCACGTGAGGGAGGCATGCTGTTGGGCAGGGCAGCTGGTATGCCCAGCCCTTCCTTCCAGAATGTTCCTGACGTGAGGACTAGAGGGCAGGCGGGGTCCATGAGGCAGCCTCCACCTCCCAGCCCGCATCCCTGGAGATCACTAAAATGGTATTAAAAAGAAGTGAATGTCCCAATATTAAAATGGGCAAAAAAGACATGGAGGGGCATTAAATGCAAATTTCTCAGTGAAAGCAGCCAATTGGAAAAGCTACATACTGTGATTCCAACTACATGACTTTCAGGAAAAGACAAAACTACAGAGATGGTAAAAAGATCAGTGGTTGCCAGGGTTTGGTAGGGGGTGGGGGAGGGGAAGATGAATGGGCAGAGCACAGAAGATTTTTAAAGCAGTGAAACTATTCTGTATGGTACTGCAATAGTGGATAAATGACATTACATATTTGTCAAAAATCATAGAATATACAACACAAAGAGTGACCCTTAATGTAAACTATGAACTTCAGTTAATAATGCACCAATATTGGTTCATCAACTGTAACAAGGTACCACACTAATGCAAGATGTTAATACTGGGGAAAAGTGTGAGGAGAGCAGGCATATGGGAAATCTCTGTACTTTCTGCTCGGTTTTTCTATAAACTGAAAACTGCTCTAAAAAAAAAAGTCTATTAAGTTTTTTGCTTTTTTTTTAATGGGCAAAGGATTTAAGAAGACTTTTCTCCAGAGAAGATATATAAATGGCCAGTAAGCATATGAAAAGATGCTCAATGTCATTAGTCATCAGATCCATCTATTAGTCATCAAACCAAAACCACTATGACAGACCACGTCATATCCACTAGGGTGGATGGAATAAAAAAGACAGACAATGACAAGTGTTGGCGAGGATGTGGAGAAATTGCAATCCTCATAGAATGCTAGCGGGAATATAAAGTAGGACAGAGCTGTGGAAGGCAGTCTGGCAGTTCCTCAAAAAGTTAAACATAGATTTACTATATGATCCAGCAATTCCACTCTTAGGTGCATACCCAAGACAACTGAAAACATATGTCCACACAAAAACGTGTACATGCATGTTCATTCCAGCATGATTCATAATAGCCAAAAAGTAGAAACGACACCAATGTCCATCAACTGATAAATGGATAAACAAAATGTGTTATATTCATATAACACAATATTATTCAGCCATAAAAAGGAATGAAGTACTGATACACACTACAACATGAACGAACCTTGAAAACACCATATAAAGTGAAAGAAGCCAGACACTAAAAGCCACATACTGCATGATTCCATTTATATGAAATGTCCAGAGTAGGCAACTCCATAGAGACAGAAAGTTGATTAGTGATTGCCAGGGGATGGAAGGAGGGGAGAATTGGGAGCTAAGGGGGTTTCTTTTTATTTTTTATTTTTGAGATATAGTTGATGTACAATATTATATACATTTCAGGTGTACAACACAGTGTTTCACAATTTTTAAAGGTTATATTCCATTTATAGTAATTACAAGGGGTTTTTTTGGGGGGAGGTGGAAATGTTCTGGAATTAGATAGTGGTGGTGGTTGCACATTGTGAATATAATAAAACCACAGCACTGTACACTTTATTTATTTATTTATTGAAAGACAATCAGATGTTTTTATTTATTTATTTATTTATTTATTTATTTATTTATTTATTTATTTATGGCTGTGTTGGGTCTTCGTTTCTGTGTGAGGGCTTTCTCTAGTTGTGGCAAGAGGGGGCCACTCTTCATCGCGTTGCGCGGGCATCTCACTATCGTGGCCTCTCCTGTTGCGGAGCACAGGCTCCAGACACGCAGGCTCAGTAATTGTGGCTCACGGGCCCAGTTGCTCCGCGGCATGCGGGATCTTCCCAGACCAAGGCTCGAACCCGTGTCCCCTGAATTGGCAGGCAGACCCTCAACCACTGTGCCACCAGGGAAGCCCTATTTATTTATTTTTAAATAAATTTATTTATTTATTTATTTATTTTTGGCTGTGTTGGGTCGTTGCTGCACGTGGGTGGGCTTTCTCTAGTTGCAGCGAGCAGGACTATGTGGTGCGCGGGCTTCTCATTGTCGTGGCTTCTCGTTGTGGAGCACAGGCTCTAGGCACGCGGGCTTCAGTAGTTGTGGCACGTGGGCTCAGTAGTTGTGGCTCGCGGGCTCTAGAGCACAGGCACAGTAATTGTGGCTCACGGGCCCAGCTGTTCCGCGGCATGTGGGATCTTCCCAGACCAGGGCTCGAACCTGTGTCCCCTGCATTGGCAGGCAGATTCTCAACCACTGCACCACCAGGGAAGCCCCGAAGACTTCTTAAATATGGAGGGCAGATGGAATTGGATGGAAGGAGACCACAGCCCAAAACGTACCCCATACGACTGATTATGCTAGGAGAGGCTCTGGGTGCTTGTCTCCAAGTGGGTGAATGGTAGGGGCAAGCGGGAGGGAATCCCACAAGGAGTGCAGCAGAAGCACCCAGGTGGGTCCCTCGCCCCACACTCCTCATCCAGTCACGCCACAGAGCTAGAAGCCAAGCGTCGCCCCAAGGATACTCGGGTGAGGTGAGCTGGGCGGCGCCCCAGGGCTGGTCAGCCGTGGGGGAAGGAAGGGACCCTGCAGACCCAGAGGACCAGCCTCTGACAGACCCCGCTCGGCACCTCCACCCCACCCGTTCATCCTCACAGTCCCCGGAGGTGGATTTCACAAGCCCCACTCTCAGACCCCCACCCTACCCCAGTCATCAGATCCCACGTGCAGAACTCGAAGTCACCAAAGACTAGAAGAAACCAGCACCAAGAAAAAACAGCCCCAAACTCAAACAGAACTAACACTCAAGAAAACAGATAAAAGACAAAACAGAACATGCCTTTGCAATCAGTATAATTAATATCCTCGGAGATGCAAAAGGAAATTGCAGCTATGAGAAGGAATCCCCTGGAGCACAGTGATGCGTTCCCCAAATCCTGTTTCAAATGGGCTCAGAGGAAGACTACATTTCCCAGCGTCCCTTGCAGATGGATAGGCGGTCATGTGACTTGGTTCTGGCCAATGGGGTGTGGGCAGCAATGATTAAAAGACCCTCCTACGCCTGGCTCCTAAAACCATCTCGGGACCCTCTCTTCTCTCTTCCTTGTTGTAGTGACCCTGGTGCAGCCCCTCATTCTCACCTGCAGCCTAGAAGCTGTACTGAGGAGAGAATAAAATCCTGATAATCTTCAAAAATCTGGAGACTCCACCTAAAGACAGTGGGTAGACATCCACGGAAAACTCAAGAAAAAAACACTCTGAGTAGCTGCCTGCATGTAATATCAAAGGCCTGGGCAGAGGCAGAAAAGACTGCGTGGACTTGCCAATTCCCTAGTTGGGGGAATGAGCAGAAGCTCCAGGAGTGGGGGGCATCCCTGTCTAGGCAGCAGGAGCTTGATAAAGACTATCTGACAGAAGAGAAGGCAGAGCCCCTGCCACCATGACAACACCCATCGCTGGCTGCTCTCTGACCCCCACCCAGGCCGCCTTCAGGCTCCTAAAACGAGTTTCAAAGGTAACAGTCAGGATTCCTCAAGAAATTAAACATAGAATTCCCACATGATCCAGCAATTCCACTGCTGAGTGTATAAAGAATTGAGAGCAGGGACTTGAACAGCTATTTGTACAACTATGTTCATAGCAACAATATTCACAATAGCTAAAAGGTGTAAACAACCCAAGTGTCCATGGACATTAATGGATAAACAAAATGTGGTAGATCCATCCAATGGACTATCATTCAACCTTAAGAAGGAAGGAAATTCTGACACATGCTACAACATAGATGCACCTTGAAGACATTATGCTAAGTGAAACAAGTCACAAAAAAAAGGATAAATATTGTATGATTCCACTTCTATGAACATCCTAGAGTAGTCAAATTCATAGAGACAGAGAATAGAATGGTAGTTGCCAAAGGCTTGGGGTGAGGGTGCGGGGAGCGATGAGGAACTAGTGTTTAATGGGGACAGAGTTTCAATTGGGGAAGATGAAAAAGTTCTGGAGCTGGATGATGGTGATGGTCACCCAAAAATATGAATGTACTTCATGCCGCTGAACAGTACATTTTTAAATGGTTAAAATAATAAATTTTATGTTACGTATATTTCACCACAATTTTTTTAAAAAAGTAATTCTTGGGAATTCCCGGTGGTCCAGGGATTAGGACTCGGTGCTTTCACCGCTGTGGCCCAGGTTCAATCCCTGGTTGAGGAACTAAGACCTCGCAAGCCCCGCCGCATGGCCAAAAAAAAAAAAAAAAAAAAAGTAACTCTGAGAGTCCCCAGTTGATGGTCTGAGCTGGGAAGACGAACTCAAGGCCAGTGAGATGGGGCAGGTTTGAAGGAGAAATCCCTCACACTGTATCAGGGACAGAGCTGCTGCCCTGGCTAAGCTCAAGCAAGAAGGAAAAATATAAGAAGGCGACAGTGCAAACATGCTATAGCAGGAAAGATGGAAGGGAGGGAGGAGGGAAGACAAGAAAAAGAGAAAGATCTAAAAAAGATAGGAATATAGTTTGCAAGGACAAAGAACCCAGTCTGCAACTAACAAGCAATCCCGGGAGTGCTTCACACTATAAAGGAACTTAATAAGAATAGTAATTTAATAAAGGAAGAGCTCAAAAAAAAGATGATTTTTTTAAAAGGATGAGATAAGAAGGAAGACTGCAGAGCAAAAGAAAACAAACTGAGATGCACAACACCATAATTAGAAATTCAGTAAGTGAACTACCAGTGTCCTGGGGGCCCTGTCTTGCCCTGGGCAGCAAGAAACAAAAAAGATTAGACAGAAAATTGAGTTAACGGCATGGAGAAAAGATTGAGAAAATACCAGTGAATGCAAGGTAAAAAGACAGATATTAATGCAATTAATGAAGATGATAGACAAGGGGGAAAGGCAAAGACAATCAAACATAAGAATAATTGGTATCCATCAAGTTGACACTGAGATATATCTGTTGAGCAGAGATAAAATCCATGTCAGTTCCCCTGAAATGAAGGAAGAACTAAATCTGCAGGTAGAAAAGACATACCAGGTACCAGGAAGATTTGTTTCCAAACAATTCATATCAAGGCATAAATATGTCTGGTTAAGTTTTTGATCCTTAAGACTAGAGAAAGAATGATTCTTGCAGTCACCTACAAAGGGGGGAAAAGAAGCTGACTGCAGACTCCTCCACAGCAATATTCATCACGAGAAGACAGTGCACCAATGCCTACCAAGTTCTAGAGAAAATATGTCCCAGGCATAACATTATACCTGCCCAAGTTGTCATTCCAGTTTAAAAGCAACAAATATTCTCAAACATGAAAAAAGTCAAGGAAGGTGCAAAGATGAGCCCTCCCTGAAAAGTCCACATGACAGTGAAACCTAACCAATCAAGAGACAAATAAAAATGAAAAATTCAGGAATGAGAAGCTGTGATAAATGGACTCATAGGGCACAATGAATGAATTTAAATAGCAAAGTAAAGCTAACATGCCAGGGGACTTAGGGCTACAGAAAAGATGATAAACATCATAGACTATGATGAAGCAAAAATAATGTAAGCAACAAAAGCCAGGAAGAGGATGGGGAGGCCAGCGAGCCATTCATTTTCCATTACAGGGAGTCAAGCAACTCTCTGCTGCCCCAAAATTGAAACAAGTAGAATATGACTCTACCAGAAGAGACAGTCATTCCTTAAATGATTCCTAACTGCTTATTGATTTTCATAACCTCTTTTGTTAATTTCAGAGGGTTTTTTTTCTTTAGGAACTACTGTCTCTTGTGATAGTTTAGCTTCTTCACTTTGGTTCCTTCTTCCTCTGATATATTTGAATAAAGTTAAATGTAATCATGTTCACGCCATAAATAGTATGATCCCATCCTCTTAAAGATTCCTTCTTTCTATGTGTGTATAGTCTGTCTGGCTACTAACCTACCCATTCTTCTCTCTATAGAGAGGGACAGAGAGGTGTCAGTCTCCCACTGATGGGGGAGGGGCAGAGTTGACTTTCTTCCTTACACTTGTGTATTGCTTGAATTTTTATGATGGATGCATATAACTTTTGTTTAATAAAATGTGGTCATTAATTTAAAATTTTTTGAAGATATACCAGAGAAATGCTAACATAAACAAGAATGGCAATATTAATATCAAACAAAAATGGAATTAAGGCAAACACATTATAAGAAACAGGGAGGTGTATTTCATGTTGATAAAACATCCAACCCACCAAGATAGCATGATACTCATGAACATTGTACCTAATAACATAGCTTTGACATTTATAAAGCAAAAATAGAACACAATGAAAATCTGATGAAAAACAAGCATATTGGGAGATAGATTTTAACATGTCTATCTCAAAAACCAACCTCTGTGAAGGTGACAAAATAAATAAGGATGCATATTATTAAAATAACATAATTAACAAGCTTGATTAGATAGGTATACATGGAATTTTGTACACAGCAAGCAGAATACGCATTTTCCCCCCAAACACACTAAACATACTAAAAAGCATGAAAATGTATTAGGCCACAAGAAATCTCAACAAATTCCCCCACCTCACCCCCAAAAGAACCCAACAAACGTGAGATAGTACACAAACCATATTCACTACCCATAATAAGAAATTAACAATGAAAGCACTTATTGAAGAAGTTCTCCTGGAAGCACTGTGCTTTTAGGGAAAGAACACAGCCCTTGGTGTCAAACCAGTAGCTAAAACTCTAGTGCTGCAAATTACCAGAACATTGTAATTTTGGAAAGGCCCTTAACCTCCCTAAACCTCAGTTTCCTCACTGTAAAGCTGGGATAAGAAAAGAATCTTCCCCTAGGGGTTTAGCAAAGATTAAACTTAATACATGGGACTTCCCTGCGGGCGCAGTGGTTAAGAATCCACCTGCCAGTGCAGGGGACATGGGTTCGAGCCCTGGTCTGGGAAGATCCCACATGCCACGAAGCAACTAAGCCTGTGCGCCACAACTACTGAGCCTGCGCTCTAGAGCCTGCGAGCCACAACTACTGAGCCCACCTGCCGCAACTACTGAGCCCGCGCGCCTAGAGCCCGTGCTCCGCAACAAGAGAGGCCACCACAGTGAGAAGCCCGCGCACCGCAACGAAGAGTAGCCCCCGCTCGCCGCAACTAGAGAAAGCCCGTGCGCAGCAGCGAAGACCCAATGCAGCCAAAAAATTAAAATTAATTAATTATTTATTTATTTTTTAAAAAGTAAACTTAATACATAAGTGTGAGTCCCTCCCTTGAGGAAACATGGTAACTAAGTCTCTCTAAAAAGTATGGATGCAGGGAATTCCCTGGTGGTCCAGTGTTAGAACTCAGCACTTTCACTGCCGAGGGCCTGGGTTCAATCCCTGGTCAGGGAACTGAGATCCCACAAGCCGCATGGCGTGGCCAAAAAAGAAAAAAAAAAAGTATGGATGCAAAAGATCATGATTGATATCAATTCACAAATCCAGAGGGGTAAACTGAGGCACCGGGGGGCTGATTCAGAGTACAGGCACCAAGTCTTGATCCGCCCCGCCTTTCAGATTCTCCGCCTCCGCTGCCTTCCCCACACCCCCGAGGCTCCCCATCCCCCCTGGAAGGAGCCCCCGGAGGAGAGACACGGCCCTTACCTCCAGAACAGCTGACACAGGCTGTGCAGCGGCCGTTTCTGTCCAAGTAGTAGTCGGGATCACACTGCTTCCTGCAGTCATTGGGCCCCTCAGGGCACAGCTCCTTCAGGGAACGCCCTGGGGAAGAGACACAGAGAAGCTGTAGGTCAGGCCACCTCGGAGGGTCATTGCTGCTGGGGTGTGGGCAGGGCCTGCCTCAGAAAGAGGTGACTCAGAGGTGACAGAGGTGGACAGAAATGAAGTCCTGAGGACATCATTCAAACCTGAGTTATGGCACCATGGACTACGCTGTTATTGACTCAATTATTTCCCTTTTGTCTTGTTTAGGCCTGAGTTAGGCTGCTGTTCGTTACAACCAAAGGAATCTAGACCAGCGGATCTGAACGTTTCTCGTGTCCCCTAGTCATTCTGGGGGAGCCTACGGACCCTGCTCAGAATCACGTTTTCAAGTGCACAAAATAAAACACAGGATTACGAAGGAATCAGCGATGCTGGCATACGGTTATCAAAGCGTTAAACAAAATAATTTAAGACGTAGTACATGTGATTCGTTGTAAACTCATTAAATAAGCTCTAATAACTACCACAGTTTCAAAGTAGTGATGAAAATAAACAATGTCTTATGATATCTGCAGCAGTTGTAATATAATATGAGAATACCCGATCTCTACTGATGGAAAAGCTGCAGGTACTGCTATTACTGCTGGGCTTTGTTGCCTTAATTCATAATGGAAGGAATTCATAAAGGGAATTTTTGTTAGAGGCGAATGAAAATAAGTGAACTCAATCAGGTTCATGGTTTCCCTGAAATCTACTCATGGACCCTTGGGAGTCCATGGACCCCCAGGTAAGAGTCCCTGCTCTAGAATAACATGCAAGAACCTCTCAAAAGTACTAGCTTGATGGTACACACCCTCTAGCTCAGGAAACTTCAGTAGCTCCCCAGTGGGCTTTCAGAGAGGTAAATCTGACCCCTCACTCCTTGCTGAAAACTTTCAAAGACTTCTCATGGCTCCCAGGATAGAGGTCTAGGTCCTTACCATGGTCAATGCTCACTCATATACCCCTGGCTCTATTCTCTAGCCACACTGGAGTCTCCCTGTTCCCCAAGGTGGCCATGCTCCCTTCTGCCCCAGGGCCTTTGCACAAGCTGGTCCTCTGCCAGGACTGCTCTTCCCCCCTTTCCCCTAGTAAACTCCCACTCAGCCTTCACATCATAGTCAAGGCATCACTTCCTCAGCAACTTGAACAGGACCCCTGTTATAAACCATCAGAGACCCACATACCTTGCCCTCTTACACCTTTCAACTCTGTTGAAATTTCATATTTATTTAGAGAATAAACTTAGTGTCTGGGTTTCCCACATGAGTGTCAGCTCCTCAAGGATGGATCTTTCTGTGTCTGCTTGCCAATGAGTCCCTGTCACAGGGGCTGGCACGTATTTGATCAATACATGTTCTGACAACCTAATCAATACAGACTCCTCAGCCTGGCACTCCCAGGCCTCAGTCTTGTCTGCAGACTCCTGGTCTGGCGTCATTGTACCTCACTTGCTTCGTGTACTCTGTACCCCTGCCAGCCTGGGCCTCTCCATCTTTTCTCTAGCACTCCTCAGATGTCCTGGAATGTTGTTATGGGTCGAATTATGCACCACCGCCCCCCAAAAAAAGTGATGCTGAAGTCCTAACCCTCCAGTATCTCAAAATGTGATCTTATTTGAAGACAGGGCCCCTACAGAGGTCATCAAGTTACAATGAAGTCATTAGGGTTGGCCCTCATTCCGTATGACTGGTGTCCTTAGAAAAAGGGGGAAATTTTGGATACAGAGACAGATAGGCACACAGGGAGATGCCCACGTGAAGAGTGGAGGTATGCTGCCACAAGCCAAGGAACCACCAGAAGCTGGGGGAGAGGTCAGAACCTTCCTTGGAGCCTTCAGAGGAAGCACAGCCCTGCCAACACATTGATCCTGGACTTCTAGCCTCCAGAACTGTGAGACAATGAATTGCTGGTGTTTAAGCCACTCAGTTTGTGGTACTTTGTTAATGGCAGCCCAGGAAACTGATATGAGAGATACCCCTTCCATCTCCATTTCCACCCCAGGAAACCCTTCGTATCTAGCCAGGTCAGGCTGAAACCACACCTCCCCACCACCATGGAACTTTCCTGATCACCTGATCCTTTCCAGATTCCCCTCCTGGGTCCCTTTAAAATCGCCTCTCAGCACCAGGGGCTGTTCTGGCGTGAACTTTAGAAAACCCTCTGTTGCAGGAAACACACTCACAGGTTCAGAGTAACTGAGTTGGGGGTCAGTCTGACTCACTAGACTCACACTTACTGACCACCAGCTTCGCGCCAGGGACTGATTTATTTTTATTTATTTATTTGGCCATGCTGCAGCATGTGGGATCTTAGTTCCCCGACCAGGGACCGAACCCATGCCCCCTGCAGTGGAAGTGCGATGTCCTAACCACTGGACCACCAGGGAAGCCCCCAAGCACTGATTTAGAGATTGAAGGTGAGGTCCCTGCCCTCATGGAACTGACACTCTAGCCTGGGGAAGAGACAGCACGTAAAGAAAGAAATTAGCGGGACTTCCCTGGTGGTCCGGTGACTAAGAGTCCGTGCTCCCAATGCAGGGGACCCGGGGTTCGATCCCTGGTCAGGGAACTAGATCCCACATGCCGCAACTAAGAGTTCGCATGCCGCAACTAAAACCAGATCCCGCGTGCGGCAACTAAGATCCAACGCAGCCAAATAAATAAATATTTTAAAAAAAGAAATTAGCAAGTGGGTTCAGACTTCAGAGACAGACTCTGAAGAACATACAGCAGGAGCTCAGGGAGAGGAAAGCAGTGGGGAGTGGAGTGACAGCCTGAGACAGCGGGGGATGGGGGGGGGGGCCTACTGAGTCCCAAAGGACTGAAGGACGCAGCTGTGCAGGGGGTGGGGTGGGGGTGGGCTGGGAGCATTCCAGGCAGAGGTAACAAGGCCCTGCGGGAGGAACAGGCGTGGCTTGTGCAGAGGACAGAGAGTCCACGGGCCCTGGAGCAGAGGGGGCAGAAACATGATGAGTGTTTATTGATTGCTAGTTTCTTCTTTTCCCATCTTTCACGTAGATCTTCTCCCCCGGGCACCACTTTCAGAATCAGAAACCAAACGGTTAAGAAAGCCTCAGGAGTTGTGCTGGTTCTGAGAATTGGTTCCCAAGTGTCCCTCTGTCCTGACCCTCCCAGTCTCCGATCGGCGCCTTTCTGACTCCAGATGTTCTCACAGTTTGTCCTTACTTTCCGGTCACCACCTCTCACCTCTGCCTCAGCATCAGGCAAGCAGGAGCCAGCTGCTTTGGCCCCCGAAACTCCCACGGGCAGAACTGCTCTTCGCTGAGTCTGGGCCGCCAGCCCCTCCGCCCTGCCTTTCCCCAACCCCCTTCACCCCTTTTGCTTCCGCCAAATGGAGCCCCTCCCAGGTCTTGAATGCCCATCCTTGCCCACTCCAGGCCTTGGCATATTCTGTGTCCTCTAACCAGAGCACACCCCCTCCCCACCTTGGCCTGGCCAACTCCTGCTTGTCCTCAGGATGCCTTTGGATGCCACCTCCTCAAGGAAGTCTCCCCTGCATTTTCCAACAAGGTCAGGTCCCCCAGGAGTGTGTTCTCATGGTTCCCAGATGCTCACCGCCTGTTGCAGCAGACGTGTTTTGGAAGGACTTTTCAGCCCACAGGCTGCCCTTCTTGGAGAACTGCCCTCATTCCCCCCTCCCCCACCCCACTAGCAGTGGTCCAGGGCAGTCCTCGCCTCGGGGAACCAGAGCAGAGGTGGACATCTGGACTTTTCTGAGCCATCAGATGCTTTCTTCTTGTGCTTTGGAATTGGGGCTGAAAGATGTTTGTCAAGTGTCCCCCCCCGCCGTTGCCCTGAAGAAGAAGTGCAGGTGGGGAGGGAACTGTGGACCAGCCAAGCTCAGCCGGAGCAGGGAGGACAGGCGAGGCCTCCTCCTCCTCCTTGGAGAAACCCTCAGCTCCCCCAGGACAAGATGGGGTACACCCGCCTGGCCCCAAACAAACCGTGCTCTCTGCCTAACACCAGGCCTGGGCTTCACATCATCCCCCCACGCCTGCGGGGGAGACCCCGCCTATGGGGGGTGAGTCTGGGCACAAAAGGGAGGGTGACAGGAAGCAGGGTGCAGAATAGGAAGGGGCGTAGCCCGCACACAGGCTCTTCCCTGATATGCCCCGCTGCCTCCCCAGATGCAATGCCTCGGGGTCAGTACCAAATCAGAGTGAGGGGCTCAGGATTCTGCCTAGACAGCCATGTTTGAGCCCCGCCTGAGCCACTTACTAGCCTGTGACCATGGGCAAATCCCTGAACCCTGCCGTGGGCAAGTTTCCTCTTTGGGTTTCCTATCAGGGCTCAATGAGCTAAGATAGTTACAGGGCTCAGCACTGTGGCTGGCGTGGCACATGCTCCACCAATGATAACCACTGCTGTCGTTATGAGTCAGTGAGTGAGCTCCCCGTCACTGGGGGGTGTGGAAGCAGAGGGCTGGATATCAACTGCTGAGGATGCTAGAAAGGGCATAACAGGCCTGGGTGGGAGGAGGGATCTGATGACATCTTAATTTCTCAATCTCAAAGGTCTCCCTGTTTCCTTCCTCCACCAACCTGCCCCCGTACACAGCTGAGTGCTGATTGCAGGCAGCGTTGCAAAATGTCAGAAATTTCCCCGACAGACAGAGGAAGGGGTTTTTGTGGGTTTTTCGTTTTTCCTCTCTTGCATGCCCGGAAGCACAGGGTCAATAAAACTCCAGCAAAATGCCCCGCCCACCACACCAGCATGGGGCTCTCGGCCACCCCCAGTCATTGGGCCTTGGAGAGGGAACACGTGGGGAAAGGGAGCCCCCTTTTCCCAAGTTACGGCATCTAAGTGGAGGGAGCCTGAGACTGGGATGTCACCCTCTCTCTCCCCACCCACTCCCCATCAAGCCCTGCCAGGCTGGCATCAAGGGGGGCTGGGGGGCATAGGAAGAAATTGTCTGTCTTCCTCCCTGCGGCTGGGATTGCAGGTCCTATGGAAAGTCACAGAGCCCTGTGGGCCACACCACTCAGGAACCCTGACCACTGCTCTCCTGGGGAGATGGGGTGCTGTTGAAGCCCCCAGTCTGCGGTATTTTGTTATGGCAGCCGGAGCAGACTGAGACAGATGGGTAGATGTATGGGGGATGGGTGGCAGAAAGAAAGGGAAGGGGGATGGGAGGCGGGAGGAGGGAGGGATGGATAGGTTAGTGAGTGGGTGAAAGAACAACTAGGTAGACAGGCAGGTACGTGGGTGGGTGGGTATGTGGGTGGCCGGCCCTTAAGGCACTAAAGTCCCAAGCACTAAAAAAGCATGGGAACCCATCTGTTATATACTTCAAATCCAACACGGAACCAGAAAATAAAAGCGAGACAGTCCAATGAAGTTCTACTTTTTCCCCTACAATGACTTCTTACTATCATTTTTGGAAATAAAAAATACCAAATTCTTTCCCAAAATATTTCTCTTGGTCCTTGGTGGCCTGAGCACGGGCTGCGTCTGCGCTCATAGTGGAGCAAAGAGGCTGCAGGTCTAGGAACAGACTGACCAGGGTTCCTGCCCAGCTCGGGCCACATACCCTTGGTGATCTTGTGCATGGTGGCCTGTCGCCATCCTCCAGACAGCAATGCTGGGCCCTCTACCTGACCTGAAGACCCTTGCCCACTTCCAGTGGCTTGTTGTCCTCAAAGCGAGAGGCAGTTATGATGAGCCCATAGGTGCAGTCCTCCCTCACACCCTCTGCTGACATAACTAATATCTTTCCTCCCCCATGAGTCCCTGTTCCCCGAGGTCAGAGACCGCAGCTGAGCCCCACGCAGCTAAGGCCACTGGATGTGCCTTGGGACTTTGATAACAACCACAGGGGACGGGGATGCCTCATGACCTTGTGACCCTGAGCCTCATCTGCAAAGTGGGGAGAACAAGACCCATGCCTGTTCTGGAAGGATTTCCTAATGGTGCCCTTCATCTACTCATGGGGCCCATCATTGTGCTGGGGGCGGGCGAGCCTCCCAGGAAGCGAGCTCTGGGCAGGGAGACTGGTCCCCGAGCAAGCTACAGTCCCGGCAGCCCTGGGACAAACGAGTTCCCAGGGCAGGAAAGATGAGGCCTGCCAAGTGCTCGTAGGCCCGGAAATGAGCGGCGGTCAGGGGGTGTCAATAGCCCAGGCTCTGGGGTCATAGAACCCTCAGCTCCAGCCCCAGTTGGCTCCCCCATTTCCCAGCTCTGTGACCTTGGGCAACTTGCTTAACCTCACAGCACCCCTAACAGTCCCATCTGCAAAAGGGCGAAGACAAAGGATAACGGTGAAGATCCTGTGAGAGGATGCAGTGATTGTGAGGCCTCCGGCTAGTGTACGTGCCGGGAGTATTCAACAGAGGGCAGCTGTTCATTAAAACCTATAGCCAATGACAATGACGATGTTGGCCCTGGTCTTCAATCTCCCCGGAGTGTTGTAACTTGAGGACAAAACTCCCCCCTTGCCCCCATTCCCGACACCCCTACTCACGCTCGGGGCAGCGGAAGCAGCACTTCCCGGCAGCCTCATTGTAGTAGCGGCTGGAGTCCCCTCCACAGGCGTCCTTGGAGACTCGACCCTGGAGGGTGAAACACACTGGTGAGGCCAGGAGGGTCCCAGACACCCACCCTCCCTCCTGCCCCTCAGGTCCCAGGAGGCCTGGTCTCCACTTGCTATCAGGCCAGGCCTGAGGTGGAGCCTCACGTTATAGAAGTCAGGACAGAAACTTCCTGGAACTCGCTCCACCTTTGGTCTTCCCAGCGGGGGTGGAGGCAACCCCAGCCTTCCATAACTCAGGCCCCAAACCTTGGAGTCTCCCTTGACCCTCTCCTCCAGTACTCACACCCAACCCATCAGTAAAATCTCTCAGCCCCTTCGGACCAATACCCCCACCTCCTCCACCTGGTCCCAGCCCCTGGCCTCTCTCCCTGGGAATAATTCACTTGCCTCCTACTTGGCTTCCAGCATGGGCCCAGCAATAAGAAGCGCTGGTAAACTTGTCTGCTGATGTCTAACACTCATGCAGAAAAGCACACAGATCTCAAATATATACACATTGAATTTTTACAGCATAAACACATCCTGCCACCAGTACCCAGATCCAGAAACAAGATACGAGTACCCAGCACCCACCTCCTGTCCCCTCCCGCCACGAAAGTCCCCCCGCTAACCTGACTTCTACACCGGAGATTTGTTGTGTCCGCTTTTGAACTTTACCTAGATAGAAACGTACACCCTGGCAACTGGCTTTTTTAACTCAAAATCCTATCGTGAGAATCACCCACACTGTTGCAAATAGCAACCATTCATTCAAGTTCACTGCCTTGCAGTATTGCATCCCATGAATATGCACAATTTATCTATTCTACTCTTGATGGACCTTTGGGTTGTTTCCACTTTTTTGATCATTATGAATAATCCCACTAGGAACTTTCTTGTACCTATGTTTTGGTGCACATATGTACACATTTCCATTGGATATATACCTAGGAGTGGAATTGTAGGGTCATAGTATGTGTATGCTTGGCTTTGATTGATTCTCCATACCGTTTTCTAAATTGTACTAATTGACATTTCACTGCAGGGTGTGTGTTCCAATTGCTCCACATCCTTGCTAACACTTGGTATAGTCAGTTTTTTTTTAATTTTAGCCATTTGGGTGAGCATATAGTGGAATTTCATTGCGTCTTTTATTTGCATTTCTCTGATGAGTGATGATGTTGGGTACTTTTTCACATGTTTATCAGCTGTTTGGATATTCTCTCTTGTAAGATGCATATTCAGGTCTTTTGCCCATTTTTTTAAAAATTAGGTTGTCCGACGTTTCTTCCTGCTGTGTGGGAATTCTTTATATATTCTGGATATAAGTTCTTGTTGAATATATGCACTGCAAATATCACCTCCCATCTTATGGGTTGCCTTTCCACTTTCTTACTGGAGTCTTGTGATGAACAGCGTTCTTAGTTCTAATGAAGTGCAATTAATGTATCAATCTTTACTTTTATAGTTAATGTCCTATTTAAGAAATACTTGCCCACCCAATGCATTTAGATATTCTCCTACATTGTCTTCTAGATGGTGTTACTTAACCTTTCCTATTCAGATTTCATTTTGGTGTCTGGTGTGAAGTAAGGTCAAGACTCTTTTTTTTTTTAAGGAATAGGCATTTTTAACAAGCTCCCCGATGTTTCCAGGGCTCCTTGAAAGCTAAGCCCCTCTGTTAGGGGGTGGTTCACGAGAGGAGAGTCTCCGCTGAGTTTGGGGGAAGGAACTTTGTCCTTCCTGGTGAATGAGAGGGGAGCAGGAAGCAGGTTTCTGGGAAGCCCCATAACAGGGGGCTCCAGGAAGGGAGAGTGGGAGGGAGTGGGGGAGACAGGGGAGGAGGGAGCTGTGTCCCACCTCTGTATCTTCAGCATCTGAGATGATGGCTGGCAGACAGGAGGCGGCCACTCATGGGATGAATGAGGTGGGGGCTTTCTTGGTTTGGGGGAGGAGAGCAGAAGCCATTTCCCTGCTGGGGAGGGGCCTGGCCGGCCCAAGGGGATTCCCTAGTCTTTTCTCCACCCGAGGGAACTGTGAAAATAATAAACGAATACATCTGCTATGGGCAGAGAGCAGCAAGGAGGCCAGCGTGGCTGGAAGGTGGACACACGGAGTGTCATTTACAGTCTTCAGTTTTCTTCGTCTGCACATCTGAAATGTTGCCACGTAAATTCGAAATAATAAACATAACCTACATTTGCAGACACCAGTCACACAGCACTTACGCGTCTCGTGTAATCCAGAGCCCGGGGCCTTGAGGACAGTCTGTTCGCCCACTGGCGCCCAGCCTCCCCCTCCAGCGGAATCTCATTCTTCTCAAGTAAACAGGGGGCTCTGAGGAGGCTCTCTAGGGGCAGAGACCTGCCAGGACAACCCAGGCTTCTCCCTGACCCGCAGCATCTCACCATGCGAGCTCGGAAGCCTATGGCTGGGGTGGGCTGGGGGGCAGGGGGCGTGAGGGTTCAGCCCTGCTAGGCCTGCTGAGTGTGAGGGAAATTCTGGGCCCTTGGCCTGGGTTTTCCCCTCCTGGCCTGCCTGCTCCTCTCACTGATAGCTGTGGGCTCTGACAAGGACATGGCCCTGCTCACTCTCCCAGGGCCTGAGGGGACAGCTGAGGGGAGCCCAAATGCTTATCCTTCATCTCCTGCCACCTCACCCTGGGTCAGTGGAGGGGTGGGAGGGGCAGAGAAGAAGAGGGAACCCATGGTATTACCTATCACTCCCCCCCCCAACCATGAGTCACACATCACCTCCTTTAGGCCACCCCCAGCCCTTTGGGGCCAGATCACCACCCCACATTACAGATGAGGAAACTGCAGCTCAGAGAGGTGCAGTTACCCACCCAAGGTCACACAGCAACTAAGCGCAGACAGGAGATTTTGAGCTTCACTGTGTCCCCAGGTCTCTCTCCCTTTCTGGGCCACAGGCTGCCCATCATGAAAATGAGAAAGGTCCAATGTGCTGAGAAGGACACCACATCACATCGGTGGTCTTCCTACCAAAAGTCCACAATCTGAATCAAATCATGAGGAAACATCAGATAAACCCAAACTGAGGGACGTTCTACAAAACAACCGGCCTGGACTCTTTAAAAATGCCACTGCATGAAAGATGAGGAAGAGCTGTGGAATGTTCCAGTATAAAGGAGACTAAAGACTGGAGAACTGAATGCAATGTCTGGGTTGGATCCTGAATCAGGTTGGGAAGGGGGATATTGCTGTAAAGGAGAATATTGAGATAACTGGTGAGATTTGAATATGGGCTTTACATTTGATTATGTTCTATGAAGCTGAATGCCTGAAAACTTGTTTATGTAAGAGATGTCCTTTTTGTAGAAGAAACATGCTGAAATACGTAGGGGTGAAGGATCAAAATGTCTGCAACTAACTAGCCAAAGGTTCAGTAAAAGATGATAATAATAATAATAAAGTGTATACATAAAGAGAGAGAGCGAAATAAAGCAATTGTACAAAATCGCATGTGTAAATAATAGCACCCCCTAGGATTCTAAGCACTCAGGAAGGAGAGAGCAGCTCTTTTCAACAATAAATCTGTGTAAATCTGTAGTTTGCCACCAGGGGGCGCGATCTTCTCACCGTCCCCAGGAACAGTGGGGTTTCAGCCAGGATGTCCAGCTGGAGCCCACCAGAGCCCCAGGAAGGGAGTAGAGAACTTGGGGGCCTCCGTTCCCGGGTGGGGCTTATGGGAGAAGGGTTGGCCCCCCCCCGACCCCACGGAGGGGCCGACCTCCGCTCCCCCCAGCCATTCCCAGAGATGTAGGTGGGGTCCAGGCTGGGGCATAGCTCACCCCATCCCCTAGCACTCACCCCAGACATCCCCAGGCCCCTGTGACTGGCCTTCTCTGGAAAAGACACTGGGGACTTTTTTTTGGCTATGATGTCATGGCTTTACAAGCACCCAGAAAATGGGTCAATGCAATGCACACACGTTGCAGAAATAACAACAGCACTTACTGAGCCCAAGGGCCCTGTGAGACCCAGGGTCTCAGGCTCTGAGTCCAGTCAGCTGACCTGACCACTCCAGGGCTGCACCAAACACCTACTGTGTGCTGGAGAGCTGACGGGTGCCAGAACTCCGTCCAGGGCCGGCACTCCAGTGGGGGAGACAACCCCATCTTCCCAGGGTGTTCCCAGCCCAGAAACTAGAGAGGGGTGGAACCGGGGCCCTGAGCTTTGCCTCAGCAGCGTTGTCCGTGGTCCCCCAAAGCTGGCCCCCGCCCGGGCTCAGCCCTCATCCCCGGCCCCATTCATTGCCCTCCCTCTGCCATCTCCCCATCTGCCCCGCTGCCTCCACCCGCCGTGGTCTCCCACTACCCACTCACACGGACCCTTCACCCATACCAGCTCCTGGCAGAGAAAGCAGCAGCCTCGGCGTCTACAGCAGCCTCTGAATTGTGAAGGCCCTGCCAGTTTCCACTGGCCGTGGGCCCAGACCCTGGAGGGCCCATCAGCTCCTGCTGCCCCTGGGGAAGGGGGAGAGACAGCTGGGCCACCCTCTGACCCCAGCCTGGGAGGGAAGGGGGGGTCAGAAAGGGGAGAGTGGGAGGGGGAAGTCCGAGGCCTGGGAGGGGGGGCTTTTGGGTGGGGTTCCCCGGCAGGTTTGAGGCAGAGCAAGTTGTCCACAGGGTGATGAGCTATGTAACCAGAGGCCTGTGGCCCAAGCTTAGTGGCATCAAGATAAAGACAGAGTGGCCTGAAACCTTCCCATTTCTAGACCTATTTTCAGGTTGATTTGGTTTTCCCTACAAAACCTGGTAAATTTCATGTTCAAAAAGCCCCACCTGGTCACAGCTGCAGAGACACAGGAGCAAGGCCACACCTGTAGAAGCCGAGAGCCTTGAGCTGAGGACGAGGCGCAGGGGTGGGAGGTGGAGCAGTCAGATCAGATGCAAAATACCCACAAGGGCCGGAGCTGGGCAGAGCTGGGGGGTGCACCCCACCCGCACCTCTATTACTCATGGTGAGGTGCCGGAGCCCAGCGGCATTGGCACCACTTGGGAACTTGCTAGAAATGCAGAATCCCAGGCCTCACTTAGACCTACCATCTATCCCATTTTACAGATGGGGAAACTGAGGCACGGTGGTGTTAAGAAACTTGCCTCAAGTCCCACAGCTAGGCAGTGTTAGAGACAGGATTTGGCCTTAGCCATCTGGCTCAGGCTCTTATCCACCAGGCTCTGCTTCCCTAGTCCTTTCTGTTTAACCTCCAGCTCTACTCTCAAACCCACCAGCTCTTCCTCACCTCCCCGCCTCTGGACTTGAGAATGGCCGGCCAGGGTCTCCTCACATCCACCCCATTCCCCACATCCCACTTACAGTGCAGACGCCAGAGTGATCTTTTCAAAACACAGATCTGGCCTCCTCCCCTCCACCCTGTTGAAGATGAGGAGATGGCTTCCAACTAAACTATGGATAAAGGCCAAAGTTCTGACAGTGGCCCAAGAGACCCTGCCGGGCCAGCCCTGGCCCATCTGGCCCGTGCAACCTCAGGCGCCCTCTCCCACCAGCCTTCTTCCCATTCCCACTCGCACCCTCCAGCAACCTTGAACACACTGTTCCCCTCAGCATCCCATCCCCCAGGTCCAGCACATCCCAACTCATCCTTCAGATCTCATTCATGCATGCCTCTTCCCCAGGCACGCCCCCCGCTCCCTGATCACCCCCGTCCAGGTCAGGTCTCAGCAGGCGAAAATCAAGATGTGGGCAAGGCTGTGTCCTTGCTGGAGGCTCTAGGGGAAAATCCATTTCCTTGTGGTTAAGACTGAGGCCCCGTCTCTTTGCTGTCAACTAAAGTCGTTCCAGCTTCTAGAGGCTGCCGCATTCCTTGGCTTGTGGCCCCCTTCCTCCATCTGTAAAGCACACAACAGTGGGGAGAGTCCTTCTCCTGTCACATCTCCCTCTTCTTTTGTGTCATCTCTCTTTAATGCAGCCAGGAAAGTTTCTCTGCTTTTAAGGACTCGTGTGAGGACATTGGGCCCAGCTGGATAATCCAGGCTAATCTCCCATCTCAAGGTCTGTACCCTTAATCACATCTCCAAAGTTCTCATTGCCGTATAAGGTGACATATTCACAGGTTTCTGACCACAGCCCTCCTCGTAAGTAACCACTAGGCTATTCTGCCAAGAGGCTGGGCTTTGTCATCTCCTAGTCCTGGGGGATCTGAACCCCTCCCTCCACCCTGAGGGTTCACCTGAGCTCCAGACCAAGAGACCACATGAAACTGAAGTCATCCTCCTCCCCGACCTTACACCCATCCATGGCACACAGTGTGTCCCTGTCCTGGCTGTATCCCTCACGGCCATCACACCTATGTTCAGGATCCAGTTCCTACCTCTGGTCTCCAGGAAGCTGAGGGGGAGTGTGTATGGCTCCATGCAGCCTGGCCTCGTAGCTGGAGATAAAACCCAAAGACAGTAGACACAGAAAGAGCCTGGAAGGAAGAGGAAGGAGCCTGGAGCCCCTGGCAGGAGGAACAGGTAAGCACCTCCTCTGAGATGAAGTTTATGAGAGTTGATGAGTTTATCCTCACTGAGTATCTTCCATGTGGGATGGAGGAAGATGAGAAGGGGTCTGTGTGGGACTTCCCTGGTGGCACAGTGGTTAAGAATCCACCTGCCACTGCAGGGGACACGGGTTCGAGTCCTGGTCCAGGAAGATCCCACATGCCACAGAGCAACTAAGCCCGTGCGCCACAACTACTGAGCCCACGTGCCACAACTGTTGAAGCCTGCGCGCCTAGAGCCCGTGCTCTGCAACAAGAGAAGCCACCGCAATGAGACACCCACGCACCGTAACAAAGAGTAGCTTCCGTTCGCCACAACTAGAGAAAGCCTGCGTGCAGAAACGAAGACCCAATGCAGCCAAAAATTAATTAATTAATTAATTTTTTAAAAAAAGAATTGTACCAATTCAAAAAAAAAAAAATGGAAGGGGTCTGTGGTCAGCAGAATAGTCCCCCTCCAAAGATGTCCACGCCCTAATCCCCGGAACCTATGTCATCTTAAATGGCAATGGGGAATTAAGGTGGCAGATGGAATTAAAATTGCTAATCAGCGACCTTGAGAAGGGGCGATGATCCTGGATTATAGGGGGCACAACGTAATCACAAGGGTCCTTAAAAGTGCAAGAGGGAGGCTGAAGAGTCAGAGTGTCAGAGTGTCAGAGAAGGAGACGGGATGGATGCAGGGTCAGACGGACGCTATGCAGCTGGTGTGAAGACGGAGGAAGGGGCCACGAGCCAAGGAGTGCAGGTGGCCTCTGGCAGCCAGAAAGACAAGGGACTGGATTTTCCCCTGGAGCCTCCAGAGAGGAGCACAGCCCTGCCTACGCCGTGATTCCAGCCCGGGGACAACCATCTCGGACTTATGAACTACAGACCTGAAAGCTAATAATCTGTGTTGTTTCAAGCCACTGATTTTGTTGTAATGACAGTCACAATAAGAACATAAAACAGGGCCCCTCCTGAGAAGACGAAGAGTAACCCTGAGTCCCCTCTACCACTCATTCACTGAAGGCCCCGCAGGAACCAGGCGCTGTGCTACGTGCTGGGGACGACACAGAGGCCGACGCCAGACAGTGAGGTTTCGTGAGGACAGCTCCCAGGACAGGCGCATGGGAGACACTAAATAACAATCCATGGAATGAATGACGAAGGGCACCCTCACAGATGGGATCGGAAAAATACACGAATCACTAGCACAAAGCAGAATAACATAAGAATCATGAGATAAGCAGAGAAAAAGAACTAACTTGGGGGATTCATGATGGTTCTTGGAGGAGGAGAACTTCCGTTTTGGGGTTTGGTTTTGTTTTGTTTTGTTTTTTTTGAAGGATTCTTGAGGGGAGGGAATCTCAGGCAGAAAGCTCCGCAGAAGCAACGGTACAGAGGCCGGCAAGCACAGAGCTGTGGGGCATTCAGTGTTTTGATGGGCTGGACAGTGGGAGCAGACAGACAGGAGGCCCAGGACTCAGGGCCTCAGTCTGCACTGAACTCTCACGTCCCACCCTGCGTTCCAGAAAACGCTGGTGCTGCAGGAGGTCAGCAGGTGACAAGCAAAACAAGAAACAAAACACAAAGAATCACTGGGTTCCATTTGAGCGGTTTCTCAGAGACTTTTATCTGCTTACTTGCTGCCTGATTCTCCAAGGAAAGGTTTGGGGTGGGGAAATGGGAGCAGAGAGACAAACTGTTTCCCAAATTTAGTTGGCTATAGAGCCCTTTCCTCGTGGAACTACGATTCCCTGGAAGTGACTTTGGGAAATGCTGCCTTTGGCAATAGGGAGCCACTAAGGGTTGTAGAGCAGCTAATACGTGAGGGGATGGACAGGACAGAGGTGAGTAACAAAACCAAGGTCTGGCCTCGGAGTCCAAATTCTGCAACTTATTACTCCTCACTTCCCACTTACGCCCCTCCTGCCCAGGAGAAACCCCAAGCCAGCCACGTGAGCCTGTTGTTCAGATAATAGCCTTCCTGGAGGTCCTGGGGCCGCAGCAAGTGTCCGAAATGCACACTCAGCTATACCTCAGACGTGGTAAAGTCCACCCCCGTCCTGGAATAACAGTCCCCTGTAGCGCCAGCCACCAAGGGACACTAGCAACGCCAATGAAAACTTGATGGTGTCAAAGAGTAAGGATGGGGCTTCCCTGGTGGCGCCATGGTTGGGAGTCTGCCTGCCAATGCAGGGGACACGGGTTCGAGCCCTGGTCTGGGAAGATCCCACATGCCGCGGAGCAGCTAAGCCCATGCGCCACAACTACTGAGCCTGCGCGTCTGGAGCCTGTGCTCCGCAACAAGAGAAGCCGCGACGGTGAGAGGCCCACGCACCGCGATGAGGAGTGGGCCCCACTTGCCGCAACTAGAGAAAAGCCCTCGCACAGAAATGAAGACCCAACACAGCCATAAATAAATAAATAAATTTAAAAAAAAAAAGAGTAAGGATGGGTGGAGAGTCAGCTCCCCAGTGGTACTTCGGCTTTCCAAGCCCTCTTGGAGGTGCCTGGGATGCCTTCCCCAGCGTCAGCCCACCTGCCCGGATGGGGCCGGCATGCTTCCGTGACCACCTCTGTCCTCCCAGCCTGCATGGGGCGGCGGGGGGAAGCCGGGTCCAGCCCCACCCCCGGACTGTCGGGACAGAGAGAACTCTTGGTCCCCCCGCCCTGACTCGGTAGCAGAGAGAGCATGTGTCCTGGCTGGGAAGGTGAAGGTTTGGTTTAGGGGTTTCATGGTCCTGGACGGTTGGAACCATTTCAGGGGAGCACGCCCTCCCCGAGCACGGGAACAACGCGGGGCTCACGGCAGGCGATGAAATGAGGCCATGGACGATGCCTCTGGGAGTTCTCGGCCCCCTGGAGGTCCAGAGCCCCCCACGTTAAACCTGCTGACGGAGCTTCCAGAGCAAGCCCCGGGCCCGCCCCAGAGGCCCTTGCTGATGGTCCGTGTGACCTGGATGTTGGTGAGGACGTTGGCAGCATCCATGGCACAGAACCTGTCGTCCCAAACTCTACAGGCTGGCCACCTCCTCCTTCCCTCCAGAAGCTTTTCCCCTCCAACCCAGGCAGAGGTGAGGACAGGCCCTTGTGGGCTCCCTCAGGCCTGGGACGGTTCTCCGCACAGTATTAATTACACTGCCTTCCACGTCCCACTTCCCATGCTGCCGCCCTGGAGGGCAGGGACTGTGGCTGGTTCACCTGCATCCTGCATCCACGATGCCTAGCATACAACAGGCACGTAATAATGGCTTACCTCCACACAGCCCTCACCACGTGCCAGGAGCTGTTCTCAGCACTTGTCATCTATTATCCCCTATAATCCTTCCATCAGCCCTGCAAGGTAGCTACTATGAGTATCCCCATTCTATGGATGGGGATACTGAGGCCCAGAGAAGTGACTTAACCTGCCCAAGAGCACCATATGGTAAGTGTCAGAGGCAGGGTGTAAACTTGTCAGGCTGACCCTTAACCAGGATGCTCTACTGTCTCCCAAAAAAGATTTGACAGGGTTGTGGAGTGGGGGCAAAATAGATGAAGGGGATTAAAAGGTACAAACTGCCAGTTATAAAATTAATTAAGTCATGTGGATGTAATGTACAGCATAGGGAATATATTGTCACTAACATTGTAATATGTGTGGTGACAGATGGTTACTAGACTTATTGTGATGATCAATTCATAAAGTACATATCAATAAATGTCGAATCACTATGCTATATATCTGAAACTAATAAAATATTGTATGTCAACTATACTTCAATTTTAAAAAAGATTTTTTTAAAAAGATGACATGAAGTATGTGGTAGGTGGAATAATGATCCTCAAAAATGTCCACATCCTATGGAAACAACCTAAATGTCCATCACCAGATGAATGGATAAAGAAGATGTGGTACGTATATACAATGGAATATTACTCAGCCATACAAAAGAATGAAATAATGCCATTTGCGGCAACATGGATGGACCCAGAGATTATCATACTAAGTAAAGTAAGTCAGACAGAGAAAGACAAATATCATATCACTTACATATGGAATCTAAAAAAATTATACAAATGAACTTATTTACAAAACAGAAAGAGATTCATAGACATAGAAAACAAACTTACTGTTACCAAAGGGGAAAGGTGGCAGGGAGGGATAAATTAGGAGTTTGGGATTAACATATACACACTACTATATATAAAATAGATAATCAACAAGGACCTGCTGTATAGCACAGGGAACTCTACTCAATATTCTGTAATAACTTATATGGGAAAAGAATCTGAAAAAGAATAGATATATGTATATGTATAAATGAATCACTTTGCTGTACACCTGAAACTAACACAACACTGTAAATCAACTATACTCCAATATAAAATAAAAATTAAAAAAATAAGAATACACACTAAGTGGGTTTATAGGTGCTTTTAATTTTCTTCTCTTTATGTTTGTTTTCTACTTTTTCTGTAATAAATACAAATGTTTATTTTTAAAAACGTCCACGTCCTAATTCCTGCAATTTGTGAATATGTTACCTTATACGGCAAAAGGGGCTATGCTGACATGACCAAGTTTAGGGTCTTGAGATGCGGAGATTATTCTGGATTATCCTGGTGGCCCCTATGTAATCACAGGGCTCCTTATAAGAGGGAGGCAGGAGGGGCGGAGTCAGAGAAGGAGCTGTAACAATGAAAGCAGAGGCCAGAGTGATTGGGGGCCATGAGCTAAGGAACACAGGCAGCCTCTGGAAGCTGGAAAAGGCGAGGAAACAGATTTCCCCCTAATGTATCTGGAAGAAATGCAGCCCTGCTGTGACCTGTTTTATTTAGACTTTTGACCTTCAGAGCTATAAGGTAATAAATTTGTGTTGTTGTAAACCACCAAATTTGTGACTGTTATATCAGCAAGAGAAAACGAATATCAAATGTAACCAGGATGAGATGGAACTCCCTGGTGGTCCAGCGGTTAAGACCCCGAGCTTCCACTGCGGGGGGCACAGGTTCTATCCTGGTTGAGGAACTAAGATCCCCATGCCACGCGGCACAGCCAAAAAAAAAATGTAACGAGGATGAATGATGGAAGATCCTACCGTTGGGTTGGAATGAATCAACAGGAAAACATAGTGGCCCCCAAAAGACGTGGGGTCGTGGCCCACATCAGTAGAAGCAAGGTGGCTCCACTGAGGGAGGGTTGATGCTCCCTCCCCCATTCCCCCACTCCCAGGCAGCACCACATCAGGGGCCCGAGCTCTGCAGAGAGCTCCCGACTCCAACACTCAACCCCGCGCTGACACTTGGACATGCGCAAAACAGAACTAGTGCTTTTCTCCAAAACACCTTTCTGTCCCATACCCAGTTTTCCCACCTCCGTAAACGACACCACCATTCAGCCAGGTGCGGAGCCCTCAAATCTGGACAGGATCCCCCATTCCCATCTTGCCCTCTGCACTCACACCCAATCCATCCACAGGTCCTATCGATTCTAGCTCCAAAGTACTTTCCTGTTTTCACGTCTCCACCCACCCCTCCCCTGGACCACAGCAACAGCGGGGCCTCCTGCTCCCCGTCCTGCCCCATCCCCAGCAGACAGACAGACCTTTAAAACGTATGTGACGTCACTCCCCCGGCAAAACCCTCCAACCACAGACAGAAGTCTGTGTTATCCCCTACTTCCCTGCCACCCTCTCACGCCACTCACCACACTGGCCTCCGTCCTGTTCCTCCAGTTTTCACTCCTGTGTTGTCCCCACCTCCCAGGGAGAGGACGTCCTGTTTTCCCCACCTAGGGTAGCTGAGCCCCTCTCACACTACCTGGTTAGAATTCTCTCCACTGCAAGGAGCACCGTCCGTGCACTGTCTGTCTGTCAGCCTGGCGGAATGTCAGCTCCATGAGGCAGAGACCTGGTGTGCTGGCCTGGAGGCACCTGCAGCCTCCAGAACACTCCCTGGCACACAGTAGGTGCTTGATAAACATTTGTGGAATGGATGAACTGGTAATGTTAGGTAGTTAGTCAGACATTAGCAGCAAGGAGGTGACAGTGGCGAGAAAAACAAGAAGAAATCGAGTCACGCACCCAGCCCTCTGGGGACTCTCCCTTGACCCCACCCCCAGAACAGGTGAAACTATGGCCGTGTGGTGGGCAGCTTATCCTGATAAAGAGGGGCACCGTAACACAAGGGGAGGTCCCCGGGCTGTGCAGGCCCAGACCAGACAGGCGTATAACCTATAGTAAACCCAAACTCATTATATCATAATTATAATAAAATCTACACTGTGGTTTTGCCCCCGACTGTGTGTTTCTTAGGGATTCAAAGGTGAGAGTGTGCACAGCAGTAAACTTGTTACAGAGCTTGGGACTGTCAATCAAATAGTGATCCCCTGTCCCTCACCCCCGCCTCCCTGCAAAATGCTCCTTAAAAGAGCCCTTAAGCCTGGATAGGAATGCTGCTTTCAATTCGCAGAAACAGCCCACTCTCAGAAACAGCCCAAGCGTGCTCTCTCTCTCTTTCTCTCTCTCTCCCCCTCTCTGAGAGTGTACCTATGCTTCAATAAACTTTGCTTTGTGCTTAAGCTTAACATGGTAGTTTGCAATTCTTTCCTTACTATCATGAGCCGAAATTGCTGGTCCGGGCCTTCCGTTGACCTCCTCGGTTGAAGCTATTTTGTTACAACGCACGTTCACCCAGTGACATTGCGAGCAGGCTTGACGCCCATGGCACATGAGGAATAAACGTTGGAGGCCCTGGGTGGTCTGGGAGATGGACTGGGAGACCTCGGGGGCTCCTCAGGGGTCTCTGTCTTCATCTCACTGGGAGGAATTTCTGAGGAAGGTGGACATATCTTGCTTACATAGCCGCAGTTTCCAGAACCAGGACCAATGGGTAGACACTTCGAGGAGATAGATTTCAGCACATCCTAAAGACCTTCTAGATGTCAGAGTAACCCAGGTTGGCATGAGCTGCCTGGGGAGGATGGAAGGGAGGCCTGTCCCCAGAGGCCTACAAGAGGCTGAGTAATTACCAGGAACAGCCTGGGACGAAAGCCCTGGAGCCATGCCTGGCACAGAGCAGCTGCTCCTTTAAGATTTTTATGAATGAATGAATGAATACTTGGATGAATGGACCTGAAGAGTTAGGTACTCAATGAGTAACTGATTGGCATATTAAAAGTCCCTCCTGATAAATGGAGTATTTATAAAGGGAATGGAATATTTATAAGTGGAATATTTCCTGCCATATCAATAAACAAAGGATGTCGCAGTCACCAATGATTGTAGCCCTCCAATGGGAGCTGGTGAGCCCTGAGGAAACTCAAGATGTGAAAATACAGGCCCCAGATAGCTAAGGTGCATATCAAAGGAATGATTTCAGTGAGCCCAAACTCTTGCACCTTCCCATACATAGAAAAGCGCTAAATTCCTAACTTAAGATATCTGGTTTTCTTTATTTAACAATAATCTTTTGACGTTCCGATTACCTGCCCTTCGTTATAAAACTCCTATATATTGGGGCAGTTTCTCAGAGTTATCTGAAACGTTGTCTCCCGGGCTGCAGTCCTCATTTTGCCCCAGATAAAACTTAACTCGCAACACTCACGTGTGCATACGTGTTTGTTTAAGTCACCACTCCCCACCAGCAAGGCCACGGAGGATGCCCAGTGGTTTTCAGCCCTAGGCAGCAAAGATTCTGGCATGGAGTCTTCCTACCCTCACCCCAACAGCCTCTGGCAGGAGGGGGAAGAGAGAACGATGCTGGAGGACCAGCTTTGCCTGGAGCTGCCTTTTTAGACAGTCTGTCCATCGGGTCTGGGGTTCTGGTCCTGCTCTGCCCCTGACCAGTCCTGGGACTGTGGGCAAGACCCCCCTCCACCTCTGAGCCTCCACGTCCTTGTTTGGAAAATGAGGATCATGAGGCCAGATAAGGCACCCCCACGTGGTGTCAGGGTCCCCACGGGCCCGACAAGGCCACGCTTGGGCCAGGCTGAACTAAACTAACCATCTGTGCCAAGGACACCGCCCCCCCCCCATGCCTCCCAGTGTTCCCCAGACCCAGACATGCCTCAGCTTCATTTTCCTATAATGATGCTCCTTGAGGTGAAGGGAGGGTTGACGAAGGTGTGCACGAGCCTGTGGATGAATCACAACGCAACAAGCAAGTCTAGGTCAGATATGAGTGGGAGCAGAGCAGAAACTTACAGTAAACGCTGCCCTTCTCCCAGCACTGACGGCTCTCAAGCTGAGAATGCTCCCCCATCGGCTCCTGGCGGCCCTGGCTTCCCTCTGAGGAAGGGGAGGCCTCGCTTCAGACCAACCCACATCTCCTTCCACCTCTTCACATCAGGGGCCCCTCTCCGGGTCCCCTCATTCTCATGTAGAGTGGAATTCTGCCCCCAGGCAGGATTGGGGCCGCCCTTTCCAAGACAAAACCAGAAAGTCTTTCCTGCCCTCCTGCTGGCATATCCGTAGGCCAGCACTCCACTCTATGGGGTCACGTGAGCTGAGCTCTGGAAACCCCGGTGGGAGGAGCGCCACATGCCTGAGAACCTTCCTCAGCAGGATGGCTAACTCAGGGCAGAGGTCCACATCTGGCTGGAGGAAAATGGAGCTGGAATGGGGGTGTGGATGTGGGAAGGAGGCTGGCCTGGAGGAGGATGATAGGGGAGCTCTGCATCTGCAGAACTCCTGGAAAGGTCTTGGGCCTCTCTGTCCCGCCACCTCCACCCCCGGGGGCCTGGATAAAAGGATGGAGAAGTGAAGGAGGCGCTCGCTCGGACAATGAATTTTTCCCTCAGGATTTGCACCAGAGTAATCCTGGATCACATTACAAAAGCGTTGAGGGGCGACTGTAGGAAGAGGCATCAGAGGCTAAATCTCTTTCTCAGAAGGTGACACACAGTAAGAGAGCATTCTTGCCTCAGAGAGCCCACCACAAAATGATGGAGTCATGTTAAATCGGATGGCGAAGAAGAAAGGATTTAAAATTCAAGCTCCGATTTGGTGGGGCAAGGGGAGGGGTTGTTTTTTCTTTTTAATAATGAACTTTCCAAGTTCTTACTGGAACCATAGCAGTGGAAGAAGGCTTGAAGGGGGCAGGGGAGTACCGAGATGGGCAGACAGCCCCTCCCTCACTGGTGCCCCAATTCCTGCCCAGAAATGACCCATGTCTGGGCCCACAGGGGACAAGGGATGATCAGCCTCTCCAGTAGGGGGGAAATGCAAATGAACACAACAAGGATATGGCCCTCTTCACCGGTCACATTGACAAAAATAAAAACTCTGATAAGATCAAAAGCCGGTTGGGATGTGGGGAAGTCACTACTCTACACTCATGCCCTGCTGGTGGGAGAGAAAAGCCTCTAGTCACCCTGGGAGGCAATTCTGTGGCATCTTTTCATTTGAATGCATTTTCACCTTGTACTTCGATACTCTCTTCTCAGCTTCTTCTCTGAGAAGGAAGCACACACGGTTCCCCAAAGCATCCATGCGAGGCTGTATGTTGCAAGAGCCTCACGTTGCAAGCAAGCAAGCAAGCAAAAAACAATGATAGGAATCTTACCAACCACCCATCAGGCACACGAGTTAATAGACGATGGAACCCCCCTGTTTGGTAGAATACTAGATAGCATTTTAAAAGGTAAGTGGGAGATCTCTAAGTATCCACGTGGAAAGCTCCCCAAGACACACTGCAGACATTGTAAAAGCCAAATGAGGAAAGACCTGTATGTTCCATATAGTATAGGATATGGAAAGCCCTATGTATTTTTACAAAACAGATATAAATATGGACGTGCATTTATAAAGGTCTGCAGAGGAAACACCAAAGCAATAATGGCGGCTACATCGTCGTAGGAATCAGGATAAGATACGCAACGATTTAGCTTTATCTGTAGGGTTTCAATTTTCTTTTCTTTTCTTTTTGCATTGGGGATATATTCATTTATTCCTTGTGTAATTAAATACCTATTATTTTTTTAATTTAAAAAGCGATTTCACTCTATTGAAAGGAAGCACATGAGCGCCAGCCACCAAATGCTAGCAACCTTCCCAGCCCTCCTCACAGTCCTCCCTTCCCTTTATCTCCCCAAGACCTTGGCACCCCAAACTCTCACCCTCCCCCAGGTTATCAGCAGAGGGCTTGGAGGGCTGGGAGGGGGTTCTCTAGCCAGGGCCTCTGTCGTGTAACATGCAACGCTGTCAGCTGCCCCCCTTTGCCCTCTGTTGTGTGTGTGGCGGGGGCGGGGGGGGGGGTGTCTCACATTGCCCTGTTGAAGATGGAAGGGGAGTAGGTGTTTGTGCACTTTCCCTCCTTCAGCCTGATGCCCACTCCACTTCCCTCCTCCCCCTGCCCTAAGGTTGGATGAATTGGACTGAACTCCATTTTGGGGGGCCCCCTCTTCCCGTAGGATTAAAGTGGGGGGGAGGGCCCTGCCCCTCCCCCAACAGAATGTCATTGTTCCCACCTTTGCCTTCTGTACCCATATGCAGCAGGCACTCACCAACACCTACTGTGTTCTATGCAGGGGTCCACCAGGACCTCTGTCTCCTCTTCAGACCCTGCGCTCAGCGCTTAGGCAGTAGACCACATCTGATTAACCGGAGTCCTCCCCCCACCCCGTGCCTAGCTCGGTCCTGGCCACTGGTAAGTGCTCAGTTTTCCTAAAGCAGTCCCCAGATTCGGTTCTGGGGCTTCCCACAACATATGTTTGCCCCACCGCTGACCTTTATCCAGGGGTGGACACCCACCACGTGCTCTAGGGCATGAAATCTACACGTTGGTTGGCTAAACAGGGGTGGGGGAAGTTAATCTGTCTGATCCGGCTGGCTCACCCCTGCTTCTCACCCACACCTAACTCTCCCTCCCTCCCTAGACCCTGGGAGAGCCTGAATACCAACCTCTTCTGGCCAAGGGAGACCCCACCTGTCCTGCCCAGACCCCCATGGGCCTCACCTGATCTGCCCAGGACCCCAGCCACAAACAGCCCACCTCCTGCAGGCAGTCCCCTCTGCTCATTTATATTAAATGAATGAATGAATGAATCATCCCAGCACCCTGAGAGGGCGGGAGAGGCGCCCCTACTCGTCTGTCAGCCAACCGCCCACCTGTGAATACTTGCGATCGCGGTCCCCCTGCTTGTCACCTGTGCCCCCTCACCCCGGCTGGGCAGGGAACTAGCTGTGGAGAACCCCTGTTCTCCCCTTCGTCCCACCGACCCTACACTGTCCCGGGCTCAGGGCAGCGACGGCAAGAAGGGGGCTCTGGCTCGCTGGCGCCTCCCCAGGATCCTGTCATCCCCCTTACCTGCGGTAAGGCTCGGAGCGCCCCCAGGAGCAACAGTCCCAGCACAGCGCGGAGGGCGCGCATCCCGGCCGGGGGGTGGGGGGGAGGACTGGGCTCGCAGCCCACGCCACCTGCGCAGCCTGGGGAGCACGCCGCGCCCACGTGCGGGGCCAGCTGCCAGGAGCCGCGCACGGGCCCGCAGACCTCCCGCGGCGCACCTCGCAGGCGCCCAACCGCACGCTGTGAAGTCACTTCCAAAGTGGACGCTCTTTCTCTGAAGGTTCAGCCTTAACCCTTCCCTTCCACCACCACCCGAGGCGCACTAGGTACCCCAGACTGTTTCCAGGAACGCAGCTACTAGCACTCAAGACAAAAAGGGAGCAAACACGTGCAGAGATGACTCAGGAAAGCCACACTCCCCTTTTGCTGTTTGAATGGCCTGCCCCGGATTTGACAGAACCGGGTCCTGCTGCTTCGGGGTGGGGGGTGGGGGGCGGGGTGTTGCCCAGCCCAGCTGGGCTGAGGGGCGGGGAGAGCAGCTCCCGCCCCTGGATGGGGGAAAGGGGGCGGGTACTCACAGGAGATTGGGAGGCTCCAGTGGGTCTCAACCGTCCCGCTCCAACCCAAAAAATGGTGACACCTGAGTAAGTTCCTGCTCCTGACGCGCTAATCGACCCAGACCTTCTCTCCTGACCTGGAGATTCTTTGGAAAGGACCGCTGGAGTCAGGAGACTGCGGAGAGAGCCACCATCAACAATTCACTCCCATTCGTAAATATTTGCTGTAAAATGAATCAGTAGACGGATGATAGATGGGTGGGTGGGTGGGTGGCTAGGCAGATGGACTGACTGTTGGAGGGACTGATGGAGAAAAGAACAGACATTGGTTATCAATCCACAGGTGTTTCCCTGCCCCCTGAGAGTTTTCTGCCTAGAGGAGGAGACTAGCACTTTTCCCTAAAAGAAAGAAAACGTACAAGCCTCATTCGAATTAAGTTCTCACTTGCAGCAGATGATTTTCCCTTCCAGTGCTTCTCCATCCCATGGGTTCTCGGCTCCTTTCATTCTACATTTCATACATACTTGTTGCACATCCACTGAGTATGCCGCAGGCCAAGGGTTCATTTGCTTGTCTTGTGTTTGTTTTTTTCAGAAGTGGAAACCAAGGCTCAGAGACAGGCAGCTGGTCCTAGGTGCTCTGACTAAAGATGGCCAGAGGACATCCAAGGACCGAGGACCATCCCGATTGGCCCGCAGACCCTCAGGATTCTGCACTTCAGTCTGTCTTGCAAGGCGTAAGGCCCCCATCTTCCAGAAATACCTCCATCTCCTTGGGCCACTAGCAGCTGTCTCTCATCAGGACCCTCCCAACACAGTCTCCACAACCCTCCTTGAACTCCTGGATTCCACTTGAATGGTGCCCATATTGTGCACCCTCCCTGGAGACCCACTTCTGGGCTCTCCCCGGATGCGCCAGGCCCAGCATCCTGGGATGTTTGAGCTGGGATTGTGGTTAAACAATTAAGAGATTATAGAAGTGACCGCCATGGCGTCCACAGAACCAGGCAGGGGCAGGAGCAACCCAGGACGCCTGCTTCCCAGTCCGGAGCTTTCTACTGTAGAAGAGCTGGTGCTCTGAATAAATAAATACTTGTTAAACACACATCCGCACACAACCAAATAACAACATCAAAACAGCTGACGCAAAGGGAGATACAAATTAACATTAATTACAATCATGAAAATTCCACCTTTCTAGCAATCGAAGAGATGCAAATCAAAGCAAATTAAAGCAAATTTTGATACCTTTTTAGACTTATTAAGTCATCAGGGTTTTTTTTTTTCTTTATAAAAACAACTTTGGTAAAATCCAACCCCAAAGTTGTGGTGAAACCAGAATACACATTCATACTCTGCTAGTAAATGTTACAACCCTTTTCAGAAAGCAACATGGAAGTTCTTAACAAACACCCCACCCCACCCCCCCAAAAAAAAGCTTACGACGTGTGGCTCAGTAATTTCACCCTAGTAAAGAAAAACTAAGAACGTAGTTGAACTGGAAAAAGAAAAAAGAAAACTATAAACACAGTCACGTTTCCTAAAACATTATTTATAAATTTTGGAAATACCCTAATAATCACAAAAACAAGGAATGGTTGAGGAAATTGTGGTATGCCCATTTAATGGAATACTACACACCCATCAAAAATGATCATTACAGCGACGCAGTGGAAATCTGTCTCTCCCTCCTGTCCTTCCCCTCCTTGGGCAGAAAGGAACCCTTCACCCAGCCTGCTCTGTCGGGGTTCTCATCACCTGACAAATTGTATCCTTTACTTATTGTAATAATAGTAGCTGCCTTTGAGTGCTTATTTTGTGCTAAGAGTTTTCAGGCCTTGGTTCCTTGAATCCTCAGGGAAACTCCATGAAGAAGATCCAATTTGTGTGCCCGTTCTGCAGGTGAGCAACTCTGAGGCAAGAGCAGTGAATCCACGAAGCCCGGGGTCCCCAGAGCCAGTGGTGCTCAAGGCCCTTCCCCGCCTGGCTTGGTCCTACGTCTCCAACTTTACCTGTGCCTCTCCTCCTCCCTGCCACCCCCCAGCGCTCCAGCCTCTCAGGCCACACTCCCCCCAGCCCCACGCCTTTGCACACTGGTCCTCCACTTAGAACACACCTCCAACTCCTGTTTGTCCTCAGAACCCGCTCCAATGCCACCTCCTCTTTGCAGCTTTCCTGGCACTGTTCCCTCCCCTCCCCCAGCCATCTTCCCAGTCAGAAAGGCAGTTTCTCTCGTTTTTTTGGTAGCTCAATTCTAGAACTGATCTCACTGTGTCATGACTGTAATGACTGATTCATGTATCCCTCTGCCCCAGGAAACGGTGGGTTCCTGGAGGACCAGGATGTCCTGGGGAGCCTGATACAGAGCCTAGTCCAGGGCTTCGAGCCAATGACCAGCCAGCCCAGAGAAGGGCGCATCCTGTGGCCAGGGAACAAGCTGGCTCCCAGGAGGGGTTGGGGGCCGGGGTGGGGGAACGTCAGCCTCTACTGGAGAAATCGCAGCAGCCAAGAAAAATGGATGCTCGGGGGATTCTAAAGGGCAGGCATTGGCCAGAGCTGAGTCCCTATCTTCTGCAGGTTTCAGGTGGTTCGCCAACCCTTGAACGCGTGTGAAAGTGCTTTGAAGGGCGGGAGGGGAAGTCCCGAGGGCCCGAGCGAGGCACAGCAGCGGGTCCTGTTGTGGGATCGCGGGGGGCCCCAGCAGAGCGAGCTGTGGAAGCCAGGCCCCCAGGCCTGCAGGAGGCAGGAAGGTGAACGGCACTGCCCGGACCATCTCATCTCGGAGGAAGGGGGCGGAAGGCAGGTGCAGCAAGAAGCTCTCTGCAGAGGACTGGGAACCTGTGTCACCAAAGGGATGCTGAGCAAGACACCAGGTTCCGACTTGGTTCAGGAAATTCAGGGACTTCCCCAACAGCTGGATCCCCAGCCCCAAATGGCCCCAAAATACCCTCAGCAGATAAAGGGATTCTTTCTGCCGCAGGCAGCAGCAGGCAGGTAGGAGGCTGAAAGCCGGAGGGGGAAAGCCTGGACCTTTTTTCTCTGATTGGCACAGGTGCCTCTCTGAGTCCCTTTCTTGAGAGCCTTGATGGAAGTGGGACTTCATTTGGGGGCCTCTCTGGTGGGACCTACATATCAGGCTGCCTTGCTTGAACTCAAGCCCCCAGAGCTCTCCCCTGCTCAAGGCCCAGGACTAGCTAGACCCTGGTCACTCAGCTCTGGCCCCTTGGAGGGGTGGTAAGAAATGGTGGAGTTCAGGCCTCGGCATTGGGAGAAAATATTAGGGGCTCTCAGCTGACTGTGGGGGGACCTCAACAATGCACAGCGGCAAGCCGGATACCCAGGCCCTTGGCCCGACATTTAAGCCTGGCAACAAGATCTTATTCAACTCAATATTTCTATCTCCACTTCATAGATGAACAAACTCAGAGTAGTTAAGTAACTTGCCTGAGGTCACACAGCTTGAGAGTGGCAGGGCTGGGATTTGGCTCCAATCCACTCTAACTTTCAAGCCTCAGCTGCCTTCTCTTCCCTCTCTAGGCCCCCTGATGCCCTTGCTTTCCCCAGGAGAAACAGCACTGGTATGGGAGTCCTAGTCTGGCCGTGCTACCGTGGGCAAGTCATTTCTTTTCTCTGAGTGTATTAGTTATCCATTGCTGTGTACCTCAAACCTTAGCAGCTTAAAATCACAAACATTGTAGCACACTGTTTCTGTGGGCCAGCAATTTGGGAAAGACTGGACAGGGTGATTTTTCTAGTAAGGTTACTGTCAAATGTCAGCTGGGGCTGCAGTCATCTGAAAGGCTTGACTGAGGCTTCCAAAATGAACCACTCACATGGCTGTGCAGGAGGCCTCAGCTGCACAGGGCTGCTTGAGCGTCCTCACAACCTGGCAGTGGGCTTCCTCCAGAGCGAGTGGTCCCAAGAGAGCAAGATGGAAGCCACATTGTCTTTTATGATCTAGCCTCAGAAATCACAATTCATCATTTCCACGATGTTCTGTTGGTTGCACAGGCTGCCTCTCCTCAAGGTGAGTGGGGACTGCACAGGGGCAGGAGTACCAGGAGGCAGGTGGGGGTCATCTGGGCATGTTTCCTTCTCTGCCAGAGGTGGATTTTAGCGCTACCCGGCAGCCTTCTGAGGGTTGCAAGGAACCCTGAATAAAACAATGGACATAGAAAGCTCTTTGGATTAGAGGAAAGAAATCAATGTAAGGGGCTTCGCCGTCCTTTGCCCTAAGCCCACCCGGTACCCAGGCCCCTGCTAAGGCACCAGACCTCTCCATTCAGGACCACAGCTGAAATGCCCACGGCCTGGTAGTCCCCTTCCCAACGGGTGAGTTGACCATGGCATTCACCATTCCAGCCAAGAGGTGACTCATGCAGAGGCCCACAGGCAAGGCCCTTGGGGATCAGAGGTCTTTCCCCGCCCCTCAGGTGATGCCAGGTGGGTGCCTCAGCACACCGAGCCAGCTGGTCACACAGCCACTGTGGGGACCCTTTCTCGGGCCTCGGGCACCCAGGTCTGGCCTCAGCCATGGCTCCAGCTTGATAGGTAGCAGTTCTAGTGTGCGAAGACCACACGGAGAGTGAGGAGCCCAGCCTGAGGGCCAGCTCGGCCTCCAGCCCTGTGACTTCTCCTCCCGGGGGCCTCTGCACCGTGGTCTGTGAAATGAGGGGCTGGGATTTGATGATCTGCTCTGAGGCTCCAGGGAGAGTGAGAGAGATAGGAGGCCTGGATCCACATCTGGGCCTGGGGGCTCCTGGAGGATGCTTCCAGCTCTCTTCTGGGCTGGCCTAGACCTTGCAACGAGACAGCCCGGTCAATCCCGTCTCTGCCACTTACTACCTGTGTAGATTTGGCCAAGTTTCTCATCCTCTCTGAGCCTCAGTTTCTTCATCCATAATATGGGAATGATGATGTCTACCGTAAAGTGTTGTAGCGAATGACACCATGGGGAAGCTCTCTCTCCCAGCCCCAGCCCCAGGAAGGGCATCTGTCCTCAGCGACAGCCTAGCCTCCAGGCTCAGGCACCTCTCACCCCATCCATAGCCTTGTGGCTCTTACCCCTCGTGAACTCCTGGGACTGGTGGCTGGGGAGCCATCCAGCCACCGGTCCAGCCACTGTCCAGGATGTCCCAGTCCTGGGACATCTGCTGTGTCCCATCATTTCTTTCCACCTTCCAGAGAGGCAGAGGAGGAAGGTAAGACCAGAGAGGGAAAGAGACTTGGCCAAGGCCCCCAGCATGGCGGGGATGACTCCCTGGGCCAAGACTCTCCATCATGGAGTCCCCGTCTCCCCCAGACCTACCTGCTCAGCAGGGCCGTTGTGAATGGGGGTGAGTCATTTAGACTCTCAGGAAACCAAACCCAGTCCAATATTAATCACGGAATCAGAGGCATCGGGTGCAAGAAGGAAACAGAAGCAACGGATGGCGGCGGCGACTCAGCCGGAGGTGCAGCCAAGGAGTGTGTACTCACGGGCGTGTCCGCACAGGGAGCTCCCCGGTCCCGTGTGCCCCGACGGGAAGGCCAGGGCTGCACCCCGGGGAGGAGAGGACCACTCCTCACAGGGCCCTTCTTATCCCAATGAGCCATTACTCTCTTCAGAAGCACTGTCGCCACCCTATAGAAGGAAAAATTGAGGCCAGGGTCTGCTGGCATCTTGGGAGGAAAAGCATCACCCAGGGCAGGGATTTTGCCCATCATGTTCAGTGCCTGGCATCAGCAAAAAGGCAGGATGAATCAGAGGTGCTTACAAGATAGCCGGCACAATGGCCCTGCAAAGTGACAATTTAAAAAAATTTCATGCGAAAAGAGACGCTTGGAGAAGTCCGTTGCTCAAGCCACACAGTTAGTAAGTTCTAGAGCCATGATGCAGACCCAAGTCTGTGACTCGAGGGTGGGCCTCTCCCCTCTCTAGGGCGGTGGTTTTCCTTGCTGTAGCTGTGCCCCCGCCTCCTATTGTCCTGAAGGCCGAGGGCCGGCCCGCACCCCCTGGTCGCCCTGGAACCTGCTCTTGGCTCCCAGCGGTGTCTGTGGTGAAGGAGTTTGCTATGCAGAATTGCCCTTGGGTTCCTTGTCACCCCACTCCTGCCCCACGTGGGCCAGGTCTCTGGCAGTCAGGCTGAGGAAGACTCCCAAGGGCCAGCTCTGGAGGATTTGAGGGGGCCAAAGGTACCCCATCCTCAAATCAAGACTTATAGCACAGAATGTTCCAGAAGCCAGTTTCACTTTCCTGAAGGCTGAGAACTTAGAGACCCAAGGAGGGATTGATCAAGGCTCCATGTACTGCCTGCCCCTCAGCCTGAAATTCCACCATTACTCACTCCTTTGGGCCGAGGTATTGAAGGCCCCAGTTAAAATGTAAATCATTTCTGGGGGAAACCACTTGATAAGTCATTAGCGGGTGTCACTGCCCCACATGGGCTGGTTTCTCAGAAGAGCCTGGGAGGAGAACGGGGCCAGAGGGTCTGATGGCCAAGTGTAACGTGCTGCTCTCTCAGCAATCTGAGGAATGCTCAGATTCAGACCCCAGCTTCTCAGCTCGGCCAAAAAGGGCCCCAGGTGGGGCTCCTGCCCCCCTGACCTTATCCCCTGTCACATTCCCCACTGGCCTCCTTTCTGCTCCTGGGACCACCAAGTTTGTCCCATGCCACTGGGCCTTTGCACTTGCCAGTCCCTCCGCCTAAAACCCTCTTCCCCCAGCTCTTTGCCCCTCCCAGGAAACTTTCGGGGTAATGGATATGTTCATTATCTTGGTTGTGGTGATGGATGAATACAGATGCCAAAATGTATCAAATTGTACACTTTAAATAGGTGAAGTTTATCATATGTCAATTACACCTTAATAAAGCTGTAAAATGTATATATATATATTTTTTTATGCAGCCCCTTCTCATCCTTCAGGTCTTGGCTTAGATGAAACCTCTTCAAAGAAGACTTTCCTGACCACCCAAGCTGATATTACCACTCTGTGTCACCTCACCCTGTTTATTCCTTTCAAGGGACAACACACCACACCACCATCTGAAACCGTGTATTTGCCAGTAGCCTGACATTCCCCCTAAGATGGGAGCTCGCGGGCTCGGGGACTCTCTGATGCAAATGGGGGCTTGGCTTAATGCATATTTTCTGGAGGACTGAATGACCAAGGCCAGGGGCCCTGGGAGGATGGCGGACATCAGCCCTGCCTCCCGGGCTTCCCTGCAACTGTGCGGCGTGGAGACTGAGAAGGACAGCCTCTGCTCTGAGAGTGAAACCGGAACGGAGCCTCTGCCCGCGCTTCCGAGCCATCATCCACGTGGTCACCGCAGGAGGGCAGCGGGCCGCACTCCCGGCAGGAGGGACCCTGTTCCCTCCGGGGTTTTCCTCATCAGTCCCGCCACGCCACTGGGGGAGGGTAGGCCCCACACCCAGGCCCTTCTCTCTCTCCAGATCGGAGCCATGAGGCCTTAAGGTCTGGGGAGGCCTGGAGCTCACCAGCCGTGAAATCCTGGAGATCCGGGGAAACTAAGGCATGGTCCCACTCTGGCCTCAGTTAGGTCTAGAACTCATGGGGTTCCTGCTGGAGACTGGGACATGGTCTGGGCTATGGAAAACCAACAGCTGTCATCCACAATCCCAGCTGCTCATGATCAACTAGTTTCTGGTTTGCGTAAGAAGGTGATCCAGAGTGTGAGAGTCGAGGGGATCTGGAGAGTAAGAGTCCCTCCCCCACCTCTTCACACTGACCCTGAGGCCAAAGTCATGCAGCAAGTTAGTGCAGGGACAGCCCCCAGACCCAGGCTTCTGACACTCGCACCTTCGCCACCACCTGCTTTATCGTGTTTCTTTGCTGCTTTGGAGCATCTGCCTTCTCCAGGCCTGCCATCAGGGGAGCAAAGGCTTGACCCCAGAGTTTCAGACCCTGGCAAGGGAGGCAGGCAGGGAGCCGGATGACTGCAGAGGCTGATGGAATGTCAGGGGTTGGGGAGTGGTCGGCCTGTTTGAACGCTGCAGGCACAAATGCCCCGCGCACACACCCGTGCCATCCCAGACACCCGGCACAGCAGATCCATCGCCACCTGGAAGTGGTCCTGGTGTCTGTCCAAAGAGATACTGGGGAAATAAGCACCGCACCCAGAGTAAGAAATGGGTGTGTCGTCTGCCCCGTGCCCGCCTCCCGGGGATCTGTGTGTTGGTGGGTTGACACTGCATTTCAAACGCCCACTAGTTGGCTGCAGTAACCCAATGGAAGCAGCCTGTCCTGTGCTCCTTGAGGCCTAAAGGCCAGCCACTCGCCGGCATCCCACCCTTGTGCTTGGCAGCAGTTAGAGCAGCTACTGCCCTTGCTCGGAGGGACCCTGCTCACTGGACCAGGGGCCTTTCTGAGCCATGGCCTTTCAGCTCTGTAAGAGCCATTGAACTAAGCCACATAAAGAAACTGTCAGTACCTACAGGTAGTGGTGGCCGTCACTGTGTCCCCAGCCCCTGAGGCCCCTTCCGTGTTGTGCTACAGGGGCCAGAGCTTGGCCATCCAGGCCTGTGTGGCATGTCAAGTAGAGCTGGGTGCCCACCAAGACCTGGAACTCGACCAGGCCCACATCCCATGGGACCCGACCAGTGCCGCGGGTTTAACCCGCCTGCAGGAACAAAAATGTTTGGATGAGAGGAACACATTGCCACTTGTTTGAGGGGGTGAGTGGTGGGAATTGTCATTTATTCATTCAACAAACACTACAGGGGTGTGGGTAGCAGGCCCCCGAGCTAGGTGCTGAGGATACAGCAGTGAACACAGTCAAAACGCCCTGCCTTTGAAGAGTTTCCATTCTAGTGAGGGGAAGACAGACAACACAGAAAATAAATGAGTAAAGCGCTGGGATTTTTGAGGGGAAAAGTGCAGTAGAGAAAAATAAGGGGAAAGGACAAAAGGCAGGTATGCTGGGGCGGAGGAGTACACATTTAAATAAAGTGATCGAGAAAGGCCTCACAGAGAAAGTGACTTTTGAGCAAAGACATGAAGAAAGATTGAGAGGGAGGGAGCACAGAGCAGCCAGTGCAAAGGCCCTGAGGTGGGGTGAGCCAGCCCGGGGGGCTGGCAGGGGGCGAGGTCAGAGGAGCGATGCAGGGTTGTGCAGGGCCTGTGGTCTCTGTAAGGACTTTGGCTTTTACCCTCACTCAGATGGGGGCCACTCAGGAGCTTTGAGCAGAGGAGAAGCATGACCTAACTTGGGTTTTGCCGGGGTCACTCCAGCTGCCATGTTAGAAATAGGGCTGGTGGGTGGGGTGGAGGAATGGAAGCAGGAAGGCCAGGTAGGAGGCCGACTAGAGCATTCAGTGGAGAGGTGATAGAGGCTTGGACCAGGAGGGAGCAATGGAGGATGTGAAAAGGGGCCAGATTCGAAAGGGAGAATGGACAGAATTGGCTGACAGAGGCATTGAGGACGACTCAAGGGAACCTGGGAAACCGGAAGGATGGAGTTGCCTTCGGCTGAGATGGGAGAAGGGGATAATTAATTAGTCACCCACTGGTGACTGTTAGGAGGGAAAGCGAGTGCTGCAGAAGCACATGGCAAGGCCACCTAACCAGACTGTGACGTGGTGCGTGTGGTGGTCAGAGAGGGCTTCCCGGAGGAGGTGACATTTAAGCTGCGACCTGAAGGAAGAACGAACGGGCTGGGGAGAAAGGACGAGAACCAGCAGAGTAGGGCTGCTGGGAAGACTTCAGTGAGGGCAGTTAGGGGGAACTTCCAGCAGCCCCAAGGGGCCCGAGTGCGCTGAAGGCTGAGGGCGAGGCCAGAGGTGGGCAGGACTGGCCGGGCTGCTTACTCAGCACCCAGAAGGGAGGAGGCTTGGCCCTGGAGCAGCCCAATCAGACCGAGAAATGGAAATGGGTAATAAATAGCCGCAAATGAGTCATCTCAAGCCCCAATTTTGAGCCTGCTTTGCAGCTCTCCCCAGCCTGCATCCTTCCCGGGTGGGGCCTCTGATTTCAGAATGACCAGGTCAGGCAGAGCTCAGCCCCCAGGGCCCCCCTTGCCGGGAGCTCACCCCTGCAAAGCCCCAGGCGGTAAGGCAGCTCTTCTTGCAGGAGTTGGGTCCACATCACCGTCCTCAGCACTCAGACTAAAAATGAAGCACACACAGAAAACCTTTTTCAGACCATCAGTGCTTCACATTTTTTTTAAAAAGACAAAGAAAAACTTGTACAAATAAAATGCAATTGGACGTACTCAGATGTTTGTTTGTTTGTTTTTAAGCATTTGAAAAAGTCAGACAAAGTTGGGTTCAAATCCCACCTCTGCCGCTGCCACAACTGAGCAACTTGGAACAAGTCGGTTAACCTCCAGGGGCCTCTGTTTCACCCACTTCATAGGGTTGTGCAAAGATTAAAGGAGATGATAAATCTTAGCACAGAGCCGGGCACACAGGAAGCTCTCGAATACTCATTGCCCAACTGCTACAAAGACAAGGATCTCTTCTAAATATGTGGCCACCTAGTCAGGGCCCAACCACATGAACAGAAAGGGCCGCCATTCTTTCCACAGGCCTCCCGGGTCCCCTGGGCCGGAACGCTGGAGCACCTGCCCCTGGCGTCTCAGGACCTCTGCTGGAAGACACTATCTCTGTGCAAACGTCCTTGAAAAGATTGTCCAGGCCAAAAGCTGACCTAAGATGTGTAGAAACACCAGGGAGAATTATCTCTCAACAATAATATTGACTACCTTTTACTGAGCAGTTACTATGTACTCGCCAGAGCTCACCATACTGGCCCTTGGATTAGTTTGCTGCTGCTGCTGCAACGAAATACCACAGACTGGGTGACTTAAACAACAGGAATTTATTTCTAACAGTTCTGAAAGCTGGAAGACCAAGATCAAGGTGTCAGCAGCTTTGGTTGCTCCTGAGGCCTCTCTCCTCGGCTTGCAGTCAACCACCTTCTTGCCGTGTCCTCACATGGCCTTTTCTCTGTGTGTGCACATCCGTGGGGTCCTTTCCTCTTTTTTTTTTTTTTTTTTTGGCCACACTGCGCAGCTTGCAGGATCTTAGTTCCCCGACCAGGGATTGAACCTAGGCCATGGCAGTGAAAGTCGGGAATCCTAACCCCTAGGCCACCAGGGAACTCCCCCTTTCCTCTTCTTTTAAGGACACCAGTCCTACTGAATATGGGCCCCACCCTTATGACCTCATTTAACCTTAATTTACCTCTTTAAAAGGCCTGGCTCCAAATACAGTCACACTGGGAGTTAGGGCTTCAACATGTGAATTTTGGGGGAACATAACTAAGTCATGCTTCCCTGCATGAGCACATTTATTCTCCCCCGTATCCCACAAGGTAGGCGTTATAATAGCTAATTTATAGATATGAAATTGAGTTGAGAGGTGAATGTCCAACAACGCATCAGGAAAAAAGATACAGGCGCAATTTCCTGCTATTCAAGTGAATAATACACTTCTCCCTGCCCCTCCCCCCCTCAACTCCAAATAACTCCAAAGGAAGAGGGAGTCATGGGACTTGGGGTCTGAAAATCTCGATTACCCGTGCGCCACAACTACCGAGCCTGCGCTCTAGAGCCCACGAGCCACAACTACTGAAGCCCACGCGCCTGGACCCCGTGCTCCGCAACAAGAGGAGCCACCGCGATGAGAAGCCCACGCACCACAACAAACAGTAGCCCCCGCTCGCCGCAAGTAGAGGAAGCCCGCGCGCAGCAACGAAGACCCAACACAGCCAAAAATAAAAAAATTTAAAAAAAAAAAAAAAAACCCACGAGAGAGATTGAAAAAGAAAAAAATCCTTCCCAGTCAGAGTGAAAAGTGAGACTGAGAGAAACTGAGTGAGAAGATTTCAGCAAAAGAAAAGCCAAACGTCGGCTTCCATGAAAGGACGCGGCCCAGTGGGTTGTTAAATGACTAAGTGCTGGGGCCACAGTGACAGAGACAGGGCCTCCTGTGGCACGTGTGTGTGTAAGGGTGAGTGTGAGGGTGTGTGCATGAGGCTGTGTGCCCACAAGGGTGAGAGGGCGTGTGCCCTCGAGATTATGTGTGCACAGGTACAGAGAACAAACTAGTGATTACCAGTGGGGTGGAGGGGCAATATGGGGGCGAGAGTGAGAGGTACAGTCTCAGGGGTATAAGATAGGCTATAGGGATGTACTGTACAACACCGGGAATATAGCCAATATTTTGTAGTAACTGTAAATGGAAAGTAATCTTTAAAAATTGTATAAAAATAAAAAAATTTTTAATTGAAAAAAAAAAAGACAAGAGGTAACAAGTGTCCGGTAGGATGTAGAGTAAAGGAAACCCGTGTGCACTGCTGGTGGGAGTGTGAATTGGTGCGGCCACTAAGGAAAGCAGTATGGAGACTCCTCAAAAAATTAAAAATAGGAGTATCATATGATCCAGAAAAAGATTATGTGTGTGCCCATGGATGCATGAAGTGTGTAGACACAGGGTGCGTGTGTGAGAGCGAGCCCGTGTGCCTGCACACGTGTGAGGCCGTGCGGTCAGCAGAGCATTCAGGACCCTCCCCGGCTGCACAGCGGCCCGGGCAGAGACGCCCCCGTCACCCGGGGAGGAAGGTGAAGCGCAGGGCAGCAAGGTCACTTGCCAGTGTTCCCCGGCCCGGGGACCACACTCAGGACCCAGGCTTTGCCACGGCTCCCTGCTGAGCTGCCTCCCAAGGAAAACTGGAGTCCAACCCCAAGCCAGTCCCCGGAGGCAAGACATACCAGGTTGGTTGTCCCTGTGGGTGTGTGGTGCAGGTTAGACACATGAGCTCTGGAGTTCATGGTGGTCTGAGTTCAAATCCTGACTTGGTCATGGGCTAGCTGTGTGGCCTTCGGTACGTCACTTAACCTCTCTGTGCCTCAACGTCTCCACCTATAAATGGGGATAAAAACTTTACCTCATAGGGTGGTTTTGAGGACTCGACGGGTTAAGAGATGCAGAGCTCTTAGAACAGCACCTGGCATATAACAAGCGCTGCATAAATCTTCCTTGTTAATATCATAGCAATGAGCTCCCGGGACAGGTGAATCCCAGGATTATAAAAATCCCAAAATGCATCAGATGCTGGAGTGACAGAACACCAAGAGCGGCCAGGCTGAGTCCCAGCGTGGTGGTGACCGGGGCAGAGGCAGGTGTGGTGAGGCACCTTGTCCCCAGGCCTGTCTGCTGCTCACCCTCTAAACCTCCGCCATCTGCCCCAGATCTCCTCTCCTCCACACATCGTCCGAAAGACGCTGGTTTGTCTGGGAAGGTGACTGAATTTCCAGGCAGAAAAAACAAGGCTCAGGCCAGGGCAGCTCTGGGGTGCAGGGTTCACGGGCGGGGGCTGTACGTGTTCCCCCAGCTCCCTTCCACCTCCTCAAGCCCCACGAGGAGTTTCCCAGCACGAAGTGTGTCTTGGTCTGCTCGGGCTGCCATGACAAAGCCCTACAAACCGAGCAGCTTAGACAACAGAAATGTATTGTCTCACAGTGCTGGGGACTGGAGTCTGAGATCCAGGCTGTGGCCTGGGTTGGGTGATGGGTGTCGGGGAGTGGCTGGGCAGGGAGGCCGAGGACAAGTTTGGGCAATAGTCCCCGGAGGAGGAGACAGATAGAGGCTTATGTAAGCTCCACGCCCACAGCTGCCATCTTCCAGGCTGTGTCTCACACTGTCCCACGCCCCCAGACTTTGAACCCAAGGATTCCTGGAAGGGCCTTAGTGCTTTCCAGGCCTCTGACCCTTCCACCTCAGCCCAACAGAATTATTCTCACCCACCCAACTCTCCCAGACCTGCAGGCCTACGGGGGCCCAGCCCAGCAGGGACACCGAGCCAGAGTCCTTCATCAGTCATTTACTGGAGAAGCTACCTAGAACTTTTCCCTTCACCCTCTCTCATTCCTGTGTTTCAGGCCAGATGAGGTAGACTGCCCCCAAAACAGGACCCCCATCCTGCAATATGCACATGAGCCCTTGTTTTCAAATAATAATATCTCATATTTATTAAGCATTTATTAAGCACTTACTAAGTGCCAGTTACAGCTCTAAGCATTTCATTGCCTGACTGTCTCATTTACTCCTCAAAATACCCATATGATGTAGGTAGCATTATAACCTCCATCTTACAGATGAGGAAACCGAGGTTCAGAGAGGCCCACTGGCTTGCCCTCAACCCCAGGCCTCAGCTCCAGGTCCAGTGCTCTGCTCACACAGCTGGCACCGGCCCCAGACAGATCCAGGAGGGTGTTCCTTCATGCTGCTGGCAGACTTGGGTGAGAGGACCCAGGGGAAGTTTGTCAGAGTTCTTTGGGAGCGGGAAGGATGGGCAGCTGGGTCTCCATCTGGGCTGGGGTCTTCTGATCCTTCTGGTGCAGGAAGGGTCCCCTGTACCAGATCTGGGACCTGGAAAATTCTCAAAGCCCCCGCCTTGCCTCCCCTCTCTGCTGAGACGCCACGGCTCCTGAGCCCTGGCCAGCTGAGAACGGTCTCTTCACCTTGGCAGCTGGAGCCTAGCGCGCCTGGGTCCTTCTAGCGCCCTGCCCAACATGGGGCCTGGGGGTCTCTGTTGAATTTCAGGGGCTGTCGTGGGGGGCTCCTGGGGAGGGAGGGAGAAGCCTCATGGCCTCTGGCCACAGACAAAGAGGGCCTGAGGGAGAACACCGTGTGGTCAGGGCTCAGCCCGGTGCCACGACAGGGGGATGTCCCCAAAGGCCACCTAAGCCACCGTCAGGCACCTAGTCATCACTGGGGCCCAACCTCATGCCACAGCATGGTCCCACAGGGCCCGGGTTTCTCCTCCCGACTTCCTACACAGCCCCGGCCGGCCACCCTAACCACCTGGGGCGCTGGCCACGGGCAGGGCGCTGGTCACCACAGCCCCGCCGGCTGCCTTAACCTCTCTGCCTCCCTGTTGGCAAAGCCCTAAACCTGGTGAGCTGACCGCTGGCATGTTTGCTGCAGTTGCTCTTAGCCCAGAAGGAAGGAGTAGCAGGGAGAGCCAGGCTTTAAATCAACTGACTTGATACGTTATTTCTGGTTCCCTTTTATCTCCCCAGGGAAGGTGTGAGCTCGACCGAGTGAATTCAGAGAGGACAGGCCCCTGTGCCTGTTAGGGTGACATTGGTGTCATGACGGGATGGGGTGGGGGGACAGGAAGAGCTGATGACAATCATGGTGTCTTATCACCCTCTTCTCGGGCCAGCCCATGGGAGCCCTCCGCCTGTCTGATCTCCTGTACCTCTCTCTCCCTGGCACTATCACCCTGCACAGGTGATGTCACTGAGCTAGAGGGGTGATGGGACGTGCCCAAGGTCACAGAGTCAGGAAGCAGGATTTTCTATCCTGCAACTTTAATGAATTGGTTTATCATTCTAACAGCATTTTTGTGAGGGCTTTATGGTTTTCTATATATATCATATAATCTGCAAATAGAGAGTTTTACTTCTTCCCTTCCAATTTAGATGCCCCAAACCGGGGGGGGGGGCGGGATCTGAACTCCAGTCTCTTTGAAGCCACGTTCTGTGCCCCTCCCCCAGGTCAGGCTTTCAGTGTGGCTCCCCATTTGGACCAGTTGGGCTGGCAAGGTTGGCACAAGCCCGGCAGGAACTTTTGTTGCAACAAAATGTACATCCTCAGAAATCAGGATGCTATGTTCAAAAGGCACCTGGGGAAATGATTCTGGAAAATCCTGTGCTTTGTGTTTCCTGGGCCATGCACGGTCCACCTCCATGAGGTCATAGAAGCAGGAGTTGAATGGTCTCTCACCCCCTCCAGGGAGAACCACCTCCTAGATGGCAATCAGGAGATGATTCTGTTCTTTGGGAAGCTGGAAGGGTCCCTTGGGAAGCCAGCTGGGGTTCGTTTGTCTTCACATACTCCCCAATCTGCTCAGCAAGGGCCTGGAACCCACGGCTGCTGTTGGGTGAGGGAGTTGTCACAGCTGTCCCCAGTCACTCCCCACCTCCCATCCCAGAAGGCCAGACACCCCAGGGGGTGCTGGTGCTGAGTAAGACCCATGATGATCTGCCTGAGACATAGGACAACATGATGTACTGAAAACCAGGAACAGCTGCAGCCGCTACCGCGCACCCCCGGCGTCACATTCCTGGGACACACTCACTTCAGGTCCCTGAGCTGTGTGGCCTGTATCTTCCCAAGACCTGGGGACTCATTCACTTGTTCATCCAACATCTATTTACTGCGCACCTGTCATATGCCACATGCCGTGCTACAACAGAGCCGAGGACAAGGCAGGCCTGGTTCCTGCCCTTGAGAAACATTACAGCTGAACATGGGGCTCATGGGGACTGTTCCTGTTGTTGCCACTGTGTGGTTTACCACTGCGCCCGCAGAGCCAGGCACAGAGGCTGGCACAGGAGGGGCCCGATGCGTATGTGGTGAATGAATGAATGAGAGAATGAATGAATGAATGACCTGTGCGGGGCTGTGTCTCTGCTGTGACACAAGTGACAAAGTCAGACCCTCTGTTCCTATTTCTAAATGACTGGCATATCAATTTTGTCAGACATAAGTGAATCTTGCTTTTTTTCCTTTGGGACGTATGCTAACAAACAAAAAACACCACTATTATTAAGCATGTAAGGTATCCAACCACAAGGGTCCTTGGGTTCAGAGAAATTAAAGCATCCTTCCCAGCACCTTCATGATGCAGGTGGGAAATCAGGCTAGAGGGAAAAGCCAAGTCCTGAAATACAGTTTGGTCACTACTTTTGAGAAAACAGGAGGAAAATAAAAATTCCAACTAAGAGAAAAACGCCACCTCTGCTTAAATTCTGGCAGGGGATAGGGAGACACTAAAGCAGTGAGCCTCATGGTTAGTAATTTAATAACACGTGAGGGCTGGGATGGAGAACGGCAGGGAAGTGCAGTGTGCGATGCGGTGGGTGCATCTGAGGGGCCCAGGGGTTCAGGCAAGGCCCTCTTGGAAGAAGAGACCCTCCAGCTGAGATGTGCAGCTGGAAGGGGTGAAGGTGGGGGACAAGGAGAGATCTGGGCGACCCCAAGTGAGAGAGGGAAGGCCGGAAAGAATTATGAATGGCTTGCAGGTACCTGGGAGGACAGCGGTGACAGTCCTGGAACAGTGGGGAGCGTACAGGTGAGTGAGGCAGGGCTGGAGACTGGAAGCTCTGTGCAGGGGCCTCTCTGCCCATGACGTTCATTCTCGGGGCCCCTCAGGTTTGAAAAAGCCTATTCCCCGAAGAGCCTATTCATTCGGAGTGGCCCTAGACAGGCAGCATGGGCAAGACAGAAGCTGGAAACATTCTAAATTTTCAAAAGAATGGGTCCTTCCAGAGAAACCACTTGCCCTGATGATTTAAGGGACCCCGCACTGCAGTCTACACTTTTGTGGGAAAGAAACATTTCTATCTTGTTCAAGCTGTTGCTCTTCTGGGTCAGCTAAACTTAGAAGGTGATCTCAGCGGTAAATTTCATCATTTTGTTTGACAGAAGGCTTCCAGATTCTCTTCTCCTTCTGGACAAAGAATTTCTAACAAAACCGCTGATTCCCACAGGCTCTCTGACTTAAAATCACATGTTGAACAACAGAAAACCAAACAACCCGACTCAAAAATGGGCAAAGGAGTTGAATAGACATTTCTCCAAAGAAGATATACAAATGGCCTATAAGCACGTGAAAAGATGCTCAACATCACTAACCATCATCAGGGAAATGCAATCAAAACTACAATAAATAAGATAACATGTCACACCCATTAGGATGGCTATTATCAAAAAAAGCAGGAAATAAATGTTGGTGAGGATGTGGAGAAACTGGAACCTTTCTGCATTGCTGGTAGGAACATAAAATGGTGCAGCAGCTCCTATGGAAAACAGGACGGTGGGTCTTCAAGAGATTAAACATAGAATGACCATATGATCCAGCAATTCCTCTTCTAGGTTTATACCCAAAAGAACTGAAAGCAGGGGTTCAAACAGATATTTGTACACCCCTCAGAAAATTTAAGAAAACTGAAACCGTATCAAGCATCTTTTCTGACCAAAACGTTATGAGATTAGAAATCAATTACAAGAAAAAAAAATGGGGGCTTCCCTGGTGGCGCAGTCATGGAGAATCCGCCTGCCAACGCAGGGGACACGGGTTTGATCCCTGGTCTGGGAAGATCCCACATGCCGCGGAGCAACTAAGCCCGTGTGCCACAACTACTGAAGCCTGTGCATCTAGAGCCCGTGCTCCACAACAAGAGACGCCACCACAATGAGAAGCCTGTGCACTGCAACGAAGCCCCCACTTGCCGCAACTAGAGAAAGCCCGTGTGCAGCAACAAAGACCCAACACAGCCAAAATTAAATAAATAAATAAATTTTAAAAAGAAAAAAAAACTGTAAAAAATACAAACACATGGAGGCTAAATGGTGCACTGCTAAATAACCAAGAGATCACTGAAGAAATCAAAGAGGAAATTTAAAAATACATAGAAACAAATGACAACAAAAACACGACAACCCAAACCTATGGGGAGGCAGCAAAAGCAGTTCTAAGAGGGAAGTATATAGCAATTCAATCTCACCTCAAGAAAAATCTCAAATAAACAATCTAACCTTATACCTAAAACAACTAGAGAAAGAAGAACAAAGAAAACCCAAAGTTAGTACAAGGAAAGAAATCATAAAGATCAGAGCAGAAATAAATCAAATAGAAACAAAGAAAACAATAGCAAAAATCAATAAAACTAAAAGTTGGTTCTTTGAGAAGATAAAATTGATAAACCTTTAGCCAGACTCATCAAGAAAAAAAGGGAGAGGATTCAAATCAATAAAATTAGAAATGAAAAAGGAGAGGTTAAAACTGACACTGCAGAAACACAAAGGATCTTAAGAGACAACTACAAGAAACTACATGCCAATAAAATGGACAACCTGGAAGAAATGGACAAATTCTTGGAAAGGTGCAACTTTCCAAGACTGAACCAGGAAGAAACAGAAAATATAAACAGACCAATCATAAGTAATGAAATTGAAACGGTAATTAAAAATCTTCTAACAAACAAAAGTCCAAGACCAGATGGCTTCACAGGTGAATTCTATCAAACATTTAGAGAAGAGCTAACACCTATCTTTCTCAAACTCTTCCAAAAAATTGCCGAGGGAGGAACACTTCCAAACTCATTCTACGAGGCCACCATCACCCTGATACCAAAACCAGACAAAGAAATCACACAAAAAAAGAAAATTACAAACCAATATTACTGACCAACATACATGCAAAAATCCTCAACAAAATACTAACAAACAGAATCCAACAACACATTAAAAGGATCATACACCATGATCAAGTGGGATTTATCCCAGGGATGCAAGGATTCTTCAATATAGGCAAATCAATCAATGTGATACACCATATTAACAAATTAAAGAATAAAAACCATATGATCATCTCAATAGATGCAGAAAAAACTTTTGACAAAATTCAACACCCATTTATGATAAAAACTCTCCAGAAAGTGGGCATAGAGGGAACCTACCTCAACATAATAAAGGCCATATGTGACAAAACCCACAACAAACATCATTCTCAAGGGTAAAAAACTGAAAGCATTTCCTCTAAGATCAGGAACAAGACAAGGATGTCCACTCTCACCACTCTTATTCAACATAGTTTTGGAAGTCCTGACCACAGCAATCAGAGAAGAAAAAGAAATAAAAGGAACACAAATTGGAAAAGAAGAAGTAAAACTGTCACTGTTTGCAGATGACATGATACTATACATAAAGAATCCTAAAGATGCCACCAGAAAACACTAGAGCTAATCAATGAATTTGGTAAAGTTGCAGGATACAAAATTAATGCACAGAAATCTCTTGCATTCCCATACACTAACAACAAAAGATCAGAAAGAGAAATTAAGGAAACAATCCCATTTACCATTGCAACAAAAGAATAAAATACCTAGAAATAAACCTACCTAAGGAAGTAAAAGACCTGTACTCAGAAAACTATAAGAAACTGATGAAAGAAATCAAAGATGACACAAACAGATAGAGAGATATACCATGATCTTGGATTGGAAAAATCAATATTGTGAAAATGACTATACTTCCCAAAGCAATCTACAGATTCAGTGCAATCCCTATCAAATTACCAATGGCATTTTTCACAGAATTAGAAAAAAATTTTACAGTTTGTATGGCAACACAAAAGACCCCAAATAGCCAAAGCAATCTTGAGAAACCAAAACGGAGCTGGAGGCATCGGGGACCTTTACTTCAGACTATACTACAAAGCTACAGTAATCAAGACAGTATGGTACTGGCACAAAAACAGAAATATAGATCAATGGAACAGGATAGAAAGCCCAGAGATAAACCCACGCACCTATGGTCACCTAATCTATGACAAAGGAGGCAAGAATATACAATGGAGAAAAGACAGCCTCTTCAATAAGTGGTACTGGAAAAAGTGGACTACATGTAAAAGAATGAAAATAGAACACTACCTAAACACCATACACAAAAATAAACTCAAAATGGATTAAAGACCTAAATGTAAGACTGGACACTATAAAACTCTTAGAGGAAAACATAGGAAGAACACACTTTGACATAAATCACAGCAAGATCTTTTTGACCCACCACCTAGAGTAATGAAAATAAAACCAAAAATAAACAAATGGGACCTAATGAAACTTAAAAGCTTTTGCACAGCAAAGGAAACCATAAACAAGATGAAAAGATAACCCTCAGAATGGGAGAAAATACTTGCAAATGAAGCAACTGACAAAAGATTAATCTCCAAAATATACAAATAGCTCATGCAGCTCAATGTCAAAAAACAAACAACCCAATCAAAAAATGGGTGGAAAACCTAAATAGACATTTCTCCAAAAAAGACATACAGATGGCCAAGTGGCACATGAAAAGATGCTCAACATCACTAATTATTAGAGAAATGCAAATCAAAACTACAACGAGGATCATCTCACACCGGTCAGAACGGCCATCATCAAAAAATCTACAAACAATAAATGCTGGAGAGGGTGTGGAGAAAAGGGAACCCTCTTACACTGTTGGTGGGAATGTAAACTGATACAGCCACTGTGGAGAACAGTATGGAGGTTCCTTAAAAAACAAAAAATAGAACTACCATATGACCAAGCAATCCCACTACTGGGCATATACCCTGAGAAAACCATAATTCAGAAAGACAGATGTGCCCCAATGTTCATTGCAGCACTATTTACAATAGCCAGGTCACAGAAACAACCTAAATGTCCATCGACAGATGAATGGATAAAGATGTGGTACACATATGCAATGGAATATTACTCAGTCATAAAAAGGAATGAAATTGGGTCATCTGTAGAGATGTGGATGGACCTAGAGTCTGTCATACAGAGTGAAGTAAGTCAGAAAGAGAAAAATATCGTATATTAACACATATATGTGGGATCTAGAAAAATAGTACAGATGAACCTATTTCCAGGGCAGGAACAGAGACACAGATGTAGAGAACGGACGTGTGGACACAGGGCGGGGTTAGGGGAGGGTGGGATGAACTGGGAGATCAGACTGACATAAATACACTACCATGTGTAAAACAGAGAGCTAGTGGGAACCTGCAGTATAGCACAGGGAGCTCAGCTCAGTGCTCTGAGATGACCTAGCTGCAGGGATGGGGGGGGGCAGATGGGAGGGAGGTCCAAGAGGGAGGGGATATATGTATACATATAGCTGATTCACTTCATTGTACAGCAGAAACTAACACAACATTGTAAAGCAATTATACTCCAAAAAAAAAAAAAAACAACTGAAAGCAAGGATTCAAACAGATATTTGTACACCCATGTTCATAGCAGCATTATGTACAATAACAAAAGGTGGAATTGACCCAAAGGGCCATCGGCAGATGAATGGATAAACAAGATGCAGTAGATCCACACAAGGAAATTCTTTTTTTTTTTTTTAATAAATTTATTTTATTTATTTTTTTGTCTGCGTTGGGTCTTCGTTGCTGCCTCTGGGCTTTCTCTAGTTGTGGCGAGCGGGGGCTACTCTTCATTGTGGTGCACGGGCTTCTCACTGCAGTGGCTTCTCTTGTTGGGAGCACGGGCTCTAGGCGCGCGGGCTTCCGTAGTTGCGCCATGCAGGCTCAGTAGTTGTGGCGCACGGGCTTAGGTGCTCCGCGGCATGTGGGATCTTCCCGGCCCAGGGATTGAACCCGTGTCCCCTGCATTGACAGGCGGATTCTTAACCACTGCGCCACCAGGAAAGCCCCGGAAATACTTTCCAGTCTTAAAAAGGAAGGAAATTCTGGCACTTTACAACATAAACCCTGAGGGCATTATGCTAAATGAAAGAAGCCAAATAAGAAACAAAAGACATACTGTATGATTCCACTTGTATGAGGTCCCTAGAGTAGTCACGTTCATAGACAAAGTAGAACGGTGGTTGCCAGAAGCTGGGAGGGGAAAATAGGGAGTTAGTGTTTAGTCTGTACTGAGCTCCAGTTTTGCAAGAAGAAAAAAATTCTGGGGATGGTTGCACAGCAACGTAAATGGACTTAGGGCCACTGAACCGCACATATAAAAGTGGTAAATTTTGTTATGTTTTATACCACTGAAAATAAATTTTTAAAAATTAATTTTAAAACTTACATGTGGAAGAGACTTTGTTTCTTCAGGTGCTAGAATCATGTGGCAAACCATGACCTGCTGCTGAAATCTGCCCAGACACGTACTTTGGATCAGAGGCATTTGAACTTGAAAGCCTCTGGAGGGGATGCGTGCTTGCCAGGTGGCCCTGAGCCCCCCACTCCCAGTCACCTTACTTGCCTGGCTACTGAAGGCGTTGGAGGCTGGAACCCCAGATGGAGCAAGGGAAGATTTTTAGGCGAGAGCGCGTAGTGTCTGTTATTTTTGCGAATGGCCTTTGCTGCGCAGGAGGCCTGCCTTGCGGGGACAGAGCTGCTGAAGTCAGGATGTGGAGGACAGTAACGCTCACCCGGTACCCCGTGAGCCCCCTCCATGTCCCAACTCCTTGTGACTAGTTCTGGCCAACGAACCATGAGCACAAGTGACCTGTGTGTCATTTCTGGGCTGAAGCAACTGGTGATGTCCCCCACAGTGGAGCCTCCATTGGCCTGGGTCCCCGAAAGACGATGTCAAAACAGAGGCCCCATGTGACCCATGACAGACAGGTAGGATGAGCAAGTCAGCAAGAAACAGGCCTTTATGTCAAACCACTGGGATTTGGGGGTTAATTTGTTACCGTGGCATAACCTCGTTTATCCTAATATATGTGCTGTGCTGGATGGGGAAAGGTTTTCTCAGCTTCACAAGCTCCAGGTGGGTGCCACGGACCACAGCCATAGTTCCACCGCTCTAAGCTAGAAACCTCAGAAAAAGCACATGCTTCCCCTGGGCTTAGGTTCCCCAGCTATTCCATTTGTATCCTAAAAATCAGGAATTTCATATTGTTCAACCTACGGGAGTATAAAGACAGGTGCTGCTTACTAATCCAGGAGGGCAGATCTGGGCTCTTGGCCAACCTTGCCTCTGACTCCAACCCTCCTGGCCCTGTTTCCCCATGTGTCCCTGACGGGGTTCTAGATCACCCGTGGCTTCTAGGGCTGGGCTAGAGATGGGAGTGAAGGAGCCACCTGGCCCAGGGACTTCAAGAGAGTCCCTCCATCACTGGACCCGTGTCAGGGCCCAAGAATAAGGGGAGAGCTCACTCATTCCCCTCTGTCACAGCTTCAGCCTCATCCACAGCGAACAGCCTGAGACCCCAAGTCCCTTGCTGAGATGGATTTTTAACGCTGACCTTGGCCTCAGCCTACTTTGGGGAGCCTCACTCCCACCTGTCTGGTGGGGAGGCCACCTACCCAGAGTTAGAAGCTGCACAAAGAGCCACACTCAGGGCGCTGGATCCACCCCGCCCAGCACAGGTTGTCAGAGGTGTCCTTCTGCAAGTGAGGGGGGGCAGGCCGAGGCCAGGGCACTTCCAGGGCTCTGAGGGCATCAGCAGGACAGACCTGGCACATGTGGGAATCTGGAGCTGCAGGGAGTGCTGAGCTTTATTTACAAACGTGTCACAGAGTCCCCCCTTCCCAACCCCAGGGTCTCCTCTGTCCCCAGGAAGGAGACAGGCCTGAGGCCACCCACTGGCCCAGCCTAGGAAGGTGGGGCCTGAGTCCACCGCCAGCTGAGGCTGGGCAAAGCTCCCCTCTCGTGGGCGCCCCCGCCGGAGGGGAGAGGCGGAAACGACGGTAAGGGCACTGTCCACCTCCCAGCAGCCAGTCCTCAGGGCTTCGGCCGGGGGGCGCGGGGCTGGGGCACAGAGAGTTCTGACCACATCGGGGTGGGGGCTGGGACCCGCGTTGGCACGGCCTGGAGAGTGAAGGGAAGGGTGTCAGGGGGGCCTCTTTGGGGGCAGCCTCATCCCCTTCTGGATCTCAGAGTTGGGGTCACCTTCCAGGGTGGGGTGGGGTAGCCAGTGGGGAGCAGTGGTGCCTGGAGAGGTGCCGTGGGTCAGGGCCAGGGCTAGGGCCAGGGAACCCCACAGAGAGACGTTTCCAGGCTCTGCACTCCTACCCCAATCCTGCCCCCCAGGACCCTGCGGTCCCCAGGCTGCTCCAAGGCATCTGTCTCTCCCAGGGCACCCTGGACCGTACCCGGTGAGAAAGGCTGGCGGCTGACAGCTTCCGACGTTGGGCCTCAGAAGAGACACTGGACCAGAGATCCAGGCTCTTGGGGGCTGAGCTTTTCTCAGACTTCGGAGGAAGAATGTCCCAGCCCAGCAGGCAGTGCTGTGGAGAGCAAAGGGTTAACGTGCCTGGCCTGGAGCGGGGCTCCCCGCTGACTGGGCACACCCCAGGGAGGGGCTGTACCTCTCCTCTTGGACTGGCAGCATCCTCTAGGACAGGGCTGTGTCCCCCACGAGGGTGAAGGGGCCCCCCAATCACAGTGTCCCCCATGGACTGAGGCTCCCCGAGGGCAGGGGTCTTATCCACCACTGTTACCCCAGGCCTCCCTTTCCTAACCCTGCTGACCCAGGCCTTGGGCCCCGACCACAGATGGGTGGAGGGAAGGCCGTGGACGCTGATGGAGCACGTCCTGTGTGCCAGGTTCTGCCCCAAGCCCCTGACAGGTATTGACTCACTGACCTGCCCCTTGCCCATCCCATGAGCCTGAGGACAGTATGTTGTACCCATTTTACAGATGAGCAAACTGACTTTCCTCGGTACCCCTTCTCCTCCCCGCAACCCCAGCACCCCCGGCCTCAACTGGGAATGAGTGGGGTCCCCAGGGACCCCTGTCCTACCCAGGAGACACAAAGGACCTGGGTTCAAATCCCGGCTCTTCCATCCGGCTGACCTTGGACAAGTCACTTCCCCTCTGCCTCAGTCTCCTCATCTGTAAAGTGGGATAACAGTAGGACCTGCACTCTCGGTTGCTGTGGCTCCACGAGATAATTGCCCTAAGGACTGTGCATGTGGCCACAAGAGCGCAAGAAATGGGGCCCGTGTGCACTAGGCCAACGCACTGCATGGGCAGACAGTCCTCCTGGAAGCCAGGGGCTGGGTGGGGAGCCCAGCCTCCCTCAGGGAACAAGCACGGTACACATGACATGAGTGGCCCAGCCCGAACTCCAGAGACTTGGGTCCTTGAGCCCAGCCTCGCTGTGTGGCCTTGGGACAGTCCCTGGCCCTCTGGGCCTCAGGACACATCCAGAGACCTGGGCCAGACAGGCGGCAGCCCCAAGGCCATCCTCACCCGGGGCAGCGCCAGCGTGTCGGAGGCGTCGAAGCTCTTCCGCCGGTGGATGCGGTACCGGTGCGGGGGGTCCAGGACAGACAGCGGGATGCTCACCCTGGGCGGGGGTGACAGTGGGGGCATTGCTGCAGGCGCCTCCAGGCTGCTGTGGCCCATCCTGCCCTCCCTCAAAACCACAGGCCCCAGGCTCTGCTCTCGTCCTCAGCTGCGGCTGCCCCTACAGCTCCCCCCGGTGTCCTGCCTGCTCTGGCCACTCACCTGACCTGCGCTGGCTCTGCCAGGGTCTCCGGACCCCGCTGGTCCCGTGGTGTCCGGCACAGGCGGCAGGGGGTGCCGGGATCCGAAGGCACCAGAAACAGGCGCCGGTTGACACGGTAACAATACACACCTGTGAGACCCGTGAGAAGCAGAAGCCCCCCTCAGCCAGGGAACCTAGGTCCCTGGACCCCAACCACACAGGCCCACCCACGTGTACACAGACAAGAGCATGCACACGCACACGTGCTCACATGCAACAATACTGAGCACCGCCTTCTACTCAAGCGTGACACACGCGTGCACATGCTGGCAACTTCACGTGTGCAAATGTCATCCGTGCAAACACAAAGCACGGCTTCATACAGTCATATCTGTGGACACACATGAACGTACCTACACTTGTAATCACACACACAGGGTGCACACACACGTACATCCATAGGAACACGCCTCACACACATATGTACACACATGTATACACTGTATGCTGCTCGTGCAAACCCACAGCAAAGATTTGGGTGCTCACGTGACTGAGCTGGCACCGCCCCCCCACTGCCCACCCAGACGACCCCTGTGCAGAGAGGAGGGGGAGGGAGTGGGGACACATGGGAAAATGAGGCAGCTGGGAGGAAACGGAAGGCACGGGCGAGGGCCGAGGTGGGTAGCACAGGGCTGGCCCTGTTCCCCATGAGGCCAGGCCTCAGCTCACCCCAGGCTCGCGGCCCCCTGCCTGGACCCCAGGCCTCCCTCCCCCCGTCCTCAACACCTCAGCTGCCTCCCCAGGCCCCCAGGCCTTAGCTGGGCTACGGGGCGGCCGCCGAGCGCTTACACTCACATTCGTGGTCCCCCTCCACAGCACCACTCTCCTGCAGGCCTAGGAACTGGGATCTGTGAGGGCGAGAGGGTGAGCAGGCCAGGGTGACACAGCCCCTGAGCCAGCCGCCCCGCCCACCCTGCGCCTGCCCCTGCTCACTCGGGGTCACTGCAAATACACTCCTCCTTGTTGGCTTCCCGGAACTTCTGCAGCTTCGAGAAGAAGGCCTCGGGCTTGCTGGTGACGGGAGAGCTGTTGTCCAGAGACCCTGGAGTGGGCAACACACAAAGGAGCTGCCGTGTGGCCAAGACTCAGGGGACGCTCGGCGCTGGCACCCCAGGCCACCTGCTTTGACCCCACCATGCCTCGTACAGACCTGGAGGGGACCCTCCACTCAGGTGACTGTTGGTTTTGTCTCGTGTCTGTCTACCCTCATGCATATCCAATCGTCCACGCAAAAAATATTTATAGAGCCCCTACTATGGGCCAGACGCTGTTTTACGTGCTGGGGAAAGAACAGCGATCTGGACAAAGCCCCTGCCCTCGTGAGGCTTACATTCTAATGTGGCAACAGACGAACTAGTCACCAAAGAAACCTGTAATACAACATTGACAGGTGACACCTGCCAGGAAATAAAAGAGAGTCAGGAGGGACTTCCCTGGTGGTCGAGTGGTTGACAATCTGCCTTCCAACGCAAGGGACGCGGGTTTGATCCCTGGTCAGGGAACTAAGATCCCACATGTCACGGGGCAACTAAGCCCACGTGCCACAACTACTGAGCCTGCACTCCACAACTAGAGAGAGAGAAGTCTGTACGCCACAATGAAGAGCCCACGTGCCAAAACTAAGACCTGACACAGCCCAAAATAATAAATAAATAAATAAAAGAGAGTCAGAAAACTGAACTTGGTAGGGCAGGGGAGCCAGAGGAAGTTTCCCTGAGGAGGTGACACCTGAGCAGAGACCTGATGAAGGGAGGGAGGGAGCCGTGGGGACATCCCAGGCAGACAGAAGAGCAAATGCAAAGGCCCTGGGGCAGGTGTGGTTGGTACATTTGAGGAACACCCAGGAGGTAAAATAGGTGTAGGGGTGAGGGTGGAGGGGATGAGGCTGGGAAGCCAGCAGTGGGTTTGGGGACAAGGAGTGACGCAATCAGATCAGCCATGTACTTTTACAGGACCCCCCTTCTGGCTGCTGCAAGGTGAGGGGAAGCAGGGGCACCAGTTAGGAGGCTACTGAAGGCATCCTGGTGGAGACAAACAGTAAAATTCTAGAAATATGTGGAAGGCAGGATTACCAGGATGTACAGTGTGTGAAAAGGAGAGGAAAAACTCAAGGCTGATCTCAAGATCATGGCCATTAGCTCCATAAATGCAGTTGTCACTAACAGAGACAGAACAGACTGCAGGAGGACCAGGTGGGGCGGAAATCAGGACCTTGATTTTGGACCTGAGATTAGTCTAACACACCTAATGAGCTCTGCAGAGAAGAAAGCCAGATATACAGGTCTGGAATTCAGAGGAGCAGCACGGGTAGAGATAAAGTCAGGGAGAAGAGAGCATGGAGAGCCTCGGCACTGAGGGGGGCACCTCTGGAATTTGGAACAAGGAAGTGGATCCAGCAGAGACTGGACAGAGCAGCCAGGGAGGTGGGGAAGAGCCAGCAGGGGTGCCCGGGCCTGGAAGTCAGAAGAAGAAAGAGCTTCGGGGAGGACGGAGTGGCCGCTGTGTCCACGCTACCCAGGGGCCAAGAAAGCTCTGGACTGAGCACTGAGCCGGGAGCTGGCAACACAGAGGTCACTGCTGACCCGGCCGAAGACAGCGTTGGAGGGTGTCAGGGGCTGAAGCCCAGTTTAAGAAAAAGTCGGGGAGAGAAACAAGAGACAGCGAGTCTAGATGGCCCTTTTGAGGAGTTTTGTTATAAAGAAAAGCAGAGAACACAGGCCGTAACTAGAAGCAAAGGCAGGATATAAAGGGAGCGATGCTTCCTCAGGATGGGAAATCACAGACTGCAGCTTTACCCCGACCAGATGTGAAACTTTGCTAAGTTTTTCAGTCTCTTGATGCCTCAGCCTTCTCATCTGCCAGTGGGGACAGTAACAGCATCCACCTAATCAGATTATTGTGAGGAGTCAAGGAGTGAATGGGAGCGAAGCAGAGGAAAGCTCTTGGGACAGGGCCCGGCACATAATAAGCACTCACTGAAATCAACTGTCATTAATATTCCCTGGCGTTCGTAGGCTGACGGGGCAGAGTGATGGTGGAGGAAGGAGAGGAGAGAATCACAGGGAAAAAACCCTCTGGGAGGGACTTCCCTGGTGGCGCAGCGGTTAAGAATCCGCCTGTCAATGCAGGGGCCACGGTTTCGAGCCCTGGTCCGGGAACATCGCACATGCCACAGAACAACTAAGCCATGCACCACAACCACTGAGCCCATGAGCCACAACTACTGAGTCCGCATGTTGCAACTACTGAAGCCCACGCGCCTAGAGCCCGCACTCCGCAACAAGAGAAGCCACCGCAGTGAGAAGTCCGCGCACCGCAACGAAGAGTAGCCCCCGCTCGCCGCAACTAGAGAAAGCCCGCGCGCAGCAACGAAGACCCAGCATAGCCAAAAATAAATTAATTAATTAATTTAAAAAAAAACCCCTCTGGGAGCCAAGAAGGGATGGGGCTCGAGCACACAAATGCAGGGACAGGACGGGGGCTCGGAAAGGGGGGAGAGAGGTGCGCGTGCGCACACGCACGCACACACACACACACACACACACACACACACACACACACACACACACACACACACAGGGCAGGCAGGGGGCAGCCGCCTCTGCTTTCCTAGAGACAGGAAGCAAAGCAGTGAGCTGGCAGTCAGGGAAGTCCTTGGGATGGGGCCTGTGTCCCCACCACCGCAGGGTCTCAGCAGCCCCACGGAGCACCTGCCTTGGGGCAGCAACTCAACTTCTCTGTACACCAGTTTCCTCCTTTGTGAAAGTGAGGGTTCGACAGCACCAACCTCCTAGGGCCGCCCACTCACTCACTCAGCCAGCGTTGGCTGAGGGCCTACTACGTGCCAGGCACCGTGCTAGGCTCAGACTCGGGGAGCACAGCAACAAAGAGACGGCCAGGCCCCTGCTCCAACAGAGCTTACAGTCCACCGGAGGAGTCAGACAAGAAACAAGCAAACAAGATGACTTCTGAGAATGAATGAATGATACGAGGAACATACAAACGGCTGATGCAACAGACAAGGATGCAGGCGTGGTGGCCCTACAACGTTGTGCTCGTGGAAGGCCTACCATTTGAGCTGAACACTCAGTGACGAAAAGGAACCAGCAGGTGTGAACCTGGGGAAGTGCGTTCAAAGCAAAGGGCACAGCAAGTGCAAAGGCCCCGAGGTGGCCATGAGCGTGGCAGGTTCAAGGACCAGCAAGGAGGCCGGCATGAGGAGTCAGAAGGTAGATGGTTAGAGGTCATGTCACAGGGCCAAGCAGAAGCCAGATCACACCTCAAAACTCTAGATAAGGATTTTAGATTTTACTCTAAGTGCTAAGTACTCTGAGTGACATGATCTGATTCCGTGTTTAAAAATGCGTTCTGGGGGCTTCCCTGGTGGCGCAGTGGTTGAGAATCTGCCTGCCAATGCAGGGGACACGGGTTCGAGTCCTGGTCTGGGAAGATCCCACATGCCGCGGAGCAACTGGGCCCGTGAGACACAATTACTGAGCCTGAGCGTCTGGAGCCTGTGCTCCGCAACAAGAGAGGCCGCGATAGTGAGAGGCCCGTGCACCGCGATGAAGAGTGGCCCCCGCTTGCCACAACTAGAGAAAGCCCTCGCACAGAAACGAAGACCCAACACAGCCGTAAATAAATAAAAAATTTATAAAAAAAAAAAAAATTCGTTCTGGCTGCTGTGCCGAAAATGGATGATAATGGGGGTGAAAGGGGCCAGAGGGAGACCAGCCAGGAAGCCACCGAGGTTGCTGGGGGCGTGGGGGGATGGGCAGTAAAACATAACGAGATGACGCGCATACAGAGTTTCACAGGGGCCTGGCACACAATAAATGCCAAAAAATATGGCAGCTCTGATTCGTTCATTCATTCAACAAACACTCGGTGAGCACCGTCTCTGTGCCTGTCACTGTGCCAAGGGCCGAGACAGGAGACGCGGTACCGAAGGTGCTCACCGAGGGGGGCGGAACAGTCGGAGAAAGAGCAGCAGTGCCCGCCGGGGGCGCAGGCAGGTGCATAAGTAAGCTGGGGCCTCCACCCGCGCCCCCGGGCAGGGGGGCTAACCACACCTGCAATCCAGTCGTAGCCCAGGCACGGTCTGAGGTGCCAGCTCTTCTCAGGCACTGGAGACTCCTTGTTGGTCACTCTCGGCTGAGGAGGGAGGCAAAGAGGGGCAAGGGCTAGGCCAGCAGGCCTGGCCCAAAGGAGGTCCCACCTTGCAGGGAGGAAAGGGGCTGCGTCTTAACTCATACCCTGACATGGGCCCCAGGGCTCAGCCGAGGGCTTGGGGGCTGGAGGACAAGAGTTTGGCCCCCACCCCCCTCCATGTGTGACTTTGAACAAGTCTGTCCTCTGAACCCCCGTCTTCCCATCTGCATAACGGAGCTGGTCACCTTCTTCCCAAAGTGCTGTCTGAGAAACTAATGGCCACAACTTATCAAGCACTTAGGCTGAGCTGGACTTGACTCACGGTACCTCCCAGGAGCCTCACCCTGGAAGGGAGGCTGCCCATGAGTGCATCTGTCAGGGGGGAAACTGAGGCTCAAGGAAGCGCCCATCAGTGGATGCTCCGCTCTCCCGCATTACCTCGGACAGCTTGCTCCGCTGAGCCAGGATGGACTTCAGGGCCTGTGCCTCCTGGGTGTCTAGACTGTCCAGCTCTGCTGAAAGCTCTGGGTCGCTCAAGCCTGAGGTGGCCAGCAAGGGAGCCGAGTGGGGCCTCAGTGGGCCCGGGGACTCCTGGTGGAGGCACTTGGCAGGTGGGAGAGAGACCACCCCGGAGCTGACCCCGTCCCTATCACAGGGGTCACCTTGGTGGGCATCCCGTGGGCAGGAGGCTCTCGAGGCCACTGAGGACGCCTCTTGGGATGACGGCATCTCTGAGTCGTAGCTGCTGCTGGAGCCCAGGCTTGACTGGAACAGAGAGACCAGATCACCCAGCCATCTACCCAGCTGGCCTGCATTAGGCATGAAGGCCTGGTCCTCATCCTTGCTCCAGCCTCTGCATGTCCCAGGCCAGTCCCTTCCCACGCTGGGCCTCACTCGGGTTTCTCATCATCAGTAAAATGGGCATGCTGCACGAGAGGACCCGGAAGCCCTGGATTCTGGCCTGAGGGTTAGGCAGCCCCTCCCTCACTCCCGGGACTTGGCCGAGGCGCTCACCTCTGAGGCTGCCTTGGCCACGGACCGCCGCACGGCATCCTGTCCGACCCACAGCTGCCTCAGGAGCTCCAGGTTGAGCTGCCGCAGCTGTGCCAGATCTCTGGTCTCCACCATCCCAGGCCTATCCGCTGGCTTCCCACGACAGGTGTCACCGACTCCCGGGCCACAGAGTGCCCTCACGGCCAGGTCCTCCTACCTGAAGCCAAGACAGACAGCATGACATAGCGCTGAGGAGGCCGCCCTGCGGAGCCAGAGGCCGGGGTTCAAATCCCCACTTTGATACTCCCTAACTGTGCAGCCTCAGACAAGTTATTTAATCTCTCTGTGCCTCAGTTTCCTCATCTGCCAAACAGATGATAACAGCATTGACCTCATAAGACTGTTGTAAGGATTAAAGGAGATAATGTATATTAAATGTTAGTACAGTGCCTGGCACACACAGTAAGCACTCAATAAATGCCTATTATTATTACACTGGCCACAGTGTTTCCTAACATGTCAAAAGAGATCAATCCCTCTTTAACAACCTTAACTATGAAATTACTAGATTAATTTGTAGAAGACAACTGGGGCAGGTCCACAGATGTAAAGCATTATAACTTTCAAATTCAACACAAATCAGATTTCTGAAGGGACTCTTCCCTCTCTCCTGACCTCCCTCCTTCTTCCCTTTCTTTTTTTTTTTTTTTTTTTCCACACACACACACTGTATTTTATTTTTACAAGAGATAAATAGACTGACACCAAGCATTGTACATGGATGACCACAACAAAAGCAACAATGATTGCAATTACCAAACATGAAACACACTCATACTATGTCATAATATTGACATTCAGTCCAGTAATCCTCCACTGTAACAGCTCCTTTACTTTGCAGTGAAAATTGATTTGTATATTCTTTGCCTCTGAGTCCTTGTGGGATTTTTTTTTTTTAATTCAGACAGAAAGTCACAAAAATTATACTCATCCTCATCAGTTCACTCAGTCCCATGTAATTAATTGTTTTTTTTCATCTTGATCTTTTGTTAGCACTTTTATGAGTTCATCAGTTTTTCATCAGAGTTCTGAAAATGCTTATTCCCTTTCTTTTTTACAAATGAAGAAACCAAAGTTCAGAGAAGTTAAGCTACTAGACCCACGTCACACAGCTTGTAGGTGGCAAAGCCAGGATTTGAACCAAAATCGGGCTCCGGGGTACATGGTTATGCCAGCCTTTCCCCAAACAGTGTGGAGGGGGGCCTGGGAAGCTGCCTCCTCCTTCTCCCAGCCTTTGGCCCCCCAGGGATCCAGGCTCAGGGACACACTGATGCCTCTGGAAGGGATTTCTGCAGACTAGGGGAAGAGGCTTCCTCTTCCCTCAGAGTCCCAAGTCCAGATGCCTCCAACCAGAAACTGAGTCTCCCCCAGTACACACGATCCCTTTCTAACACTGCGTCCAGACAGACACCCTACTCTCAGAACCCCTGCCCTGCCCCCAGCCCTCCCACCCACACGCCTCACCTGTGGACCGCCCACACCCGGGGCGCCTCCTCAGGGCCCGGTTGCAGGGGCTAAAGCAGAGAGAAGCCAGGCTACCCTGGAGCCGTCCCCACATATACCCATGCAGGGAAGGCGGGGCAGCGGAGATGCGAGTACAGACGACTGTGGGGGGGGGGGGGGGCAGACAAGCGGGGTAAAAAGCCTCATCCGCAGGACAGGGACTCCCGGACCCCGTCCTTATCTGACTCTGGGCCAGACCTATAGTCCGAGGATCTCCGTTTTCGCACGGTGTTAAAGAGAACACCTCCGACTCCGGCGGCGCTCTGGAAAGCTAAAGCTGCACCAAGGTAACGGGAAGGCGACGTTCAAAAGAGAAACTGGGGCAGCAAGAGTACCAGCTGCGGTGCCGCGGAACAAAGGGGCGGGACCCCCGGGATAGGGAGACTCAGCCTCCCTCTTCTTTCCCTTCGCGGGCCCCGGACCTCCGTGGGGTGTACGTGGGGCAACCCGTCCAGCCCTTCCTCTCCATCCCCGGCCCCGCCACTCCCTCACTCACTACCAGGAAGCCCCGGAACCGCGCAGCCCACCGCCGCCTGCGCTGCTGGGAGTTCCGCCCAGCCCGCCCTACGCTACGGCGGCCGGGGGCGGGGCCTGATCCGGGAGCCCTGATTGGTCAGATGTGGGGCGGAGCCGGGACGCTCTTGCGAGCTTTACTTCGCCTTCAGAAGCTGCCGTTTCAACATTGAGGCGGGGATAACGACGGCGCTCTACATCTGATTGGTCAACTTCCCAGGTCTAGCGGTCGATAGTCGGAATGGGGCGGGCCCCCAGAAGACGGGCTCCGATTGGTCAGGACAAGGCCGCGGGCTATTTCGCGTTTGGTGACGGCAGTGTCAGAGTCTGGAACTGATGCTTCCGCAAAGCCAAGGGAGGCAGCTGTGGGTAGGCGGCGGCCAGTGACCCATGCTTTCATACTTTCTTTCGAGTACTTATGCCTATTTTGTGCCAAGAGGCACTGTACTAAGCCCTGGGAGGCAGGAAAGAATTAAGAAGGGTCCCTTCCTGGAGGAGGGGGAGAGAGGCAGCGGGTAAGATATGAACACAGGTAGCTGTGATCCAGTCTGTAAAATATGGGCAAGTTTATATGGAGTGCCTACTTTGCGCCATGTATTTTCCATATGCCAATGCATGCCAGCCTCATAAGTGTGCTTTAAGATGAATATTATTGTCCCGTTTTACAGACAAAGCAAAAAACGAGGTCATGAGAGATGAAGTGACTTGACCAGAACCTTTTAGAGGCAGTCAGTATAATTCCCAAATTAACAGACGAAAGGAAAGAAAGAAAAGCCATCTCAATAGATACAGAAAAATCCACCAAGTACTGTCCCTTTTTCTTAGTAGTTGCAATTGGAGTGCCACAATCTTTTAACTTAAAGAGATGTCCCGGCATTTGACAAAATCCAACACTCATTTCTGATTTTTAAAAAAATCTTCCAGGTTCATACAACTCAATAGCAAAAGAGACCCCAAACAATCCAACTTAAAAATGGGCAGAGGATCTGAATAGACATTTTCCCAAAGAAGACAGATGGCCAATAGGTACATGAAAAAATGCTCAATATCAATAATTATCAGGGAAATGCAAATCAAAACCACAATGAGTTATCACCTCACATGTGTTAGAACGACTATTACTAAAAAGGCAAGAAATAACAAGTGTTGGCAAGGATGTGGAGAAAAGGGAACATTTGTGCACTGTTGGTGAGAATGTAAATCGGTGCAACCACTATGGAAAAGAGTATGGAGGTTTGAAATTTCCTCAGAATTTAAAAATAGAACTGCCTTATTATCCAGCAATTCCACTTTTGGGTATTTATCTGAAGAAAGTAAAAACACTGATTTGAAAAGCTAGATGCACCCCCATATTCATTGCAGCATTATTTATAATAGCCGAGATATGGAAACAACCTAAGTGTCCAGCAATGGATGAATGGATACAGAAAGTGTGGTATTATCTATAATGGACTGTTAGTCAGCCATAAAAAAGGGGAGATCTTGCCATTTTCAATAACACGGATGGAACTTGCAGGCATTATGCTAAGTGAAATAAGTCAGATAGAGAAAGGCAAATACTATATTTCTCTCTTATATGTGGAATCTAAAAAAACAAAACAAAAACAAAAAGCAAGCTCATAGATACAGAAAACAGATTGGTGGCTGCAAGAGGCAGGGAGTAGAAGAAATGGGTGAAGTGGGGTTTTTTTTAGTTTAACTAAATTAATAAAAATCTTTAAAAATAAAAATCTTGGGGCTTCCCTGGTGGCACAGTGGTTAAGAGTCCACCAGCCAATGCAGGGGACACAGGTTCGAGCCCTGGTCCGGGAGGATCCCACATGCCTTGGAGCAACTGAGTCCATGTGCCACAACTACTGAGCCTGCGGTCTAGAGCCCACGAGCCACAACTACTGAGCCCATGTGCCACAACTACTGAAGCCCACGCACCTAGAGCCCGTGCTCTGCAACAAGGGAAGTCACTGCAACGAGAAACCCGCTCACCGCAACGAAGAGTGGCCCCCGCTCACCACAACTAGAGAAAGCCTGCACACAGCAATGAAGACCCAACGCAGCCAAAAATAAATAAAATAAATAAATTTATAAAAAATAAAAATAAAAAAAAATCTTCCAGCAAACTAGGACTGGAAGGGAACTTTCTCATCTTGATAAAAGGCATCTATGAAACACCTACATTTAACAGCATATTTCATAATAAAAGACTGAATGCTTTCTCCCTACAATTAGGAAAAGGTAAGGATGTCTGCTATCATCAGTTCAATTCAATATTACACTAGAGTTCCAGCCAGTGCAATAAGAAAAATCAAAGGCATCTGGAACGGAGAGGAAGAAGTAAAACTCTCTTTATTCACAGACAGCATGATAACAGAAAATCTCATGGACTCTACAAAAAAGCTACTAGAATCGTTAATGGGTTTTGCAGTTGCAAGATACAAGATCAATATACAAAAATCAGTCGTATTTCTATATATTAGCAATAACCAATCAGAAACTGAAATTTTTTAAAAACCATTTAAAATAAATCAAGAAATATAAAAATTAAATACTTAAGGATAAATCTGACCCAAAAAATACAAAACCTATACATTAAAGTTATAAAACAGTGTTGAGAGAAATTAAAGGAGAGTAAATAATTGGAGAGATATACTGTGTTCATGGCTTGAAAAACTCAAATTTTTAAGATATCAATTCTCCCCAAATTGACCTATAGACTCAATACAATCCCAAATAAAATCCCAGTAAGTTTCTTTGTATAAACTGACAAACAATTTCTGAAATTCATATGAAAATGCAAAGGACTTAGCCAAAACAATTTTGAAAACAAAGAACAAATTCAGATGACCTACGCTACCTGCTTTAAGATTTATTATAAAGCTACAGTAATCAAGAGAGTGTAGTATTGGCATCAAGGTAGACAAACAAGTGAATGGAATAGAATAGAAAGTCCAGAAATTGTCTCACACATACATGATCAATTAATTTTTGACAAAGATGCAGAGGCAACTCAGTGGAGAAAGGACAGCCTTTTCAGCAAATGGTACAAGAACAATTGGATGTTCATATGCTAAAGACACACACACCACAAAACAAAACAAAATTTTTAAAACCCTCTATCTGTACCATATCTGTACCATATGTAAAAATTAACTCAAAATGTATCATAGACCTAATTGTAAAACCTAAAACTATAAAACTTCTAGAAGAAAACCGAGAATAAAATCTTTGTGACCTTGCATTAAGCAGAAATTTCTTAGATACGACACCAAAAGTACAATCTCTAAAAGAAGAATGGATAAATTGGACTTTGTCAAAATTAATAACTTCTGCTCTTTGAAAGACATTGTTAAGCGAGTGGAAATACAAGCCACAATATTGGAGAAAATAATTGCAGATCACATGTCTAATAAAGAATTTGTATCCAGATTATATAAATAACTCTCTCAACTCATAAGAAAACAACCCAATTTTTTAATTGAAGTGTAGTTTGTTTATAATATTGTGTTATTTTCAGGTGTATAGCAAAGTGATTTAGTTAAATATACATATTTTTCATATTATTTTCCATTATAGGTTATTACAAGATATTGACTATAGTTCCCTATACAGTAAATCCTTGTTGTTTATCTATTTTATATATAGTAGTGTATATCTGTTAATCCCATACTCCTAATTTATCCCTCCCCCGAACCATAAGTTTGTTTTCTATGTCTCTGAGTCTGTTTCTGTTTTGTAAATAAGTCCATTTGTATTATTTTTTAGATTCCACATATAATGTTTGTCTTTCTCTGTCTGCCTTACTTCACTTAGTATGATATTCTCTAGATCCATCCATGTTGCTGCAAATGGCAATATTTCATTCTTTTTATGGCTGAGTAATATTCCATTGTGTATATATATATATATATCTCACATATTCTTTATCCATTCATCTGGTTTTTTGTTTGTTTGTTTGTTTTAAGGTTAAAAAACCCAAAACTTTTATTTAGAAAGGCTGAAATGATTGTATGCTAATTGGAACAGCTAGGTTGTATAAGAAAGTTCCTTTTTTTCTTTTTTTTTTTTTGGGTGCGCCTCACGGCTTGTGGGATCCTAGTTCCCTGACCAGGGATTGAACCCAGGCCTCAGCTGTGAAAGCACAGAGTCCTAACCACTGGACCACCAGGGAATTCCCAAGAAAATTCCATTTTTGATATCTTCCAAGAATTGGATTCCATTATGTGTGCTTTGTTCTTTCTTCAGTCAGACTGGAGTTGAGCAGAAATATGGCTTACTCCTTTCCCCTCAAATCATTCTCAGGCTCCAGACAAGGAGCTGGACCTTTGGGTGAACAAGCAGGTAACTGGCAATGGTACCTTTTAACTCGGGAGGCTTTCCAGGAGTATACAGGAACAAGGAACACACTGCTCCTGAATGAGACGATCATGTAATTAGCAAAGTATCTAAAATAGCCAAAACTATTCTCGCTATGAATAGCCAAGAAAAGCTAAGCAAATGCTATCCACAGACATTTGCTGTATCTTAGACAGTTCCTTATGCAACAAGTTCTCATCCTCTCTCCCAGGTAGCTCCAGTGGGTTCACCATTACAGGCTCTGGGGCTAGAACAGGGGTAAGACAGGATGCTTGCTTTCCTCATTGGCATCCATTCATCTGTTGATGGATACTTAGGTTGCTTCCATGTCTTGGCTAACAAACAACCCAATTTTTAAAATGATTAAAAGAATTGAACACCAAGGAAGAGATACACACAGATGGTGAATAAGCACAGAAAAGATGCTCCACATCACAGAACTCTCCTACTGAGGCTGGTCAGAGACTCAGCTCAGCATCCTTACCCACCATTAATACACCTAGCACCAGCTTTTATCCCAGTTTGGCTTTCTAGAGTCTTCTCTTGCTCTAGGCTCCATTTGCTAGGCAAATGTAAAATAAAACCAGAATGAGACACCACTGCATAACTATTTCTATGTCTAAAATGATGGCATGTAAAATCAAAGACTCACTATACCAGCGTTGGCGAGGACAGGGAAAAACTGGAACCCACGTGCTCTGCTGGTGGGAATGTAAAATGGTACAATCACTTCAGAAAACAGTTTGACGGTATCTTAAAAAGTTAAATATAAATTTACCATATGACCCAGAAATTCCAGTGCTAGTTATCTACCCAAGAGAAATGAAAACATGTCCACACAAAGACTTGTACAAGAATGTTCCTGGCAGCATTATTCATTATAGCCACAAAAAAGCAGAAATAATCCAAATGTCCGTCAACTCATAAATGGACAAGCTAAATGTGGTATCCATACAATAGAAAATGGCAATAAAAAGAAATGAAGTACTGGCACGTGCCACAACATGGACGAACCTCATAAACATTATGCTAAGTGAAAGAAGCCACGAAAAAGACCACATATTGATGACTCCAATTATATGAAATGTCCAGAAAAGGACAGAGATTCACTGCAAATGGGCAGGAGGGATCATTGGATTGTGGTGATGGGGCTGCAGAACTTTGTAAATTTGCTGAAATGATTGAATTGTACACTTAAAAAGAGTGAATTTTATGATACATATATTGTACCTCAGTAAAGCTTGAGAAGATGTAAACTATAGTGACAGAAAGATGAGGGGTTGCTTGGAGATGGGGTGGGCGGGAGGGACGATGACGGGGCACGAGGAAACTTGGGGGATGATGGGTTTGTTCACTGTCTTGATTGTGGTGACGCTTTCATAGGTGCATACATCTGCCAAAACTTATCAAATTGTACACTTTAAACATGGGCAGTTATTGTATGTTAACCATATCTCAATAAAGCTATTAAAAGGTATGAAGCAAGTAAGCAAACAATAAAGCACTTGGCCTAGCTGGGCGCAGTATGTTTGCCCTCACTGGAAATGGACCACTTCCACTCTTATGCCATGACGCCGCCTCAAGGATGAAGGTTAATCCTCCTGGTGGTCAGAGCCGTGAGCTGTACACTTGGTCATCCATTCATGAGGAGGGATGAACAGTCTAAGGGAGAGATGATACACAGTCTCCTGGGTGGTGCCAAATGGTGTGGCTGGAGGTCAGAGCTCAGGAGAAAGAGATCAGAAGACTAGCGCCAAGAACTGGGGAAAGGGGGAAGATGAACCAATGATGTCCAGTACATGGGGGCGCACGGGATTACATCTTGGTGTCTCATGTTTCGAATCCATCAGAGGACGTCTGCTGCCGGGGAGACGGTCCACGACCAGCTGGAACGGACGATGCAGCTGGTAAATGTCAGCCCCCCTCTCTGCTCAGCCACCCCAGTGCAGGTGCGATGGGCCCAGGGACAGAGCAGCCAAGATGACAGGGGTGAAGTAGCCTGGGCTCCTTTCCTAAAGGCTCTGTCCTGCTGCTGCTGGACCCCTAGTCTGCAGGACCAACGCTGAGCCCTTGATATGGCATCTCCAAGAGACCAGCCAGCCATTGATCTGGTGGCAGATCAATTACATCAGGTCCCCTTTGACCCTAAAGGGAGCGATTTGTACTTACTGAAATTGATGCTACTCCATGAAAGGGTTCGCCTGACCTGCCTTCAGGGCTATTGCCCACACCACCATCTGAGGGCTGCCTGATGTAGTGACGTGGTATGCCACACCACATTGTCTCACACCAAGGTACCCATTTTTTGGCAGAACAGATGGGACAATGGGCATCTGACTAAAGGATCCACTGATCTTACCGGGGACCCCAACACCCAAGTGGCATGGCCTGCTAAAGACATAGCTCAGGGACCATACGCTACAGCTCTGTTCTCCAGGAAGTTGGCATATGCAGCTGTGTCCCCTGATGCTAGATTACATGAGGACGGGAAGCAGAGGGTGGACCCTCTCCCTACTGCTCGCAGTGAAACACTTGTGGAACTTGCGTTTCCTATCCCTGCAAACATTGGCTCTGCCAGGTTGGAGGTCCCAGTGCCCGGGGCTGGGAAACTTCTGCCAGGGGACACGATAGGGTCCCACAGTCCCAATGAACTTGAAGACGTGACCATCACCTGGTCTTCGGGCCTCTCTGCTGGTGGACCAGCAGGCAAAGAGAATTACTGTACTGCTGCGGGTAATAGATTCCCCTCACCATGAGGGGTCAGGACAGCGTATACAAAATGAGGCAGAGGTGTTTCCAGAACCTCCTCTGGTGTCTCTCGGTGTCTCCACACCCACTGATAATAGTAAGTGGCAATTGTGGCAATCACAGCCCACCCAGGGCAAGACAGCCAAGGGCTCGGATCCCTCGGGGATGAAGATCTGGCTGACCCCACCAGGAAATAACCAGACTAGCTGCAGCTTTGGCCATGGAATGGGGGTGGACGAGGGACCGACCGTATCACCCCGAAGGGGACTCGGTTCAATGGGACTTAGACCTCCCCTCTCGGGGAGGAAGGGCGGGAAGGCAAGAGCAGATCTGAGTGATTGGACGGGTGAACGCTTCAGACCCTCTTGGCCTTACCTGCCTTTTGTTCCGGCTCTGCCTCGGCTGAGTGGTCTGATGCAAACGCAGCTCGCCCGGCCACACCCCCTGCCTGAGTCCTGGCCCTCTCACCTCCACCGCCGCCGTGGGCCCCACTTGGCGCTCAAGCATTTCAATACGCAACCCAGAAATGCACAGAGTCAACGTCCCATGGGGCAGCTCTTCACCAGCTGGAAGAGGGAGACGGCGAATAAATTCTGCCGCGTTCCTCTCCACCAGGAGGGCTGCCGAGACATTACAGGGCTCCTCCGGGTCACGTTTGGTGGCGGCCAGCTCCACCACGCACGCCCCTGCTGCCTCTCCCTCCTTCTGACTGCCCCCCGCCCTCACTGCGTTTCTCTGGCGTTGTTCTGCCGATTAAAACGAGGGCGCACAAGCCTTCTGCTCTAGGCTCTGCATTCCGGGAACCCTAAGCTGTGATTGCCACCGTCACATGCTGACCCCCCCAGTGTGCATCTCTGCACCAGACATCACCTGAACTCCAAGGTCACATATCCAACTACGGAAGAGGGACCCTAAGTTCAACATGTCCGAAACAAAACTCCCGATCTTCTCTCCCACACCTGCTCCACCAGGAAGCTTCTCCATCCTGCCACCGACCCAGGACAAAACCCGAGTCAGCCATGACTCACCCAGTCTATCAGCACGTCGCATTGTTTCTGTCTTCAAAAGGTCTCCAGAACTGACCACTTTTCACAGTCTCCATCACAACCGCCCGGTACAAGGCACCATCCTCTCCTCCCTGGAATATTGCACTTGCCTCCTGACTGGTCCCCCCTGCTTCCATCCTTACTCTCTTGTCTACTCTCCCTATAGCAGCCCGAGACCCCTCGAGTGTAAGTATGTCAGCTCACGTCACTCCTTGGCTCGGAACTCTCCATGGCATCTACCTCGCTCGCGGTGAAGCCAAGGTCCTCACAGTGGCCGGCAAGACCCCAGTCTCCCCTGGTTCCTTTTGCAACTGAAGTCCAACCGCTCTCCGCCCCCCTCGCTCTGCTCCAGCCACACTAGTCGCATTTTGTTCCTTGAAGATACTGGCATGCTCGTACCTCAGGGCCTTTACACATGCGGCTCTGCCTGGAATGCCCCGCCCCAGATGTCCACAGGGCTTCATTCCCCACCAAATTCATTCAGCTCTTTCTTCAAACGTCATCTTCTCAGCCAGGCCTACCCCAGCCACACTCTTGTTACCTCCTCCCTGACCTTCCCTGCCACATTTTCCCCCATAGCCCTTATTTTCTGACATACTCTTTTACTCAGTGGTTTTGCCTGCTGCCTGCCTTCCCCCACAAGTGTGTAAGCGCCATAAAGGCAGGGATTTTTATCCACCTTATTCACTGCTGCGTCTCCAATGCCCAGAACCATGCTCAGCACGCAGCAGGCACTCAAATATTTTGATGAATAAACTTCTTGGTTTGTACAAAGGGGAAAATCGATCAGTAGGTTTTTGAGAGGATTGGAAGTCACACGTATGCATGTCTGACACAAGCCAAACCCTCTATAAAAGTTGCCTGTTCTAATCTCTGAGTCTGACTCAGAGACAGAAAACCCTGTCCTGGAGGTCAGAGTGAACCTAGCTGACATCTGTGAGCAGGGCCCAGTGCTTGGAACAGGGAGGTACATTCCTGGCTACATATTCTGTGATTAAATGGCGACACTGTTACTGAAAGGCCCAAAATCTCAGGCTCTTGATTCCCCAGAACTCTCAGTGGGCAGATGAGGTAGTCTGAGGAACCACAGGAATGAGTCTGGCCTTGACTGGGAATAAAGAACTAGGAGGTGTTGAGTGAGGCAAAGAGGGTAGAGCACCTTTTTTCAAACGACCGGTCATGACCCAGGAGTGGCTGGTGAGCAGTTTAGTGGGTTGCAAACAGCAGCTTCTTCATGAGAAAATACCTGTGTATTGCAGAAAAGGGGTAATGATTGACTTTTTTTTGGTTTCACTTGCACATATAGGTGTGTACTCAATCGTGATAAATTTCTAATAATGGGTCAGGGTAAAAAAATGTTCAAAAGCCACTGGGCTTTGGGGAATTTGGACTTGGGCTCCAATCCAGGCTCCATCACCCTCCAGCTGCTGCTGTCTGAACTAGTCCCAACCTCTCTGAGCCTCAGTTTCCACAGTGGAGTGGAAAATGTTAATTACTAAACATACAACACACTTGAAAGCCCCTAGGTGCCATGCCTACCTATAGGAAGTTTCCAGTAGCATTTGTTACTTCTGTCCCCCAGCGCTAGAGGGTTGATAAATGGTGCGACTGTGTTATCAGGACAGGATTTGTTAATTCAGCAAGTATTTACTGAGTTCTGCTTCTGTGCCAGGCACTGGTCTAGACCCTGGGCGCTTACCAATGAACAAAACATGTAAAAATCTCATATTTTGCTTATGTTCTTAGAGCTTATGCTCCAGCAGGCGCAGACACAAACAATATTGCTCAGATGATGAGTAGGTAGGAGGGTACTCAGAAGTGCCAGGGAACAGGGGAGAGAGGGATCTTATTAGGGAGGGGTGTGCATGGACCTCAGTGAGGTGACGTCTCAGCAGACTTGGAGATAAAGGAGTTAGTCAGCTGTGGTGCATTCTGGACCACGGGCAGAGGGCCAGCCAGGCAAAGGCCGTACAGTAGAGTGTGGACAGCAGTTTCAAGGAAGAGCAAGGACCAGTGTGGCCGAAACAGAGGGAGCCGAAGAGGGAGGGGCAATCAGAGGCAGTGGATCCTGAAAGGCCACCACAAGGACTTGGGCCTCGATTCTGGGTGGGACAGGGAGCCAGAGCCGTATTTCGAGCAAAGGAGTAATACGAGCTGAGTTCTATTTCCAGCCTACGTCAAGGTCACTCTGGCTGCTGCTTTGAAACAAGTGTGAGAGGTGCCAGGGTGGGAGGAGGGGCTGAGTTAGAGGCAGTAACGTGGGTCAGAGCCGTGACTGTGAATGGAGTGGATGAAATGGTCAGGGGTGAGGTGTATTTTTAAGACAGAAACTGACAGGTTGGACGCAGCACGTGGGACAGGGGAGTCCAGGATCACGCCCCAGGTTTGTGACCTGGGAATCTGCAGGGACGAGGATGCCATCCGCTGAGGTGTGGAGGCCTCTGAAATGGATGAGCAGCGCGGCGAGTGGGCAGTGCAGAGCCCAGGGGACAGGTGTGCAGGGTCAGCGAAACGGACTAGTCATGCCCCAGCCACTGCTGAGGGCCGTTTAAAAAAAAAAAAAAAAGAAAGAAAAGGTCACAACCAATTTCTCAGAAGGCCAACTAGGGTGAACCAGTCTGAGTCATTACTTTTTAAGTGAAAAATGAATGGTTTAGAGTTATGGCGAAATCTGTAAAGAAATCACTCTAGATTTCCTGGTTCTTAAAGATCAGTTACGCCTTTTGTTCTTCTGAGAGTATCAGATTCCTTCCAGGGTCAGGAGGAACCCACAGGCAGATTACAGTGGGAACTTCCCCTAAACGAAGTTAAGGTCATTTCAAAATACAGCCTGCAGACTTTGTCATGTCAAAGAGAGTTTGCATAGGAACAGTAAGCTGAGGAGACACACAAAACAAATGGTTTCCAACTAGGTTTTATTTTAGTGTTCAATATTATCAGCAATGATACAGGAATAATTCAGGCAAATATATCACCTTAAATACATCAGAGAAAAAACCCACCATGTCAAGCACGTCTTGCACTCCAGCAAATGAACATAAAAACAGAGAACAAAGTCAGCAGCATTAAATTAAAGTGCTTTTTGCCACAGTTCTTTCAGTCTCGCCCTCAGTGGTGTAATTTCAATTTTACTTATTGTATATAAGAAGCTCAAAATCTCATTCATTGCCCAGAGGCTACATTCAAAAAAAATTCATGTTTAGTTATTCTAAATAATAACCACCCCACCAAAAGCACAAGATTCATTGGAATTGTGTGACACTGATTTCTCCAGACACACTGGGAGGTAACCACCATCCAGGCTGGCAAAAAGCTCAGAGCGCCCTCCTGCCGCATGGCGGCCTCGGCGAAGTCCATCACTTTGTTCCACGCACCAGGGTAGACTGAGGGTTTGAAGGACAAGCGAGCACCTGGAGAGCACGCCACCTGCGTGCCACCCACCAGTGAGCAGAGGCCACCAAGTCATTTCCCCAAAGTCGGAGGGCGGGTGGATTCAAGAGAGCAGGACAAGCCCCACCTCTCTGCCTGAGCCTCTTTCTGGGAGAGACATGCCACTGGCTTCTAGGAAGTTCTCTGACCTGCCCTGCAAAGGCTGTCACCCGAAGGCTGTTTGCCCCAGACAGTTAACACCTTGGAGACAGGAACCTGCCCCCACTTTGACCGGTAACGATCCCCAAACTCAACAACAGGAAACACTTCTCAAAATCAACACGAGGCCCCATGTGTCAGCTGGAGGCTCTGGGATCAGGGAGGGTGGGAGGCTGGGTGCTGGGTTCCCCGCACTGTCTCTCGGCCACGTGCAGCATCGCTGGCACAGGAGACTTCATCCAGAGGTCTGGTGGCCAAGGGCAGCTTGGGCCGAGGCGGGGTGAGGGGTGGGAACATGTCTCTTAGGGAACATCAAGCTAGTAGAGTGGGCTCTGAGGCCCCACGAGCCCCTCACAGAGCAAGGTCAGATGCAAGGTCCTGTTCTGCATCAACTCCAGATTCTCTAGCTGTCCTGGGAGGGGCCCGCTCCTCTCAGCCTGCCGCCAAGGTTCCCTCCTTCCGCCATCTTTCCTTCTACTACATCCTTTAACTATCTGGACCAAACCATCTTTCATGAATAAGAAACCAGAATAATAGGCTAAGGACCAAAACCAGAACAAGGGACAGAATGAGGAGGAGGCAAGTCTCTCCCCATCACGGCACCGGCCACCCGTGACAGCAGGGGCATTAGGACACACCCTCCACACGCCCCTCCCCTACGCCACTCAGCGTTCCAGCTACCTCTGCACTCTCAGCCCCACCACCAAGACTGAAAGGCTGGTCTGGAAGGCTCTGCAGATGGGACGAAGAATGAAAGCCGAAGGACCAAACTGACACGTAAGCCACAACCCTCCTGGGACAGCCTTGGCCTTCCTGGAACTGTTCCCAGCGCAATCCGGGAAGAAAATGCAACCACCCCCTAAGGTGGCCTTTCTCTGCGGATGCGCTGGGGTGCGTGGTAGGCAGGTGCGCGTGGGTCAGTGTTAGCGTTGGCTGGAGGAGGGGGTGTCTGCCTGATATCCTTAAAGGCCCAACCAGGCCTTCTGCAATGCTGGCTGATCCCAAGGCCTCATCAAGCAATCAGATGATTCTCAATCAACAGCGCCGGACAAAACAGAGAAAAGACTCGACTTCGCTCCTCAGTATCATGCTGTCCAGAGTCATCACTGAAAAAAAAAAGTCTCCTTTAGGGGTATGAGCCGGAATATCTTCCTGCAACAGCAGGCAAAGGAGGGGGAAAATAACTAGCGTCTCAGGGCTCAAAACGGTGGGAGACAGCGGGTGCTTTCATTCTCACGGTGGCAGCAACGGACGGGAGCTGCGCGTGGCCCCGGCGGGAGGCCCCTCGTGGCTGGCAGCGCTGCCCCTCCCTACGCAGGCTCCGGCTCCGGGCTGCCCACTATCTGCTCGGCTGCAGGTACTGGTGCGTGAACATGTTGAGTTCGCTGTCCAACCAACCAGCTTTATTCCTGCAGAGAAACGGTTACCTTGTAGCAGTAACAGCTGATAACAAGTAACGGCACGATGTGCCAAGGCCAAGTGCTGTTCTACCGGACACTTGACTTGTACAGACTCATTTACTCATTATCCCTCCAATAACCTCCACTTCACCGAGGAGGAAAATGAGGCCCAGAGAGGTTCAATAACTTCCTACGGTCACGCGACCAATCAGTGGTGGAAATAAAATCAGGTTTTTCTGACCCTCAAGCCCTGTGTTTGCTTCGTGCCGGGACCACGGGCAAGTCCCTGGACTGCTGGGAACACGGTCTTCCTGCCTGTCAGCAGGAGGCTGGGCTGCTCACACGCAGCCCTTTTCAGGTTCACCCTGTCGCTGCAGGTGACGAGCAGCAGAGACACCCACCCCGAACACACCGGCCGCGTGAGACTTCCCCAGGGATGCGCGGCGTGTCTCTAGAACACAGCTGTCCCAGGGCAGTGGGCGGGGAGGGCAAGGCCCACCGACTCTCTGATGCAGCTCCCTCTGTGCTGACGTCAGGGCGGGGCAGGAAGAACAGAGTCACGTGTGCTGATGTTATCCCGGCCTGAGTGGGCCGAGGACTTCTGCAGAGCACTTTCACACGCAGCTCTGTGACTGTGTCATGAAACCTTACTCCATTTTACAGATGAAAGCAATGAGACATAGGAAAGCTCAGTGATTTGCCCAAACGGGGGTGCCAGGACCAGAAGCCAGGACTCCTGACTCCTGAGACCCATCCTCTCCCCGGCAACCTGCTGCTGGAAGCTCTGACTTTCAACAGAGACCCTACGCAGACCTGGGTTCCGATCCGGGTTCTGCCGGTCACTGGCTACCTGGCCAGCTCCCCTGTGGACACGGATGCTGATGTGCCGCACCGTGAAATGGCGGGAGGTGGGGGCCGGGTGTAGCCCACTGTTCCCGCCGACAATAAAGGACAGTCAACGTGCGGAGTGTCAGAGAGTGCTGGAGCCCAGCACGCCTGGATTCTTCTACTCCTGGCTTGACCACTTACTGTGGGATCCCAGATAAGTTACTTAACCTCTCTAGGCCTCGATCCTCCATTTTATAAAGTGAAGGTGATGATACGTCTCTAAAGGGACGCTGAAGATGGGACAGCACGTGTCAAGTGCCTGAGACACCGCGGTTAAGGACGTGCCTGTGAGCTGTAACCCCAGGGACCGGACTTCCTCTGCTGCCACATGGCCAACCTCACCTGAGCAGTTTGGCTTTGCTCTGAAGTGAATCAAGAACCTCAATTTTCTTGTTCATGGCAGCAATTTCCTGCTCCAGGTTCTCCCGGGTGACATCAACTTGCTGGCACAGATGGGCAAAGGTCCCAGACAGTTCCCTGAGGGGGGAGAGTCAGGATCAACCAGGCCATGTCGGTGGTGAAGCAGCCAGCCTATCTGTCATCTGCTCCTGTCCTGGTTTGTCAGAATCGTCCCCACCCGCTGCTGAGACCGCGGACGTCACAGCCAGCACACACACGAGCATCAGCACAGGGTGAGAACCAGGAGCACAGAGCAAGACGCCCCGGCTTGGGCACAAGAGACCAGGATTCAGATCCCGGCTCTGCTGCTACAGGGGCATGGGGAGTGGCTCTTCAATTTCCTGCACTCAGTCGAGTGCAGGAGACACATGACTCCTCTTCAAATCTCAATTTCCTCATTTTGAAAAACAAGGTGCCAGTAAAAACGTCTACCTCAAAGGGCTCAGGGAGAAAATGAAGAGTTAGGTGCAAAATGCCTAGCAGAGGGCCTGCCACATAGCAATAAAAGGCAGGCAGCCAGCGCCTTCCTGACCACCACCCAGATCAAGCCATCCATTCCCACCTGCCCTAAGATACGCCATGAAGAATGGGCTGTGGCTCAGAACGTCAAAGCTACACCCACAACCCAAGCCATTCGAGGTAACCTTTAAAAGATGGCTACAGGTAACAGCCCTCGTCTTCCCATGTCTTCCTTTCTTGGGAGACCAGAGGCCTACCTGGTCCCAGCCCAGGACGTAAGGTGTCCCTGGAGACTCCTCCCCCATCCCTAGCCTCCACGCTGGCACTGCACAGCTGAAGGCCAGAGTCAGACAGTGCTCAGGGCCCAGTGGTTTCCAGGCCAGGTTAGGAGGAAACCTAGAGGGCAGTCCTGAACCACGGGAGCCAGCACTGGCCCCTCGGGGCTGACGGGGCCACTCACTGCTGGACTTGGTGGCTGCAGTTGGAGCCGGTATAGCTGATGATGAGCTGCAGCTTCTCGCTGGCATACTCTACAAACTGGCGCTTGAAGGCCCTCTCCTTGGCCTTGGCGGTCCAGGTCAGACGCTCGTAGACGTACAAGAGGCCATAGAGGCCAAGGGAGAGGGCGATGAGTCGCCAGCCCACAGCCTTCCACACCTGCAGAGGCACAGTGGTCAGCTGGCACAATCCCTCTGCCATCCCACCGCCCATCCTCTCAGCCAGGACTTTCCCAAGAGCCTCAAAGAGCCTTTGTGCTTCTACTCAGAACCCTCCTTTCAATGTCTTCCTTGGTCTCACTGAGGCCAGAAGGCAGGGACCATGTCTAGTTTGGAGACGAGGGAAACTTAGTGTGGGCCACACAACATGACTTGTGCAGAGGCCACCTCTGTGGTTGTGAGCACCAGAAGCACAGATCCAGGCACAGAGGAATCTTAAAGGTAGACGTTAGAGTACTCTGAAGGGACACTCCATTCTGGTGACACTGACAAGCAGAATTCTGCACATCGGTCCTCAGTAGGTGGCTTCTTTTGGTCTGGTTTGTAACACTTTGGTTGGAGGCAGTGTAGTTACAGTCAAAGAGCACCGGACTTGGAGCCAGAAATCGAGGCTCTAGTGTGCAGCTCTTCCTTGGCTGTGTGACCTTGGGCAAATTTGTTTACACCTGTTTCCTCCCAAAATAGGATAATGGCCTCCACCCAATTCTCAGGGTTGTTTGGGTAAAATGAGACACTGACTGTAAAAAGGGTTACATAACCGTCAAGTGTCAGCTTCTCAGATCATGACCCTCTGCCAGGTCACCATCTGTGAAAAAAAAAACCAGAGCATGTACCGTCTACAGGCCAGGAGGGAGCGGGCCTCAGCTCCAGCCCGCCCTAGTCTTACAAGCTGAGAATGCAATTCCTGGCAGTTTTGTTACAGTTGCGTTCTGCCACCACTCCACAACTCAAACGACCATGACAAAGAGAACTTGCCCACATCATCAAGAAAATTCAAGGCATAAATAACTCTAGCTGCAGTGTGTCTTGCGTCACACAAGACATGGGGAGTACCCCAGTAATCAAGAAGGCAGCCTGTGATCTCAGGCCTTGGGGCAGAAAGAAGGGCAATAAGACTGCAGCTGGAGAGACAAGGGTTCAAGGCCCAGCCTGGCCTCTTTCTGTCTCAAGCCCCTGCAAGTTTTGCTCTCGGTTTCCTCACCTACCAGTGAGAAACTCCTGGTCATACCCACCTCTCTAGAACCCAGCCAGGTTCGTCAATTTCTCAGGTCACTTCCCTACCCTACTGGCCCTACAGGGGAAAGAATATGGTCCTGGAGTCAGATGGGGTCAGAGCTCAAATCCTAGCTGTGTGTCCTTGGCAAGCCAACTGCAGATGGTGTTCTGTAAAACGGGAACCTAAATGTCACGTTAGTTAACTGAGACTTAAATAAGTCAATGAATGTATGTTAAAGGGCTAAGGCTGCACGGCTCCTGAGATCACAGCAAAAAGTCGTCACGGATGTGAAGCGCAGGGCTGATGTGGGGACACCCACCAGACTGTGCCTCTCGGTCCCCACCCCCCTGCCCACCCCTTCCCGAGCAGGGCTTGTCACTGACCACTCCTCCAACAACGAGAATGCCCATGGAGGTCCTGGAGGTCAGGGAGGCCAGGCCGGTGACCATGGAAACCATGAGCTCCTCCTGGGTGAGGGAGCCCTGGGGCAGTGGGGGCATGCTGGGGTTGGCCGGGGTCAGGGGCATGGGCCGCTGCACCTGCAGAGAGAAACGAGGAGGGGCTGAGAAGATACCGGCCAGTCTCTCATTCTAGGGTCCAGAACAGGGGCACGGGGAGTGGCTCTTCAATTTCCAAAAGGGAAAATGAACTTCACATGTAGCAGAGAGGAATTTAAGCTCCTAACAGACCTGCCGGCCCAAAGGTGAGCACCGTGGGGTACCACAGAACGGGCGCAGTGGCCGCCCTGGAACGCTTCAGCACAGGTCCCCAGGTGTGGGACGTGGCCCGAGAGCAGCCCGGGCAGTAACTCCAGTGGTACAGAGATGGGGGGTTCAACATCTAAACATGAAAATGGTGGTATGTGGACAGATAGGTCATCTATATTTAATAGTTACATGCTCACTTTAATGTGTAATAGAAAAAAAAATGCGGCTTGAGTTTGTAATTTCACAAATATTAGTGCTTAGGATAAAGCTAGGTTGATTTGTGGCAAAAACCTGACCGTGGTGGTGGCCCACATGCCACGGCTGTGACCTCAGGGCACCCCTTTCAGAACAGTTTGTGTGCCTGGGGTGCAGACTGACCTCCCTTGATGCCCGAGGGTGCGGGACTTCGCTTGCCTGGTCGTTGTAGCCCATCAAGGCCCGGCGGCTGTTCTTGGGGCCCAGGAACCTATTCACCAGCATGGTCCACCCGAGAGAAAAATGGAACTCGATGTCCTCCTGAAAGTCGGCACACAGCTTGTCACAGTTCAGGTCGTAGCTGAGGGAGAAGCACTGCCGAGGGACCAGCAAGTCTATCTGACTCCGCATAGACACAGGAAGGAGAGGTTTCAAGCCGTCTGTCAGGAACAGAAATGCGGAGAAAGCACAGCAGCTCAGCCCCGTGCCACGCCAGGGCTGAGCCTCAGAACACTCGCTGCAGCCCAGGATGCTGACGGTGAGGCCCGGAAATCAGGCCCGGAAGAGCGGGCCAGTGGGCGGGGGGATGCAGACCAAGGCTCCACACCGGCTAACGTGCGTATTTAAGGAGGAGGCCGAACTCTCAGCCTCTGCTAGTCCCATGTGGCAACACAAGACACCCCCACGGGGACCTCCCTGGTGGCGCAGTGGTTAAGACTCCACCTGCCAATGCAGGGGACACGGGTTCGAGCCCTGCTCCGGGAAGATCCCACGTGCTGCGGAGCAAGTAAGCCCCTGAGCCACAGCTGCTGAGCCTGCACTCTAGAGCCCGTGAGCCACAACTACTGAGCCCACGTGCCACAACTACTGAAGCCCGCGTGCCTAGAGCCCATGCTCCACAGCGAGAGAAGCCACGGAAATAAGGAGCACACGTACCACAGCGAGGAGTAGCCCCAGCTCGCCACAACTAGAGAAAGCCCGTGCGCAGCAACAAAGACCCAACACAGCCAAAAATAAATAAATACATAAATAAATAATTTTTTTTTTTTTAAAAAAGGACCCCCCCCCACTGACCCCCCAAGTCTATGTGTAGAATGAACTCATGACACATGCCCAGAACCCCAAGGTATGGAGCTGACTCATCATAAAAGGTGACAGACAAGGAAAGGCCTTTACTTCTGTAGACTGGCCTGAAACTGATCTTTGGGCAGCCCAGGGACCAGGTCGCGAGGCCCCCGCAGCACTGACCTATCATCTCCTGCTGCATGGTCTGCAGGGAGCTGGTGATGGCCGTGGAGCAGCGGTCCGACATATTTCGGCCCAGTCCTTCCTCTATATGGCGGTGCAGTTCCTGCAGCCAGAAGAGAGGCGAAGGGAAGTGGCGCCCTCTGCCAGCGGTTCCCTCTGGGGAGCCCAGGGACAGGGAAATCCGAGGCTGGTCAGCCCAGGCCCACAAGGCAACGGCGGCAGGCAGGCCGCATGGGAGCCTGGGGCTCGTGTCCCTGGCTGAGGGGCCCTGACTCAGAGCAGCAGGGGCTGAATCGCTGTCTGCTTGGTGCTTCCTTCCAGTAGCCAACAGGAAATAAGGGGAGCCCCTGCCCAGAGCACCTGCCACTTAATGACTCACATTCTTATAAACCTTGAGGACCACTGGGGAAGGGTGGAAGTCCATCTGGTACTCGTCCACCAGCACAGAGAGGCGCCGTATCTCCTCAGCCATTGCGGTGGACACCTACAGCAGAAGCAGCGTGCTGGTTAAGTGTCAAGGAGGAATGTGGTTCAATTCTGCAGCACCAGGAGAGAGTCTAACAGACTCTAACACACTGGATATCTTTCCCCTCACCCATGCAGTGTCCTCAGCTGATCTACGGAATTAAAGTTTTTGAGGTAGAGGGGATATGAGAGACTGGCTGACCAAACACCCCTGTAAGATATGGAGGAGGAGGCCCAGAGGAGGGGGGACTTGCCCAGGGTCACACGATAGAAGAGCAAACCCAGGGAGGCGCCACGTTCTTGAATCAGGGCCACGACTTCCTCCTGGAAGGCTGAGGAGCCCCCAAGTAATAGGATGTCTGCGTTTTCACTTTTCTAGCTCCCCAGCCTCTACTCGGAGTCCAAATCTCCCCGGTGTGCTTCCTCTCCCACTTCTCACCTGCCTCTCAACTTCCTCCGTAATCTGCTTAATTCGCAGTTTGTAGTCTTGCGCCAAGAGCTCCAGCTGCTTGTCAATAAATTTCAGCCGCTCCTGCCGCTCTTCTCGCATTTCCAGGCAGTAAACCCTGAAAGAAAGAGCTCTGGTTACGCGACGTAGGTCCCCACGTGACTAAGCAGAGAGGCAAGAGGGGACGCAGGGAAGCCTGTGTGGGCCCCAGCGGCGATCCTGGCGGTTCCATGCACGTCCCCGGAGGCCTGCTCTTCCCCTTCCCAGGTATGAGGGAGAGACGGCGCCGACAACTCACTCAAGTTTTCCAAATTTGGAAGACGTGGTGGTGACAGACAGGGGAGGGCGCTTTCAGGGGCTTTAGAACAAGTTCTGCCAATTAATATAGAAAAAAATCACTAGTATAATCAAGAGAAAGAAAAAAGAGGTACTACGCTACCCAGAAGCCTGGCCAAATTCCCCAAGTCTGAATTACTGATGGGGTCAGGGAAATGGGAGTTCCAGCATACACTGCTGGTGGGACCTCGGATGGGTTCAGATGTTTCAGAAAGCCACAAGTAAAACTGGGTAAAACTGAAATGCATATACCCTAAGAGGAAACGTTCCACCTCCAGGAATTAATGCTAGAAAGACACTTGCAGATGTGCACAAGTGGACACACAGACTGGCATCCACTGCAGCAGGGTTTGCAATAGCAAAATAATGAAATCTAAAAATCAATCTACAGGAAAAGGAGGTACATTCACAGTGGACTACTCTATAGCAGCTAATAGTCCTAAACTCCATCTACAGGTACCAACAAGGACAAAGGGTAAAAACGATGCTGAGTGGAAAGAGAAGCCAGGTGCAGCATGATCCTGTATCTGTGCATTTAAAGCACTTGCAGAGCAACATTATGTATTCTTCAGAACTTACATAAAAAGTACTGCTTAACGAATGACAGGACTACACACCAAATTCATGATTGCAGTTGCCTCTGAGGAGTGGGCAGAGGGACACTGGGACAGGGGCTCAAGAATCAAAGGGTATTCAACATTTTTTTCTGTGTTGTTGTTGTGGGTTTTTTTTAACATCTTTATTGGAGTATAATTGCTTTACGATGTGTTAGTTTCTGCTGTATGTCTTTTATTTTAACTTAAAAATAAAGCAAATGTTGTCAATTCTGTGCAATGGAAGCACGGTATGTTATTCTCCGTATATCTTTCCTATATTTTAATTTCTCCAAAAAAAGGGTATTTTTAAGAAGTATGTCCTGGGGCTTCCCTGGTGGCGCAGTGGTTGAGAATCTGCCTGCCAATGCAGGGGACACGGGTTCGAGCCCTGGTCTGGGAAGATCCCACATGCCGCAGAGCAACTAGGCCCGTGAGCCACAACTACTGAGCCTGCGCGTCTGGAGCCTGTGCTCCGCAACAAGAGAGGCCGCGATAGTGAGAGGCCCGCGCACGGCGATGAAGAGTGGCCCCCGCTCGCCGCAACTAGAGAAAGCCCTCGCACAGAAACGAAGACCCAACATAGCCATAAATAAATAAATAAAAATTTAAACAATAAACAAAAAAAAGAAGTATGTAGTGCTTCAGGCTCTGAGAACGGCTGCAGCGCTCGGTGCAGCGCTGGGCCAAGGCCGCCAACGCGGGCTTGTGGGGAACCTCACTGCACAGGCCAGGTGGGACGGACAGACGCCCCACGGCCTCCTCACCAGGCTGCTCCTCGTGGCTCGAACGGGGCCTGGAGGGAACCCTGAGGCTCCGATCTGGCGGCCAGGCTCTGGCCCTGGGCCGGGTCCAGGCAGGGGTGAGGCGGTCACTGCCACGCTCCCTCCTGTCACCTCCGGGGCTCTTACCGCTGCTCCTGCGCCGCGATGTGCAGAGAGTCCATGATGAGGCGAACAGCCTCCGCGATCTGCTTGGCCCGGACCGTGTGCTGCTCAAACTTGGTCTTCACAGCCGACTGGGAGATGCACTCCTGGAACAGACAAGAGGCGCAGAGGGAGGCAGAGGCCACCGGCCAAGGGCCAGGCTCCGGCATCCAGTGCCAGGGACACGGCTGGAAAGGGCCAGGGAGGCACAGAATCACCAGACACCAGGATCAAAGGCTTGTGCTCACCTCAAATCTCCTCTCAAAATTCTGAAACTCAAGCATCCTCACTTGAAAGCCTTCTGCAAGAGCGCCCCCTAGGAGAATTGCACCACATTAGTCCAGAAATAACTCGCAGTCGAGAGCTTCTCACTCAGGGCTCTTCTCACCACCTCGTTCTCAGAACTGTTTCTACTGGCTGACTTAGTATGAGACCCAATGACTCAAATGTTAGGGAAAAGCAAGAAGCTGGTCCCATCGTCACCTCCTTCGGGCATGCCCTGGGCCTTCTGGATCCTGGCGTTGAGCACCTCCTTGGCAGACACAAAGAAGATGCGGTCTCCAGCCTGGCCTCGATCCACCACAGCCAGCTCGTCCACCAGGAAGCTGGTACAGCGCTCCATGTGCTGCCGCCGTACCTGGAGCCCAAGCAGACGGGCGTTACGTGAGCAGGCAGGGTGAGGGTGGGCCCCTCCTGATGGAGCCCGCGGCCCCCAACTGTTTCTTTTCTAAAACACAGATAATCTGTTCACACAGCTCAGGGTTCAAAAGGTACAAACACACATGCAGCGACCATCTCCCACCATCTGTCCTCCAGCCACCAGGCTCCCCAGAACCCAGGTCACAGGGGTTCCCTGGGGTACAGCCTGTCAAAGACAGCTGGTGCATCAACAAGCTGAAATGCTTACACGTGCCCCAAATTGCCTTGTTAGAGCCTACAGAGTGTCTCACTTTGGCGCCCCAGAAGGAAAGGAACCTGGGTGGGGGGGGGGATTGGTCAAGAAACCTACACCTGGACTCTGTACTGACAAGCTGAGTCTTCCCTGGGCCTCGTTTATTACATGAGTGGCCGCACCCCAAAATCCCTCCTAGCTCTGAAGCCCTAGGGTTCTACTGCTGGAACTTAAAAGTGATGACAGCCTCTTGCGGACACCTGCCACGTGCCAGGCCTTTTCTCAAAGTTAACAGATTTCATCCTCTCAACAACTCTATCTATTATATCCAACTCACAGGTGAGGATTTACCGGAGGGGTTAGGGAATTCACCAGTCACACTGCCCAGCGTCAGCCTGCTGACTACGTGCTTTATCATCACCCCATATCACCTGTCTGTTACTCCTTTTTCCTTCATTTCACGCATAAAAAGTAAAGCATTCTGAGCTGTCAGTAAGAACCAATTATTCTTCACTCCTCTTTTAAGCTTCTTTCCTGGATGTCTTTCTAAAGCTAAGCCTGTTCTATAATGATTAATTCTTTATGAGCTAAAGAGAGCAAGCAAGGGTGCAGCAGCTAACGTGGTAGGGACGTTTCTCAGACCGGGAAGAAAGCCTTTTGAAGAGTAGAGGGGTCCGGGAAAGTGAATGGGAGAAGTGAAGGGTTTGCGTTTTGTTGCTGCTGTTGTTTTTTTTTGCCGCACCACGCAGCAAGCAGGATCTTAGTTCCCGGACCAGGGATTGAACCCGTGCTCCCTGCAGTGGAAGCACGGATTCTTAACCACTGGATCTCCAGTAAAGTCCCAAAGAGTTGTTTTTGTTTCTTCGTTTTGTTTTTGTTTGGTTTTGTTTTTGCCTCACTGCACGGCTTGTGGGATCTTAGTTCCCTGACCAGGGATTGAACCTGGAACCTCAGCAGTGAAAGCACTAAGTCCTAACCACTGGACCGCCAGGGAACTCCCACGAAGGGGTATTTTTAAAGCCATCAGCGACCCCAAGGAACACCCGGGACTTCTCTGGTGCTGAAATTCATTCAGGGATGTGGCCTGGGAGAGCATAAAGAGGGACTGGGTAGACACATGGGGTGGCATTCCCCAAACTGCTGGGTAAAGAGGCACCCACCTCCTCCATGTACTCAGGCTCCGAGGCGGACGCGTCCCAGCGGTTGTTCAGGATGAAGATGTTAGGGCGGGACAAGCGCTCGCTCACCTTGTGGAAGAACTGCTTTTCCTGGAAGGGGGGGAAGACCTCAGTGGGGGAGGAGCTGTGCCAGCCGAGGCCCTGCCAGCCCGCCCCCCCAGCTGGGTCCTCGGAGTGGGGGAAAAGGCGGAAGAGGGGTTACCGTCTGCATCAGGGTGGACTCTGAGTTGGCCACCAGCACAAACACATCAGCGTCCAGGCAAAACTTGTCAATCCAGCTGTCCAGCTCTGTGGTGACATCGATGCCAGGGCTAGTGGTGACAAGGATAAACTGTCACCAGACACACAGACCATGGGCCCCATTCTTCCTGCTCTGAACAGACCTGAGGCAGCCAGGCAAAGGAGGAGAAAGCTACAGAAGGGAGAGAAATTGGGCCTGGCCCTTATTGGAGGGATTTTTACTTTTCATCTCGTATCCTTCCAGACTGTCTGAAAATGTGGTTTTTGCCATACGTACCTATCACATTTATAAAAACCTAATGATCTGAATTTTACTTTGGGGGTATACAATTAAGGTGAAGTTCTGTATTTATGTGAGTCTGGCAAGCACCCTAGCACTGCATTTCTTGGTATAGTTACAGCCTGTCCACAAAGCAGGAGCAAAGTGTCCCTTTGAGAAAAATAAAATACAACATGGACCTCACCACCACAAGCTCCACCCCCCGCCCCCAATAAACACACTAATGTTGGGTTGAGGCTGAGAAACTTCCCAACTTTTGAGCACCTCCCTATCCCTCTTTACAGACCATCACTGGGACATCTTCAGGGCCCTGACACCTGCCCAGGGATACAGTAACCAGACCCTGGAGGAAATCCAAGAGGCAGGAAGATTTGGTTGAGCCAGTCTGAAAAGCACTATACTTAAGCAGAGCAACAACAGGACCTAGGGGATCCTGGCCTGGATGATCCAGAAATGGAAAGCTGGTGCCCTCCCAGCTTGGACCTCCTGGGGAGGCACCTTCCCTCTTACCTGTCCATTAGCACAAGGTCATCCTTGAGAAGCGGACACTTGGAGTTGGGCCACATCACACTCACCAGGCTGCCGGCATGCAGCTGCTCGTCCTGGTGAAGGGCGTGGGCCAGCTGGTTCACAGTCTGATGGGGGAGAAAGATCAGGGCCGAGGAAGAGCCTCCAGCCTGGAGATTCCCAGGGCCATGTGGCCACAGCACAATGGCCTGAGACCGCTGCCTGATCTGCTACCCCTTTTTCTTTCATTTCACACATAAAAAAGTCAAGAGCTGGGAGCTGTCAATAAGAACCAACTATTCTTCACTCCTCTTTTGAGTTTCTTTCTTGGACGTTGTCCTAAAGCAGAGGGTTTTCTGCATTAATTAATTCTTTATGAACCAAAATGAGCATCTGGCCCCAACCAAGAATGCAGCTGGCTCTCAGAAAGATGAAAACACGCAAGCCCCGAGCTGACGTGTCCGAATCACAGAGCAAATGCAGGGATCGCTCTCTGGCAACAAGCCAAAGAACAAGGCACATATGCTCTTCATCACAAAGAGAAAAGGCCTGCCCAGCAATTCACAAGGACTGTGAATCCGGACTTCAGGCGCTCCGGGTTTCAGACCCTCCCTGAAGCTCTCACAATTCCCAAGCAGCCAGGCTAGGACAGGGCCCCCCCAGACTCCACCGCAGTGGAAGGCACTGCCTTCTCCTTAGAGCTTCCAGTGGTCCTGGCACAGTGGATGCGCTGGCTGGTCTAAGCCCGGATTTAACCCACCAGCATGCCCAGGGAGGGCTGAAAGCCGGGCCGGCGCTGCCCCCTCACCTTGACATTCCTCTTCTCCTCTGAGCCCTCCGTGAGGAGGAAGGCCTCGTGGCCATCTGTGCCCTCCACCCGCAGGAAGCAGTTGGTGGTGTGGCCGATCCCGGAGGGCAGCACTTTGTCCCAGAGCATGGCATTGATCACAGTGCTCTTCCCGTTGCTCGTCCTACGAGGAAATCCCGGCTGTCAGTGAAGCTACCGCTATCTGCGCCTCAGGCTGTCACTAAGAAGTTACAGCCTGCAAGTCCAAAGTCTTGTCCTCCACAGTGATGTGGAGTGTGCCCAGACAGGCAGAGAGGGCTCTCTGTGTTTATGAAAATGCTGGACAAATGCCTGTGACCCGTGTCTGTGACGTGCTCCTGGTTCATCACGGCAAACCAGGCTACAAGGGGCTCCCTCGGTGTGGCGCCAGCACGCAGACACTCTCTGCCCTCAAGGGAGCCCACCACCGAGCTTGAGGCTCTCAGCATCACTCTGGAGACCACCTGTCTGACTCCAAGGGATAACCCACCCCTCCTCTTCTACTTGGAACCACTGACTCACCCCCAGGGTGGCTTCCTCAGTCTGAGTGACCTCAGCTGAATGACCCCAAAGTCCCTGGTTTTCTACAAAAGGCCAATTTTGCTGCTCTTCTCCCATCACGCTCCTCCCAAACATGAAGCCCCGCCTGTCAGCCCCAGCTGATAAGGGCCGGCTACAGGGCAGACTACTGTAGCATTCCTGCCCATCACGCCCCTTTCCGACATGCTGGTTCTTGAAAACAGCTCTACTCTGCAGACTCATCTCTCCAGCTCACCAAAGCCAGGGCCACAGCTCTGAGGGGAGGACGCAAAATGACAGCCCGGAGGTCTGAGGGCCACCCCTGAGGTGATCAGGGGCAGGGGTGGCAGAGTGCCAGTTCCTCAGGCTGCCACTGTGCACACAGCATCCACCCGTCTGGGTGTCTTTTTTTTTTCCTGTATTGGGCTTTACTTTTTTTAAAGGTGCTGTGGTATAACAAGAAATATGTTTGGTCTTTGTCCCTAGTTCCTGGCACAGAGCTCCTAAAACCCTTGGAATTTCCTGAGTGGTAGGAGTGCCTTTAGTTACTCATAAGGAGCCCCTGTTGAGCACACCTGTTTATGCTAGTGAGGTGACTGAGGTGGGGCCCCCAGACAGCCTCAGGATGGGCTGGTCACCAGAAAGACCAAGTGATAAGAGGGCTGGGACTTTCAGCCCCACCCACTGACCTCCAGGAAAAGGAAGGAGGGCGCTGTGGATTAAGCTCCGTAAAATCTCTTGAACGAGGAGAACTGATGAGCTTCAGGGTGGAAGGCAGTGCACCTCAGTTCCACAGGGACAGAAGCTCCTGTGCTCAGGACCCTCCCAGACCTCACCCTGTGTACCTCTTCACCTGTATCCCTTACAGTACCCCATTATTTATATACTAACCAGTAAATGTAAGTAAATGTTTCCCTGAGCTCTGTGAGCCGCTCTAGCAAATTAAGAGGAGGAGGTCGTGGGAACCTCTGATCTATAGCCAGTGGGTCAGACGCCCAGGTTTCCAAATGGCACCTGAAGCGGGGGCGTCTTGAGGGACCGGGCTCTTAACCTGGGGGGTCTGCCGCCACCTCCAGGCAGCGTGTCAGAACTGAGTTCACTGTGTAGGCCACCCAGTCAGAGCCCACCGAGAACTGGAGAAGTCCTTGGTACTGCAGCAAACATTCCAGAGGTGCCTACCAGACCTCAAAGCGTAACAAGAAGGATATCTGAGGGCTAAAAATATAAAGCATTTAGAAGAAAACATAGGGGAAAAGCCTCATGACACTGGGTTTGGCAATTTCCTAGATATGACATCAAAAGTACAGGCAAAAAAGTATACATAAATTGGACTATATCAAAATGAAATATTTCTGTGCATCACAGGACACAGTTAACAGAGTGAAAAGGCGACCTATGGAATGAGAGAAAATACTTCCAAATCATATGTCTGATAAGGAATTAAATCCAGAACTCTTACAACTCAAAAACAAAAAACAAAAAAACCACACCAAAATGACATAAAAAAACCCCCCAAACAACCCAATTTAAAAGCGGGCAAAGGACTTGAATAGACATTTCTCCAAGGAAGATATACAAATGGCCAACTAACACATGAAAAGATGCTCAACATCACTAATCACTAGGGAAATGCGAATCGAAACTACAAGAGATACTACCTCACACCCATTAGGACGGCTACTATCAAAAAAACAGAAAACAAGTATTGGGAGGATATGGAAAAACTGGAACCCTTGTGCATTGCTGGTAGGAATTAAAATGGTGCAGTCACTATGGAAAACAATATGGTGGGTAGTTCCTCAAAAAATTAAAAACAGGGGACTTCCCTGGCAGTCCAGTGGTTAGGACTCTGAGCTTCCACTGCAGGGGGCACAGGTTGGCACGGGTTCAATCCCTGGTCGGGGAACTAAGATCCCGCATGCCGTGCAGCGTGGCCAAAAAAAAAATTTTTTTTAAACAGAATGATCGTATGGTCCAGCAATTCCACCTCTGGGTATATTCCCAAAAGAATTGAAAGCAGGGTCTCAAACAGATGTTTGTACACCCATGTTCATAGCAGCATTATTCACAATAGCCAAAAAGTGGACGCAACAAGTGTCCATCATGGATGAATGGATAAACACGATATGGTATATACGTACAATGGAATATTGCTCAGCCTTAAAAAGGAAGGTATTCTGAGAAATGCTGCAACATGGATGATTCTAGAGGACATTATGCTGAGTGAAAGAAGCCAGTCACAAAAAGACAAATACTGTGTGATCCCAGTTACCTGAGGCACATCGAGTAGTCAGACTCATAGAGACAGGAAGGAGAATGGTGGTTGCCAGGCGGGTGGGGAGAGGGGAACGGGAGTTGTTACTTAATGGGCAGAGTTTCAATTTTCCAAGGGGAAGAAGTTCTGGAGATGGATGGTGGTGATGGTTGTACAACAATGTGAATGTATTTAACAAAACTGAACCGTACACTTAAGAATGGTTACGATGGTAAATTTTACGTTATGTGTATTTAACCACAGTTAAAAATAAAGAAATAAGAAAGAGAGCACTGAACTCTGAAGCATGCCAGCTGCTTCTCTGCCTTGGGGCCCTCAGGCTGCAATCCCACACAAAGTGCCTGCCTCCCTGCCTGCCCCCAGCTGGGAAGAAAGAAGGTATGAGGGCTTTGAGACTCACCGGCCAAAAAAAGCCACTTTCATGTGCCGCCGGGCCAGCACCTCGCTGATGCCCCTCACTTTGGACAGGTAACCTCTGACGTCCAGAACCTGTTCTTCTGTCGTAACAGGGTCCAGTTCCGCATTCCTGTAGGTGTCTGGAGGTGGAGATTGAAAATGGCTCACCCCACGGTCAGAGTTCCACAGTCACAAGTCTGGAAGGCAGAGTCCACCACCACGGCTCCCTGCTCCTCCCTACTGTGGGCCGCAGTGCAGTTAAGAACACGGCTTGGGGGACTTCCCTGGCGGTCCAGTGGTTAAGACTCCAAGCTTCCACTGCAGGGGGTGTGGGTTCGATCCTTGGTGGGAGGACTAAGATCCCGCAGGCCGCGCAGCCAAAAAAAAAAAGAACACAGCTTGGGAGCAAGACTGCCTGGGTTCCAGTGCAAGAAGCGCTGGCTCTTACCTCTTCCTGACTCTTTGTGACCCCAGGCAAATTAACCTTCCTGGTCTTAGTTTCCTCACCCTTAAAACACAGATAACAACAGTACCTACTTCATGTGACTAGTGAAAGGATTAAATGGATTAAAACACAAAATCGCTAAGAATGGGGGCCGGTACCTAACGAAGTTATATGTTTTTTACTTAACAAATACGTACCAAGTTCTCACTATATGCCAGACACTGTTCTGATCACTTTTCTTTTTTTTTTTTTTAATTTTTATTTTATTTATTTTTGACTGTGTTGGGTCTTCGTTGCTGCGTGCGGGCTTTCTCTAGTTGCAGCGAGCGGGGGCTACTCTGTTGTGGTGCACAGGCTTCTCATCGTAGTGGCTTCTCTTCTTGCAGAGCATGAGCTCTAGGCAAGCTGGTTTCAGTAGTTGTGGCACACAGGCTTCAGTAGTTGTGGCGCGTGGGCTCAGTAGTTGTGGCGCGTGGGCTCAGTAGTTGTGGCTCAGGGGCTTAGTTGCTCCGCGGCATGCGGGATCTTCCTGGATCAGGGCTCAAACCCGTGTCAGTTGTATTGGCAGGCGGGTTCTTAACCACTGCGCCACCAGGGAAGTCCCTGATCACTTTTCAAATACGGTCTCATTTAATCCACGGCATGTACCCATCAGAGTTAGCAGATGGCAGAGCCGGGATTGGGACTGGGTCCCTGTGCACCTTCACGAGGCCCTGCCTGTTCTGGCCCCGCTCACTGCTCCAGCCAGGTCTTGGGCACCCGCTGCCTCGCGTGCTGCCTCACCACATCCCCACACTCGCCACTGCTCTGGGCTTTGCTCAGTGCTTCCCCACGCCCCTCCCCCACTCTGAAGAACTAAGGCACCGCCTCGGGGTGCTCTGGCTCTTTCCCACTTAGCCTGCCCTGACCACCCCTGAGTCAGGTCCCCTTGTTTATGCTCCCACAGCACCCTGTACTTCTCCTATCTTAGCCCTTATCTCACCACAGGGTAACCGCCTAGCTCACCTGTCTGCACCACCTACCACGTGAGGTCCAAGCTGTCTGATCCCAGCACCCAGCGCTCAGCAGGTGCACAATGTTCGCTAAGCAAACAGATACTAGGATCACTGCATTGCTTCTTCCCAGGGCCCTTGACAGGCAGATGGATAACATACTATGACAGATGGGAGCAACTGAGCAAGATCCTGACCCCATCCCATCTAGCACTTACACGAGGAAGGTCATGAGCTGGCTGGACAGCAGACGGGTGTTTGCCCCTCAGCACACTCTTGCTGCAATGGACTAAATGTTTATGTGCCCCCATGTGATGACGGTATGATGGTACAGCTGACCCTTGAACAACATGGGGGTTAGGGCGCCGACTCTCCACACAGTCAAAACTCAGCATGTAATTTAGTCAGCCCTCCGTATCCAGGGTTCTGCATCCACAGATTCACCCATGGATTCTGTACTACTATAGTATTTGCTACTGAAAACAATCCACACATGAGTGGATCCACGCAGTTCAAACTCATGTTATTCGAGAGTCAACTGTATATAGAGATGGAGACCCCATGCCTGGGATTAGTGCCCTTACAAAAGAGACCCGAAGAGCTAGCCAGCCACTCCTGCCGTGTGGTTACATGTGATGATACAGAGAAAAGACAGCAGTCTAGGAAGCTGTCCCTCACCAGACACCAAATCTGCCGGTACCTTGATCTTGGGCTTCCCAGCCTCCCGAACTGTGAGAAATAAATTTTTGTTGTTTACAAGCCACCCAGTCTATGGTATTTCTGTTAAAGCCTCCCAAACAGACTAAGGCACTTGTGAACCACTGGGCTGATAGACCCCAGCACTGAGAGCACTCCCACAGCATCCAGAACACGACAGGTGCATTTCAGAGATGCCCAGTGAGCTTCCCCTGCAGCTGTTGCCACGAAAGGAAGTGAGCAAACCAACAAGACCTCCCCCATCCACTGGCCACCCCCTACTCAGACCCATCAACATTCTTTCCTTATGTGGGCACCTGGGTGTGGCCTTTGGAATGCGCCCCCAGAGGAAGCTGGCTCTTAAGCCTGTGGCTACATTTAAAAGAAATAGGCAGTAGGCCAACAAGCTCTTGTTACCTGCCCTTTAGAGCACAGTCCCAAGGCAGTAGCCATCCCCTTCCCTAGCCAGGATAATCCCAAATACATCTCAGGATCGCTCCAGCGCTTTCCCTCCTAATACGAGAGGCTTCATATTTCCACAAAAAGAGAAACCAAAACACCCACTCCGGATGCCGTCACACAAACACCTTCATTGTTAATTAAGCTGGTGTTCGTCCACAGAACCATCTGAGTGAGTCAGAGCATCACAGAGGGTTAGTCTGGGCTCCGGCGGGACAGGGGCCTGGTCTGTCCCATCTCTGCAGGCACAGGGCCAGGCACACCAGAACTATTGCTAAACAAACAGATAATCAACTGGAATAATTACAACCACCAATCTGATAACCCTGAAATTCAAATTTTTAAATTTAACAAATACTTCGGGAACGCCTCTCTTGCTTCAAGCACCACGCTGAGGGCAGGGCATAAAGAGTGCATTCTTAGTCCATTCGGGCTGCTCGAACAAAATACCATGACTGGTGGCTTAGACACAACAGAGATGCATTGCTCACGGTGCAGGCGGCCGGCAGTCTCGGATCGGGGTGCCAGCCTGGTCAGGTGAGGGCCCTCTTCCAGGTGGCAGATTTCTTGTTGTATCCCCACGTGGCGGAAGGGGGCGAGGGAGCTTTGTGGGGTCTCTTTTATAAGAGCATTAATCTCATTCATGAGGGCTCCACCCTCATGACATAATCCCCTCCCAAAGACCCTACATCCTAACACCAACACTTTGGGCCTCAGGATTCCAACATGTGAACATGGAGGGACAAACATTTACATCATAGTACTGGAACTATTTCCTTTCTTTAAAGGGAGCCTAAAGTAGCAGCCTGACATGTAACCCAACCAGAAGCCAAGGTGCTCCAGTGGAAAGCAGAGAGTGGAGAGCAGTGTGTCCCAGGGGCATTCCCATTGAACTTTTAGGGTTCTGCAGACTAGAATTTGGAAACCCCCAGTCTCACCTGAGCCCCTCTTTCACAAATGAGGAAACCAAGGACAGATAAGATTCAACTACTGGGTCTTCACTGACAATCCCAGGACCTGGAGCCAAGGTGTGCCTTCTAGAGAGGGAGTCTGAGAAGCCAGTGGCTGGAGTTGGTGCTCAGACCTAGTGGGGCCCTGGGAACCAGTCCTTCTCTGCTGACAGAGCAGGGATTAGAGGTTGGGCTCAAATTAGTAACTAGAGGAAAAGGTACTGGTGACACAAGCTTCTTATTCATAGTCCTGTTGTCTAAAAATATCAGTGAGAGAACACCCTGGTCAGGAACAACCAACACCTGGACAGTGCCGGGACTGATGGCAGCCAGACCGGGCCAAGGAAAACACCTGGGCTTTGGAGTCAGAGACACCTGGGTAAAGGCTGCTGTGTCACTTACAAGGTATCAAACAACTCTCAAAACCTCAATCTGCTTGTCTCTTAGATGAGGATACGATTCACCTACCCCTCGTGACTAAATGGAACAGAGTTCATAGAATTCTTCAATGATAGGTCCCTTGTTTTCCTGGCCCAATCTCCCCGGAGTCCAATTCCACATGATTCCGAGAGCAGAGCACCGCTGAAGGTGACAACCCATCTGGTCATGAGCTCCTCAAGAGCAGGGCTGTACCTCCCCATCCCCAAATCCTGCCACCTAAACACTGAAGCTGACAGGAGTGGGCCTGGCTGAGTGCGTTGCCTGTCTCACCTTCAAGGAAGGCAGCGCTCTCCTGGATGTAGGCCCCCAGCTGCTCAAAAATGCCATTGATCTTCTTCTTGGCGGTGACAAAGTGCTTGAGCGGGGAAGCATTCACTTCAGCCATGTGTCTCTTATCCTTCTTGACTGTGATGATGGAGTTGCATCGAGAGAAGAGCAGGGACATTGCGCTGCAAGAGAAAGAAGACACGTGAGCGAACCCAGGGACACCCAGCTCAGGACGTTCTGCTGGGGTGTAGCGGGGTGCAGCAGGGGGACGGGCACCAGCTCGAGGGTCCATCCGGAACATGGGCCCTCCAGGACTAGATCAGGGACAGCAAGATCAGAACCAGCACCTCAAGAGTAGGAAGGGACCACTTGGGCCAGTCTCCATGTCTGGAGACTGGAGTGTGGGCACCCAGGGCCCTGAGCTCAGGCCTAGCGCTGGCTGTTCCCTTCCTGGTGAACAGGGACAGGCCTGCCCTCCCCATCTCAGAGGGAGACAGAGGGGAACCACAAGGTAACACACAGAGAAGCCCTCCTCCTAGCCTTATGCAGAAAAGAGCGACAGAAATCTCACTTATTTCCTATACATCACCCTCCTGAGAAAAAGCACTGGATATTGAAAGCAGTGAAAGCATAGTGACCCTCGAGGTCAGGCACTCCCACCACCCCGCCCTGGCTCCTCTGCTGCCCAGTCCCGATGGCCCTAATTCCTAACAGGTTTTTGCTTTTTGTTTTTATTTTTGGTTGCTGGGGAGGGGTGGAGGAGTGGACGGCAAGGAAGGGTGATCTTCAGATGAGAGAGGTCTACTTCTACAATCTACTTAAAAACGTTTACTGTTCTCTTTCATTATAAATGTGTACACTGTAGAAAATGTGGAAACTACAGGAAAAAAAAAATCCACAACCCCACCATTCTGTGACAGGCACTATTAACATTTGCTTATCATCACGGTCTGTTTTTGTGTGGGTAGCTCTCCTGCTCTTATTCAATCACACGCACATCTTTGCAGGCTCTTTTTCTTCACATGGCAATAACATGCGAGGGGCCGTGAGGCTTAACTCCAAAGCCCTAGAGATCTTTGCTCAAAGTCAAAAGAGGGAGACAGACCAGAGAAGGCGGTCCCCAGATGTGGCTGGGCATCCCTGGATCGTTCCTCAGAGTTCCCAGCTCGCACAGTGCCATTTCTTCAGCAGAGCCCTCAGACGCTGGGACGTCACAGGGAAAAGGCCTTTCTGAGGATGAGGGGAGTGTGCACAGCTGTGTGTGCCCGGTTCTGCCCTCCTCAACACTCAGCAATTTCTTGTCGGCCCCTCCCGCCCAGCCACCCTAATCACACTGCTCTCCACCAGACCCGGCACTTGCTCTAGCTGGGAAATGACAGTGCACTGCCCACGAGTGAACATACATGAGAAACTGCCAAAGCGTGTTGAACCAGTTCCTGAGAAGCAGAAAGAACATCTGGAACAAATGCATAATAACTGAAAACTGGCCCTTAGGAACTAACCATCCCAAAGGGTGGGCAGAAAGAGAGACCCACAGGGAAATGGGGACCCACAGGTTTTGCCTAAACCTACCAATTATTTTGCACTGTTCATGATTTCTGGGGAGATGAGAGAGGAAAGTGAGTGTGTGTCCTTCCTCCCCAGGAATATGCCACAGCTGGGAGATTTTCTAAGCATGGAGCCCACGTGTCAAGGGCTGAAATAAGAAAGACAGCAGAGCTCTGAGAAGGGGAACTAGGAAGAAAATACCACTGGCTCCTCCAAAGCAGAAAAGGAGAGTACATTGAAATCAGGCTTACTGTGGCCCAGCAGGAAAGACTCTTAGAGAAACAGGGGATATGTGTAAGCAGAAGAGGAAAGTCACCGAAAGGAGAACTGGGTCTGGGATGGCATGATGTAGCTAGCATTATAGATAGATTCTGGAATCAGACAGAGCTGGGTTCAAATCGTGACTGTACTATTTCTCGGCTGTTTAAACCTCAGATGCTTGGATTCGTCACATGTACAAGCATGATATCACATAGACCGTGAGAAGATTAAAGATGACATGGCATGAACTCAAAGGTAGTTTTACATGTTATAAAACAACAAGAGTAATAAACTCCACTAGCAAGTTCACAAGACTTCCCCCTGGAATAGCCAGCCTTCAGGGGAGGGCAGAGGCAACTCCACCACCAGCACGCCCACAGCTGCCCGACGGCTGCCATGGGGATCGAGGACACAGGTCAGCTCAGGGGTGAGGCTCAGCAGTGCCCTGCCCCAGAAGTGACTTGCTTGCAGGCAGCAAGTTCTCAGAGATCAGCTGAGCTTTTAGAAGCAAGTGCTTTCAAATTGTGGTCATTGTTTGCAAGTCCAAAGGGTATGACACCAAAGGCGTTAGTGTTCGGTAAATGCAAGATTTAAAAGCATACACACACTAGTTAAAGCTTAGTGCTTCGAGGTCACCTGGTCTGCTCAGAGTGCAGCCCATCCAGGCGCTGCCCTGCTCTTACACTCCCCAGCCTGCGGCTGCACGTCCCGAACCGCCAACCCCTCCAAACTGCTTTCTCTGCCTCTGTTCGTGCCTGAGCTGAGATTCCATGTTGGTGTTACACATGCTGCTTTCAGCCTGGAATCGTCTTTCCTTATTCTCCCGTTTGGCCTACTCCTCCTGTCCTTCTAGACCCAACTCTAGTGTCACCCCCTCCATGAAGGCTTCCTTGACATCTCTGTGGAGGCCATGCAACCTTACCAGACTTTTGGCTTTTTTTTTTTTGTCATACTTTCTCCCTGTCTAATCTGTGAGCTTCTAGAAAGCCAGTCTCTAATACAGAGCAGTGACCTATTTCCATTTCTACTTTCCTCCTCTACAACTGTAAGAGACATGGTTTGAGATAGTGAATGCCCCTAAAGGGGATTACCTTCCTACCCTTCCAATCCTGGAATACATAAATTTACTTTTTTCTTAAAAAGCAGCCTTTGGCTAAGCATCTGTTTCTTAGTATTTGGAGTTCAGTGAGTCAAGAGAGTTAAACAAATCTTTCAGACTCCAGAATGTAATGCTTCCAAAGAGCAAGCTGGGCATACACACGTGCACAACGGACCACAGTTGCAAATACATACACACAAGCCAAGATAGGGCCCCAGCTATCTTGGGGTTCCACCTGCTGGCTTCCTATGCTTCTAGAGCTGGGGGAAACAGCTGGTTCCTGTTCCTCCTCTGGAAAGCCCCGACAGCCCCTACTTCACCGCAGGGCTCACAGCAGGCACGCAGAGCCAGTCCCCCAAGCACAGCTGGGCCAGAGTTGAGCTCCGGTATCAGCTATACACTAGGTGGCACGCTTCAGGCTGCTGTGACCGCCTCAAAGTGCTCTTGAGGTCATGGTTTCAGAGAGTTTACGGCAGCATTTCCCAACGCGTGGTCCACAGAACTGCAGTGGACAAAAATGATTCCATAGCAGAATCAATTGGTGAAACACTATATGCTACAGTCCCCCTCCACTGGAGTACACGAGCACAGCAAAGACTCTGGGAAGGAAGGCCTGTTTAACTGTATTTAATGCAGCATTTCACAAATTTATCTGAAGAAACCCTTCTTCTACGTCACAGTTTTTAAAACCCTGATGGTCAGACTTTGGGAAAAGCCTCATTCATCCTAGTAGTCCCCCACTCCCACCCCAAACAAGTGCTGGGGGCACAATATTAATAGGTATTAACCTAAGACCAGAACCAAACCCAATTCTAAACTGAACCCACCAGGGACTTTCCTGGCAGTCCAGTGGTTAAGACTCCATGCTCCCAACGCAGGGGGCATGGGTTCAATCCCTGGTCAGGGAACTAAGATCCCGCATAATGCAGCCAAAAAAAAAAAAAATTAAACAGCTATTAGCACTCCCAGGTACTGAAAAGCTCTGCCTCAACCTAGGCTATTAGTTAAGGAGGATTAAGTGCCTTGGGTATAGGGACAGCAACAGCAAAAGTCACCACAAGGTGTGTCTGGATCCCAGGCACAGTCCCTGAATCCACACCACCTCTTCACCCAGTTTCATGCACAGCAACTCCTAGCAGGGAAAATAAAATGGATCCACGGATTGTCTGCTGGCACAACTGGAACAGAGGAAAAGCTGAGAAACTGAAACAAACGAGTATGCAGGGTGGGCTTCCCTGGTGGCGCAGTGGTTGAGAATCTGCCTGCCAATGCAGGGGACATGGGTTCGAGCCCTGGTCTGGGAAGATCCCACATGCCGCGGAGCAACTGGGCCCGTGAGCCACAATTACTGAGCCTGCGCGTCTGGAGCCTGTGCTCCGCAACAAGAGAGGCCGTGATAGTGAGAGGCCCACGCACGGCGATGAAGAGTGGCCCCCGCTCGCCGCAACTAGAGAAAGCCCTCGCACAGCAACGAAGACCCAACACAGCCAAAAAAAAATAAATAAATTTAAAAGTAAAATCACAGGTTTAAAAAATGGCAACTGTTAAAAAAAAAAAAAAGAGTATGCAGGGTAAAGGGGCAGAGTAGACTCTTAGAGGACCTGCGATAAGGAGCCAACGAACCAACTTCTGCTGGGCAGAGAGGGGGAGGGAGGAGCCAGCACAGCAGAGAACAAACGAGGGAGATAGAGACTCATTCTTCAGGGAGCCCAGAGATCCCAGCCACTTTCTGAACAGTCAATCTCTAAACGGGCTCTCTCGGCAACCAGTGAAATCCTCCATGGAAGGTGAAAGGAACTACAGTTCTTTCCAACACGGGCTGGAACGCTCCAGCTCTGCGCAGAGATGACCCCATCCGGGAGACACCCCTTTCCACTCCACCCAGATCCAGGGAGCCAGATGTCACAGCCACCCCACTTACTTTATGGATGGTGACAGACCTTCACAGGGTGGGCATCGTGGACATGGCTGGAGTCAAAAAGACGAAAAGAATCTGAGTTCTCCTCTGTCCTGTCTCAGGTTGAGGTTGGCTACTGATTGTGTTGACTCCACCAATTCTGAGTTATTGGAAAGGAAAAGGGACATGTCAACAGGGCAGGAAAAAAAAAAAAAAAAAAAAGATGCCAAAGAAGTCTGATCAGGTTTAAAAGCCAAACAAACTCATCCCCGAGGGAAGCTCACTCACTGAGGTATTGGAGTGGCATGTGAGGAAGTGCCCTGGGGAAAAACACAACACACAGGTGCGAGGCCAAGCCCAGGTGTGCACAAACACGTGTTCAGACATGTGCTGGTGAGAAGCAGGGACCCTGGTAAAGGCACATCCAGAGGGGTGAGAGGAGGGGGCAGAACCAGGTCAAGGACTGGGCTTGAGGACTGTGGCACGGAGGATTAGAGACGGGAAGGTGGAGTTGAGAGAGAGAAGTGGAACTTACTGAAAGCCTCTATCTGCCAGATGCTGTAAAATATCTTACTTAATTCTCAATTCCATGGTGCAAAGAGAGGCTTGGAATACTTAAGAGATTAATGGACTGCTAGTTAAGTGGCCAAGCTGGGAACTGAGATATCACCTCCCGTTGACTGTAAAGCTCACTTATTTTCAATTACGGGAAGCTGCCTTACCCGACCCTTGGGGATGGGAAGGGTGACAGTCAGAGCCCTTTCTGGGAGGAGAGAAAGAGAGTAAATAGAGAAATTAAAGAAACAGGGCAATCAAGGCTTACAACAGACGGGAATGGGCAGTTTTGGCTTCAAGCATCCAAGCAGCTAATTATTCGACATTTTCTGTCTGCCCTCTGTGTGTGCGTGCTAGGCGCTAGAGTTAGAGATGGATAAAAAACAGTCCCTGCCCTCAAGGGGGCTTACCGTCCACTGAGAAACCAAACAAGAGACAACTGTGCGAGAGCAAGAAATGCCCAAATTTGGGGAAGTCAGAGCAGGGCGCCTACGGTGATGAACGTAGGCACCTATCATGTGCTGAATAAGTGCTGGCAAATACAGAGAACTGGATGAGAAATGGTTAAAGGGCAGGGGTGGGATGTGGTGGTGAAGGGTGAGAAAGCGGGGGTGACAAGAAGCCTCAGGGGAGCCCACTCCCGAGTCCCGCGTCCCGCCCCCTCCTGTCAGGGCCGCTGAGGGCCCGGCGGCGAGGCCGGAGTGGGGGGACGCCCGCCGGCCCGGATCCTGAGTCCCCGGGAACCCGGCGTCCCACAGGCCCACGCCGGGGTACTCAGGACTCGCCGTGCTGCCCCGGGCCGGGCCCCACCACCCGACGCGCTCGCCCTCTCACCTTCACCTTCCCGGCCTCCCGGCGGCCATCATAACCCCGACGTCACCAACACGCTCCCCCCGGGGACAGGCGGGAGGAGGAGGCAGGACGCGCGCGTCACCAGCCGCCGCAGGTTCGCCGTTCTGGTCCCAGTGAGTCGGTGGACTCCGAGCTCAGCAGGTTCCACCCCACTAACCCTTATGTGTCAGGGATCAGCTGTCTCAGCGCCTGGAGATGCGCCTCAGCGATCTTATTCACAGCACAGGCGTCCCAGGCCGATGACGTAAATTTCGGGACTCCCGCTGCATCATGGGGGTTATAGTTCCGCCAGGCGCCCGTGAAGGCTGGGGTGGGCGGGGCCACGAGCTGTCAAGGGGAAAAGAAACCAAGGGCGTAGATTAGCGGTTCCCGCTCTTTCGTTTGTTGCCCCAGAGCCTGACCCCAAGGACCTTGTCTGCTCTGGAATCCAAGCTTGCGTTTGGTAATTTTAAACAAGAGCTCTCAAGAGGAAGACAGGAAGCAAGCCTGGGCCTGCCGCCCTTCAATTGACTTTGAGGAAGTAAGAACAGCAACAGTCCCTGAGTAGGCTACCTAACATACGTCGTTTTGACCTTCACAGCGGTCCCAGTTGGCTCAGAGGGGAGATTACCCCAGCTCACATATGGCAGCTTACTAGGCCTCATTATGTGCCAGGCACTGGGACACGGCAGTAAACAGGCTCCTGATGGCCTCAGCAACAGCAGGGAAGGCTCCAAGCCTGCGCTCTCAGGTATGGTACCCCCCAGCCATGTGTGCTACGAGCTCCTGAAATGTGGCCAGTGCAAACTGAGATGTGTAAGACTCGGTAAGAAAAGGAATGTAAACAATCTCATTGATATTTTTGTATTGTAAAATGATAGTATTTTGGATAAATTGTGTTAAATAAAATATATTACTAAAATGAAGTTCACCTGTCCATTTTACTGTTTAAAATGTGGCTACTAAAAAATCTAAAATTACATAAATGGCTCGCTGTGATATGGTGGTTTATAATAAGAACTATATATTTGGTCTTTGTCCACTGTGCCTGGCACAGAGCTCCTAAAGCCCTGGTAATTACCTATATAAGAGCCATAGGGGCATCTTTTGTCGTAATATTTAGTTTTGTCCTCAGTTTCTGAAACAGCTTCAGAGCTATTCAAATAAAGGTGAAATGAGTGTCTTTTTGTTATTCACACCTTTCAACCACACCTGAGTTTATGTTAATGAGACAACTTTTGGGAAACTCCTAAAGATGGGGGCTGGTTGCCAGGGGAACCCAACGACGTGATTAGAGGGTTGCAACTTTCAGCCTCACCACCCCTCTCAACCTCCTGAGAGAGGAGTTGGAGATTGACTTGATCACTAATGGCCAATGATTTAATCAACCATGCCTATATTCTCTGTGAAAGAAATGTTCTTGTCCCATGGCAGAAAGAATTCAGAGATGAGACAGGGAGGTCAAGAAAGTAAATTGAGTATTTATTTAAGCAAAAGTATGCTCTCAAAGGGAGAGCGGGCAGACAGGTGAGTAGCTGCCCCGAGTTTTCTTGGCAAGCCGGTCATGTGGAGTGTACAAATGAAGGGGCGGAATATTCATTGCAGAAGGAAGGCTTGGGGGTCGTGTTCCCTGATTTTCATTCCAGCTCCACCTTCCCAAGGGGAGGAGGGATTTTTTTTTTTTTTTTTTTTTGGGAGGAGGGATTTTTGTCCTTATTTACCCTTGATTGGAAGTGTCATGGAGCCAGTGTATAATGGGTATTTCTTATCTGCAAGGCTAATTTTTATTGTAATGAGAGCATAATGAGCAAAAGGTTACGTCTGGACACTGGAGATTCCCACCTTTTCCCACCTTTCTTTGTCTGCCACCCCAGGATATGTGGTTTCCTGTCAGTCTGGAGGTTCCTGCTTTTCTCTGTCTGCCTGCGGACCCCAAGATGCATGGTTTCCTGCCATCTGGCCTGTGCTCCCCTTTCTCTGCTCACATCTAGCTACCTGCCTGGTTTTTTGGTGTATTTTAAAAAAATAATTAATTAACTGATTAATTTTATTTTTGGCTGCGTTGGGTCTTCGTTGCTGCGTGTGGGCTTTCGCTAGTTGCAGCGAGCAGGATCTACTCTTCGTTGCGGTGCATGGGCTTCTCATTGTGGTGGCTTCTCTTGTTGTGGAGCACGGGCTCTAGGTGCATGGGCTTCAGTAACTGTGGCACGTGGGCTCAGTAGTTGTGGCTCGTGGGCTCTAGAGCACAGGCTCAGTAGTTGTGGCTCACGGGCTCAGTTGCTCCGTGGCATGTGGGATCTTCCCGGACCAGGGCTCAAGCCCATGTCTCCTGCATTGGCGGGCAAATTCTTAACCACTGCACCACCAGGGAAGCCCTACCTGCCTGTTTTAACACCTATGTAATGAAGTCCTCATAAAAAGCCCTGAACTATGGTCCAGAGAGCTTCCAGGCTGGTAAACAAGTGGAGGTGCTGGGAGGGTGGCGTGCCCAGAAAGAGCATGGAGGGCTTCCCTGGTGGCGCAGTGGTTAAGAATCTGCCTGCCAATGCAAGCGACATGGGTTTGAGCCCTGGTCCGGGAAGATCCCACATGCCGCGGAGCAGCTAAGCCTGTGCGCCACAACTACTGAGCCTGTGCTCTAGAGCCCACGAGCCACAACTACTGAGCCCATGTGCCACAACTACTGAAGCCCGCGCGCCTAGAGCCCGTGCTCCGCAACAAGAGAAGCCACTGCAGTGAGAAGCCTGAGCACCGCAACGAAGAGTAGCCCCTGCTCGCCGCAACTAGAGCAAGCCGTGCACAGCAATGAAGACCCAATGCAGCCAAAAATAAATAAATAAATAAGTTTATAAAAAAAGAAAAGAAAAAGCATGGAAACTCCTCACTCCTTCCCACATGCCTTGTCCTATGCATCTCTTCCATCTAGCTGTTCCTAAGTGGTATCCCTTTATAATAAACTGGTAATCTAGTAAGTAAACTGTTTTCCTGAGTTCTGTGAGCCACTCTAGTAAATTAATCAAACTTCAGGAGGGGCTCATGGGACTCTCCAATTTATAAACGGTTCATCAGAAGCATGGGTGACAACCTGGACTTGCAATTGGCATTTGAAGTGGGGACGGTCTTGTGGGACTGAGCCCTTAACCTATGGGATCTGATGCTATCCCCAAGACAGCCTTTCTGTTTTCACTCAGAATTGGAGGACTGCTTGGTGTGGGAAAAACCCAGACACATTTGGTGACCAGAAGTGTCATTAAGTGGAGTATTGTGTGGAGTATAAGGAAAAACAATAGAGTTTTTCCTCTACACTCGGGTTTGTGGTTCACATTATACAGTTGTACCTCGGTATCCGCAGGGGACTGGTTCCAGGACCCTCCCGGGACACCAAAATCCTCCAGTGCTCAGGTCCCTTACATAAAATGGCGTAGAACAGCCCCACCACATGCAAATGCGTATTTGGATAAGGAAGGCCAACTTTATTCCTACTGGACTGCACTGCTTTATAACCATGGGAGAATCTTGCCTACGGACACCTCAAGAGGCAAATCGTTAGCCTCTGGACCAACCAGCTTATCAGTTCACAGTGAGGTTGGTCAGAGGTAGCTGTCCCACCCTTTCTGTGCTAAGTGAGCTAGAAGCCTCCCATCCTAAGAGTCAGACCCCAGACTGTGAGGCCACACTCAGACCCTGCCTCAGGGTGTGGCCAGGCCTCGGGATGTGGCACACACGGGGGTCTGTACTTGCCACCTTGTAGAGCAGCTGTTTTCCTCCCCCAAGCTCCCTGGCCTCCCTAAGGGGACTGTCAATACTCCAAGGGCACGAAGTGAATTCCATTTCCCTTCCTCGGCAGAATCTTGCCCAAGTCAGGAGGAGGCCTGGAGGATCCCCCCCTTAAACATCTGTCCTGTCCATTCCCTCCTGCAAGCTCTGGCCTAGGCGCTGGTCACTTGCCTGGGCTGCTGCAGGAGCCTTGGAACCCATCCCCAGCCTCTAGTATGACTGTCCACCCAGCACCCTGCTTTCTCTCTGAAGCACTGCCTCAAGCTGTGAGGCTTCCAGTGACAAGGCTCTCCTAGCTTGGCTGGTGGTGTGATTGTGGGGCTGCAGGGCAGGGGTGGGGTGCATTCACAGGACATCTTTTCCACATTACCTATTTCTATTTTGATGAACTTTTCCATGGTGGACATGAATTGCATTTGTAATCAGAAAAAGGTTAACAATGAAAAACAACCCTAAGACACACACACACACACACACACACACACACACACACACACACACACACATAGCACAGACCCTCTCAGAAAGGACACCCAAGAAACAGATAAGGCATGGTCACTTCTGAGGAGAACTGGGAAGCCAGGGGTGAGAGATGGGAAAGAGATTAAGATTTGCACTGTTTGAATTCACCATGGGTTTTTTAAACACAAAAACTTATCTTTAGAGGGAAGGGATAAATTAGGGATTTGGGATTGACACATACACAGCTACTGTAAATAAAATAGATAAGCAACAAAGACCTAATGTATAGCACAGGGAACTATATTCAATATCTTGTAGTAACCTATAATGGAAAAGAATATACACATAACTGAATCACTTTGCTGTATACCTGAAACATTGTAAATCAATTATTCTTCAATTTAAAAAAAATTTTTTTAAAAACTTATCTTTAGTATATATATGCAAAACCCCTGAATGACTCCAATTAAATAAAGTCCAACTCTCCTTAGCCGGGGAAAATGGGTTTTGCAATCTGACCCCCTCCACCCCACGCACACGAGCCAACCTGCTTCTCAGACCCCACCTGTGCCTTCCCGGCTCTAGCCCTTGACCTAAAGAGTGTCTCTGCCTATTGGATACCTCCTGCCCCTCCAAGGTCCAGCTTAAATGGCATCTGCTAGCAGGCTTCTCAGCCTCAGCACTACTGATATTTGGGGCTGGGTAATTCTTTGTTGGGGGGCAGGGATGCCTTGCAGGATGTTTAGGAGCGTACCCGGCCCCTACTCACTAGTGCCAGCAGCATTCCACCCCCCTTCCCAGGGTGTGACAACCCCAAATCCCTTCAGACATTGCCAAATGCCCTTGGGGGCAAAATCACCTCAGGTGAGAAGCACTGTTACACACGCTGCTGGTCCCTCCTGCTCCCCACAGCAGTTCTTACAACCATTGTGGCATTTATCACACCGGGTCCACAGTGAACTGCATTTGGTTTTTTGTCCTCACCACTGATTACAGGATGCCTGGCGGTGGGGGGAGGGGGGGGGCAGGGACCAGATTTCTGCTGAAATCATATTCAAATCCCTGTCCTTACCACTTGTGTGACTTTAGGCCAATCACTTGGCCTCTCCAAGCCTACACTTCCTCATCTATAAAAAGGTGATGCTAGCCCCTAGCCCAGAGGACTGCGTGCTGAGCCGGCCTGACATGCACGACGCCCCGCCCAGAGCAGGGACGGATAGAGGTTACTGCTTATTATTAATAAATGCCCTGAAGTGTTATTGGTGCTACAGATCTGCCCAGGGTATGGTGGGGCAGAAGTTCACTGTTCCCTGACATTCACGTTTGCAAGAAGGGTGGTCAGCAAAGGCTTCGGAGGAGGGTGACACCAGACTCAGATCTTAAGAGATGACACAGTATGCCCCAGGTAGCAGTGCCTGGCTTATACGGAGGGTTTATGGAATATACAAATGACATGGAGATCACATGTGACTGGGTGTGGGAAACACAAGTCACCCAATCTGCCTGACCCAATCTGCCAAGTCACCCACGGCTGGCCTTCCTTGCCAATCGTGAGCTGTTAAAGCTTCTCCCTGCAGACACCCGCCCTGACATGTGTACACCCGCCCACCCCAGCATCTCCCACTCAGTGGTTTGAATGACCTTTAGTAGAAACTCTCCTGTTTCTGACTGTCTGTCCCTCTCTCTGGAGGCATTCAAGACAGGGTGACACAGTGCAGTGTGGACACAGCACTCCCTGCTCTGCGCCCCCAGCAAGGGTCAAGTAGAGGATGGGGCTGTGGCATCCGTGCATTTCCTGTCTCCCAGGAGGTTTTCTGAGTCACCGTCTCCAAGGGACAGAGTTTTGCTCTCATGATAGGAGCCAGGGAGGATGGGGCTTCAGCAGTCCCACGGTCAGGGTGGGGACTTGAGTCTGATCCAGGTCTCGGTGTCAACCCTGAAGCTTGGAGCAGAATTCCCCGGGGCTGCAGCTCTGCTGGGGAGAAGCTCTGGGGCATGGCTTCTCACCCCGAGAGTCTCTCTGGGCAGCTGGGTCAGCCCCTCTTCTGCTCAAGTGTTGCCGGAAGAGGTTTTTCAGGAAGACGAATGGGAAAGGATGAGTTGCTACAAAGCAGTGAAAGTGAACAGTTTCTCCCGGGGCTGTGTCCGGAGCACCAGGAAAGTCCCAGCCAAGGAGGTGTGCTCTGCCTCTAGCCTGTGGCCCAGTCTCTCTGATGGCGGCTCCAAGAGCAATGAGAGGTCAAGAGCCTGGAGGCTGGATCTGGTTCCCTGGGACCCCGAGGTCCCAGAGGCTGCTGGGCAGTGGTTGTTGACAAAGAGGAAAAGGTCTGTGGTGGCCGGGCGGGGCCAATTAGGGATCGACGAAGGAGACTGCGATGTAGCGGGTACCTTTGGTGGTGGGGAGCCCCTCGTGGTAGTGCGTGAGTCGCCCGGGGTGCATGAGAGTCCAGCCCTTCCGTGGGGCTCGGACGGAGCAGTTGTAGCGCAGGAACCGACAGCCCCCGCCCTGGGAGACAGGAGGTGTCAGTTCCCCAACAGGAAGCACCAGTTCCCCAATGGGACGCTGGGCCCTTCCCCTACTACCCCCATTCTCCCATCTGAGCCATCACAGCCAAGGGGCTCTCAGCACAGCCTGCCTGGGGATGCCTTGCAGAGCGACGGCCATGAGCTGCCTAAGGAAGACACTCAGCAAAGACCAAGGGATCAAGAGCACTGGCCTTGCAGGTAGGCAGCACTGGGCAGGGCCAACTAACTCTGTGACCAACCTGAACCTCAGTTTCCCCTTCTGGAAAATGGGCATTAAACTGTACAGGGTGGTAAGAATTAAATGAGATGATACAAGTAAGAGCTTAGGGCTCAGTTTCTCAACCTCAGCACTACGGACATTTTGGGCCAGATAATTTCCCGCCCCCTTTTTTTTTTAATTGGGATAAATACATATATCATAAACTTTCCCATCGTAATCATTTTTAAGTGTACAGTGGTATTAAGTACATTCACACTGCTGTACAGCTATCACCACCATGGGCCAGATAATTCTTTCTCACGGGGGGTGTCCTGGGCATTCCTGGCCTCTACCCACTAGATGCCAGTAGCACCCCCATAGTTGTGACAACTTCAGGTATTACCAATGTCCCCCCCAGGGAGAGGGGCAACATCACCCCCTATGAGAACCTTGATACATTGTAAACTCTCAAAAAAAATGATAGGTGTTTTTATGGGTGTCCTTCACAGTGCCTGCTCAGGACTGAGTCCCAAAAAGCTCTTAGAAAATAGTAGCTTAAGGAGTAAATGAATGAATGAATGGCTGGCTCCCTAGCTGATCACACCTAGAGGCCTTCCCTGGGGCCCTGAGGCCCTCAACTGCTCCTTCCAAACCCTCATGTCTTCCTGGTTTCCCTAGCCCTCCCCTCTGGCCTCTAGCTTGTGCCCCGCACCTGCACTAACTCTGTCCTGTCATTCCCAAAGCTGCATCTTACTTTCAAGAATGATGAAAACCCTAAGCTTTTGATTACTAATAGCTATCATTCCTTGAGTACTCATTATGGGTCCATGTAAGCAATTACCTGGATGAACTCATTTAATTCTCACGATTCTACGGGGGCCTCTCTAGGTTTTCCCATCTAAGACGTGAGGAAACTGAGATGCTAAGAAACGTGCCTGGTTATATGTTACAGAGAGCTGGTGAGGGGAGAGGCAGGACCCAGGTCCAAGCGGTCTGGTCCCGGTCCTCCTGTGCCGCTGCTCTATTATGTCTAAAGCCTTCTCCCTCCCACCAAATTGTGCTCTGAACCCACCCCGTCCAAGAAGCCGTCCCCATGGACCTGGAACCCTTTCTCTCGGGTTCTCTGGCACCGGCATACCCAGGGCCCCTCTGCCCGACCACCTTGTGAGTGCTCCCCAGCCAGCCCTCCCCCCGGCCTGCCCCCGGCCCGAGGTGGCCGCCGCTCACCTCGTAATCCACCCCAACCCGGTTCAGGGCAATGTTAATGGTGAAGGTGGAGGCGTCATGGTGTGGCATCAGCGAGGGTTGCTCGTCAGGCTTGTAGCGGACAACAAAGGCCAGGTCGAACTGGGCCTGCGTCGAGGAAGCGGGACGAGAGAACTGGAGTTAGAGAGAGGCCCCCGAAGGCCGGGAAAGGCAGGGGTGCACAGAAGGGACCCCTCATCCAGTCGCTGGAACGTTGGCTGGGAGGGCAGGTCTGTTTATGCTGTGTTCTCCAGTGTGTGGCACAGAAAAGGTTCTCAGTTAAAATGTGGGGAGGAAGGGAAGGAAAAGAAGGAAAGGGAAAGAAGGGGAGGACATGGAGGAAAGGAGGGAAGAGAGGGAGAAAGAGAGGATGCAGAGGAGAGGAGGGGAGAAAAAGAAGGGAGGAAATGAACTTAATCCTCACGACCAGTTCTGGCTGGTGATTCCTTGAGGGTAAGGCCCAGGCACACTCAAAGCAGGTATTTGGAGAAAACCATTTAAAGAGGAGGTGACTGAGAGAAGGAGTGCAAAAGCCAAAGAGACAGTCAAAAGACACATGAGGCAGGAGCTAAAGGAATGGGCACGCTGGCCAGCTAACTGGGGGCTTGTTTGGTGGGCTAGCATAGGAGTCACTGAGGCAGGATTTAAGTACACAGAGAAAGATGCAAAGGGGTGAGTCAGAGGCTAGAGGCCCAGTGGCCTTCCATTACCCTAGACGCCTCCCGGGGCCCCGCCTCACACCTGATGGGAGGAGACTTCACTCCCGGAGACCAAATATTCTGTCACTTCTCCCCCAAGCCAGGAACACCCTCCCCCCCACAAGCCCCAGCCACTCCACCCCAAGCCCTCATCCTGGCTGCACCCCAGGCACGCCCACCCTGGTGTAGTAGCCCGGGTAGAGTTTCTCCGTCATGGGGGCGATGTACTCCACCAGGAACTTGTGCCACTCCCGCTCAAAGTTGATCTGGTTCATGTGGATGTCTATGGTCGGCACGTTTTCGTAGCCACCCTGGATGCGGTTGTCCTGGAAGTGACCAAGGAGAGTGTGGTAAGCAGAACTCTAAGATGGGCCACCCACCACCCCGCTGGAATTCCAGCCCCCTGGTGTACAGGCTCTGTCTAATCCCCTCCTTTGACCTGTGAACCCAATGGGATAAGGTTAGGTTACAGGACAAAAGTGATGGGGTTTAGCAGATGTAATTAATGTAACCAGTCTATTGACTTCGGGTTAATCAAAAAAGGAACTCATCCTGGGTGGGCCCTTCAAGGAGGATCTTGAAGAGGGAGACTCTGTGTCCTGCTGGCCTGGAAGGAGCAAGCTGCCTGAAATTCTACAGCTGCAAAGAAATGAGTTCTGCCACATGAGCTTGTTAAAGGACCCCAAGCCTCAGATGAGACCCCAATCCCGGCTGATACCATGACTGCAGCCTTGTGAGGCCCTGAGCCGGACTCCCGACCCACAGAAACTGGGAGATAATAAATGGGTGTTGTTTTAAGCTGATAAACTTTGTGGTGATTTGTTCCACAGCACAGAAAACCAATGCAGAAGGCCACAGGTTAGCTGGGGCCCTAGCATCCCAGGGCTGGCCCGGTCAGTGCAGCACGAGGGTTCACCAGACCCCATACATGGGCTATTCGAGTTACTGGGTTCTGCAGATGAGCTCTGCCACCAAGCACGTAGATTAGGCAGTAACCAGAACCACTGCTTAGTCAAGCTGCCAGCCCAAAGGTTAGCTGGTCTCTGAGGCACATAGGCCCAGGGGCTCATGTGCCTTTAAAAATGGTTCCTGAACTTTCCAAGACGTATGAATTCCTCCTTCAGGGAATGCACAGCCTGTCACATAAACCACGCCCCTTGCTTCTGCTGTCTGGTGAACTTGGCACTGCTGTTGCTTCTTAATTCTTCTGCGTCCCACACTTGCTCATTCCTCCCCCATCTCCATCCACACCTGATCTGGGGAAGGAAGCTAAATCATTCTAATCAGAAACCAGGAACTGGAAAACTTGCAATTTAAGCTTAAGGCAGCTTAAAGTCACCCAGCGGCTATGGCAGCTTGAGGACCAACGCCCCATCCCATTTCTCAATCCCTCTACTCCTAAGTGCCCGCAGGCACCCCTGCCAGTGCCCCCATCTCCAAGAGTCGCAGAGAGGTTTGCTGGCTTGCCAGGAAAAGAGCCCAGCGGGCAGGCATGGGGGAGGGGCAGCCACCCCCAGTGGCAATCCAGGCGTCTGGGACCCCTTGTTATCTTGTTACCCTGTTATCTCCCAGAGACCACCGGCCGTAGTGCTCCATCTCCTCCACCAGCTCATCACAGGCCGTCTCCGTGAAGATGGGGAACCAGTAGACGTCTGGGCAAGGCTGAGGAGGGCGGGGACTCGGTCACAGTGTCCAGAGTGGCCTCACCGCATTCTCCCCTGCCCCCGTGGCCCTCTGCACAACCCACCGCAGGCAAGGCCCCTCATGTGGTCTATGCCCAGTCCCACACACTCCAGTCTGTGAGCCCTCCATGTCCCCACGAGTGTCCGCAGGGAGCAGGGGCTCAGGGAGCTGCTGAAGGGGGAAGGAAGCAGAGCTCAGAGCTGGCCTTTCTCAGCCAAGAGCAGCCAGGGCCAGGGCCAGGGCCAGGAAAGGGACATGCGTATCCCCAGTGCCCCCAGGGAGCAGAGGCCCGCAGGCTCCGGGAGAAGCAGAGAAGCATTTGTTTCTCACCCTAGGCCCACGGTCCACAGTTGAGACCACATTTGGGGATATTTTCTCCTTTCTTGTTCAGGCCAGGGAAGAAGCGTCAGGCACCCCCAGGCCCCTGCAGACTCCAGCTGGAAAGTGCCAGCAAGAGGAGGGGGCCCATCCCACTGTCCACTCCCTCACCCCAAGCAGTGCCACAGCATAGAAAGGTGCCTTCTCCCCGCCCAGGTCGGCTGGCTTTGTTCCTCTGCTGTTTGTCCCCCCCCGCAGCAGGTGCCGATATGAATCCAGCAGCTTTGTTCCCAAAGGGCCTCCAGTCCTTACCATCTCCACCATCTTCCCTGCCAGGGCCTTGGTGTAGTTCTCGTGGATGTACTTCTCCTTCCAGTCCTGTGGGGAGTGGGAGAGGTGGGGTTCTCAGGCCTGCCTGGGCCAGCTGGGGCTCACCCCTTGTTCCACTGCATGAGCTGCTCCAAGATGGAGTTCTGCCCCGCAAGCCCCCTGCGGGGCGCGGTGGGAGGGAGCCGGTATGTGCCTATGCCACTGGGTCATGTGAGCTGATGGGTGCACAAGTGTGCCTGCAGGAGGGGGTGTCTGCATGTGCGTGTACACGTGTGTGCATGTGTGTACAGGTCTGCCTGCAGGTATGTACATGTGCCCACATCAGCCACAAGCTTGCAACGTCTAGGGATGCTGTCACAACTTTCTCCTCCTCTGATCATCACAACACCCTCAGAGGTGAGGCAGGCTGGGATAGTACATCCATTTTAGAGCTAAGATAACTGAGGCCCCAAAGGTGGAGAGGCTCAACTAAGTCACAGCTGATGGACCACAAACCTCGGCCTCTGACTCCTGGTCCCTCCTCCACCAGACGGCACTGCCTCTGGAGATATTCTCCTCTCCCCACCGAAATCCTGCCCAACAAGCCCCCTGGGGCAGAGGGAGGCGGCGGGGGTAGGGGTGGCTTGGGGTCCCAGCCAAGGTCGGGCTGTGAGAGGGAGGCTCCTCAGGCCACAGGATCACTGGGGTCCCCTCCGCTCCCACCCCTGCCCACCCACAAAGGGCCTCACCTCGGGGTTGCTGAACACCTCCCAGAGGTCGTTATGGAGGTGGGTGGTTTGGTAGCTGTCTAGGGACAGCAGGTGGCCGAAGGTGTGCCGGTTGGTCAGGAACAGGAACACATCCTGGGGAGAACGGGCCGGATGGAAGAGACCCTCCCCCTCCCCTGCACACCCCCAGGGGCGGGGTGGGGGGCACGACTGCAGCCTCCTCTGCCCACCAAATTCGAGTTCACCCCATCTCCCCAGTGCCTGGATGAGGCCTGACACTGGGAATGCAATCAAGGAAGACTTCCTGGAGGACTGAACAGGAATGAAAGAATGAATGTGCAAAAGAAAAGGATGGTGTTCTGATCCTGGAGTTAGTTGTGGGCACAGGGGAAACATTACCCTGCCATCACAGTTTTTAAAATAGCCACAAAATAATATTGTGTGGGGCACGGGGATAGGGTAAGGGCATCTCAGGCACATTACTTGGAGTAAAGGTGGAAAGTTTTAGGTAGAAAGTTTTCTTTAGGCTCTGTCGAAAACGTAAATAAAAGAGATGGTGTGAAAAAATGATCCTGCAGATCCCGAGGACCAGCCCTCATGCCCGGGGCCCCAAGTGCCCCCACCAGGGCCTGGCAGCCTTGAAGCAGCCCTGCTGGGATCTCAGAAGCTGCAGGGCCTATGGTGACAAGGTGGTCGATCTTCCCCATCAACAGGGCCTCTTCTGACTGCCCAGCCCAGGCTAACCTGCTGCCGGACATTGGCACAGAAGGCCATGTCCGGGTCCAGCTTGCTGTGGTGGAATAGGTCCATCTCCTGCAGCTCAGCCCGCAGGGCACTGCCCTTGATCAGGTAGATGTTTGAGATGTAGGGCACGTTCCAGACGCCGCTAAGGGAAAGAAAGGAAGATGGAGGGGGCCACAGGCGATGGCGAGGGGTCATAGTCTGGGGGTCAGGGGGAGGAGGAAAGGGGAAGTCACAGGCTGGGAGGGCACGATGGTGGTGATTTGATTCCCCTACACTGGGCACATGGGCCCAGGATAACTATCAGGAAGTCCTTCTGTGTGTCTGACTGCAGTTTTCCTTTCTTCAGTTAAACAGGAATTTGAGAGCAGCAGGACAGGAATACTGGGGAGGGCAGTGCTGTGAGGCTAAGAGGAAAGCAGATGAGGGTGCCCCCCACCCTGCAGGTACTCACACACGCCGCCCCTGCACAATGTCCACGTAGTCCTCGGAGCGGGCGTAGTAGCCATCTGCACTCAGTGTCCCCCAGAAGTTCGACCACAGCCTCCCGTGGCGGGTCATCAACGGGGCGATGACATTCCTGGGGAAGGAAGCACCTCAGAGGGAGTCCCTCTGCCACAGGGAGGTTGGGGCAGACCCAGGTATGGGGAAGGGGAGGGAGAGTGCCTTCACCCTGCAAGCACCTCCCTAGGGTAGGGCCTGGAGCTGGGTCTGGCCCATCTGGTGCCAGCTCCCTCCCACAGGGCAGCCAGGAAAGGCTGGGGTGGGGGGTTGCGGGGATGGGATTTGGGGGGTGAGGCTGGGGTCTCGTAGCCAGGAGCTGGGGAACATCCTAGACCAAGGTAGCCAGGCTGGGAAAAGCCCGCGGTCATAGGTGAGGCCAAGGCGGGGGAGGAGGAGAAAGGCAGGGGAGGGGCTCCCACCCCAGGCCCAGGCCCAGGGGCATGGTGAGCCCTGGCTCTGAGGGCCTGCTTTTCCAGCAGGCACAGCCCACCCAAGCCTCACTTGTTCTGCTCGATTAGCAGCTGCAGGGTTTTGGGCTCGGTCAGGGCCACATCGGCATCCACGCTGAAGTAGTAGGTGCAGCCACGGTCCTGCCGGCACAAGTCCCTGCATGGAGGGGGACACAGGGTCAGCGGGGACAGGGTTCTGGCGCCAGCCTCCCCACCCAGGATCCCAGAGCTACCCCGAGGCTGCAGTCCCCAACCATTGCCCATATCTGCGATCACCAGGTACCAGCCAAGGGTCTTTAGGGAGCTCAGGCCGGCCCTGCTGCAGGCTGGGACCAGCCACCTCCAGGTCCCTCGCAACTCCGAGACCCAACCCCTGGGCTACGGAGCTGTCAAGACAAGACCCAGCGCCTGGCAAGTGGTGTCTAGTGCCCTGAAAACCTTGCTACTGGCGAGAGCAGGCCCACAGACAGGTGCCTACACTGCCCGGGGCTATGGGTAAACCGGTTCTGCCTTTCTGGAGGATAGTTTGGCAACTTGTACCCAAAATCTTAAAAATCTCATACTAAGTAAAGTAAGTCAGACAGAGAAAGACAAATGTGATAAGATATCACTTATGCGTGGATTCTAAAAAAATAATACAAACCAACTTATTTACAAAACAGAAATAGACTCACAGACATAGAAAACAAACTTATGGTTACCAAAGGGGAAAGGGAGGGGGAGAGATAGATTAGGAGTATGGGATTAACAGATACAAACCACTACATATAAAATAAACAACAAGGATTTACTGTCCAGCACAGAGAACGATATTCTCTATCTTATAATAACCTATAATGGAAAAGAATCTGAAGCTGTACACCTGAAATTAACACAATATTGTAAGTCAACAATAGTTAAATTAAAAAAAAAAAAAAACTATGTTCTTTTTGTTTATCTGGTGCCGGGCTCAGCAAACTACGGGCCACAGTCCAGATCTAGCCCACTGCCTGGTTAGCTCATGAGCTAAGAACGGTTTGTTGTTTTTTTAAAATTTATTTTATTGAAGTATAGTTGATTTACAATGTTGTGTTAATTTCTGCTATACAGCAAAGTGATTCAGTTATACATATATATATATATACACACACACACACATTCTTTTTCATATTCTTTTCCATTATGGTTTATCGCAGGATATTGAATATAGTTCCCTGTGCTATACAGTAGGACCTTGTTGTTTATCCATTTTATAGATAATAGCTTGCATCTGCTAATCCCAAACTCCCAATCCATCCCTCCCCACCCCATCCCACAAGTCTGTAAGAACAGTTTTACATTTTTCAATGGTTGGGGAAAACAAAAATCAAAAGAAGTCACGTGAAAATCCTATGAAATTCAAATTTTAGTGTTGATAAATAAAATGTTACTGGAGCACTGCCACGCTCAATCGTGCTCCAATAGCCGGGCTGAGTGGTCACGGCCGAGCCCACAAAGCCAATTTACACAGATTTACTAGCTAGTCCTTTCTAAAAAAATTGCCAGTCTCGGATCTGGACTTTCTAATTCTTTTATAGTCAACACAAATTACTTGTTTGTTTTAATGATAAAGGAAAAAAAAATCAGAGATTGTTTCTCTAATTGTCAGCATTTATCTCCTCTGACCCTCCAGTCCTTCCTCTTTCTCTCATTTGCTTCCTGAATCTAAATGACAGTGCTCAGCCTCTCCCAGGAGCACCGAGCTTGGCCCAACTATTTCCCCATTTGAGAGATGGGAACACTGAGGCCCAGAGAGGGGCAGGACTTGCTGGAGACCACACAGCCTTCTGAACCTGTCTCCCCGCCTGGTGCTCCTGATACTGCAGCCCCTCTGCTGTGACACCCAACTCACACGCCCATGTTCCTGGCGTCCGCGTTCGCCACCCGCACCTCGGGGCCCAGCAGTTTCACAGACTGGTACTCGCTGCCATGCTCTGCCAGGAACTGCTCCACCTGAGTCTTATGTTGCTTCTCCTGGGGGTGAGGGGATGGAGGGTGAGAATGAGGCTTCACCCCAGGGACCACAGCACCTTCTGCTACTGCAGGCTGCTCTCCGTCATGCCTGGAACATCCCTGGCCATCTGCTTTCCCAGCCCCAGAACTCTGCCCACACCAGACCTTCTGCCCGGAGTGCCCTTCCTGGCCCATCCTTTGACCATCCTCCTCTGACCAGGCCAGGCCCACAGGCCTCTTAAGAGCCTCTGTCACCAGGACAGTGCCCCTCACCCCACAAGCCGCACAGCCATAGTCGTTGATTCTGCTGGTCCAGGGTGTGGCCCTGGGGTCTGCTTTGCTCTAAAACGCTCCAGGCGATCTTCAAAGTGCACTTTGAAAAACAGTTTATACCTGGAGCCCCTGCACCGGGAAGCGGAAAGAGCAGGGTGTTTAAAAACAAACCCAGGGTTCAGAGAGAAGTCCAGCTCTGCTCTGATTAGCTGCATGAACTTGGACAAGTCACTTCACCTGTCTCAGCTTCAGTTTCCTCCTTTGTAAAATGGGAGGGCGATCATGCCTCCCTCACGGGGTCACTGCAAGGAGTCAACAAGTCAGAGCACAAAGTAGGTCCTCAAAGACTGCCTGGAACAGTTCTCTTTTTCTATACAAAGTCACAGTTCATGCGTGTGAGGTTTGATGTCTCCAGGGAAGCTGGGAGCCTCCCAAGGGCAGGGCCTACACCCTCCTCCTGTTTCCAGGTGGCACAGTTGAATGAATGTCTGTGACCCACGCAGAGCTGAGCTGAGTGGGGGACCACAGGTCCCTGGGGGTGGGGTGCAGACAGTCAGGGCCGAGAGGTCTCGGAAAGGGGTGACCCTAGACGGGGCAGCTGAGAAGACTCTAGGGAAGACAAGGAGCCTTAACAGCAGGTAGAATTTGGAGAGCGTATTTGGCTTCTCTCAGCAAAAGCTGAGAGGTGGGACTTTAACTGGCTGGGAAGGAGAGGCAGGCAAGGGAGGGAGCTAGTCCTGCTAGCCACAAAGTAGCAGGCCTCCAGGCCCTCCCCGATTCCTCAGAAGGTACTCAAAGAATGAAAACCAATTTGACTATCACCAGATCAAATCAGGAAAGACAGCCTGAAGCAGGAAGGGAAACAATGACAATGACATCAGCTGAGAGCACCTACTGTGCAACTTGTTTAACCCTTGCAGCAATTCTCCTGGCCTGCACTAACATTATCCCTATCTAAGAGACCTAAGAGATGAGAAAACTGAAGCCCAGAGAGGTTGAATAACATGCCCAAGGTCACACAGCTAATATAAGCAGTGATGTTGGGGTTCAAACCCGGCCAGTCTGACTCCAGAGTCAACCCAGCGACTGGGGATACAGCCCACTGCCCACTTCCGTTTGGCCCAGACAACCCTGGTTCAGTCACTTCCTCAGAGGTCTCAGGGCGTCTCGTGAGGCTGAGCCCTTGACCCAAGCCACACGGCGACCCCACCAAGTGCCTGCTACTCACATGGCTGTGAATGAAAAGCCGCAGCCGTTTCCGGGGGTAGTGGAGGCGCAGGAGCCGCTGGAAGAACAGGGACAGGAACGGCGTGGGCTGTTCGATGAACACGCCAACCAGGACCGTGGGCAGAGCTTCATCCTGCATGGGGAGAGGGTGGCACAAGAGTCCGGTGATGTCCAGCCGTTGTGCCACCGCTGAGCCCCGAGGATGGCCTGAGGGATCTGGAGCCACAGGCAGACGCTTGTGGACTTAGCAGGAAAGGGGCCTGGGCCGGGGCGCTCCAAGCAGGATGTGCAGGTGGCAGAGGCCGGGACCGGCAGGGAAGCAGCAGGAGGCTGTCCCTGCCGGGGACGAGAGCAGTGTGAGCCCAGACTTGGAGCGAGGACGGGTTGACGGCACGCCGTTGGGAGAGCTTGGCTGGCATGGGGTCTGAAGTGGGCCTTAAATGAGGAGTAAGTTTCGTGGGATGGGGAGAAGGCTGCAGGAGCACCTGAAGGACCAGGCAGAAGAAACCGGAACACAGGCATCTGGGGGAAGCTGGAGCGTGTAGTCTGAGAAGGTTTCCAGGAGGAGGTGTGTGGGTGAGGAGGAGGTGGATGGAACCCCAGACAGGGAGGTGACCCCTCTACCTCCCACCAAAGACAACAGAGTCTCCAGAATCCACCATCCTCCCCTCCCCGAGGGACGGAACCCCGGGGTCCAGCAGCCTCACCCCGATGCCCTTGAGGCTGCGCAGGCCCTCATCACACACAGCACATCCCGTCTCAAAGGTCCAGAAGCGTGGGATGTAGTTGCCCAGGTAGTTCAGCTGCAGCTGTGGGGAGACGGGGGGTCTGAGAGGAAACAGACTCAGCCCCCACCCCCGCCCCCCCCAACCAACAAGTCACATCTCCCTGGGCCCCTTGTGGGCCTGCACCCCAGCCTCCCCTAAGGGGCCAGGAATGTGGCTTTATTTGGGGTGGGACTTGGAGAGCATGTCCGTCCCCCTGGAGATCACCAAAGCGGCTATGAGGGAGGGCGGAGGGAGGACTCAGCACTCCGGTGCTTCTTCATCTTTGGATCTCCTGGGAGCTTGTAAAATGCAGATTCCTGAGCCCCACCCCTGCAGACATTCCAAATGAGCAGCTCTTGGGTGGCATCAGGAAATCTGCATTTTAACACCCTCTCCTTCCCCTCCGTCCACGTGATTCTGACGAGGGTGGTCAAGGACCACACTTCAAGAAATGTGCTGTGATCCAGGGGCCCGTTCCCCAGGGGCCAGTTGGGTCTGGCCTGTTCCCCCGCCCCTTCTGTAGCTCTGGGAGCACAGGGAACAGTCTGTCCTGTTCAGGGCTGGCGAGGCCTCATGCCCTGGTACAAACATTCAATCGATGTTTGTTGAATGTAGAAACAAGCCTGCCCGGGAGTGGCAGAGTACAGATGACTGAGGGCAGCCCAGTCTGGGTCTGGATAGGGACAGGAGCCTCCTTTGTGGTCCAGCAGAGATGGACAGGGCACCACCAACCACCACAGTGAGGAGAGAAGGCACCACACTGCACTCAGATGTGAGGTCAGAGGCAATGAGTGGGTCCCAGGTGGGTGGCCCTGACCCCAAGGAGAAGCGGTGGCGTCACAGTGGGAGCACAATTGGGATTCTGGACCCACATCCCACTCTCCCCCGGGAGCTGGGGCCCCTCCCTACCTTGGTAGGCCCATTGCCATGAATCAGGACTGGGAGGGTGTCGTAAGCCAGGTTCCTTGCTCTCACTTGGCCCATTTCAAACTTGAGCACCACCTCATCTGGGGGGCAGAAAGTAGAGACCTGTCCAGCATCAGGCCCACAGGCCAAGCTCCAGGGCTGACAGGATGGGCTAGAATCCGAAGTCTCCCCCAGTGAGGCCCTGGGCTAGTCACTTCACCTCTCTGAGCCTCAGTTTCCTCATCTGTAAAATGGGGGTTAGAGTGGGAGGATTCCGTGTCCTTCGAGTACTTAGCACCACGCCTGGCACGTGGTAAACATGGAATCCATGGCAACCCCTACTGTTTGTTGTGATTACTTATTAGAGCCGGAAGCAGAGGATGGGAGCAAGCAAAGACCTGAAACATCCCAGCTCCAGGTGCAGTTCAACCAGCAGGGAGGCCTGGGTCGGGCAGGGACAGATCCTGTCCCGGTGGAGAAAGCCCCTGCAGTAGGGTCCCAATACCCAAGCTCTGACCTGGTCAGTCTGCACGTAAGACAGCGGGTAGGACGCTGCCTTGCCTGACAGTTAGTTAGAAAAGGCCCTTTTCCCAGAGGCCTGAGAAGATGCCGGGCTGGGAGGCCTTTTGTGGTGGGTGATCATGTGATGGGAGCCCCTCTGTGCAAGCTCCTGATCCACCTAAGAGGTGGCCTGGACCCAGCTTCTTAACCTAGGTTCACAAACTCCCAGAACCCACAGGCCAAAGCGCGCAATGCTTCTGCACCTCCCTGGGAGGGGAGCTGGAGCTCTCCTCAGATACTCAAAGGGGTCCATTTACCCCATTAAATCACCAATCAATGATCTGGTCCAAATTCTCTTTTCTAAGCATGGGAAAACTGAGGCCCGAGGCGGGTGTGTGTGTTTCTTGCCTGAGGTCACCCAGCAAGATAGTACCAAAGCAATGTCATCACCAGCCACCGACAGGACCAGGCCAAGAGCATTTGTGGTTTCAAGGGCCAAATGGCCTCTCTGCTTCCGAAGTCATCCATCAACTCCCTGCCCCCAGCCCGGGAAGTCTTCACGTGGGAGGTGGGAGGGAAGGGGAAGGAGGTGAAGCAGGCTCACCTCTAAAGACCAGGTATGCAGGGCAGGGATCAGGTACCCACTGACTGCATCACCCAGCTCCTCCCAGGCTGAGCCTTGGTGTCCGGCAGGCTCTCTGGAATGACCTCCTAGCCCTCCTTTCTCCACCCCCAGAGAGACACAGCTCTGCCCCCAGAGGACATCCAGGTGGTCTCTGGGGACCTGGGGATGAGGTGGGTGACATCCCAGCACAACAACCCAAGAGGAACCTCCTAGGCTCAGGTCCTGCCTGGAACCCTCATCTCCTTACCACTCCTCTCAGGATCCCCCTCCCCGTCGGGGCTGCTCACCCAAGGCTCCATCCAGATTCTGGAAGATACGGCAACGGTGGTCCAGGGTGATATTGATCCCCTCCTGCAGGAAAGAGGGCACCAGGCTGCAGCAGGGACAGGCCCTGGCAGAGGACAAGGTTCCATCACCCAGTGTGGGGAGTCTGTCCTCCCACTTCTGCCACTTCCTTTCCCCACACCCACTGATGTGCCCTGTCACATCAGGGCAGCTGGAAGCCCTGGGAAGGCCAGCCAGTGGCCAAGCCCCTGGGATCTACTAGTCTAGTGGCTCTATTCACAGAGAACCAGGGACCCTCAGAACTGGAAGGAATCTAAGGCAACAGCTGGTTCAACTACAACAACAACCATAGTCATAACAAATGCTTGTTTAGCACTTTACTATGTGCCAATCACATCCTAAGTATTATATGTACATTAACTTAATCCACACAACACCCTTATAGATTTAAAAACAAGGCACACAGACTTCCCTGGTGGCGCAGTGGTTAAGAATCTGCCTGCCAATGCAGGGGACACGGGTTTGAGCCCCGCTCCGGGAAGATCCCACACGCCGCGGAGCAACTAAGCCCATGCGCCACAACGACTGAGCCTGCGCTCTAGAGCCCAAGAGCCACAGCTACTGGAGCCCGCGTGCCTAGAGCCCGTGCTCCACAATAAGAGAAGCCACGGCAATGAGAAGCCTGCGCGCCACAATGAAGAGTAGCCCCCGCTCGCCGCAACTAGAGAAAGCCCGTGTGCAGCAGCGAAGACCCAACGCAGTCAAATAAGTAAATAAATAAATAAAATTTTTTAAAAAACCAAACAAACAAGGCACAGAGAGGTTGGATAACTTGCTCAAGGTCACACACTTAGTAACTGGCTAAGCTGGCATCTGAGCCTGGCAGCCTGGCCCTGAGGTCCACGTTCACTGCATAATGCTGCCTCTTCGAGATCTGACTGTGTCTCATGGAACCCTAGGCCAGGCCAAGTGACACTCTAGGCTCAGCCCTCATCCCACAGAGAACAGCTCCACTGTTTTGTTTTCGACCATGGGTTTCTGCTAGCAATGTCACTGGAGGCAAAGGGGAAGGAGGAGGAAGGACTGAGCTAACTAAAGATCAAGTTCATAGTTTCCACTGCACAAGTCCAATTGCTTCATTTCATTATTTCACGGATAACAAAAATCGAGGCCCAGAGAGGGAAAGTGAGTTACCCTATGTCACGCAGCACAGAATAAACAGGGGTTGGGGGTGGGGTAAGCAGGGAAGAATCCAGGAATACTGACCCCCCTCAAGGGCTCCCTAAATTTCCTGCCTGCCCAGAGGACACTGGCTGGCTTTGGGGCTACACTGGCCCAGTTCTACTACCTCCATTCCCCTCAATGATCTCTGTGTTGTTTTTTTTTTGGCCTTGCCACGTGGTTTGAGGGATCTTAGTTCCCCAACCAGGGATTGAACCCGCACCCTCGGCAATGAAAGCACAGAGTCCTAACCACTGGACCACCAGGGAATTCCCCAATGATCCCTGCCTTGAGACAGGCTGAGAGGCCTAGCTTCTGGGGCCCAGGTCCAGCCAAGATCACATCAGCCCCCTAGAAACCCTCCAGGTAGGGTTGGGCAGGGGCAGCTCAGCCTGTCAGTTCCTTTCATGACCATCCTCACCACCTGACACGAGGCTGTAAATTCCTTGTGTCCCCAGCTTGAAGGTCCACGAGGGCAGAGACCCCAGCTGTCTTGTTCATTGCCATATCCCTGCCCTACACCTGATAGTGTCTCACACACCACAGGCACTCAATAAATACCTGTTGAATAAATGAGTGAATCGAAGAATAGATAAATGGAGTGTCAATACCCAACCCAGTGGGTCAGGCCTCGGGGGCAGGTGCGGCTCCCAGTGCAGCCTGGTCTGGGGGAATCCAGCGTCAAGATCCCACAGTCCCACCCACTGCCTCTTACCCTCTTCTCCGGGTCCAAGAAGATCTTGGTGTAAAAGAGCTGGTCACTGTCACTGTCTTGACCCTCCCACTCGGCCACCAGTTTGCTGAGGTTGGGGGCATAACCGATGAAGCCTGGGGGTGGGGGACACACAGAGACAGACACTTAGCTTCCGGCCTCTAAGCCAGGGGCCTCTTCCCAGCCTCCCCTCTCATCCACCTCCCACTTCCTTACCCATAAGCCCTGCCTCCTCTCAGAAGCCCTCCTGGATTAAGAAGAGGTGATGTCTACAGGTTGGAAACAGTCTGCCAGTTAATGCCACTTGGTGACAAGTTCCCACTGAGCCCAGAGAGAAGAATCAGTGCTGTCCATTAAGCTGCACCAGCTCAGGTCCTGGGCACCACACAGGTGGTGAATAAATGAATTAGACCAGAAGCCCAGGAGAGCAGGGCTGGTGGGGCCTAGGCTTGGAGCCCCTTTTCTACAGTTATCTGAGAAACTTGACCCAGAGAAGGGCAGAGGCTGAGCCAAGGTCACACAGTACAGGAGGGCTTAGAGGGTAAGGCCCACACAGCCCCCAGGCTACAGTGCAGACTGGTGAGAAGGGAAGAGAAAAAGGAGAAGGTGGGCAGCCAGGGAGGGCCCTGCCCCAGGGGACACCTCTACCCCTGGGCCAGGGCCAGGCCATCTGGGCTGTGCTAACTCTCCTGGCCGATGGGGAAACGTGGTCCCTGGGGGCGGATCCCCCTTCCGTGGCTGGACAGAGGAATCCAGAATAAAATACGGATTTTATTCTCTGTGCAGTAGGAAGTCACTGAGTGATGTGTGTAGATTCGCATCTGGCTGCTGGGTGGAGAATGGACTGCAAGGGGCGAGGGTGGAGGCTGGCAGAGCAGTTAGGAGACTACTGCCTATGCCAGGGGCCCCATGAGGCAGGGGCAAGGGGCGTGGACATGAGAGGGCAGATTCCAGAGATCTTTTGAATTGGGAGTGATGTGACCTGCTGACGGACTACGGTGCGGGAAGGCAAGGGAGGAATCAGGGGTGACTCCCTGTTTTTCCCTGTGCAGATGGGGGGCTACTGAATGAGACAAGGAAGATTGCAGAGAAGCTGATTTAAGAGTTAAAAAATCAGGAGTTCTACTGAGGACATTCTGCATTCAGGACCTGTGAGCCATCCGCATGGGATGTCAAGCCAGGGGGGGTCCTCACCCAGGCAGCAGATGGGCCCCTCTGGAGCCTGCCCAGCCTGCCACACACTCCGCACCCGGGCTCCTCACCTCCAGAGCCCAGGAACCTCTTGCCGTCAGATACCACCGGGTACTTGGCCTCCAGCCTGCGGTCTGGGTAGATGAGCTCCTCGGCAGAGAAGACCACCTGGCTCCTGGCCTGCCGGAACTTCTTCAGGAGCTCTCGGGGCCCCGAGGCAAACAGCACGTCGTAGCTGTGGCCAGAGCCGGGGAGAAGACAGGGCAGGGCAGAGGTGAACAGGGAGGAGAAGGGGCGGGGGAGAGGGAGGCAGGGGCTCAGGAGGGTACAGGCAGGAGGAGACCAGGGATCAAGGCTCTCCCCCTCCTCCCACGCCAGCCCCAGGCCACATCTGGGAAATGGATCTGCCCTGTTGCCTTTGCCCCTGCCCACCACGTTTCCACCCCCTGCCTGGGCAGAGACGTGGTCCCCATAATCTGTGCCCATCTCACACTCAAAGCATAGCTCACCATACCTGGGCAGGTCCCCCCACACATCTTTTCACCAAGAGTGGACATGGGTCTTTTCTGGGGTTCATAGACCCCTTAAAACTGCAGGCAACCTTAGCTAGAGTAACCCCCCCTCATCCCTGATGTCCTGGCAGGGCCTCATTCTAGAATATTCTTCTACCTCTCAGCTGCCTACCTGTCTGTGAAGAGAATGACCAGGTCCTCCTTGTCTGCGTGCTTCTCCAGGGCTTTCTTCAGTAGTCGAACCTTCAGCCCTCCACCTGCCGACATCTCCTTCTCCCCGTGCCAGTCCTCCCCCAGCCCCAGCGCCTGCAGAGAAAGGCCCCTTAACATGAGCTTTTGGTAAAGAAAAATCTGGCCAGCTCAATTTCCAGCCCCACCTGGGCAGTGCACATCTTTGCTTCTGTCTGTATCCAGCACCTCCTCCCCCCCCATGGGAAACCATTCTAAGACATATGTGTGGCTGAGCAGGTGCCTGGTGTGGTCATGTGACCATGGCTGGCCAATCAGAGACTCCCATCTCTCCCAGAGCCACCAGTTTGAGCATGTAACCCAAGTAGGGCCTATCAGAGTGTTCCCTGGGACTGTTCTGTTAAAGGTAAGGAAAGGTTGTCTTGTTCTGCTGAGGTTGTGAAGCTGGGGCATGTGGGTCTACGGCTGGTGGTCATCCTGCCACCATGTAGAGAGAGCATGTCTGCAAATGAAAACAAACAGGGCCTAGAGATGGAAAGACAAGGCCCTTACCATGCTGCTTGAACTCCTAGATCCGGCTATGCCTGAAGCAACCCTCTGCCTCAAGCCCCATTTATGTAAACTAATACACTTTCTTATATTGAATTTTTAAAAATTTATTTATTTAATTTATTTATTTTTGGCTGCGTTGGGTCTTTGTTCCTGCGCACAGGCTTTCTCTAGTTGTGGCGAGCGGGGGCTACTCTTCATTGCAGTATGCGGGCTTCTCATTGCAGTGGCTTCTCTTGTTGCGAAGCACGGGCTCTAGGTGCGCAGGCTCCAGTAGTTGTGGCGCACGGGCTTAGTTGCTCCGCGACATGTGGGATCTTCCTGGACTAGGGCTCGAACCCCTGTCCCGTCCATTGGCAGGCGAATTCTTAACCACTGCGCCACCAGGGAAGCCACAAACTAATACACTTTCTTTCTGGCTTAAAGCCACTAGACTGCAAGCTGTGTAGGCAGGGCCCTGGTCTGTCTTGTCCATCATTCTGTCCCCAGTGCCAACCACGGTACCTGACACAAGGAGGCACTCAGCACACTCAGTGAAATGGAGGAATCTCTCCCTGCAGGGCTCAGCCCCACAGACTGCAAGCACAGGACATGAAATCCATGCCACTGATGGACATGGCGTTAGCTTGTGTTTCTTTACAGCAGTGTTTATACAGGTAAGATATCCAGATGAGGGCATCCCCAAATCACCTGGGAGGCCTTGTGGAAATGCTGATCCCCAGGCCCTACTCTCTAAACTAGCCACAGGTCCCCCGGTGAGTCTTATGCACTAACATGAGCACTCCCACATACCTCTCGAGTCTCACCTTCCACACACCCTCTATCTACAGCACCTCCTAGACTTTGCTTATGTTCTTCCCATCTTACTTTTCCAGAAGATTTCCCTTTGGGCCCAAGTCAGTTTGGGAAAGGCAGACATCCAGCTCCTGGACTCTCCCACCACCCATCGGCTATCTCTGCCCCACCTGGGGAGCCCCTTACCTGGATCTTGTAGCTGAAGAACTGGGCTGAGCGCTTGAAGCGTCGGAACCCCTCGGTCTCCTTTGTGGCCACTGTGAGGACCAAAAGGTTGTCTAGGGATAGAGAAGGGAATGAAGGATGAAGAGAGGTGACAGCAGGAGTGGATGACCGTGCCCAGCGGGATGTGTCAAATCCCACAGGATGTATCTTCATGTCAACCCATTATAGACAAGGGCCCAGGGCCCAGGTAGGAAGAGACACACCTAAGATCACTCAGCTGGTTAATGACAGACCTGGGACATAACCTGCATCTCCCAATTCTCCTTCAGGGCTCCATTCATCTGGTAACTGACCAATGTGGCAGGAAGTACCCAGAGCAGAGGCGTCTGCACCTCGCATTGTGAGACTGGGTCTCTCTGGATTTAGGAGCAGAGGAAGGGATTCGCTCTGAATGCTGAACAACAGGAGGACCTCTCTGGCCAATATCAGACATTAGCCTGGCAACAATCACAGCTCTCCATGCCCGCACTCAGGGCAGACATTGCTAATCAATCCCAACAGACTTTCTTGCTGAGCCTCACTTGGCCTTGGATTCTCCCAACACTGTGAGAACCAATAAGAGCTGGCCTGAAGTGGAAACTGACTTGAAATCCTGGCCTTTGGCCAGAGCGGCTATGCTACCTTTTTAACGACGGACCTCTCTGGGCTCTGTAGTGTGGCTTCGCCTCTGCAACAGAACCTGCTGGAAACACTCCCAGATGCCATCTCTGGGAGCCCTGAAGAAGCCCCTCCCAGACCATACTTTGAGGCTGTGTTCTATGAGAAGTGAAGGCTCTGGGAGTCCCCTGGTGGCCTAGTGGTTAGGATTTCGGGCTTTCACTGCTGAGGCCCTGGTTCAATCCCTGGTCGGGGACCTGAGATCCCACAAGCCGCGCTGCACAGGAGAGGAAAAAAAAAATTCCCTGTAGCTGGCCTGGTTAGGCTCCTAGCTCTCTCTGCTCCTCACCAACTGTGTGACCTTGGGCAAGTCCTTGACCCTTCTGAGCTGGTTTCCCCCTTGTAAAATAGGGATAGTAGTAGTACCTACTTCCCAGGGCTGCTGGACTAATTAAACGAGATCAGGCCTGTAAAATCCTTGTTGGGATGCTGGGACACACTAAGCTATTATTGGTGCTTATTACTGAGAGGCAAACGCCTTGCTCTGGCATTCAAGGCCTCCGTTGATTGGCCTGGTGACACACTCATTCCCTCCATTGAGTGGGCCCTCCTCCTGGCTGGGCTCCTCCCTCCTGCCAGGGCTCCCTCTCTCTGCTCTTTCTCTAACCTTCCTCCAGGTCCCAGGGCCAGTGACACTTCTTCCCTGCCACCACCTCTATGAAGCCTTCTTGGATTTCTCCTGACCTCTCTCTGGGCAGAGGGCAGGACCCCACTTTGCAGCGCCCATCATTGTTTCACTGGCTGAGCCTTACTTCCCTGGGGTCCAGGTCTTAACACTTTTCTGGGTGAACAGACTCACCAAGTGGCCAGGCCAGCACAGGCAGGTAAGGCCCTCCCACCTCGACCTCCCCAGGAAGTCAGGAGGAGCCTGGGGTAAAAGAACAAAGGAGTCCAGCCTGACAGAGCTGGCTGAGCCGAGGGGCAGGCTGCTGGTCCCAGAGCAAGGGGTTGGTGCCAGGTGGCCCAGCCAGGATTGGCAAGAATCCGCTGTGGGTGGGTCCAGAGACCTGGGGCAGAAGCGGGTGGATTCACTAGGCAGATGTGGAGAGGGGAAGCCTCACCATCTGACCCTGGGGTCCAGGAAAGAGGGGTGCTGCTCACACTTGGGGAAGGGCTCCCCCCAGCTCCTGCCAGGATGGTTAAGTCTGCCCTCAGGCAAGGAGAGCCAGAGCCCCAGCTCTGAGGCCCTCTTGTCGACAACAGGGGCTGCTGGGGACAGGAAGAGTGTCACATTTCATGGATGGAAAAAGCCAGCGTGTGTATCTATGTGAGATTCTGGATTCTCCATTGGACCAGGGCTCCTGAAGTCAGGAAGTGGGGGAGGGGAAGTGAGGAACCCAAGACTCAGACACGGTAACCTGCCCAAGGGAGCCATGAAGTGGCAGCACCATGATTTGGACACAGATACCTGGACCCAGAATCCCCTCTCTTAACCTCTGCACGCACCGCTCAGGCCTGGGACGTGGCCAGGCGTCCGTCTCCATCTGTCTAATGAGATTGACCAGCTCAGGCCATGCTGGACCCTCCCCACACGCCCCCTTCCTCCTGCCCAGCCTGTCTCCGCTCAGTTTTCCTGCCAGGTGCTTGCAATGGCGTCTTAACAAATCCTGGGTTCCTTGGGCAACACAACGCCCACTCTCCTAGCCAAGGACCCCACAAAATCCCCCAGCGCAGAGGGCCCCAAACCTGCCTGCATATCAGCATCACAGGGGAGGTTGTGAAATCCACATTCTTGGGCCCCAGGACCAGAGATCTGAGATGGACCCAGGAGTCTGGATTTGTCCTACATTTCCCTGGTGATTTCTGATGTCAGCCACATTTAGAAACCGCTGGTCCAACACATCCCTTGGTCCTCTGACTCTGGGCTCCAATGCAGGGGCCTGGGAGGTGGTTCACAGCAAGAGAACGCAAGGCAGGTCCCTCCCGTAAGGGACCCTGGCATCACCCCTCAACAGCCCCATGAAACTGCGTCGCTGAACCCAGCCAGCACCGCATTCCTTTGTCCTGCCTGCAAAACTTGCTCCTTCCCCTGAAAAGGCCCCAGGCCACTTCCTCCAGGAAGCCCTCCTCAATCTCATCCCCTTACCCAGTCAGTCCTTGGCCCGTCTCCGTGTGCACAGCAGGTGAAGTACCAGTACAAACTTGCTCCTCCCTTTGCCAGGCCAGGCCCACATCTCTATTTCCTTGGTGTCCCTCCCCCTCCCCAGGACTCGGACTGAGTGTGACTTGGGCCTCAGGTGCAGTGTCTGGCCTTCAGGAGCCCTGTGGTGTGGAGATGATTAGTAACCGCTAGCACTGTTGAGCCTTTTCTGGATGCCATGCACCTCGTGAAGCGTGTTACATTCATTATCAAATTTAACCATCAACACCCTGTGCGGTAGGTGATATTTTTACCCCCGCTTCTACAGGTGAGGAAACTGAGGCACAGAGAGGCTATATAACCTCGAGGTCACAGGACCTCGAAGTGAGAAGGAAATGAGGTGGAATTCCAAATGCCCATGCCCTTCACCGCACTGTTTCCCCGTCCAACATCCCGGAATGCTGGGAATCCCAGCTGTAGACTGAATCCAGCATTTCCAGCCACCTTCTCTCAGACCTCCCCAGTGTGGGCACCCGCTCCAGTCACTGGGTGAGGTCTCTCCCCAACTCACTGCACAGCCAGAGCTCTGGGCAGCCTACAGGGTGACAACGTGGCCCAGGGTCCCGCCCACCTGCTTTCTGTCTGGTCCAGCCAGCTGCCTTGGGCTGAGGCCAGGGCCCACGTGAGGCCCGACATACAGGGCTCTTGGTCCCCCTGACCTGCTGCTCAAAGTCCAGCAGTGGTTTCCCCAGATAGATGACCCATGATCCAGGGTCAGCAGAGACAAACCAGAGAGCAGAGTGGAGTGGCAAACTGCCACAGATTGCTGGGAGAGTAACTTAGCCTCTCTGTGCCTCTGTTTTCTTATCTGTAAAATGGGAGTAATAACAGTAGTACCAGGGAATTCCTTGGCGGTCCAGGAGTGGTTAGGACTCTGCGCTTTTACTGACAAGGGCCCGGGTTCAATCCCTGGTCGGGGAACTAAAGTGCTGCCCTGGAGGGCAGGGATGGAGAGGAGCTGCGTTCCTGAGAGTGAGAATGATGGGGAGTCGGGGGGGTGGGGCACGGGGGCCTTGCGGGGAGTGCAGACATCTCTCTGGGATCCTAAGAGAAGGCTGAGGACTCAGGCCCTGTTCGGCCGTGCTCCTTCAGATGCCACCTCCTCTCCCCAAGCAGTGTCGGTCCAGGCAAGGGGGTGGATGGTCAGTGTGTGGCCTTGGCTCCCAAGGCACGGTCATGACACACCCAGTCTGCTCTCTGGGGAGGTGGGAATGAATGAAGCTCCTCTCCCATCCCCCACACCCATCTGGGGCTGGAACGGAAGCCAGGAGATGGGGATTCCCAGGGCTGGAGCCAACTCTACCTCTTCCCCAGGTCTGGCCTCCCACTCATTTCTGCCACCTCAGGTCTCCTCACACTCCCCCGCCCTGACACACACACAACCAGCTGGGTCTGCCTGCTTCTCCATTTCCTGCGGCGGAACAGCACGACCTGAAGCTCCCGCCCAAGCCCAGCCGGCATCCCTGGAGTCTCAGATCTCAGCGGCCATCGGGCTCAGGCCGGTCCTTCCCTCTCCGTGGCCAGATGAAGGCCTGCAGGGAAAGGCATGGGCCCAGGGAGAGAGGCGGGCTCAGCTAGAAGCAACTACAAAAAGAAGGACGGACCATGTTGCACCTGGACTCTCCCGCCCCCTCAGCTCTGTGCAAATTTGCTTGCTCGGATGCTGCTTTGTTGAAGGCCTTTTTCTGTCCCCCACATCAGTCTGGGGGCCCCCCAGGGCAGGGCACTGACGCCAGTGGGCAGCTTGGGCAAGGCCTGTAGGAAAAACTACCATCCTATGCTGCCTCCTTGGCCAGCAGGCTGAGGGCTCCCAACCACCTGGGTCTGGGACAGTTGGGCAGACTTCCCCAGGCAGCATCTGCCGGCAACACCTGCCCCCCCATCTGGAGGTAGGGGTCAGCAGGAATGGGCAGAGGGTCTGAGTCCCACTCAGTGATGCCACTTCCAATCAGCTGTGGCAACCTGAGACCAGGTGTTTAACCGTTTAGGGTCTCAGGCTTCCTATCTGCAAAATGAGGCCAATGATTCCTTATGTATCAAAAGGGTCTGAATGGAGCAAGGGAAGCACAGGGCCTCAAACTTGAGAGCGGCCTGACTTTCGCCACATGCCTGGGGACCCGCTTACTATCTACTAGGTACTTTACCTGGATTATCTCAGCAACACCCTGAATCCTGTACCCTCTGTGGGGGCTGCCTTGTGTCTCCTCTGTCCCCTCCCATCGCCTGCTAGGGGTCAGGGCACCCGAAGCCTTGTCATCAGTTTGGTCCCTCCAACTCACCTCCCTGGGCTTCATCACCTCCCTGGGCAGCTGGAGTTTCTCTCCTGGCATGGTCTGGGGTGGAGGGAGCCTACATCAGCAGAAGCAGAGGGAAGAGAGGCCCAGGGGGAAAAAAGGCCAGCAACTGGACCCAGGCCACAGGACCTTTGCACACACCACCAGCCCAGCCCTGTGCTTAGCACCTCCCTCACTGGATTTTTTGACCTGTCTTACTGCCCTGCTGGGATACTCCGGGAAAGCTGGCAGCGCTGGGCCAAGAAAGAAAATGCGTTTATGGGCTGGGCATTGAGCTGAACTCTCACCAAGAGGCCACATCCCACGGAATCCTTGTCAAGAGGTCTAGGACGGAGGTATCATCATGCCTGTTTTGCAGGCTAGAACACCAAGCCTCATGGAGATTAAGCACCACTGCTTTACCACGGGAGACGCATGGCCTTGGGCAGAACCTGGCACAAAGGAAGTACTCAAGAAATGGTGGTTCCCATCCCTTTTCCTGGCCCAAGCGTCTGCTAAACTACCATCCTGCCCCACTCTGGTTCCCAGTTTCTCTAGAAGAGTGGGCCAAGGGGAACGGGGGATGATGGAGGGTGTGGTCAGTCTGGCTCTGCTTCGCCAGCGGTCTGTGTCCTCCTGGGGCTCTCAGATGCTGACCAGGCGGCCCTGCAGGTGGTCCAGGGAGGGCTGGGGAGGAGAGTAGCACCCGCTCAGGATAGTGGGACACACTTTGAAATCCAATCTGCCTTGGGGTTGTAGAAAAAGCACTAGACCCGGAGTCCAGCAGATCTGAGACCCACCACTCCAAAGCTGGATCCCCCCTGGGCAGTCACTACACCTGTCTGGGCCTCAGTTTCCTCATGTGCAACCCGGAGAGAGCAAGACCCACCTGGGAGGGGCAGAGCAGACCACTGAGGACACGGGTGAAAGTACAAACGGTTCTGTGATGTGAGCCACCTCCTCTGTCCCCCACCCCGCCCAGGTGCCCCTCGCTCCATAGTTATGAGGCCTAGGTGTGAATCCTGATTTCAAAGCCCACAAGCGGTGTGACCTTGGGCAACTGAATCAACTCTGGAGCCTCAGTTTGCCCAGCTGGAAAATGGAAATGATAGAAGGATGCACTTCCAAAGGTTAGGATCCTGCTTAATTGACGTCTGACTCATAGCCAGTGCTCCACAAAGGTAGTTATGGTCCTTATTATTATGAGTGCTATTATTATTTGACCCTCTGGGTACTAAACGGGACTTGGGCCGTTCCTCCCCTCCAGCTGCCCGAAAGTGGGAAACGCAACCCTAAGAGGGGAAGTGCCTTGTCCAAGTCACCACTGATTCAGTGGACAACTGGCCTGAACCCAGAACCCCTCGGAAGCCCAGGCCTCCCCTACAGGCTGGTCCTAACGGAGGCAGCCCCCAGACCAGCCCACCTGCCCCCATCCCCCCCACCCCACCTCCGGCCCCGGATTCACCCCCCCCTGCCCCCGGCCCAGAGCCCTCACCCTCCGGCTTGGCATCACCCTTCGTTTCGACCAGGAGCAGCCAGCCCAGCGGGGCCAGGAGCAGCTGGAGCCGCATGGTCCGGGTCTGGGAACGTCCGGCGTGTCCAGCGGCGCTCGCTCGCAGGCTGGAAACTTCCCGACGGGGCCGGCGATCCCGCTGCCACGCACTGGGCCCGCCCCGGGGGCGGTGTCGCGCCGCGCTGCCGGGGGGAAGGGTTTCCTGCAGACTCGCCCGAACCCGCAGCCTCTCCGAGTCCGGGCAGCTCCCTGCGGGCCCGTCCCTGCGGCTCCCGGGTCCTTCCGCCGCCGTCCTCCTCCCTCCCTTCTCCGGGGGCTTCACTCCGACCGGAAAGAGGAGGGGAGACGGGGGCGAGGCAACAATTTCTATACCCCGGACCCCGCGCCAAGCCTTGATGGTATCAATAAACGTAAGCCTCGGTTTCCTCTCTGGAAAGTGGGGTTTATAATGGTATCTATGCGTTGGGCCTTGCACGGGTTAATGACATTGTTACCTGCAGTGCCCTTAGAACAGCCCCTTGATAAGCCCTCAGTAAATCTCAGCTATTCAGATTTCATTCGCCCTTGTCCAAAGCCTTGGGCGTGAGGGTCTGAGCCTGGAGCGGGCGAGGCCTGGCAGGAATGTGTTCAGAGGCATCCACACGCCTGCCGAGACCCTCCTGGCTGCTGCAAGTGCAGAAAGCGCATCACCGCCCCGCAGAAAGGGACTCACTTAATCTGCCTTTTTGTCCCTGGGAGGCAAAGGGAACCTCTGAGACAAGGAAGGTCTTGTTCCTGAGGTCACATTGTTGAATGAATGGATGAATGAATGAATGAGAGAGAGAGAGAAGAAAGTGAGGGAGGGAGGGAAGGAGGGATGAAGGAAGGAAGGAAGAAAGAAGTTGTTTAGGGTCTCTTCACAGATGTGGGTCTTCAAAAAACAAATCAAGGGTTTCTAGAACAAGGGTTCCTGGAGCAGATGTCAGCTAGAGGCAGCCATCTCTGGGAAAACAACAACAACAATTTTCATCCTTGGCAGAGACCCTCAAAGGGAGATCCTTTCCAGCAGGTTAGGCTCCAGAGGAGTGAGTGGGTAGTGGGTACAACCCTGGGTGGGCAGGGGGTTCCCCACCCACAGGGGGAAAGGGCAGAGGGAGGAGGAATGTCATGATTATCAATGAACAACATAAAGCAGGCCATGCTAGGTCCTGGGGAAAAGAGAAATCAGCAGCACTCTTAAGACTGCTTCAGCCAGGGTAATGCACTACTGACATGATGTTACATGGGAAAAGCAGTATATACTGTATGACCCCACTCAGCAAAAATATATCCTTACAGATACAATGCATAGAGATGATGCTAAAAGAAAATGACAGCCAAATATTTACAGTCATTATTTCCAACTTGTGGGAATGTGTGTGTGTGTGTTATTGCCAGGTAGTTTTTATTTTCTTATTTATATTTTTCATTGTTTTTACAATCATTTTACAATGAATATATACTATTTGTTCAATCCAAACAAAGCCAACACATGTTCTTTTTAGTTGATAGGTACAATGCCTGGGAACCTGGGAAATCATCTCACTGAACAGAGATTTACTCATGGTAAAGATGGTAGAAGTAAGGCCCAGGGGGACCCAACAGCAAGCTTAAATTCGAAAGGCAAGTAAAGGGAAGAGGCATGAGTGCAATCCAGGGCTTCTGCCACCCAGCTGGGACCTGGGACCTAGGGTGGGGTGTTTCTGCAGCTGGGGACAGGACATGGTGCCAGAATCCACCGGATGTTTTTGAATTCAGGAGAATGCAGACTGAAATTCCAGCTCCTTTGAGGAGGAAATGGAGGGATAAGCAGAGGGGAAGAGAAGGAGCATGTGTTGACTGGCTCAATTTTCAAAGCTCTGGCTTATGCCATGTTCCCCACAGCCCTGCCAGTTAGGCAGTATTGCCCCCATTTGTGAAATAAGGAAACCGGGGCTCAGAGATGTGAAGCAACTTCCTCGAAGTCACACAGCTGATGGGGGACCACAGTAAGGGAGGCGACTTTGGAAACCGGCTCTAACTTCCCTTTTGCTCGGGCCCAAGGAGAACCTCAATGGTGACATACTATGGACGGAAAAAAATCCTTGGGCAGTGGAGTTCCCAGAGTCATTGCAAAATCAGGAGGGGGAATCAATCTTGGAGGCTGCTGGCCTCCCCTGGAGAAAGGATTCACCCTGGTGAAGCCTGCCTGCCACCCTTCACCTAAGTGCTGGAACTTGAACTCGGTCCAAGCTTCATCCAAAAGGAGGACTTGTCTCTTTAACCAGGGGTGGCTGCTGCCTAGATGTTACTCAGGTTACGTGCTGCAAGTGTTGTGCACAGTTAAAGGCACAGGACTCTGCTTTTCTGGGAAGCAGAAAGGATAGCTGGACTGGAGGGTAGTGGTCTGGTGCCACAAGGGGCTTTTCTCCCTTTCATCCTCTGCTTTTCTCCATTTTTACCATTTCCTTTCTTGACCCGAGGAAGAGCGATGGCCTCAGTGGACAGCCACGTTCTGTGCTGCCAGCCGATTCTCAGCCTCCTCCCCCTTTACACCCATCAGCTAGTCCCACCGGCACCTACCCCCTTTGATGATGATGATAATAATAATAATAATGGAATTTCCAAGCTGTTCCCTTAAATGAAAAAAGTAATATGCAAGAGTATATAATATGCTACAATTTCTGTGAAGGGAAAAATACAGGTCTCTGTCTATATGGCTATATATCTGTAAGTGAATAGAATTTCTGGAAGAGCATCCAAGGAACAGGAAGCAGTGGTTGCATCTGGGAAGAGGAACTGACTAGCTGGGGCTCCAGGAAAGAGGAAGACTTAATGGCCGCTCTTCACCCTTTCGTATATGTTGAATTTTGTGTCACGTACATGTGTTTCCTGTTTCCTAGTAAAAATAAATTAAATAATGAATGGTTATTTTAAGCCAGGCAGTATGCTAAATGTTTAACTTGTTTATCTAACTTAAGTCTCAGAGCAATCCTACTCTGTCTCATGATCCCCATTTTATGTATGGAGAAACCAAGGCCCAAGGAAATTAGCTGACTTGCTAGCAAGGGGCAAGGCCAAGATTCAAAACCCAGGCAGCCTCACGCCAGTGTCCTTACTCTTGACCTCCTGGCTTTGTTGTGGCTATGTTGCTGATCGTGGGCTGTGATTCCCTCCCCTGGGGCGTTTGAGAGTGGTAAGGGAGTTAAGAGCACCAGCATGAAACTTCTCTTTAACGTAGGAATCGACTTCCAGGAATTGCTCCCCAAGAAGCAGTCTCAGAAGTAGGCCAAGGTATATGTCTATTACACAGACATTCGTAATAGGGAAAAATAATTATGTGGGTTTACATTTACTGTGTACTTACCCCGTGTCATACACCTTGCTTGCTTTGCCTGTATTAACTTACTTATTCCTCAGAAACCTGAGAGGCAGTTTCTCTGGTCATCCCCATTTCACAGGTGGGATCAAGCCTGGTTTAGTCCTTTGCTCTCATCTCACTGGGCCTCCCAAGTGTTTCTGCCTCCCTGAGGGGCTTGGATGGATCCTATCTCTCTAACTGTAGGTTATGGATTCCTGCACATCCATGAAGTTATTCTGTGGGGTTTGTGAAATCCTGGTGGAAATTAAGAATTTTGTGTGTATGTTTTGATAATGATCTTAAAAAAGAAAAAAAAGAAGGTAAGCATACTGTAGGATCACCTGGACAGCTGCCTTCTTATAGGGTGCTGGCCCTAAGACTTGGCAAACACACATGTGTCTGCTCACAGCCCACAAGAAGCCACCTCAAATGACCGTTTAATTTTCAACAACTGGGAAGCACTGTCTGTCTGGCTTTGGAATGTCCTGAAACTAAAGTGGAAACAATCGCCCCATTGTCTGCCCCTGTGCTCAGATTGAATTTTTTCCCCAGAAACAAAACAAAATTTGTCTTTTGCATTGATAATACACAATTTAAAAGCATTTTCAAAGCATGAGACTTTAGTGTTTTATGTTATTTAATAAGTTAAGACTCACGGTTGACATCAAGCAGACAAGTTGGTGTGGTAGAGAAATGGACAGTCCTGGGCCTGATTTGTGTCCCATATGCTGTACATGCAGCCAGACAGGTCGGGAAGAGTTGTCAACAAAATATATCCTAGGAAGTCTGGTTGACAGTGCTTACTTTCTTTTCTTTTTCTTTCTTTCTTTTTTTGGGGGGTACTATTCTGTACAGTTCTAAGTCTTTTATTTTTTTTTGCAGTGAGGATCATTTTCACAGAAAAAAAGTTTTTAAATTATTTTTTAAAAATCTTGGGGCTGTTGAATCCATTAGTAGCGAATGGGGCCCAACACGTGTTCGGTTTAGCTAGCGCGGTGGGTTTTTTCGTTTTTGTTTTTGTTTTCCATGAATTGGCCGCTTCCAGTCCTCCGCAGACCCCTCTCCTCTTCTGGACTTGACTTTGCAGGCGCGAGAACTGACGGTCCAAACCCCGGCGGTGCCCGCCCCCTCCTCGCTGTGGCCCCGCCTCCTTCTCCCGGGCCCGCCCCTCTCCCCTCCCTCCGCCCTCCCCTTTTCCATCTGTCGCAAAAGAGTAGGCGGCGCTTGACGGCCCGTGTCGTTTGACGGCCGGAGGCAATCGAGAAGGAGGAGGAAGCGGCTGTGGCGGCTGCCGCGGCGCCTGTGACGGGGGCTGGGGTGGGCGCCGCGGTCCGGGCCCGGGAGTGAGGCGCGGGCGGCCGGGCCGGTGGGCTGGGCGGCGGGCCCGGCGGCCGCCCCCGCGCCGCGCCCGCGCCTGGCGGCCCGATGTGGCTGCAGCAGCGGCTTAAGGGGCTGCCGGGACTGCTGTCGAGCAGCTGGGCCCGCCGCCTACTCTGCCTGCTCGGCCTCCTGGTGCTGCTTCTGTGGTTCGCAGGCTCCGGGGCGCGGCGGGCGGCGGGCGGTCTGCAGCTGCTGCCCTGGCCCCGCGGCGAGCCGGGCTCCGCCGAGCCCTCTGCCTGTCTGGAGGCAGCCACCCGCGCGTGGCGCGGCCTGCGGGAGCGGGGCGAGGCTGTACCGCTGGGCCCCGGAGTGCCGGCCCTGGTGGCCAACGGCTTCCTGGCCCTGGACGTGGTCGCCAACCGGCTGTGGGTGACCCCTGGGGAGCGGGAGCCCGCCGTGGCGCCGGACTTCGTGCCCTTCGTGCAGCTGCGCCCGCTGAGCGCGCTCTCTGAAGCTGGAGAGTCAGTGTTGCTGCTGCGGGAAGGGCTGCTGCGGCGTGTGCGCTGCCTGCAGCTCGGGACTCCGGGTCCCGGCCCTGCGGCCGCCGGCCCGGGCCCCGCCTCGGCCTCCGGCCTCGTCACGGGATCCGGCCGAGACTGCGTGCTGCTGCAAGAGGACTTCCTGGCGCACCGGGGCCGACCCCATGTCTATCTGCAGCGCATCCAGCTCAACAACCCCACGGAACGCGTGGCCGCGCTGCAGACTGTCGGGCCCACTGCCGGCCCGGTCCCCAAGGCTTTCACCAGCACCCTGGAGAAGGTCGGAGACCATCAGTTTCTCCTCTACTCGGGCCGGTCCCCGCCTTTTCCCACGGGGCTGGTGCACCTGCTGGTGGTGGCCGCCAAGAAGTTAGTGAACCGTCTCCAAGTGGCTCCCAAGACGCAGCTGGACGAGACTGTGTTGTGGGTGGTGCACGTCTCCGGCCCTCTTAACCCCCAGGTGCTCAAAAGCAAAGCAGGCAAGGAGCTCAAGGTGCTCCAGGACTTGGCACGGAAGGAAATGCTGGAGCTCTTGGAGATGCCGGCGGCGGAGCTGCTTCAGGACCACCAGCGCCTCTGGGCCCAGCTCTTCAGCCCAGGTGAGGCCTGGCGAGTGCTTGGTCCACCGTCCACACCTTGCACCAGGGTGAGCACGGTCCACCCTGGAGATGCCCCTGCAAAGTCTGCAGAGGTGACACTGAAGGGCGGGGTACCGGGGTGGTTCAAACTTGGGCTTGGCGTTTGATCTGGGGCTGACTCTTGCTCCACCACTTAGTAGCTGTGTGACCTTGAACCCTACTCTCTCTGGGCTTGTGTTCAATAATAACAGTAGCACCTACCTCAGAGGACTTTTATGAGATTGTCGTGAAAGAGGAGTGTGAAGGGTAGGTCTTATTGTTATTCGTTCTTGTGGCTGAAGCCTTATTTGAGCAGGGTGGTTTGGGAGGTCAATTGGTAAAGGATAAGCCAGAGGCCTGGCCGATCCCGGGATTCTTTTTTTTTTTTTTTTTTTAAATGTGCTTATTTATTTTTGGCTGCATTGGGTCTTCGCTGCTGCACGCGTGCTTTCTCTAGTTGTGGTGAGCGAGGGCTACTCTTCATTTCGGTGCACGGGTTTCTCTTGTTGCAGAGCTCGGTCTCTAGGCGCGTGGGCTTCAGTAGTTGTGGCATGTGGGCTCAGTAGTTGTGGCTCGCGGACTCTAGAGTGTAGGCTCAGTAGTTGTGGCGCACGGGCTTAGTTACTCCGCGGCACGTGGGATCTTCCGGGACCAGGGCTCGAACCCGTGTCCGTTGCATTGGCAGGCGGATTCTTAACCACTGAGCCACGAGGGAAGCCCGATCCCGGGATTCTTAACTCAGTTCCCCACAGTTCTGGCTGGTGACAGGCATGGGCTTCTTGACATGACTCCCGCTAGCCTGAGCTGTGGCCTCGCTGTTGTGGCTGCAGCTTTCTCATGGGGGGGGGGGTGGGTAGTGGAATCTCTTCAGCAGGTGGGATGCTCCTGTTAAATGAAAACTCCTTCGCCCCGTTGACTGCTTAAGAAAAGGAAATCCTAGTGTAGAGGAGAGAGAGATTAAGAGATTTTGGTTTCCAGGGTTCTACTTGTCTAAATCCTAAACTTAGTTGCTCAAAGAGTCTTTAATTTAGTCAAGTATTTATCGAATGCTTCTGCCAGAAAGTGTTCTTCACGTGGGGCATATGGAAGCAAACAGAACAAAGTCCCTGTTCTCATGGTTCTTAAGTTCTGGGCGGGCGGAAGACAGACATTAGAAAGCGAAAATTCGGATAAAAAAAGCGAGATAGCTTTTTAGGCTCAAGCGTTTTAAGGAGAAAAGATAAGAATATGTGCTTGGGGGTGAGTGACTGCAGTGGGTGGGGCGAAGAGTGTCAGGGAGGCCTCTCTGAGCAGGAATCGCAGAAGCTGAGGCCTACACAGCTAGAAGAAGCGCCGTGTGGTGGTCTGGAGGGAGCCAGCAGGGCAGGGCCCTGAGGCAGGGGCGGGCTTGGTTGAGTGGCCACTGTGGCTGGCAGGTAGTGAGCAAGGGGAGGGTGGCAGTGGCCAGAGAGAGAGTAAAGGGCCTTGGGGCCTTGGTGAGGACAGTGAATTTTATTCTAAGTGAGATGGGAGGCAGGGTGGAGGCACTACCTGGTGCACATTTTTAAAGGTCCCGGTGCTGCTGTGTCAGAGTGTAGACAGTGTGGGGGAGAGGGGGGAGGTAGAGTGGGGAGACCAGATAAGAGGTTTTGGCCGGAGCCCAGGTGAGAGGACAGTGGCTGGGACCAGAGCTGTGACTGCGGAAGCAGAGGTGGATGAGTCGGATACTTTTGCAGCTGGAGCCACCGGGGCGTTCTGTGGACTGGCTGTGGGGAGTGAGAACTTGAGAGTGACTCCTGGATTTGCGGGGAGGGCTCCAGCGGGTGTCTGGAGATGATTTAGGGAAGGATTAGCATGGGGCTGCAAGGATTCAAACCTTGTCAGTTTCCAAATGCTTGTCAGACATCCAGCTTGAGACACCACGTGGGCGGTGAGCTGAGTCGAGAGCTCATACAAATCTGGGAGATCCTGTGCTCAGATGTTTAAAGCTGCAGGCCCGGTGAGAGAGAAGCAGCCCACGACTGGCCAGGGCGTTGATGACAGTTCTTGGAGTCGGGGAACTGGCCTTTTTACTTGGCGCCCTAGGCTTGGCTAAATCTGTGTTCTTCTGGGCTCTGGCAGGAGCCCCACTGGCAGGATTTTCAGTTTCAGGCCCAGAGAGCTCAAGGTGGTCACGTGAGGAAGCCAGGCAGGATGCTGTTCTCCCGTACTCGTGGGAGACTGGAGCTGCTGTTTTCATCCCTAAGGACAAAAGCTTCGTGTCTCTGCTGCTCTTGGGCTTTGTTTCATAGCCTCAGCCTCTTGGCAATGCCGTTCCTCCTTAACGTACAACCTCTGTGGTGTTACAGGTGTGGAAATGAAGAAGATCACCGATGCCCACACTCCGTCAGGCCTGACCGTGAACCTGACGCTGTACTACATGCTCTCCTGCTCCCCCGCACCGCTGCTCAGCCCCGACCTGAGCCACAGGGAGCGGGACCAGATGGAGTCGACACTCAACTACGAAGATCACTGCTTCAGCGGCCACGCCACCATGCACGCCGGGAACCTCTGGCCGGGCCGCCTGTCCTCCATCCAGCAGATCCTGCAGCTCTGGGACCTGTGGAGGCTGACGCTGCAGAAGCGCGGCTGCAAGGGGCTGGTGCGGGCGGGCGCCCCGGGCATCCTGCAGGGCATGGTGCTCAGCTTCGGCGGCCTGCAGTTCACCGAGAACCACCTCCAGTTCCAGGCCGACCCCGACGTGCTGCACAACAGCTACGCCCTGCATGGCATTCGCTACAAGAACGACCACATCAACCTGGCCGTGCTCGCGGACCCCGAGGGCAAGCCGTACCTGCACGTGTCTGTGGAGTCCCGCGGCCAGCTCGTCAAGATCTACGCCTGCGAAGCGGGCTGCCTGGACGAGCCTGTGGAGCTGACCTCGGCGCCCCAGGGCCACACCTTCTCGGTCATGGTGACGCAGCCCATCACGCCGCTGCTCTATATCTCCACCGACCTCACGCACCTGCAGGACCTGCGGCACACGCTGCACCTCAAGGCCATCCTGGCCCACGACGAGCACATGGCCCAGCAGGACCCCGGGCTGCCCTTCCTCTTCTGGTTCAGCGTGGCCTCCCTCATCACCCTCTTCCACCTCTTCCTATTCAAGCTCATCTACAACGAGTACTGTGGGCCTGGCGCCAAGCCCCTCTTCAGGAGTAAGGTATAAAGCCACTGCGCCTCCAGAGCCCGGGGCCCTGGCCTCGCGTTCTGTCCCGAGTCTAGTGTAGTGGGGTGGAGGGTACGTTAAGCTCCAGCTCTGTGCTCCCACTCTTTAAAGAGCCCGGACTCAGGAGAAACGGGCTCTGTGGCTTCTGGTTTGGAGAAGGAAGTAGCACTTGACCTGCAGGAGTGGGAGAAGGGCCAGAGGCAGGTCAGAGCTCCTCAAGCGTGAAGAACCCGAAAAGTCAGATCAAAGGGAAATGTGCAGGCCGCCTTCCCGGGTGGCCGTCACAGGACAGGGGCTGCGTTTGCATCGCATGGATCTGGCAGCCTCTGTTAAGCAGGCGGACGAGCCGCTTCTCCCTGCTAGGTGGTGGGCTTCTCTGCTCGTAATCTGGCGTATCCCCATTCACCCGTGGTTCCCAGCTGATCAGGGGTACAGGCCAAGCTGCCTTCGCAGGTCCTGCCCAGCGTCGTCTGCCCGCCCCTCCAGCCGGGCCTGGCCAGAGCAGAGCCTGTGAACTCGCCGCACCCGCCTAAGGAGGCACCTGGGCCCCCGAGTCTGTGGCAGCTCTAGCCCGTCCCTGGGCCAAGCGCTGTCAGCAAGGCGGGCTTGGAGCCTGGGTGGGGTGCCAGCAGGGTGTCTCCATCGCCTGCTTCCCTTGAGATTGCTGTAGCTGTCCACTGGGGTTGGCGTGAGCAGTAACGACCTGTCTTGTTGATTGAACAGGAAGATCCCAGTGTCTGAGCGGCATCAGTCCTGCTTTCAGTCACCACTTGCACAAGACACCCAGCACTGAAAGTCCTGCTGCTGCGAACAAGGGATCCTTGGAAAGCACCCAGCCTTTTGTGCCTTGTTGGGGGACACCAGTGACTCGGAAGTGCGTGTGGATGTTCAGGAGTTTGCATCGGGGAGCGGGAGGGGAGGGGCTGGTGGACTTTTTGTAAGCTTTCAACTCAATAAAATGAACCTGTACGGAAAATACTTGAAATTGAACTCACTCTTTCCACTTTCCCCCTTTCTTCTGTCCCAGGAAATAGGCCCTCTTTTGAAAAGACTTGTCTAGGAAAAAATGTGTTCTTTTCCTAATTTAATGTGTTCTTTCTTGAATGAATTTTTAATTTATTGTTGCGATTTTACTGGATGGCTTTTGCATCCACTCTTGGTAGTGAATCTTGGCAGTGATTTCCAATATGCACCACCTCGGGAGGTTTGGAGGCCCGCATGCCGCCTGCGTGGAGGAGGTGGGTCTCCGTCGCCCTCGGGTTTGCACATTGCGTCTTTCTTATCATGAGCCTATGGAGATCTGTGGTTTTGTACCTCTGGGCTTTAGGGGAGGTGTTTAACTTTCTAGTGATGATGATTGTTGGGTTTTGGAATACCAAAGCTTTTTTTTGTGTTCTGTTTTTAAATAAATCTCTTTCAAACCTCCACGACCGGTTTGCGTGTGGTTGAGACCTCTGGAGACATCGGACCTTCCTCGGTCACCAGGCTTTTGGGTAGAGTCCGAAGCAAAGACCCCACCGTGGTGACAGTATTCTTTTCCCACGTCCTCTCCTCTTCAGAGGAGCCCACTCAGAGGCTGTGGGGGTGGCCCCCATGCTGCCCACCTGGGGGATTGCTGCATGTCCCAGCTGAGTGGGCTGCTCGAGGAGCATTACGCTGGCCCCTTCCTGCTGCAGTGCCTCTCCCCCTGCCTGCCCTAAAGAGAGTTGCCTGCCCCGGTTTTGCTGCCCATAGGACCGGGGGCAGGAAAAACCATGAGTGGGCCTCCTGCAGATCGTTCTCGAAGCTAAGGTCTGAGTCCTTCCTTTGTGGGGAGAATGGAGCAAAGAGGGGCCAGGCTGAGTGTGCACCATCACCTTAGTGTCTTGGTGGTTTCCCTGGCTTCCCAGATGGGCAGCCTGACTTACCAGGAAGCCAGGTTTGCTTGCCAAGTTGCCGAATGTCCGGCCCCCGCAGGTGGCTGGGAGAGAAAGTACACAAGGGTTTCAGGCTCTTCTACAAGTCGCTCTGGTTTGCTGTCGCTCCAGTCCTGTGCGCCTTCCACCCCTGCTCTGAGGGTGCCTCACCCTTCTGGCCAGGGGCCCTTGACTGGCAGGGGGTGAGGTGGGCTGTGGTGTATGGCGTGACATGCCCTCTAGTCATTGCATTCAACTGGAAGTTGCTTGACCACAGGAGCGGCACTTCATGGCTCCCACTCACCCTGTTAACTTGGAACCAGGCATGGTGTGGGCTCCCGTACATGTAAACACGAACCCACGTACCTGTGCCTGGAGAATACCGAGCCAACGACTAGAATTTCAGTAGACGAATACTTGCGAATTATAGGTCATTGAAGCGAGCACGTGTGTTAGGTAGTTTACATCAACACAGCCTCATGCAGGGAGGAGGTTGCTAAGGGTTAAGATCCCAATTTGAGAGATGAGGAAACGTGCTCCAGGCCGAGCAGCCCAGGCTGGGATGCAAACTGGGGCTCGCTGTCAGCCCAGCCTCTCTCTCAGCCCCCACACTCTGTTTCTCCCCATGCTCTCTCCACACACACTCCTCTGATGGCTCCCGCAGGATTGGGTGGGTAATGCATTTGCTCCTGCCCTCTGGGATGACGTCAGCCCACTCTGAAAGCGGCTGGGCGTCTGCCGTGAGCCTCTGCAGTGCCTCCAGTTCAGCCTCATTTGGGAGCAGGCCATCCACTAACTCTAGTGGGTCTGCCTCTCACGGTCCAGTAATGCACTGGAGCTTTCTTCTTGGGCTGGATGCACAAAGAGGCTTGGTCAAGTTGCTTTTCAGGGGTAGACACCTGGTATGGAATTGCATACTACCCAGCACTTCCCAACAGCTGAAAAGTTGGTTTGGAAATGTATTAACTCCCTGAAAACCTACGGGCACCTTGGCCTCTCGTGCCCCATCTCACGTCCTCTCAGGCCACCTTTCACTCCTGCCGTGGTTGCAGCCACCAGCTCTTTCCAGGTGCGGGTTCCTGGCAGCATCTGACCTCACCTTCTCTCTGACCTTCAGGAAGCTGCTCTGCGCTCAGCATGTGTGTAGCCTCAAAGCAGGCCAAGGATGTCGCTGCTAGGGGCAGCCCTTCTCCCATGAGAGACGGAGCCAGTGGACCAGTGCTCCCTCCGCCATCCCCTGGGTGGACAGTTCTGTGACACATTCTACACGGCTCCTCAGACGGCAAGATCAGGCCCCCCACTGCCCACAGTGGTGAAGAACTTGGGAAGACACCCTTGATTCAATTTCCCTCCCTCCATTTTACCCTCCCCCAGCCTCCCTCTGCTGTCCCCTGGGATCTCTTCCTAAATAAACTACCTGCACACAAGTTTTGCTTCGGGTTAAGACACTAACCAGGAGGTCTGTGGCTCCTCTGGAGGGTTTTTCCAAGAGGAAGTTGGATTCTCCTGTGGGTGTTGTTACGGACTGATTCACATGTTGAAGCCTAACCCCCGATGTGATGGTGTTTGAAGGTGGGGCCTCTGGGAGGTGAATAGATCATGAGGGTGGAGCCCTCATGAATGGGATTAGTGCCGTTATACAAGAGACCCCAGGGAGCTCTCTAGTCCTCTCCCTGCCATGTGAGGACGCAGAGAGACGACAGCTATCTCCAGCCCAGAAGAGGGCTCTCATCAGAATCTGACCACGCCGGCACCCTGATCTCAGACTTCCAGCCTCCAAAACTGTGAGAAATAGATTTCTGTTGTTTATAAGCCACCCGGTGTGTGGTATTCTGCTGTAGGAGCCCAAACGGACTAAGTCATATTCTTCCAGTGGAGGAATGGAACTTTTCAAGGGTGATAAGCCAAAAATCCAGACATTCGTAGTGTCTTAGATTAAAAAAACCTTAGAGTTTTTTTTGCTCAAGGGTCCGTAACCTGGCTTCAAGTGACTTATGAACCCCTGGAATTGCAAAATGTATGTACTTTTTCTTTTCATGAGGAGAGTTTCTGTAGCTTTCCTCAGATTCTTGAAAGGATTCCTGACCTTTAAAAAAACCCTTAAGAAGAAGATAAGACTTTGGGGTCTTGTTTTCAGCCCCCCACCCCACCCCCAAGAAGTCTGACCTCCGGCCATCTGCTTAGGGGTCTGGTGATTGGGTGGATCACCTCACTTGCTGAGGGGCACTTGTTCCCTTGCAGAAAGGAGGCCCATCTCAGCTGAGCTGAGCAAACAGCCTCGCCATGAACAAGCTACCTGGTCTCATAATCGTGCTTCCTGGGAGCCTCTCCTCTGGACTTTGGCTGATGGAAGCTTCAAATAAATCATTTGACTCAGTAAACGTTCATTGTGAATCTTTGGGATTTCCCTGGCGGTCCAGTGGTTAAGACTCTGCGCTTCCACTGCAGGGGGCATGGGTTTGATCCCTGGTCAGGGAACTAAGATCCCACATCCCACATCCTGCATGCCGCGCAGTGAGGCCAAAAAAAAAAAAAAAATTTCATTGCGAATCTTCTAGCAGGCCATGCATCCGTCCAGCCCTTGGGTGACAAAGGGGGAATGGTTACGATTGATGATCATCGTCTGTGTGCTTGGCACTTCCCCACTAGCTCAGGTTCTGTGAAGGCAGTGGCTATACCTGTCTTTGACTCTGGATGGCCAGAGACTACAATGCCTGGCACAGGGTAGATGTTTAAAAAATAATCGTTGAATTGTGTCTGTATGCGTTATGTCGTTCAATCCTTGTGTTTCAGTTAAAACAAAGGGGGTTGCAAGTGACAGAAAACTTAATTATAACTGCCTTAAACAAAAGGAAAAGTACTGGTTCCATAACAGTATAGTCCAGGAGGAGCTTCAGGAATGGCCTGATCCAGGACTCAAATAATTTCAGTAGGATCCATCTCTTAGCTCTGCTTCCTATAGATTGGCTTCCATCCTCAGATTGGCTACCCTTGTGGAAACAAAATGGCCACAGTTATCATAAGCCTTTTGCCCTCCTAACCAGGACATCAGAGTCTGAGTCCCAGAATTCCTACCCAAAGTGCCGAGGTTCACCTCTGATTGGACAGCCCATCCCTGAGCCAATCACGGTGACCAGGGTGCAAGGGATATATTAATTAGGTTAGACCATTCAGGCCACCTCAGAGCTAGACATTGGGTCAATCTCAAACCATTGAACAGAGAATAATAGGAGAGGAGTGGTTCCCCAAAGGAAATTTGGGGTACTCTTGTCAGGAAGGAGGGGAAGTAGATGCTTGGCAGCAAAGCACAGCTCTCCAGTATACCCTGTAGGGCAAGCTTTATTCCCATTTTACAGATGAGGAAAGTGAGGCTCCGAGGTGATAAGGCACTAGGCCAAAGTCACACAATTTGTGGAGTCTGGGATGTGTCCCAGGTCTGCTAGCTCCAAAACTAGAGGCCACACTACTTGCCCAAGTCACGGTGGACATATTTTGGAAATAGCCACTTGCCTATTTGCCCAGAGCTGCACCAGTCTCTTCTTTTTTTTTTTTTTTTTTTAATTTTCTTTATTTATTTTTGGGCTGCGTTGGGTCTTCATTGCGGTGTGCGGGCCTCTCATTGCGGCGGCTTCTCTTGTTGCGGAGCACGGGCTCTAGGTGCGCGGGCTTCAGTAGTTGTGGCATGCAGTCTCAGTAGTTGTGGCTTGTGGGCTCTAGAGCACAGGCTCAGTAGTTGTGGCGCATGGGCTTAGTTGCTCCGCAGCATGTGGGATCTTCCGGGACCAGGGCTCGAACCCGTGTCCCCTGCATTGGCAGGTGGATTCTTAACCACTGCATTACCAGGGTAGTCCTGCACCAATCTCTTCTGATCAGGAATGTTGTTGTTTTTTCATCCAGAAGTCTCTCTGGGCAGGACATTAGGTGGACTGTACTTATCTCCAAACCCATTTATCTGATGTGGGGTTCTCAGTCCCTGTATTTGACCAAATCCCCTTAGTAATCTTGTTGACTGGAAAGAGGTCAGATACAGACCCTGAGCTGGAGGAATGCACAGTCTAAAGGGGAGACAGACAGATAAGAAAATGGACAATTATACTGCGATCGGGGCTGTGGAGTATGGGGCTGGCACATCTAACCTCCACTGGAGGGTCAGGGATGGCTTCCTGGAGGATGATGAGTATTCCCTAGGTTAAGGTGTGGGAGAGGACCGTCCAGGCAGTGGGCAGAGCACGAGTAGACATACAGAAATGGGGAAGTTTAAAGAGGCAATGGACAGTAATACTTCAGTTTGTCTGGAGCATAGAATCCAGGAAGGGAAAAAAAGTAGGTAATAAGCTTAGAGAGTTGGGATTTATGGTTCCACCTCATTGACCTGTAAAGGCAAGGGGTAGGTGGGCTCTGGCCCTCACTCATGGCAATGATAACATTACAGGTAATAATTTCTCCCGAGGATTAATCACTTACTCTCCCCTAGTTACTGTCATAATTTTAGCCAATCTTTACAGCTTCCTCCAAAACCAAGGAGGACAGTTAATCATCCTGTTTTACAAAAGTAGAAACTGAGACACAGTGAAAGAGACTTGCCAGAGGTCACTGACCACCTTGCAGGACTGACACTCTCCCAGTGGCAGGTTAACTATCACCGCTGCTAGTATGTGAAGGAGTGCTGGAAATCAGAGCTCCTGGTGGCCCGCGAGCACCACAGGAATCAATGTGACTGTTCAAGGGGGTCCTGAGAGATGACCAAACGGAGGACAGGTGAGCTCAGGAGAAAGACTGTGGCTTCTCTCAAAAGAAAACTTCAAGAAAAGTTAACTAAGCAGCATTTCTGGAGCTGGGAGCTGGATGCGAAAGAGTGGGGAGTGGGCTGGGAGTTAGGGGACCTGGGTTCTGTCTCCAGCTCCGTCATTATCATTGTGTAACCTCAAACAAGTGGGTTAAGTGTTACACTCTAGGTTCCCACCTGTAAAATGGGTCTAGTAACACCTTCCAACTTCAGAAAGATGGTTAGGAATTCCCATGAAATAAATGACTCTGTGTGAAGGTGCTTTGATAAATTCAAAACCTTCTCCCCATACAAGGGGGAATTGTTTGTATTTTGTGCCTGGAGGCAAGGGAATGCAGATCAGGACTTCTAAACTTTGGGTCCCTGAACAGAATTCAGGGGGTCTGCGAAATTGGATTGGAAAAAAATCTTTATTTTCGCTAACCTCCAACTGAAATTCAGCATTTCCTTCCATGATTAACTTTGGCATTTGCATCACTGTCACAAATAGAAATCACAGATGCAGTCATGACACGCCCAGTGGTGGCAGGCATCTTGAAATATTGCTCACGTTCATCGTGACTTTGAAATGCTGGTAGTCATGAGACTTACCACTAGATACCAATATTTGATCTATTAATGAAGAAGTGCATATGTTACCAACCGCAAAGTTGTTTTTAAAATGTATTCAGGGAATTCCCTGGCGGTCCAGTGGTTAGGACTCCATGCTTCCACTGTAGGGGGCCTGGGTTCGATCCCTGGTCGGGGAATTAGGATCTCACAAGCCGAGCGGTGCGGCCAAAAAATTTAATAAAAAGATATATATATATTCAAAACTTTTAAATTATGAACCATGTTTAACATACACAAAAGTAGACCTAATAGTATAAAGAACCTCCGTGTGCTGGTTACTGAGTCCAACAACCATCACATAAACAAAATTTTATTTTTGTCTTTGTTTTTTTATTTGGGGGGTGGGGCTTTTTTTTGCACTCATTATTTTGAAGCAAATCCAAGATATAATAGCATTTCATCTGTAGATATTTCCGGGGAATTCCCTGGCAGTCCAGTGGTTAGGACTCCACGCTCTCAGTGCTGAAAGCGTGGGTTCCATCCCTGGTCAGGGAACCAAGATCCCACAAGCTGTGTGGTGTGCCCCCCCCCCAAAAAAAGTTTATATTGTTGATATGCCTGTAGGTACTTCTAAGTATAAGGAGGTTAAAAAAAAAAACATTACCACAATATGATAATCATACCCCAAATCCTTCAGTAATTCCTTAATATCATCAAATATCTGGTCAGATTGAAAAAAGAAGACATCTTATAAATGTAAGAAGTTCTGAAAATTTGTGTTTGTTTAAACCAGGATCCCAGTAAGTTCTGCTTGGTGAGATGGGTTCTTTTAACTCTCTTTCAATATATAGATTCCCTTTTTATCTCTCTCTCTCATTTCTTCTGGTAATTTATTTGTTGAAGAAATCTGGTGGTTTGCCCTGAAAAGCTCCTCGCAGCCAGGACTTGCTGAGTGCATCCATCCCCGCAGAAATGCAGACAAGCTCGACTGTGCTCTGCTGTTCTGTCAACTTCTAGTCTTAAGCAGATTCAAGTTCGATTTTCCCCGGCCAGACTACTTCATGGAAGCAGCGTGCTCTTTCACCCGGAAGCATATAATATCTAGTTCTCTGGCTGCTCGGCGTGCTCGTTACTCTGGATTGCTGCTTTTGCCGAAAGTGAACAACAGACAAGTTAAACCCCCTACTTTAGATACACACTTAGCCTTCAGAGTGCAAGAAAGCACTGTCACCAATATTTCGTTCTCAGTGACCAGATCTCGTCGTGAAGAAAGCAGCGTTTCTAGGGGGACAAGAAAGCTAGCCGCCCCAGTGGGCAGGGGTAGACGGTGGACAACTGCTGGAGCCTAGGGTCTGGTTCTCTACACAAGAGAACATCAAAAGGGCCTGGGAAGAGGTGGTCCCACAGCCGCGTTACAGCTTCCGCGAGGTTCCTTGTACACGGATGGGACAGCTGGCCACAGGGAGCAGCCTGGGAGGCAAGGAAACTTGTAAGAAAGAAACGTGCGGATGGATTCCCTCCTTTCTTTACTAGTGCAGACGCTGCTAGTTTCCTTCCCGCGGTATTCAGTTTCTCCCTCTTACGATCTACGCAAAAGTCACGGCTGCCTAGAGAAAGTACTACATTTCCCAGCCTACTTTGCAGCTACGCGTGCTCAGAAAGCTGAGTTCTGGCCACTCTGGTCGGTTGAAATGGTCATTTCCGCTAGAGTTTCATCCAATCCGTTACAACCGTGAGCAAACGTCCTTCTTCAGTGGTATTTTTAGCACATGATACAGTGTCTGTTTCAGAGCTAAATTATCTCATGAGAATAGAACAGCAACACTTACAAATACGCTCTAGGAACAACAACGAATCCACGCTTACACTTACTTCTAAACAAAATTTTTTAAAGATTTTTTTCGCGGTCCATCGGCTAAGAATCTCTCCTTCAATGCGGGGTACAGCGCCTTAGGTTCTTGGTCGCGACACTAACATTCTACGTAACGCGGGGCAACTGACCCCGCTGACGGCCATTATTGAATTCCGGGGCGTCGAAGCCTGAACACCACAACTTTAAAGAAACTGTCTCTCCCGGATAGAAGCATTAAGCACTTACCAGCAACTAAAGAACGCAAACAAAAACACTCTTTTGACTCCAACAGAACAACTACTCCGCTTTCAGAACTTCGATACCTTTCTTAAGAAAGCTTACCGCATCTACCCCCAAACATAGAATAAAACCAATGTTTTAAGACTAGTAATTGCTTAAAAAGAAAAAAGTTAACTCCCGCGTAAAAAAAAAAGACACCGTGCAGTAAATAAAAACACCCAACCAAGAAAACCGAAACTTAAAAATTCTATTTTTAAACATCGTTATTGGCCTTGCTAGTGCAAGACCTCAAAAAATTGGGTAAAAACTCAGAATTGTTCCTCTCCACGGAAATCTTTAGTAAAAGGCGAAAGATTTATACGATCTGAAGAGAAACCAGAGTATGCCTTTCTTCAGGCGGCACGCATTCCTCGGGTAACTGCTACCCCTAACACAGTAACGGTGATTATTTAACTGAAAGAGCTATTAACATCTGCTTTTTTCCCAGACAATTCTATGAAAGAATTCTCACTTCTGGGAAAAAATAGTTTAAGAAAGAAGGAGAATCTAGTCATTTTTAAGTCGAAAATTTGTCCTGGGTGCAATGCATTCTGGATATGCAAATGAAAATCTCAGTCTATACGCTCCGGTTTCCGGAGATACCTCAAATAGTTCATTCATCTTGTGCTGGGACCGAGACTACCGCCAGGGGGCAGAACGGAGGCGAGACTTAACAGGGATAGTGAGCTGAGGCTGATCCAGCTAGAAAAAGTCTGTTTTATAGGTGGCATTACAAGTGAAAATTTCTCTTGGAGTTAAATAAAATAAAATAGAATAAAATAAAATAAAAATTTAAAAGCTTGAAATAATTATCTTCATTCATTCAACAAAAATTTATTGACCACTGTGTTCAACCCTGTGCCGGCCTCTAGGGATGGAGTGGTAACTGTAATATTTCATCTTCAAGGAGTGCTCAGTGTGATGGGGAACCAGGTGTCAGTGATGAGCGCTGATAACAGAAGACGACATCTGGGCAGCACAGGAGCCGGGTGGTGAGGGTATTCCAGGCTGGGAGGCACAGTGCTGAGAGGGCAAGTAACCAGATGGCCATCAGTGCCAGCTAAGAGCTTGGATTTGCCCTGAGGACAGTGGGGAGGCAGTGAAGAGCTTTAAAAATGAATACATGATCAGATTAGCTTTTTAACACAGTGGTCCTGGGACCAGCAGATCAGTGTCACCTGGGTACGTGTTAGAGATGCAGGTTCTTGGGTCCTACTCCAAGACCCACTGAATCTGAAACTCTGAGAGTAGGGCCCAGCAGCTGGGTTTTAACAAGCCCTCCAGGTGAGCATGATGCCAGCTGGGTTGAGAAACACTGTTGGACAACCACTCTGGTTAAAGTGTGGCTATTGTTGGAAAGCAAGGAGGTTTGGGGAAGCTAATTAGGAGCCTGAGAATTAAAGCAGAGAGAAGTACGGTGGCCTGGATGGGGGGCAAGGTCTGGGAAAGGGTCAAAGTCGAGGAGAGAAAAAATTCTAGGGAGATCCTTAGGGGGTGGTGGCATTGAGGGGAGGTGATGCAGCAGGAGAAGCATGTGAAGGTCATTAGGAAGAGGCCAGGGAGGCAGAAGGAAGACCAGGAGTGGGGACCACCGAGAAATCAAGGGCAGAAGGGAGCAGTCAGTTGTGTTAAAGGTCCACCCGAGGTCAATTAAGGTGGGGACTGTAAGGACCAGTGGATGTCACGGGACGGAAGTCAGTGACCTTGACCAGAGGCGTTTTCAGGGAGTGGAAGTGGTAGAAGCCCCACTGTGGGGAGCTGATGAGGGAGTGAGTGGGGTGGAGAGCGAAGGCTTCAGGGAGACCGGCCGGAAGGCGTGTGAGGTTAGAGGACTTTTTCTTTCTTTGGCATCAGGAGAGTGTTAAAGGGGTTCAAACTTTGCTGGGGAGGAGGCAGCGCAGAGGGAGAGGATGAAGACGCAGGAGAGGGGAAGTAAACAAGGTCCTACTGTACAGCGCAGGGGACTATATCCAATATCCTGTGATAAACCATGATGGAAAAGAAGATGAACAAGAATATGTATATGTATAACTGAGTCGCTTTGATGTACAGCAGAAATTAAACAACATGGAAAATCAACTATACTTCAATAAACATTTTAAAAAGAAAAAGAAAAACAATAGATGAGGGTGGGGTGGGAAATGGGGAGGGGGCGGTAGCTGACTTCCGGTTAGAGGAAGGACCCCAAGTCCTAGGTAGCAGAAGGAAAGGGGGAAAGGGGGAGCATGGTGATCCCTCCACCCCAAAGACTGGCGTTGATGGAGCCCGTTCCTCTATCCTCCTCCTCCTGCCTGCCCCAAGTTCCCTCCAACTTCCTCAGCTGGGAAGACCCCACCCTCTGCCTTTTCAGCATCTGCTCTGGGGCGGCTGAACTGCTGGAAATATCAGACGATTGAGCAAAACTCGGAGAAGGGCCTCAGTTTTTTTGGACATTTCTCTGGCTGTCCCACCCCCAGTATGCCCCTTTTAAACTTTCTCCTCTCACCTTCATGCCCCCCATCCCTGACTCACTCTCAGCCCATGACCTCCCAAGGGTTTCATTGAGAGAGCAGGAGCCTTATCTTCCCACCCCCAAATCTACCAGCTGGTCAGTATCTGCCCCTTGTCAACAGAATGAAAAATGCACAATCGAGGGTTGCGATTTTCAGGGGAACTGAGATCCCACATACGGTGCGGCCAAAAAAACCCCAAAACCAAAAAACAAAAAGAGTTGTGGTTTTCAGCGTTATTCGGGGACCTTACTGAGGACTACAGCCTGGGAAATAGCTCCTCAGATAGCTCTGAGGACCTGCTCCAAAGAGGTAGGAGGAGAGGCCAAAATTAAATCAAAAAATTAAAATGAAAACTACCACATGACCCAGCAATTCCACTTCTGGGTATTTATCTGAGGAAGACTAAATCACTAATTTGAAAAGATATATACACCGTTATGTTCATCGCAGCATTATTACAATAGCCAAGACATGGAAACAACCTAAGTGTCCACCAACAGATGAATGGATAAAAAGGATGTGTTATATATATATATATATATATATATATATATATAATAGAATATAGGTAGGTAGATAGATAGTGGAATACTACTCAGACATAAAGAAGAGTGAAATCTTCCCATTTGCAGCAGCGTGGGTGAAACTTGAAGGCATTATGATAAGTGACATAAGGCAGTCAGAGACAGACAGATATAATACATACTGCATGGTATCATTTATATGTGGAATATTTAAAAAACAAGTCAAACTCATAGAAACAGAGAGTAGAAAAGTGGTTGCCAGGGCTGGGAGGTGGGGGAAATAGCGAGAGTTTGGTAAAAGGTTATAAACTTTCAGCTGTAAAAAAAATAAGCTAGGGCTTCCCTGGTGGCGCAGTGGTTGAGAATCTGCCTGCTAATGCAGGGGACACGGGTTCGAGCCCTGGTCTGGGAAGATCCCACATGCCGCGGAGCAACTAGGCCCGTGAGCCACAACTACTGAGCCTGCGCGTCTGGAGCCTGTGCTCCGCAACAAGAGAGGCCGCGATAGTGAGAGGCCCGCGCACCGCGATGAAGAGTGGCCCCCGCTTGCCGCAACTAGAGGAAGCCCTCGCACAGAAACGAAGACCCAACACAGCCAAAAATAAATATAAAAATAAATAAGTAAATAAAAGAGCCTTCCAAAAAAAAAAAAAAAAGGTATAACATGGTGACTATAGTTGATAACACTGTATTGTATAATGGAAATTTGCTAAGAGAGTAGAACTTAAATGTTCTCACACATGCAAGAAAATATAAATATGTAAGTTGATAGGTTTGTTAATTAACTGGATGGGAGGAATCCTTTAGCAATGTATATGTATTTCAAATTAATGCAACATACACTTTAGATATCTTACAATTTTATTTGTCAATTATACATCAATAAAGCAGAAACAAATTAACAACAATAGTACTAAAAAAAATCACGAAATACTTCTAACTCCACAGAAAATTGTAACAAATGAAAGTGCATCTGACACCTGAATTTAAGAGATGTCAACATTTCTCCAAATATGCTTTAGGTCTGTTTTTATACAGTTGAAAACTGCATTTGCTTCCTCTCCAGTAAAGCTGAGGTGGGTCCTCCAAACACAAAAAACTTTGATCTTGTGTTTTTAAGATTCAGGTTTATAATATATTTGATCCATCCTTCTGCAACATGCCTTTTTCGTGCAACATTTATGTTTTCAATATTGATTTGTGTGGGTATATCTGTAGACCTAGTTCCAGGTCATGCATTTTATCTGCTGTATAACAACCCATTTTTAAATTAATTAATTAGTTAATTAATTATTTAAATTTTGGCTGCATTGGGTCTTCGTTGCTGCGCACAGGCTTTCTCTAGTTGCAGTGAGCGGGGGCTACTCTTCGTTGAGGTGTGCGGGCTTCTCACTGCGGTGGCTTCACTTGTTGCGGAGCACGGGCTCTAGGCGTGTGGGCTTCAGTAGCTGTGGCTCACGGGCTCTAGAGCGCAGGCTCAGTAGTTGTGGCGCACGGGCTTAGTTGCTCTGTGGCATGTGGGATCTTCCAGGACCAGGGCTCGAACCCACGTCCCCTGCGTTGGCAGGTGTATTCTTAACCACTGCGCCACCAGGGAAGTCCCACAACCCATTTTTTGAGCACACCACAGTACCCAGGTAAAAGTAGGGCAAGCGGCTCAAGGTAGAAAATTAGCAGCCTCCATTACGTCTTCCAATCCCTGTACCCTGATTTTGGCTCTAGAATGGACAATAGTGGGTGTGGGAGGCTGAAAAATGGCCCCCAAAGATACCTAGGTCCTAATCCCTTATGTGGCAAAAGAGACTTTGCAGATGTGCTTACACTAAACATCTTGAGATGGTCCTTATAAGGAGGCATCAGAGTGGGATTTGACCACAGAACAGGAGAACGTAGAAGCAGAGATTGCAGTGATGTGCTCTGAAGATGGAGGAAGGGGCCATGAGCCAAGAAGTGCAGGTGGCCACTAGGAGCTGCCAATAGGACATTGTCGAGAAGTTCTGCCCATTTAATAGGCGAGAAATGGTATCTTGATGTCATTTTGTTTTTTTAAAAAAAAATCTTTTAGCTTCCATACATTTTTAAAGTGATAGGCCTTTATTTTATTTATTTATTTTTTAAAATTTTATTTATTTATTTATTTTTGGCTGCGTTGGGTCTTCGTTGCTGCGCACCAGCTTTCTGTAGCTGCGGCGAGCAGGTGCTACTCTTGGTTGCTGTGCGCGGGCTTCTCATTTCGGTGGCTTCTCTTCTTGCGGAGCACGGGCTCTAGACGCGTGGGCTTCAGTAGTTGTGGCACGTGGGCTCAGTAGTTGTGGCTCGTGGGCTCTGGAGTGCAGGCTCAGTAGTTGTGGTGCACGGGCTTAGTTTCTCCGTGGCATGTGGGATCTTCCCGGACCAGGGGTCGAACCCGTGTCCCCTGAATTGACAGGCGGATTCTTAACCACTGCGCCACTAGGGAAGTCCCCCAGTATAGTTCTAATTTTCATTTCTCTTTCTTAAAGTAAAGGTGAGCATCTTTTCGTATGTTTAAGGGCCATTTGTCTACCTCTTTCTGTGTGCATTTTCAGTTAATTTTTCTTGGAAACCTGCACTACCATCTTGCAGCTGCATATCGCAGAAAGGAAAGATTTTCCCTGTAATTTTAAAGAGCTCTTTATATATTAAGGATATTAGTCCTCTATCTGCCAGGTAAGTTGCTAATATTTTCTTTCTGTTTTTCATTTTTGCGGAGCAAAAGTATTTTTTAAAGATGGAGTCAAATTATCAATCATGTATTTATTTATTTATTTATTAAAATTATTTATTTATTTATTTATTTTTATTTTTTGTCTGTGTTGGGTCTTCGTTTCTGTGCGAGGGCTTTCTCTAGTTGTGGCAAGCGGGGGCCACTCTTCACCGCGGTGCGTGGGCCTCTCACTATCGCGGCCTCTCCTGTTGCGGAGCACAGGCTCCAGACGCGCAGGCTCAGCAGTTGCGGCTCACGGGCCCAGTTGCTTCGCGGCATGTGGGATCCTCCCAGACCAGGGCTCGAATCCGTGTCCCCTGCATTGGCAGGCAGACTCTCAACCACTGCGCCACCAGGGAAGCCCTCAATCATTTATTTTTTTCTAGGTTTTGAGTCATAGTTAGAAAGGGCTTCCTCATGCATATTATAAAAAGAATTCGCTCATATTTTCTTCTAGTACTTATATGGTTTCATTTTTTTAAACATTTAGATCTTTGGTGTGTTTGAAGTTTATTCTGGTGTATGGTGTCAGGTATGAGTATAATTTTGTATTTTTCCAAATGACTGGAACAGCTGGTATAAGATAGGAGATAAATACTCCTGAAAAGTTTGGTAGAACTTATCTATGACCGTTTTGGCTTGAGGCTTTGGGGATGGAAGGTTTTTGATTCTCATTTCAATTTTTTTATTGGCTATTAATATACAGAAATGTATTAATTTTTCTTATGCCTGTTTCAGCACTTTATATTTTTCTAGAAATGTATCCATTTTGTCTATGTTCTTAAATTTATTGGTGCAAAATTGTTCATTAGATTTTTAAAAATTAACAAACTTTATTTTTTAGAGCAGTTTTAGGCTCACAGCAAAACTGAGCAGGAAGTACGGAGAGTTCCTATAGACCCTTGCCCACCTCCCTGCAACCTTCCCTACTATCAACGTCTCCAAGCAGAGTGGCACATTTGTTATGATCTATGAACCTACATTGACACATCATTACCATCGAAAACCCCTAGTTTACAGCAGGGTTCACTCTTGGTGTTGTATATTCTATGGGTTTTGACAAAAGTATAAGGACACTTATCTACCATTGTAGTATCATACAGGGTAGTTTTACCACCCTCAAAATCCCCTGTGCTCCATCTATTCATGCCTCCTTCCTCCTTAACCCCTGGCAAGCACTGACCTTTTTACTGTCTCTATAGTTTTTCCTTTTCCACGATGTCATACAGCTGGAATTTTGCAGGATGTAGATTTTCAGACTGACTTTTTTTAACTTAACAATGTGCATTTAAGTTTCTTCCATGTCTTTTAATGGCTTGCTAGCTCATTTCTTTTTAGTGCCGAATAATATTCCATTGTCAGATGTACCGTGGTTTATTTATACACTCAGCTATTGAAAAACATCTTGGTTACTTCCAGATTTTGGCAACTATGAATAAAGCTGCTATAAGCACTCACAGGAAGATTTTTGTGTGGAAATAAGTTCTTAACTCCTTTGGGTAGACACCAAGGAGTGCAGCTGCTGGATCACATGGTAAGACTTTATTGAGTTTTGTAAGAAACTACCAAACTGACTTCCGAAGTGTTTGTAAGATTTTACATTCCCACCAATAACGAATGAAAGTTCCTATTGCTCCACATCCTCGCCATCATTCGGTGTTGTCAGTGGTCTGAATTTTGACCATTTTAATAGGCTGTAGTGATATTTCTTTGTTTTAATTTGCAACTCTGATGACATATGATATTGAACATCTTTTCATATGCTTACTTTCTCTCTGTATATCTTCTTTGGTGAGGTGTCTGTTCAAGTCTTTTGCCCATTTTTTAATCTGAATGTTCATTTTCTTTCTTTCTTTCTGTCTTTCTTTCTCTTTCTTTTTTCTTTTTCCTCCTCCCCTTCCTTCCTTCCTTTTCTCTCTCTCTTTCTTTCTGTCTTTCTTTCTCTTTCTTTTTCTTTCTTTTTCCTCCTCCCCTTCCTTCCTTCCTTCCTTCTTTCTTTCCTTCCTTCCTTCCTTCCTTCCTTCCTTCCTTCCTTCCTTCCTTCCTTCCTTCCTTCCTTCCTTCCTTCCTTTTCTCTCTCTCTCTTTCTTTCTATTGCAGTAGGAACAGTTATTGTGAGATACACTCTCTTAAAACATTTTAAGTGTACAATACACTTAAACTATAGGCAAAATGCTACTCAGCAGATCTCTAGAACTTATTCATCCTGCACAATGAAACGTTATACCCATTGAATAACAACTCCCCATGTCTCCCTCCCCCAACCCCTAGCAACCACCATTCTACTCTCTGCCTCTATGAATTTGACTATATTAGATACTTCACATAAGAGGAATTATGCAATGACTGACTCATTTCACTTAGCATAATGTTCTTAAGGGTCAGCCATGTTGTTACATTTAGCAGGATTTCCTTCTTTTTAAAGGCAGAGTAATAGTCCATTGTGTGGATATGCCACATTTCTCTATCTATTCATCCATCAGTGGACATTTATGTTGTTTACACATTTTGGCTATTGTGAATAATGCTGCAATGAACATGGGAGTGTGTATAACTCTTTGATATCCTGATTTCAATTCTTTTGATAAATACCCAGAAATGGGATTGCTAGAACATATGATAGTATTACTTTTTAATTTTTTAAGGAACCTCCATCCTGTTTCCAATAGTGGCTGCACCATTTTACATTCCCACCAACAGTGTACAAGGGTTCCAGTTTTTCATTGCCAACACTTCTTATTTTTTGATCTTTTGATAATAGCCATCCGAATAGGTGTGTGGTAACATCATATTGTGGTTTTGTTTTGGTTTTTTTTGGCCGTACCGCACAGCATGTGGGATCTTTTTTCCCCAACCAGGGATGGAACCCTCACCCCCTGCATTGGAAGCACAGAGTATTAACCACTGTACCGCCAGGGAAGTCCCACACATTGTGGTTTTGATTTGTATTTCCCTGATGATTAGAGATGTTGAGCATCTTTTCATACCCCTGTTGGCCATTGGTATGTTTTTTGAGAAATGTCTATTCAAGTCCTTTGCTCATTTTTTATCTTTTTTGTTTTTTTGCCATTAAGTTATAGGAGTTCCTTATACATTTTGGATATTAATTCCTTATCATATACATATAATTTGCAAATATTTTCTCCCATTCTGTAGGTTGCATTCTTACTCTGTTGATTGCTTCCTTTGCTATGCAGAAACTTTTTAGTTTGATGTAGTCCTCCTTGTCTATGTTTGCTTTTGTTGCCCGTGGGGTTGTTTTCTTATTGTGTTTGAAGAGTTCTTTGTATATTTTGGATAATAGTTCTTTGTCAGATATGTCTTTTGCAAATATTCTCTCCAAGTCTGTGGCTTGTCTTCTCTTTCTCTTGATGGTAATGTGTTTTTAATTTCAGATTCCACTTGTTCATTGCTGGCATATAGGAAATTGACTGACTTTTGTATCAGTATATTTACCTTTTATCCCACAACCTTGTTATAATTGCTTTTCAGTTCCAGGAGGTGTTTTTTTTTTTTTGTAAATTTTTTGGATTTTCTTCATAGGTAATCATGTCATCTGTGGAAAAGGACAGTTTTATTTCTGCATTCCAAATCTGTATACCTTTTTTTTTTTGGCCATGCTGCACAGCTTGTGGGATCTTAGTTCCCTGACTAGGGATTGAACCCATGCCCTCGGCAGCGAAAGCACGGAGTCCTAACCACTGGACTGCCAGGGAATTCTCAAATCTGTATACTTTTAATTTCCTTTTCATCATATTGCACTAACCAGGACTCCCAGTACAATATTGAAAGCAGCTGGGAGATGGGACATCCTATTTTTTGACAACACTACAGTTCCTTTTATCCTTGGACATTAAAAGGATAATAAAGGAATATTATAAATAACTCTGTGCTCACAGATTTGATAACCTAGATGAAATGAACCTATTCCTTGAAAGATACAATCTTCCAAAATTGCACAAGAAGAAATAGACAATCTGAATAGGTCTATATCTATTAAAGAAATGGAATCAATAATTAATAACCTTCCAAAGCAGAAAGCACAGGGCACAGATACATTCACTGGTGACTTCTACCAAACATTTAAGGAAGAAATTATACCAATTCTCTACAATTTCTTTCAGAGGATAGATGAGAATTCTTCCTAATTCATTCTATGAGGCTAGAATTACCCTAACTCTAAAACCAGACAAAGACATTACAAGAAAAGAAAACTACAGGCAAATATGTCTCATAAATATAGATGCAAAAATCCTCAACAAAATAATAGCAAATTGGGACTTCCCTGGTGGCACAATGGTCAAGACTCCACACTCCCAATGCATGGGGCCCAGGTTTGATCCCTGGTCAGGGATCTAGATCCCACATGCGTGCCACAACTAAGAGTTCGCATGCCACAACTAAGAAGCCCACAAGCTACAACTAAGGAGCCCGCCTGCCGCAAGTAAGACCCGGTGCAACCAAAAAATAATAATAATAATAAATAAATATTTAAAAAATAGCAAATTGAATCCCACAATATATAAAAAGAATTATACACCACAACCAAGTAGGATTTATCCCAGGTATGCAAGTCTGGTTCAGTATCTGAAAATCAATTCATTTAGTCCATCACATCAACAGGCTGAAGAAGAAAAATCACATCATCATATCAATAGATGCAGAAAAAACGTTTGAACAGAGACATGAAGTAGCTCACCCAGGGCCTTGCAGTCAACAACTGGTAGAGAAAATGGCTATTAAGAAAGCACGGGTGGGCTTCCCTGGTGGTGCAGTAGTTAAGAATCTGCAACTAGAGAAAGCCCACGTGCATCAACGAAGACCAAACACAGCCAAAAATAAATAAATAAATAAATAAATTTAAAAAAAAAGAATGTCACTTGGTTATCAAGAGTCTTAAAAAGAGTATTTTAAAAGTTCATATACTTCAAGTCAACAATTTCACATTTGGGAATATATTTTAAGGGAACAGAAATGTAGAAAAATATATGTGTGGAAAAATGCACTTTTTACAATGAAAATAAAATTGGAAGTGATATGAACATCTAGCAATAAGCAATTAACTAAATTGTCGTAGCTCCATAAATTGGACTATTTTGAAGCCATTAAAATGTTTTTCTCCAAAGAATGTATAATGACATATGCATATGTTTACAATTTATTTGGTAGAAAAGAAAGATACAAAAGTATATTCCGAACCCCGTCCTGTCTGAGAGAAAAACAGACGGCTTCAGGCGACCTACGTGCAGAGGCGGGTCCAAATCCAAAGCTGAACCCCAGGAGCTGTGCGAACAAAGAAGAGAAAGGGAAATTTCACCCAGCAACCTCAGGAGCAGTGGATTAAATCTCCACAATCAACCTGATGTACCCTGCATCTGTGGAATACCTGAATAGACAACGAATCATCCCAAATTGAGGAGGATTAACCAAGATGGCGGAGTAGAAGGACGTGCTCTCACTCCCTCTTGCGAGAGCACCAGAATCACAACTGGCTGCTGGACAATCATTGACAGGAAGACCCTGGACTTCACCAAGGAGGATACCCCACGTCCAAGGACAGAGGAGAAGCCACAGTGAGATGGTAGGAGGGGCACAATCAGAGTAAAATCAAATCCCATAACTGCTGGGTGGGTGACTCACAGACTGGCGAACACTTATACCACAGAAGTCCACCCACTGGAGTGAAGGTTCTGAGCCCCACGTCAGGCTTCCCAACCTGGGGGTCCGGCAACGGGAGGAGGAATTCCTAGAGAATCAGACTTTGAAGCCTAGTGGGAATTGATTGCAGGACTTTGACAGGACTGGGGGAAACAGAGACCCCACTCTTGGAGGGCACACACAAAGTAGTGTGTGCATCGGGACCCAGGGGAAGGAGCAGTGACCCTGGGGGAGACTGAACCAGACCTACCTGCTGGTGTTGGTGGGTCTCCTGCAGAGGTGGGGGGTGGCTCTGTTTCACCGTGGGGACAAGGACACTGGCAGCGGAGGTTCTGGGAAGTGCTCCTTGGAGTGAGCCCTCCCAGAGTCTGCCATTAACCCCACCAAAGGGCCCAGGTAGGCTCCAGTGTTGGGTTGCCTCAGGCAAAACAACCAACAGGGAGGGAACTCAGCCCCACCCATCAACAGTCAAGTGGATTAAAGTTTTACTGAGCTCTGACCGCCACAGCAACAGTCAGCTCTACCCACCACCAGAGCCTCCCATCAAGCCTCTTAGATAGCCTCAACCACCAGAGGGCAGACAGCAGAAGCAAGAAAAACTACAATCCTGCAGCCTGTGGACCAAAAACCACAGTTACAGAAAGATAGAGAAGATGAAAAGGCAGAGGGCTATGTACCAGATGAAGGAACAAGAAAAAACCCCAGAAAAACAACTAAATGAAGTGGAGATAGGCAACCTTCCAGAAAAAGAATTCAGAATAATGATAGTGAAGATGATCCAAGACCTCGGAATAAGAATGGAGGCAAAGATTGAGAAGATACAAGAAATGATTAACAAAGACCTAGAAGAATTAAAGAACAAACAAACAGAGATGACCAATACAATAACTGAAATGAAAACTACACTAGAAGGAATCAATAGCAGAATAACTGAGGCAGAAGAACGGATAAGTGACCTGGAAGACAGAATGGTGGAATTCACTGCTGCGGAACAGACTAAAGAAAAAAGAATGAAAAGAAATGAAGACAGCCTAAGAGACCTCTGGGACAACATTAAACGCAAAACATTCGCATTATAGGGGTCCCAGAAGGAGAAGAGAGAGAGAAAGGACCAGAGAAAATATTTGAAGAGATTATAGTCAAAAACTTCCCTAACACGGGAAAGGAAATAGCCACCCAAGTCCAGGAAGCGCAGAGAGTCCCGTACAGGATAAACCCAAGGAGAAACACGCCGAGACACATAGTAATCAAAGTGGCAAAAATTAAAGACAAAGAAAAATTATTGAAAGCAGCAAGGGAAAAACGACAAATAACATACAAGGGAACTCCCATAAGGTTAACAGCTGATTTCTCAGCAGAAACTCTACAAGCCAGAAGGGAGTGGCATGATATACTTAAAGTGATGAAAGGGAAGAGCCTACAACCAAGATTACTCTACCGGCAAGGATCTCATTTAGATTTGATGGAGAAATCAAAAGCTTTACAGACAAGCAAAAGCTAAGAGAATTCAGCACCACCAAACCAGCTCTACAACAAATGCTAAAGGAACTTCTCTAAGTGGGAAACACAAGAGAAGAAAAGGACCTACAAAAACAAACCCAAAACAATTAAGAAAACGGTCATAGGAACATACATATCGATGATTACCTTAAACGTGAATGGATTAAATGCCCCAACCAAAAGACATAGACTGGCTGAATGGATACAAAAACAAGACCCATATATATACTGTCTACAAGAGACCCACTTTAGACCTAGGGACACATACAGACTGAAAGTGAGGGGATGGAAAAAGATATTCCATGCAAATGGAAATCAAAAGAAAGCTGGAGTAGCTATACTCATATCAGATAAAATAGACTTTAAAATAAAGAATGTTACAAGAGACAAGGAAGGACACTACATAATGATCCAGGGATCAATCCAAGAAGAAGATATAACAATTATAAATATATATGCACCCAACATAGGAGCACCTCAATACATAAGGCAACTGCTAACAGCTATAAAAGAGGAAATCGACAGTAACACAATAATAGTGGGGGACTTTAACACTTCACTTACACCAATGGACAGATCATCCAAAATGAAAATAAATAAGGAAACAGAAGCCTTAAATGACACAATAGACCAGATAGATTTAATTGATATATATAGGACATTCCATCCAAAAACAGCAGATTACACGTTCTTCTCAAGTGCGCACGGAACATTCTCCAGGATAGATCACATCTTGGGTCACAAATCAAGCCTCAGTAAATTTAAGAAAATTGAAATCATATCAAGCATCTTTTCTGACCACAACGCTATGAGATTAGAAATGAATTACAGGGAAAAAAACGTAAAAAAGACAAACACATGGAGGCTAAACAATACGTTACTAAATAACCAAGAGATCACTGAAGAAATCAAAGAGGAAATCAAAAAATACCTAGAGACAAATGACAATGAAAACACGACAACCCAAAACCTATGGGATGCAGCAAAAACAGTTCTAAGAGGGAAGTTTATAGCTATACAAGCCTACCTCAAGAAACAAGAAAAATCTCAAGTAAACAATCTAAACTTACACCTAAAGAAACTAGAGAAAGAAGAACAAACAAAACCCAAAGTTAGCAGAAGGAAAGAAATCATAAAGATCAGAGCAGAAATAAATGAAATAGAAACAAAGAAAACAATAGCAAAGATCAATAAAACTAAAAGTTGGTTCTTTGATAAGATAAACAAAATTGATAAACCATTAGCCAGACTCATCAAGAAAAAGAGGGAGAGGACTCAAATCAATAAAATTAGAAATGAAAAAAGAGAAGTTACAACAGACACCGCAGAAATACAAAGCATCCTAAGAGACTACTACAAGCAACTCTATGCCAATAAAATGGACAACCTGGAAGAAATGGACAAATTCTTAGAAAGGTATAACCTTCCAAGACTGAACCAGGAAGAAACAGAAAATATAAACAGACCAATCACAAGTAATGAAATTGAAACTGTGATTAAAAATCTTCCAACAAACAAAAGTCCAGGACCAGATGGCTTCACAGGTGAATTCTATCAAACATTTAGAGAAGAGCTAACACCTATCTTTCTCAAACTCTTCCAAAAAATTGCAGAGGAAGGAACACTCCCAAACTCATTCTATGAGGCCACCATCACCCTGATACCAAAACCAGACAAAGACACTACAAAAAAAGAAAATTACAGACCAATATCACTGATGAATATAGATGCAAAAATCCTCAACAAAATACTAGCAAACAGAATCCAACAACACATTAAAAGGATCATACACCATGATCAAGTGGGATTTATCCCAGGGATGCAAGGATTCTTCAATATACACAAATCAATCAATGTGATACACCATATTAACAAATTGAAGAATAAAAACCATATGATCATCTCAATAGATGCAGAAAAAGCTTTTGACAAAATTCAACACCCATTTATGATAAAAACTCTCCAGAATGTGGGCATAGAGGGAAACTACCTCAACATAATAAAGGCCATATATGACAAACCCACAGCAAACATCATTCTCAATGGTGAAAAACTGAAAGCATTTCCTCTAAGATCAGGAACGAGACAAGGATGTCCACTCTCACCACTATTATTCAACATAGTTCTGGAAGTCCTAGCCACAGCAATCAGAGAAGAAAAAGAAATAAAAGGAATACAAATTGGAAAAGAAGAAGTAAAACTGTCACTGTTTGCAGATGACAAGATACTATACATAGAGAATCCTAAAACTGCCACCAGAAAACTGCTAGAGCTAATTAATGAATATAGTAAAGTTGCAGGATACAAAATTAATGCACAGAAATCTCTTGCATTCCTATACACTAATGATGAAAAATCTGAAAGAGAAATTATGGAAACACTCCCATTTACCATTGCAACAAAAAGAATAAAATACCTAGGAATAAACCTACCTAGGGAGACAAAAGGCCTGTATGCAGAAAACTATAAGACACTGATGAAAGAAATTAAAGATGATACCAACAGATGGAGAGATATACCATGTTCTTGGATTGGAAGAATCAACATTGTGAAAACGAGTATACTACCCAAAGCAATCTACAGATTCAATGCAATCCCTATCAAATTACCAATGGTATTTTTTACGGAGCTAGAACAAATCATCTTAAAATTTGTATGGAGACACAAAAGACCCCGAATAGCCAAAGCAGTCCTGAGGGAAAAAAATGGAGCTGGAGGAATCAGACTCCCTGACTTCAGACTATACTACAAAGCTACAGTAATCAAGACAATATGGTACTGGCACAAAAACAGAAACATAGATCAATGGAACAAGATAGAAAGCCCAGAGATTAACCCACGCACCTATGGTCAACTAATCTATGACAAAGGAGGCAAAGATATACAATGGAGAAAAGACAGTCTCTTCAATAAGTGGTGCTGGGAAAACTGGACAGTTATATGTAAAAGAATGAAATTAGAATATTCCCTAACACCATACACAAAAATAAACTCAAAATGGATTAGAGACCTAAATATAAGACTGGACACTATAAAACTCTTAGAGGAAAACATAGGTAGAACACTCTTTGACATAAATCACAGCAAGATCTTTTTTGATCCACCTCCTAGAGTAATGGAAATAAAACCAAAAATAAACAAATGGGACCTAATGAAACTTCAAAGCTTTTGCACAGCAAAGGAAACCATAAACAAGACGAAAAGACAACCCTCAGAATGGGAGAAAATATTTGCAAACGAATCAACGGACAAAGGATTAATTTCCAAAATATATAAACAGCTCATTCAGCTCAATATTAAAGAAACAAACACCCCAATCCAAAAATGGGCAGAAGACCTAAATAGACATTTCTCCAAAGAAGACATACAGACGGCCACGAAGCACATGAAAAGATGCTCAACATCACTAATTATTAGAGAAATGCAAATCAAAACTACAATGAGGTATCACCTCACTCCTGTTAGAATGGGCATCATCAGAAAATCTACAAACAACAAATGCTGGAGAGGGTGTGGAGAAAAGGGAACCCTCTTGCACTGTTGGTGGGAATGTAAATTGATACAGCCACTATGGAGAACAATATGGAGGTTCCTTAAAAAACTAAAAATAGAATTACCATATGATCCAGCAATCCCACTACTGGGCATATACCCAGAGAAAACCGTAATTCAAAAAGACACATGCACCCAAATGTTCATTGCAGCACTATTTACAATAGCCAGGTCATGGAAGCAACCTAGATGCCCATCAACAGACGAATGGATAAAGAAGTTGTGGTACATATATACAATGGAATATTACTCAGCCATAAAAAGGAACGAAATTGAGTCATTTGTTGAGAAGTGGATGGATCTAGAGACTGTCATACAGAGTGAAGTAAGTCAGAAAGAGAAAAACAAATATCGTATATTAATGCATGTATGTGGAACCTAGAAAAATGGTACAGATGAGCCGGTTTGCAGGGCAGAAGTTGAGACACAGATGTAGAGAACGGACATATGGACACCAAGGGGGGAAAACTGCAGTGGGGTGGGGATGGTGGTGTGCTGAATTGGGCGATTGGGATTGACATGTATACACTGATGTGTATAAAATTGATGCCTAATAAGAACCTGCAGTATAAAAAAACAAACAAACAAAACAACTAATATTAAACTTTCATTGGGTTATTTGTATGGAAATATGTTAATATAAATGTTTCAGACATTACATGAAATTTCTAAAAATCTTATATTTGTATTTGTATGGAAATATGTATGGAAATATGTTAATATAAATGTTTCAGACAATACATGAAATTTCTAAAAATCTTATATGTTCTGGTATAATGTTATAAGTAATAATCCTAGTTATTACTTTAAAATGTATATCTCAGAAATAACTAATTTTCTTGTCAACTGCATTATTATGAACTTTCATCAAAAAAAAAAAAAGAAGTATATTCCAGTCAGGTAGAAAAAAAGATGTGTGTGCCTATAAAAGGCTTAAGAGTAAACATAAAAATATTAATAATAAACAATTTATTCCCAGCAATAAATAAGAGGGTTTTTTTATAACATGATCTTTTTTCAAAAAAATTATTTATCCATTTGGTTACATTGGGTCTGAGTTGCGGCAGGCAGGCTCCTCAGTTGCAGCACGGGGGCTCCTTAGTTGTGGCATGCAAACTCTTAATTGCAGCATGCATGTGGGATCTAGTTCCCTGACCAGGGATCGAACCCAGGCCCCCTGCGTTGGGAGCAAGGAGTCTTAACCACTGCACCACCAGGGAAGTCCCAAGAGTTATTTTTATAATCAGAAAAAAAGCCCGGTTAAGGGTGGGAAACGTCAGTGTCCCCCCAAAAAGACAGAGGGGGGCGGAGTTGGGAGGTGGCGTGGAGTGTAAGACAAAGGTGCAAATAATGAGCAAACGGGCCAGCCTGTGATGTCTGCGCAGAGAGATCCCGAGAAAGCACTAGGGACAATTTTAGGGGACAGAAAGCAGTATTTGATCACGTAAGGACAGAGGCTTAGAGAAAAGCCATGAACTCCGCACCGCAAATCCTACACGGGGGCTTCATGGAGGGCAGGGGGCCTCCGGGAGCGCGCAGGGCAGATGCTTTGGCCGGGTCTGTAGCGGATGCCGCATTTCAGCACCGCGGACAGGAGCCGCCCTCAGATCCAGACAGGTCCTCATTTTCCGCCGCCCCGCGGCCAAGACAGGTGTGCGGTTTCGAGTCAGGGCAGGGGAGGACCCGCTCTCCCCGACACGCTTGGCCCAGCCCAGACTGAAGCGAAGGGTCTCCACTGCCCGACGGGGAGGGAGGCAAGGAAGGAAGAACGGAGGGAAGAGGAGGGCGTCAGGGACACCCTAAGGGGAAGCCGAGCCCAGAGCAGGTGAGAGGCTGGAGTCCTTGAGCCTCCAACCTCCCTGGTCCTTCCCAGAGGTGTCCCCTCTTTCAAGCGCAGCCTCGACCAGTTTCCACGCTCTCCCCGGCTTCCATCGCTCCACAGGGCTCTGAGCCAGAATATAGACCAGGACAGCCAAGATCCCCCCAGTCAGCCCTACCCTAGACCTGCTGGCTGCAGATAATTAGATGAAGCCCTCACCCCAGGTGGCCCCTAAATCTGCAGAGTTCAAGTCTCTGGACTGAACCTTGCGCTGCTGGCTGTGAGGGAAGGGGTGGGGGGGACCCTCCTTCCGTAGCTGCCCCTGCGCTTCTCCCAGTCGGGCTTAGACCTTGGGCATCCAGGAGAAGGCGGCTTCCTCCTGCTTCCTTGCTTTCTCACTCCCGGCACCCACCCAAGCTCCTGCCTACTAACCCAGTTAACTTCTCATCATCCACAGCAATAGAGTGGGCAAAACAAAAACTTCAGGGAATTTACATCGTTTTCGCTTGGCTTGGGGGTGCATGCTGTGACTCTGTAGTAGATTTACTTTCCTATTTATATTTGGTTTAGTCATAGATAAAAGAATTCCTCTGCAGTTTTCAGAAGATGGCTTGAGAAAAGGAAGGGCTAGTATTAGAAATTTGTTGCTGGTAATCACCCTCAGATGGAGAGAGAATAAGAGCTGATACTGGGATGACCATATGAGTGTTAATTATCTTTAGTTATTTTCACTCTTATAATCCTTAAATCAACCCTATGTGTTTGTCACTATTCTTACCATCCTCACTTCACATATGAGGAAACGGGGGACTTCCCTGGTGGTCCAGTGGTAAAGAATCTGCCTTTCAATGCAGAGGACACGGGTTCGATCCGTGGTCGGGGAACTAATATGCCACATGCCGCGGGGCAACTAAGCCCGCGTGCCACAACTACTGAGCTCAGGCGCCACAACTAGAGAGAAGCCCATGCGCCGCAACAAAGAGCCCGCACGCTGCAATGAAAGATCCTGCATGTTGCGACTAAGACCCGATGCAGCCAAATAAATAAATATTAAAAAACAAACAAACAAACAAATGAGGAAACAGGCACAGAGGGGTGAAAGCCCACAGGTAGTAAGTAGCAGAGCCTGGATTTGAACCCAGGAGACTCTCTCCGGAGTCCATGCCCCTAACCATGACACTACCCTCCCTCAGTCATAATCTAAAGATTCCCATTTATTGAGCCCCTCCCATGGGCTCTACCCACATCCTTTCATTTAATTCTCACAACTTAATGGGATAACTGCTGTCATCATTAGGGATTTGCAGATGAGGAAATATAACTTGGTCAGGGCCATCACCTTGGACATAGTCCTGGGCCCAGGACCCCTGCTGACTCTCATGTGGGGCCTTGACTTTCTCATGAATCCTTGTCCTCCCTGGAAACTACTGTAAAATTGTTAGCTCCCCCTCCTTCCACTCCTGGACCCCTGGCCTCAGTGAGGTGTCCAGCAGCCCATCCCTGGGCATCTCGGTGGGGCTTTCCATCCCCAATGCCTCCTTTTCATCCCTGGAGCTAGCCAGATGTGGAGGATTCTGGCCACCTGTGCAGTTTCTCTGGTGGTCTTGATGGGGGCTGTCATCTTGGACCTGCCTTGGCCAATGGCAGCGATGGACCAGGCCAGTGGGGGCTCTGTCCTGCAGGCACGTCCTCCGAGCCTTGCTGATCTGCTTCCTCCAAGCAGAGCAGGCCCTCTGCTGCTGGGACGCCCTGGGGGATGCTGAGCCCTGGTCCTGGACAGGTTGATGCTGAGGATGGAGGCCCTCTGTCAGGGGGAACTGGGCAGGATATGTGCCCACCAGGCCTAGTGTGAGGGGAAATCAGGCTTAGTCCACAAGCAACGCGTGGAGACGGCAGCAGGCACCCCAGCGTGCCCTTGGAGTCAGGCCCCTGAGCCCAGCTTGCTCTTCTCAGGTGCCATCTCTGAGCTGCTTCGGCTCCTGAAAGACCAGAAGGAATTGCTCACAGCTCTGAAGACCGGCCCTGACTTGGCTGCCATGGTGGCCCTGACATTCCTCCTCCAGGCCTGGCAGTGGCAGCTGCCCCCACGTGGTGTGGCGCCCTGATACCATGCTGCCACCCACTGTGTCTATGCTTTGGTAGTTTCTGAGCAACTTCAGGCTTCCTGGAGGGTGGATGTCAACCTATCCCTCCCCTGGTCCCCATCTAGGGGCAGCCTTGTCTTCCTCTCTCTGTCAGCCTGAAGGGCAGCGTGCTACTGGTGGCCAGCCTCCTTGGCCCTGTCACCCCGGATGGCCGGCGGCTATCTGTGTGGCTGAATCACACTGACTCTGTTTTGTCAGCTCCATCTTGGGACCACAGTCCCCTCTCTGCATGACTGAGATTTAGCCTACTCACCAGGAATGCACCCGAGCCAGATAAGTTCCTGACCAGCTTTAATTCTTGCCTTCATCTGACACGAAAACTGGAAGAATGCATTTTGCTGATGCAGATGGTTAATGGCTCTGGAGGAATAATGGTCCCCGGGGGGAGGAATAGCTCCTGGTTCCTGTTGGTGCAGACGTGCTTCTTCCATAGTGGTCAGGTTCTATTTTTGGCTTTGGCCCCTTTAAATATCCCTTTTGGCGGTGCTGAGTATAGCTGCAAATGCCTCCGGATCATCTCCTGCCTATATGTCAGTTACCCACAATAAACTTCATAATTGCACTTTATGGAGTTACCGGCTCTGTTTTTCAGCCTCAAAGTTCCTTCTCAGTTCAGAGGATATTATTCAATATCCCTGCCGTCCAGCAGTGTCTCCTCCAGGCAGATGACCTGGTGGGTCCACTTTTTCCTCTTCTACCAGTGTTATTTCTAAATTTCTATCTTTGAGCTCACTAATTCTCTCTTCCATGTGGTCTGCTCTATTTCCAATGCTTTCTAATGCATTCTTCATCTCATTTATTGAGTTCTTTAGCCCCAGAATTTCTGTTTGGTTCTTTTACAGAGTTTCAATCTCTCTCTCTCTCTTTCTCTCTCTCTCTCTCTCTCGGCCTCACCACAGGGATTGTGGGATCTTAGTTCCCTGACCAGGGATTGAACCTGCACCCTCAGCAGTGAAAGCTCGGAGTCCTAACCACTGGACCGCCAGGGAATTCCCTAGAGTTTCAATCTCTTTAGTAAAGTATCACTTCTGTTCATTAATTTTATTTCTTAGCTCACTGAACTGCCTTTCTGAGTTTTCTGTGGTTTGTTGAGTTTCTTCATGAGAGGTATTTTGAATATCGTTTTTTAAAAAATAAATTTATTTTTGGCTGCGTTGGGTATTCATTGCTGCATGCGAGCTTTCTCTAGTTGCGGCCAGCGGGGGCTACTCTTCGTTGCGGTGCGCAGGTTTCTCATTGCAGTGGCTTCTTTTGTTGCAGAGCACGGGTTCTAGGTGCTCGAGCCCTCGGGCTTCAGTAGTTGTGACTCCTGGGCTCTAGAGTGCAGGCTCAGTAGCTGTGGCACACGGGCTTAGTTGCTCCACGGCATGCGGCATCTTCCCGGACCAGGGCTTTGAACCCGTGTCCCTTGCACTGGCAGGCGGATTCTTAACCACCGCACCACCAGAGAATCCCTTGAATATCTTTTTTATCAGGTAGATCACAATATTCTGTGGCTTTTTCTGGAGAATTGTCGTGACATAGAGTTACTGTGCTTCTTCGTGGTACTTGATGAGTTGTCCCTCTGCTGACACATTTGAAGTAATGAATACCTTTTATTTATTTATTTATTTACGCAGGCTTTCTCTAGTTGTGGAGAGCGGGGGCTACTCTTCGTTGCGGTGCGCGGGCTTATCATTGCAGTGGCTTCTCTTGTTGTAGAGCACGGGCTCTAGGCACGTGGGCTTCAGTGGCACACAGGCTCAGTAGTTGTGGCTCACGGGCTCTAGAGCACAAGCTCAGTAATTGTGGCACACGGGCTTAGTTGCTCTGCGGCATGTGGGATCTTCCCAGATCAGGGATAGAACCTGTGTCCCCTGCATTGGCAGGCACATTCTTATCCACTGCGCCACCAGGGAAGCCCTACCTTTCTTTTTTAAGTAAAGCTGTTTAAAAAAAATTCATTCTAACAATTCAATGGATTAGAAATTAGAGGCCTTTCTTTAGTTTTCCAGTAGGTGGCGGTATAGCACACTTTTTTGGGTTCTCTTAGCGGCGCTCCCTCTGGTTATATTTGAGAGTCAGCACTTTCCACCCTCCACTGCCTCTGTCATAGGCGTCACCTAGTGCCATCATTAGTGCTGCTTGTGCCTCTAGGGGTTGTTGGCGCCTTGCTGCTGCTGGTGTCAGTGGCGTCACTGTCTGGGGCACCAGGACGGTAGGTGCTTAGTCCAGGACCTCCTGAGTTGCAGGCTACACTGCAGTTGAAAGGGGAAGGAGGAGGGAGCCAGGGTTGCATATACCTTGTCCGTCGGGTTCAGGCTTCACCGTGGTGGGTGGGGACAGGGGGTCAGAGTCATGGATGCTTCTACAGCCAGAGAGATGGGTTCACAGACCTCACTGCTGCCCAGTTATCTGTGGCCATGGGAGCTGCTATAGCCAGGAGGCTGGAGTTGTGTGCACCACCTCCCCTCTGGCTACTGGGTTCTCGGGGGCTGCAGACTCAGCTGCCACAGCTGGGAGTCTGGGACTGCAGGTGTCATCTCCACTGTTCCCCCAGTTCCACCTCCTCTGTGTGTTCCAGCCCACCCGCTGTTAGATGTACAAATGTGTGGAGTTCTCGGGTATCCTGGTGAGTTGGGCAGAGACACCTGAGTTGAATTGTGGATGTTTTACTGGTTGTAGATCGAAAGGGAGAGACAAAGACAGCAACTCACGCCACCATGATGCTCACGCCACTTCTATCTTGGTTTTATTTTATACACAGGAACGAATTATATGAATCATAGCAAGTTCTTCCTATTTCCCCACCTTTGGTCAACTGGTAGTTTTGTCCATTTTTTAGCACGAGCATGGAGTCAAATTCTTTTCCCAAGGGTTAGCTCACTTGGCCCTTGATAGTAATTGTAGAACCCTTTGGAGAGCCCTGGGATATTGACAGAATGGTGGCTGAGAATGGCTTTTGTTGTTTTAATTGAGTCGTTAAAGGACTCAATGAACATCTGCTGAATTGAAATGGAACTCTTCTCAGCAGTGGCAATCACAGCCTTTCTGAAGATCAGAGTACTGAAACTACAAGAAAAGGACCTCAGAAATGGTCCCAGCTCTTTAGCCAAGAGACGGGGTGAGCTTGGACCAGGAATTACAAACCCACATAGACTGAGAGGCAATGACTATCAACTGGGGTGAGTGGGCGCCCTCTGAGGGAAGCATCCGTACTTCAGCTCCAGCTGATCAAGGCTATGCAGAAAGAGAGACAGAGTGTTGCCACTTCTCATTTTCCCAGAGAAGCCATAAATTTAGAATTTTATATAAAATTTCCAGTACTTAAAAAAGCATTGAGAGGGACTTCCCTGGTGATCCAGTGGTAAAGAATCCGCCTTCCAATGCAGGGGGCGCGGGTTGGATCCCTGGTCATGGAACTAAGATCCCACGTGCCGTGGGGCAGGTAAGCCCAAGTGCCACAACTATTGAGCTTGCATGCCACAACTAGAGAGCCTGTGTGCCATAAACTACAGAGCCCATGAGCTCCAGAACCCACGTGTCACAACTACAGAGCCCATGATCCCTGGAGCCTGTGCGCCACAACTAGAGAAGAGAAAACCTGCACACCACAACTAGAGAGAAGCCCGGGTGCTGCAACGAAAGATCCTGCATGCCTCAGTGAAGATCCCACATGCTGCAACTAAGACCTGATGCAGCCAAAACAACAAAACTAAACAAAAAAAAATTGAGGATTAATTCAAAACTAAAAAATAAGACCAGATACATCTGTAGTCTGGATGTAACCAGTGGGCTGTCAGTAGCATACCAGTGGCATAACTGACTGAATGATAATAATGACACTAGCTAACATTTATGTTCACTTGCTCTAAGCTAGGTGCTGAGAAACGCTTTATGATCCTTTAATCCCCCTGCCAACCCTATGAGGTAGATGGAGAGATTTTGTTCAATATAATTAATGTCAGACAATATAAAATACTAAAATGACACACCTGAATCTAATCAGGCTTGCAGATCTGATGTCCAGTTTACAAGAAGCTTAGGGGATATAGGAACAAATTAAATTTGGAGGAAGAAGTACCTACCATGAGGGGAGAATTCAGACACATTCACTATGAGGACATTCCTTAGGACAATTGATCCAGTCCTTCAAAAATCACACACACACAATCATACACACAATGTCAGGAAACAAAAGCCGTTGATTAAAAGGGACTAAAAAAATCTATTATTACAAAATGCAGTATGAGGGTCCTTTTTGGATCTTGATTTGAACTAAACAATGATAAAAAGTCATTTTGGAGATAACTGGGGGAATTTGAATATAGACTGATGACTGGCTTCTCATCAGAAACAACAGAGGCTAGAAGACAATGGAATGTCCACATTAAAGTGCTGAAAGAAAAAAAAAACACCTGTGAATGTAAAATTCTATGTCCAGCTAAGATATCCTTCAAATACAGGGGTGAAATAAAGACTGTTTCAGACACACACAAAAAGAGTTGAGACAATCTGTCTCCAGCAGAACTGCATGACAAGATATTCTAAAGCAAGGACTTCAGGCTGAAAGGAATGATACAAGGTGGAAACTGACATTCATGGGGGAATGGAGAGCACCAGAAATGGTAAACACATGGCTAAATATAAATCTATCTTTAATTTCCTTAATCTCTTTAAAAGACTACTGTTTAAAACGAAAATAGTGATTTTGTATTTGGGAGCTTATAACATAGGTAGAATATAACATTGATAGCACAAAGGAGGAGGTTAAATGGAATTATACTGTTTTAAAGTATTTACTTTTTTTAAAAAAATAAATTTTAAATTTATTTATTTATTTTATTTTTGGTTGCAGTGGGTCTTCATTGCTGCACGCGGGCTTTCTCTAGTTGCGTTGAGCAGGGCTACTCTTCTTTGTGGTGCGGTGGCTTCTCTTGTTGTGGAGCACGGGCTCTAGGTGTGCGGACTTCAGTAGTTGGGGCACGCGGGCTCAGTAGTTGTGGCTCGCGGGCTCTAGAGCACAGGTTCAGTAGTTGTGGTGCATGGGCTTAGCTGCTCTGCGGCGTGTGGGATCTTCCCGGACCAGGGCTCAAACCTGTGTCCCCTGCATTGGCAGGCAGATTCTTAACCACTGTGCCACCAGGGAAGCCCTAAAGTATTTACTTTTTACCTGAAGTGGTAAAATATTTATTCTAGGTACACTCTGGAAAATCAATAATGCATATTATAATCCCTAAAACAATATAAAAAGGTATAGCTAAAAAACTAGCAAAAGAAATAAGATGGAATGTAAAATTATTCAATTAGCCTAAAAGAAGTCAGGAAAAGAGTAACAAAGAAGAAGTAGAATAAATAGAAAACAAATAGCAAGATGCTACACTTAAACTCAAGCATATCAGTAATCACATTAAATCTAAATGAATGAAATCTTCCAAGTAAAGGCCAGAGGTTATCCAATAGGATAAAAACAGTAAGACTCAGCTTTGTGCTGCTGTAAGTAATATACTATAAATATAAGGACACAAATAGTTGAAGCTAAAAGGATGGAAAATTATGTATTATTAAGCATTATAAAGCTTGTGTGGTTGTAGTAATATGAAACAATGTATATTTTAAGATGTGGAATATTACCAGAGATAAGTAGGATAGTTCATAATGATAAAAGTGTAATTTATTTGGAAGACATAACAATCCTAAATGATTATTCACCTAATAACAGAGTTTCAAAGTACAGTGAAGCAAAAACTGACAGAACTAAAGGAAGAACACTAAAATCTTACAGAATATGTTGTCTGACCACAAGAGAATTAAATTAGAAATCAAAACAAATAACTTATCTAGAAAAGCCCTAAATATTTGGTAATTAAACATTATCCTTCTAAATAACCCATGGTCCAAAGAAGAAATCAAAAGGGAAATTAAGAGCTATTTTGCAGGGCTTCCCTGGTGGCTCAGTGGTTGAGGGTCTGCCTGCCAATGCAGGGGACACGGGTTCGAGCCCTGGTCTGGGAAGATCCCACATGCCGCAGAGCAACTAGGCCTGTGAGCCACAACTACTGAGCCTGCTCTTCTGGAGCCTGTGCTCCCAACAAGAGAGGCCGCGATAGTGAGAGGCCCGCGCACCGCGATGAAGAGTGGCCCCCGCTTGCTGCAACTAGAGAAAGCCCTCGCACAGAAACGAAGACCCAACACAGCCAAAAATAAATAAATTAAAAAAAAAAATATTGTGCTTCAAGCCAGCTTTCATTTAAAAAAAAAAAAGAGCTATTTTGCAATGTCAGTGATAATAAAAACTAACACATCAAAACTTGTGGGATGAAGCTAAAGTAGTCCTTAGAAGGAATTTTGTAGCTTTAAATGAAACATTTAAAAATAAATATTCTATGTTTCCATCTTAAGAAGCTAGAAAAAGAAGAGAAAATTAACCCCAAAGTGGGGATTAACATAGGTTATAAACTTAACTATAAAAGGTATAACCATAACATTTCCAGAAGAAAACATAGAATATCTTCATGACCTTGGCATAGGCAAAACTACTTGTAGAGATAAGCAAAAAGCATTAAACAGAAAAGAAAATAGATAGGTCATATTCCACCAACAGTGAAACTTCTGCTCATTAAGTCAATGAAAATGAAAATAAGAAAATCAAAAAGCAAGCCACAGACAGGGTGATAATATTCACAATGCATACATCTAGAAAAGCACTTGTATGCAGACTATATAAGGAAATCCTAGAAATCCATGTATAAAAACAGAACCCAAGAAAAAATGGGCAAAAGACTTGGATGGACACTTCCCCAAAGAAGATATATGAATGCCCAGTAAGCATGTAAAAGGTGCTCAACATCATCTCTCATCAGGACAGTGAAAATTAAACCACAATGAAATACCACCCTTTAGAATAACTAAAATTAAAAATATTTACTTCTCCAAATGTTGGTGAGGACTATGGTATTGGCTAAAATAAAGCTGTTTATGTTAAAGTAATTATCACTGACAGGAATTAAAATAGTGTGGTATTGGTGCAAGGATGGTCAAACGGAACAAAATAGTAAGTCCAGAAATAGAACCACGTATATACAGTCACCTGATGTACAAGAGTCACATGTATTAGTCAACTAATGTTATTTTTTAATAGATGGTGCTGTATCAACTGGACATCCAAATGGAGAAAAAGAACCTTGACACCTGTCTTACATATACACAGAGACCAATTCCAAGTGGACCATAGACTTACAAGTCAAGGTAAAACAATAAATCTTCGAAAAGAAAAACTAGGAGAGTATTTCACGACCTTGAAAGATTTCTCAAACAGGAGTCTAAAAACACTTTTCCATGAAGGAAAAGAACAATAAACTGGACTACATTAAAGTTAAGATCTGCTTCGACATCATTAAGGGAGTTAAAAGGTAAACCACTAAGTGGGAGAAGACAGTTGCAATGCATATATTGAACAAAGGATTTTTATCCAGAATATATAAAGTACTCCTACCGATCAATAAGGAAATGACAGTCTACTAGAAAGATGGGCAGAAAATATGAACAGGCACTTCACAAAAGAGGATATGAAAAGTGCTCAATGTTTTTAGTCATCAGGGATACGCAAATTAAGATCATTTTGCAATGAGATACCATTGTGCACCTACCAGAATGAATAAAATGTGTGTGTGTGTTTGTTTATTTATTTATTTATTTATTTATTTATAACCAGCAGTGAAAGCCCTGAGTCCTTACCACTGGACTGCCAGGGAATTCCTGATAAAATGTTTAAACCTGACAAAACCAAGTGTTGGTGAGAATGTGGAGCAAGTCTCACATATTGCAGGAGAGAGTGACAAGGGATGCAATCACTTTGAAAAACTATATGGGGTTTCACTGGTGGCGCAGTGGTTGAGAATCTGCCTGCCAATGCAGGGGACACGGGTTCGAGCCCTGGTCCGGGAAGATCCCACATGCCGCGGAGCAACTAAGCCCGTGTGCCACAGCTACTGAGCCTGCGCCCTAGAGCCCGCGACACAACTACTGAGCCCACGTGCCATAACTGCTGAAGCCCGTGCGCCTGGAGCCCGTGCTCCACAATAGGAGAAGCCACCACAATGAGAGGCCCAAGAGGCCCGCACACCACAACGAAGAGTAGGCCCCGCTCACCGCAGCTAGAGAAAGCCTGTGCACAGCACCGAAGACACAATGCAGCCAAAAATAAATAAAATAAATTTATATAAAAGAAAAACTATATGGAAGCATCTAATGAGGCTGGACATGTACATGTCCTATGATCCAGTATTTCCACTCCTAGGTGCATAACCAAAAAAAATTGTGTGTATACCTATGTACCAAAAGACATGGACAAGAACGTCTACAGCAGAATTATAACAGAAAATATCCCAAATGTCCGTGAACATTAGAATGGATAAATTGTGATACATTCGTAAATGTAAACACAATGAGAAAGAACCACAGAACACATGACTGTGTGGATGAATCTTCCCAATTTGATGCCGAAAATAAGAAGACAGGCACAAAAGGGTACGCACTGGGTGATTCCATTTTTATAAATTCCCCCAATAGGCAAAACTAATCAATGATGACAGAAGTCAGAATGGTGATTACCCATGTCTGGGAAGGGCCATGAGAGAGACTTCAGGGTGGAGGTGGGGTGGCTGGAAATGGTCTATATTTTGATCTGATTCACTGAAAAATCCATCAGGATGTCTACTTTATGTATGTTTCTTTCAGTAAGAACATTTTCTATGTGTATAATGCTTTAACAATAACAAAAGGATCAGGTGATATATGGCAGAATGATGATGATGGATTTGTGGGCATCTTATATAGTACGTTCTCCACTTTTATGATGTTTGACATTTTTATAATAGAAAAATAATGTAACAACCATATGACACAGTCACCAGTCAGAATTGACACTTGGCTGTGCCAGCTAGGGGATCAGGAGCCCTGGGTACATGCTGTTACAACCTCTATATCAGAGACAGGGAAAATGGGGCTCAGAGAGGTTAAGTAACTTGCTCAAGATCACACTGCTGATCGGGAATGACCAGGACAGGCAGTCTGGCTCTGGAGGCTGCCCGCTTAACCACTCCAACCATGCTTCTCCTTTTGTGGCCTGAACAGCGGAAGGTGGTCAGGAGGACTGGGTCCTGGAGACCTCCATCTAGACAGAGGGCTGTGGACGCTGATGCCTTACTCTGGTTATGAACTTCCTCCCTCACTGGTCACAGCCATGGTCAATGTGACCCTGTGTGTTGTGTGTGGGCACAGGATTTGACACAAAGGACATGCTTGATAGATGTTAGCTATGGGGAACAGCCTGGATCTCTTCCTTTCCCTCCCTAGGGCTGAGCTGCCTGCTTCTCCTGGGTTCCTGAGGCCAGTCACCCCAGACCCCCCTCAGCGGAAGCTCTGTGGACACTTAGGCTGGGAGAGGGAAGATAGGGGAGGTTTATAGTGGCAGTGGCCACATGCTCATTAATAGTCATGATTGTTGTGAAAATTTCAGGCTGATCAGAAATAGAGATGACATGAGGCTCCAGCTGGCCTGTCCAATCTTCTCTCTGGACTCAAACAGCCAGGGCATTGTTCAGAAAATTGCAGAAAATTGCCTTGTTTCCATGATACAGCAATTAGCCAACCTTCCTCCTAGCCTGGCCCTCAGAAGCTGACACGCCTCCATCCAACCATGCATCTGTCCTTGCAATGTCAGGCGCCTACCTTGAGCTCCAGGTGCAGCTTTCTGAGGTTCTGGCAGGAGGAATACCCAACCTGTTTATAGGGTCAAGTATAGGACTAATCTCCAGAGAGGCAGCCTGGCCCTGCTCCCTGCCTTCCTTCATATCTCACCCTCAATTCCCTCAAGTGGCCAGGGATGATGACATGCTCTGGGGATGCAGGGTCCGCTGGAGATGCTGCTACAGTATCTCCAGCAGGTGGCGCTGAAAGGCCTCTCTTCACCTGGGTGACACTGCCTGTTTTGCCCTTGCTTCGGGAAGCAGCAGGCCAGCCAGATGTGGGAACACAGGGCAGTGGCTCAGCCCCAGGCCAGCAGACCAGGCAAGGAAACTCTCATATGAAATTTTAGTCCTTGCGTGGGCATTCCTAGAAAGTGCAGGAGGGCCTGTCTCCCTTCTGGTCTGGGATCGGCTGCATAGCACTCAGAACCAAACTCCCCCTGTCTCCCCTGAGAGTCATGCCTGGTGCCTTGAAAAGGCATAGACCTTGCAGTTACACAGACCTCAGTTCAAATCCCAGCTCTAATGTTAAGGGCTGTGTGACTGTGGGCAACTTGCTTCAACTCTCTGAGCCTCAGTTTAGTCACCAGTAAAATGGGGTAATAATGCTCAGGTTAGCATCAGGATTAAATGGGTCAGCATGTAAAAGCACCAAATCGTTATAGGTCGTCGGCGAGTGCTGGTTCTCTCTCTGTCTGCAGGCCTCGTGTGGGTGACCCTGTCAGCAGTCAGAGCCCAGCATGGGCCTGTATTTCTTACTACTCTATGCTGTCCCCTGAGCCAGTATAGAACTGGGCTCCTGCTAAGATAGAATTGAGGGGCCAGGCAAGGAAAGTCCCAGAAACTGCTTCCTCAAGCCCACTAACGGCCACACTAGCGTCTGTCCCCACTTTGGGAGACCTGGGTGCATCACCTTGATTTTCCAGTAACTCTTACTTCTTTCACAGCAGACTGGAGGGAAAATGCTACTTCAAAAATCATTGCTTTCTAGAAAAAGCCTGGCAAGGCAAACATCATAATGTTAACATGTGAAGTTAAAATATATAAAAGATCAGGGATTTCTTTAAAAAACAACAAATCCCAGTCCTAGAGGTGGGGATTCAGTTTAGTTCCCTTGGAAAGGCTGGGTCGGCCCCAATGGTAAACCCGTGGTTCTTGGGGCATGTTTCTTAGCAGGGACAGCAGGATGTCAGGGGCCGGCCAGAGCCCCCAGCGAGGAGAGCAGGAGAGTGACAGGACCCGTGACAGACCCTCGCCCGGGGAGCGGCAGTGAGTGATTACCCTGGGGAGGAGTGGGCAGAGATCCACGAGTCCAGAGCCAGGGAAACAGGTGTTTCCGAAGTGTCTGTGTCTTGGGCGTTCAGAGGCTGGAGCCTCTCGTATTGGTGGGTCGAGTTGGTGGGGTCCCAAGTAGCTTCTCTGGGGTCTCCTTTAGGGCACCAGAAATGCCATCTGGTCTCAAAGACAGGATTCACAGCAAACGTGTTTGCTCCTGTCTTATGGAACGGATGAGTCCAATTGAAGGCACCTGGGATCTCAGGGCTGTGGGATCCCAAGAGGCAGGCAATCCCCGGTGATGTAGGACCCTTTGGAGGGCGAGGAGCCAGGGCTGGTCAGACCCAGGAAACCCACGGATGGGGAGGTGGCCTTGGAAGTGAGGCAGGTCTCAGCATGGAGCCCCTGGGATTGACACTGGAATCTGCCCATCACGGACACCCTATCACCTGACCTTCTCTTCTGCATTCCTCCAGCCAGACGGGGAGGGTGGGAGCCATCTTTGAAGCTGCAAAAATCTTCCTGTCACATGCCCCATCAGCACCTCGGCAACGTTATCTCCGTCTTTAGCTCTTCTCGGGGTGCTGAGAGCAGGGAACTGGGGGTTCAGGTAACAGGGTGGAGGTTCAGGTAACAGCTGTGCAAAAGTGCAGACGGTCGCCCCCATTCCCACAGGCAGCTGCACCCCTTCCCTCCCCGCACAGCCTGCACCCCTTGGGAATCAGAGAGACCTGAGTTTGAGTCCTTCTTCTGCCACTGCTGTGTGACACTTGCCAAGTGCTTCACTCGTGTGGGCCTCAGTTTCCCTAATCTGTCAGATGGACACAGCAGACCTGCCCAGTCTGCTCACAGGGTCGGGGTGACAATTACACAAGACAATGCACTTTGTAAACAAGAAAAGCGTAATCTCACAGCAAATGCTGCCTCCCCAGCCCTCTCCATAGCTGGATATGGCCTGCAGACATGTTTTGTTAGAAGCTCTCAGCAGTAAAAAAAAAAAAAAAAAAAAAAAAAAAAAATAATAATAATAATAATAATAATAATAATTTTTGGCCAAGATGAAAAATTCAGGTTTTTACAGCAGATTTTGAATTTACTTCCACATCTGACAGTAGAGGTGCCCCTCTCAAGACAGCGCTCAGGCAGGCTGAACTGCTCTTTCAGACAAGTTTCTCTGGGTCCCCACAGCCCTGTGACATCCTCAACACCTAGGTCAAAGGTCAGGTCCTGTTTGTCACCTGGCTTGCTTCCCTCCTTACGCTACCCAGCTGGCTCGTATAGGTGTTTGATCATTAGTCCCTCTGATCATTTCAAAGCTTGGCCCCTGAGTGTGGGACCCCTGGCCTAGTGGGCACTGAGTTGCCCTGCTTGAGAAGAGCCCTCTGGGTCAGGTCACCGGGAACAGGCCACCGGGACATGAGTCCCTCCACCGAGACCCATACAAGGCTGTGGGCCTGCACTCACCAGCCCCGATCACGGGGACGCAGGGGGTTCACCTTCTCCAAGGAAGGCGCAGGGACAAGAGGGAAAACAGGGAGCTATTTCGGGAAGGTGTCGAAGGCTGGGACACTAAAATTAGACCCTTGGTTCCTAAAAAGACATTGGCGCCAACCAAGACCTTGGAGAGGGGCTCTTCAGCGCGGAATGTGACCCCAGGAAGGGCTCCGCGGGCCTGGGCAGTGAGGTCAGCCTGCGGGACCAATGGCACCGCCCGATGGCCAGTGGTCAGGGCACCTCTCCCCCAGCGGCACTGCCTACAGAATTCTGGAGCTGGTTCCAACCGCTTCCTGTCTGCACCCGGTGCTCGGGAAGGGAGGGGGCAGAGCCCCCGAGTCCCGGCGCCGTCTGGCCCTCCAGGCTGCATTTTTCCTTTTGTGACGGTCCCTTTGCCTTCTGTGCGTTCTTTCTGCTCCATTCCAGGGGTGTGTGTGTGTGGGAGGGGGATTGGGGGTTGCTCAGAAGAAGCGACCGTCTTGGAGCTGGAGCTCCCAGGCCTGGGCTGAGAGTGTGAGCCAGTGCGGGGCCTGGGCCTCCAGGTCAGAGAAGCCCACTGCACTGGGCTTTCTTCCCTTGTCTCCTTCTTTGGTCCCTGGGCTTCACCTCTATCTTCAGGGATGTGTCTGCCGAGGAAGCTGGGGGTGAGGCTTCGTGGGCCTCAGGCTCTGAGATGCCTCCTCTCGCTCCCTCCCCAGCGCCCTGGCCCGGGGCCCAGGACTTTGTCATTTGCCTTTGCTCTTGTCCCAAGTTGTTTTCTAGAGCAGGGAAGGTGGCAAATTAGATCCTGTCACCGCACCTGTGTGGATTCCTTTAACAATTGCTCGCGGCCCTTGGGTCTAAAAGGCCCACGAGGTCCAGCCCTGCCTACCTCTCACCCCACACATGGCCGCATGGCCTCTCTCCCGTTCCCTAGCTCGCCAGGTTCCTTTGATGAGGCCTGCCCACCTCTCCTTGCCCCGCTGAGCCTCGTACACTCAATTTCAATGTCACTTCCTCAGAAAGGCCTGCCCAGACCTGACACTAGGTCAGAGCGCCTTTCTCTCTGTGACCCTCTCCCCTTTGCTAACACTCATCAGGCCCGTTGCTTGTGGTCCCCACTGGGGTGGGAGCCCCGTGTAAACTGAGCCACAGTGCTGCTTACTGCTGTGACTCCAGTGCCTGGCACAGAGTAGGTGCACGAAAACGCCTGTAGTCGAGCTGACATGGAACCCGAGAGGGCGGTGCCCTGGTCACTCTTGGACAACAGGGGTCTAGAATTCAGGGAAGTGGCTGTGTCCTCCTGCAGGCCGGCTGCTTGGGTGAAGGAGGATGGGTGCCCCGAGGGAGGCCCGAAGGGGACGTGGGGGGAGGGCGCAGCTGGAACGGGGGCTGCGGCAGTGTCCACAGGGCTCACCCACGGCGGAGACTTGTCACTTACCGGCCAGCCCAGGTCCCCTCTGAACCCGCACCGTCTCCCCCAGGAGCCTCTCAGATGTGAGGGCTGGTGGCTCAGAGACTGGGGGGACCCAGAGCCTGGCCTGAGGTGTGTCCCACCCCCAGGCCTCCTGTCGCCTGCTTGGAAATACGTGAAACACTCAGAAACGATGTGTTCATTCACTGATCTACGTTCAACTTGGTTTTAGTTGGATCCTGCTCACGACTCCTTCTACAACGTGGTTGTCCAGGCTCTCCGGTTGACGTCCATCACCTGGCTTAATCCCACCTGTTTCATGCTCAAAAGCATCCTGGTTTGGACCTTATGTTACATGACTATGCCATTAGGTCTATATATGATCGTATAGAATCATCTCTAAGATAATTTGATAATTAGTAATTGTGTAGCTTAATAATTTAAGTAAAAAAGCAGAAAAATGCAAAATGCTAGAGCACAATTAGACACAGACATGTGCGCTTGTGTGTGGATGAGATATCCATGGCAGGAGATGGAAGAAATTGATGAGGGCGTGTCCGGGAGGGGAGTAGAAATGAGGCACGAAATCGGGAGAGATGTATCCTTTTCAAAAGTTTGATTTCCTTTTTTAAAAAATATTTATTCGTTTATTTATTTATTTTGGCTGCACTGGGTCTTAGTTGTGGCGCTTGCGATCTTTAGTTGCGGCATATGGGCTTCTTAGTTGCGGCATGCGTGTGGGATCTAGTTCCCCAACCAGGGATCGAACCCAGGCCCCCTGCATTGGGAGCGTGGAGTCGTACCCACTGGACCACCAGGGAAGTCCCTGATTTCCTTTTTATTACTGTGAACATGTGTTACTTTTTCTCAAACAGTAAAATTAAAGAAAACAAAAGGCTGGTCATCTGTTATGACCTCCTCATCCCCACTCTGTCCCCTACCCCAGCCTGTGTTCCCAGTTTTTATTCTATGGTGTGGGGACTTTTCTCCTTGTTTTTCTTTCTATCACTTATTTCTGGGTTTTGGCCAGAAACTTTGTGAGATCTGGCCTTTGCATTTAATACCGTAGCAAAGTAAAATACAACAAAAAATGTATTGGTCTTTCCCTCTTTCTTGACTACAAATTCCTTGAAACTGGGGACATTTTGGGGGTCCCTTTTGCTCAACAGAGTGTCAGGATCATGGTCAGTGTGAATAGATGTTTGCTGAGTCCCGGGGTTGGCAGAGGACCCAGCCTGTCTCCCGGAAGCAGGAGGCCCAGGAGGATCTCTCAAGGGCACCAGTCATTGACTGTCCTCCCTACCAGGACGGCAAATACGGTCCCTCTGGTAACAGGTTCTGGTGGGAGCAGCCCTGGGCCTGGTTGGGACTCCTGCTGGGACGCGGGATGGGAGAACGATGTACCACATGGCGGCAGGTTATTCTGTGCGAGGGGCAAAGCCATCCTGTGTGATAGCAGTCCGGGCTCGCATCAGACTGCACACTCCCCTGGGTCCCACACGGGCTAAAGAATTCCTGGAACGTGGCAGAGCTGCTGACAGCACTTCATGCTCTGTGTGTGATCACCATGTGACTTCCTCTGGGAACCGTGTGAAGAAAAGTGTGCTGGGCGGGCCCCAGCACCTCGATCCTGAATCTCCAAGGTCTTCTTAGGCCCAGCTCTGAGAAACATGGCAGGGTACTGGAAAACAGGGCAGGGGGACCCAGAGATGAAATTCAGTCATCGTCAATAGCCACATCTCTCGGTCTTCCTGGGACCATACGATAGAGTCATACTAATAGTAATAATCACAATAACAGCTAGTTACTGAGGGAGTACAATGTGTCAAGAATTGTGCTGAGCAGTTCACAAGCATGATGTCACTTAATCATCATGAAAACCCCATAGGGCAGACACTATTTTTACACCCATTTTACAGACTGGGAAAACCGAGGCTGGAAGATCCTGAGAGATTTGCCTAAGAGCACACTGTTGGTGGGTGGTAGAACTGGGATTTGGACCTGCGTGTGTCATTCAGACCTCCAGAGTCCAAGTTCTACTCCCAATGACTCACTTACTAGTGTTCCTACTAATCACATGGTCCTGATGAATTATTCATTACAGTAAAAACCATCCTGCTGCAAGCAGCCTGGGGTGATGCTTACTTACAGTGATTGTATGTTATTTAGCAGCATTATGTTAAAAATGTTAATGAGGGACTTCGCTGGAGGCGCAGTGGTTAAGAATTCGCCTGCCAATGCAGGGACACGGGTTCAATTCCTGGTCCGGGAAGATCCCACATGCCACGGAGCAACTAGGCCCGTGCGCCACAACTACTGAACCTGAGCTCTAGAGCCCGCGAGCCACAACTACTGAAGCCCGCGTGCCTAGAGCCCATACTCCGCAGCAAGAGAAGCCACTGTGATGAGAAGCCCGCACACCTCAACGAAGAGTAGCCCCCGCTCGCCGCAAATAGAGAAAGCCTGCGCGCAGCAACAAAGACCCAATAAAGCCAAAAAATAAAAATAAAAATAAATAAATTAATTTTAAAAAACACAAGAACTTATTATTTAAAAAAAGGTTAATGAGCAGCAACCCAATGAAACTTCTGGAAACGGAAGCCTTGCTTCAAGGGACCTGCTGAATGCTAGGGCACCTGCCCCAGAAGAAATAATGGAAACATGGTCAGAGGCTGCCTGCAGTTGGACAGGTCTGAGCTCCACGGTGGGCCCACCCCTAGGAGCTGTGTGACTGTTAGTCTGCTAAGGGCTGTTGTACAAAGCACCACAAACTGGGTGGCTGAAACAACAGAAGTTTCTTGTCTCACAATTCTGGAGGCTAGAAGTTCAAGATCACGGTGTCAGCAGGGTTAATGCCTTCTGAGGGCTGCGAGGGAGGGTCTGTCCTGTCTCCCCTGGTTTTTGGTGGTTTCCTGGCAATCTCTGGCATTCCTAGGCTTGTAGACGCATCACCCTGATCTCTGCCTTTAGGTTTGAATGTGTGCATGTCTCTGCACAAATTTTCCCTTTTTATGAGGACGGCAATCCTATTGGATTAGGACCCACCCTAAAGACCTCATTTACATTTGATTACCTCTGTAAAGACTCTACCTACAAATAAGGTGATTCTGAGGTACTGGGGTTTGGGACTTCAACATGACCATAACAGTGACCTTGGGTAAATCAGATAACAGCTCTGAACCTCAGTTTCCTTATGTGTAATATGGGGTTGGTAATAATCCCTCCATCCCATAGTTGCTGTTTAGAAACACAGCGCCCAGATCATAGTTGGTGCTCAGGAAAACAGCCACTATTATTTCCTACGTCCTTCCTAGGATATCAGCCAAGGGGCTGCTAGTCAGGATGTACCTGAATTTGATGCCTGAGGGAAGGGCAGGGCTTGGCGGGCCCGTGGGGAGCCAGCCCTGGGGAGATGTTGCAGTAGTTTGTTGGCCTTTTCCCTGAGCCATTTGGTACCTGAGGGTAGGATCCCTGCCCTGCTCTGGTCCAGGCTCCCAGGCAGTGTATGGACTTGGCTTTAGCATCTCGGGGTGAGGCATTTGGAGGTCCAACTTCCAGGCTTGCCCCTGTGTTGTCCAGCTCAGGGTTTCTCAGTCTCGACACTGTTGGTATTTGTGGCCAGATAATTCTTTCTTGTGGGGCTGCCCTATACACTGTAGGGTACCTGGCTGCATCCCTGGCCTTTACCCACTAGAAGCAGGTAGTACCCCCTCCCTAGTTATGACAACCAGTAATGTCTTGGACATTGCCAAGTCTTTCCGGGGTCAAGACCACAGCCCTGGTCTAGCTGGCTGCCTTAGGAAGGGCCAGGATGCTTCTGTACCTCCCTGTACAATCAGAATCCCACACAGACCAGTCTGCAAGTAGGGGCCTGAACAGCACCGGGGACAGAATATCTCCAGCACTGAGGACCCAGTCCATGTCCTGAGCAGACTGTCCTTCCTAATCCTGCAGCTGCAAGCCTGGCTCCCTGGGGTCATCTCAAGGTGACTGGGGCCTGGCCTAGGCACGGTGGCCAGGGCTTGGCTGTAAACAGGCAGCAGGAAGCCCAGAGCAGGGGTGGGCTCGCAGAGGCCGGGCCAGGAGTAGGTGTGGACGCAGTGCTGACAGGCCCAACTTATCAGGACTATAAGCCCGGGCTGCAGACGAGCGGGTCGTGGGGCTTTATCAGCCGTTAGAGTGACGGAGTTTGCAACAATCCTGCTGGCCGCAGGTGCTGACAGCCAGGAGCCCGGCCCAGCGGGGCGCAGCTTCTGCTCAGAGCCTCGGGTTCCCACTACAGGGCAGGAGGTGCACATTGCGGGGACAGGAGAGGAGAGGAGAGGAGAGGATGGCAAGGATAAAGAGAGATGAGTAGAGGGACTTGCTTTGTTTCCCGCTTTTCTTGCCTTCAAAGACTTAAACTTGTGTGTACAGTTTCAAAGCTGATGCCTGCTTACTGAAACAAGTTAAATTATTTTAAAACGGGTGGGACGTGTTGGGGCGCATTAGAGAGAGGCGGGAGGAGGTGAGTGAGAGAAGGGTGGGGAAGGTGCCCCAGGACAAAATCCGAACCTCTTCCCCCTTCCCGGAGGCCTCCCTGATCTGTCCTGCAAAGCCAGGCTCTGCTCACTTCCTCCTCCGGCAAGTGAGATGCTTCCCTTTGGCGTGTAGAACTGGTCAGAGCCTGTGGGACGTGCTCAGTAAATGTTAACTAGTTCTTGGTGATTTCGCACGCATGCAGCAGTAAGCGGCAGCTTGCAGTAAGCGGCAGCAAGCAGTAGCTGGAAGTAAGACCGTAGTTCCCTGACCAGGAGTCCTAACCGCTGGACCACAGAGGCCAGCAGCTAGGGCCTAAATCCCTAGTTCTTGCCTGCCTTGTCAAGGAAGAATTCAGGCACGGAGGCAGAAGGTAAAGAGAAAGGTAAAAAGTTTATTGGGAAAAGCAAAGTACATGCGGAAAGATGCACGGGCGAACTCAGAGAGAGAGTTTGCGCCTTTGGGAAGTTTAAATCCTTTATGAGGGGGTTGTTTTCTGGGCTAAGCCAGGGCATTTCTCTCTCCTCATGTGGCCTCAGGGCTTTTCCAGGTGGGCTTGAGACAGGCTGGGACCTGGGACCGTTCGCTGCAGTGCTTGCACCTGGACAAACATCTCCTTGAGCAACAAAATACAAAGAAACTATAAGGGACTAAAAATAACTGTGTGCATGTGCAGTTGGGGCAAATTATGGACAACAAGATACAAAAAGATCAAAAACCCAACTGCCACTTCTGAAGAACCCAAAAACAGAGCATTGGGAGCAAAAGCAGGGTACTGCGCATGCCCCCTGCACACACCACCACCAAAGGGATGGGCAGACCACCTAAGCCACCCCTCCAGCCCGACCCCTGGACACACCCCTACCCTCGCCCCATATAAGGAAGCAGCTGGCCCCCACCTCAGGGAGTGAGCAAGGGAAATTGTTACTTGTTTTTTCTCCCCATTGCTGCAGCAGGGGCCTCAATAAAGCCTTGCCTGAGTTTCTTGTCTGGCCTCTGATCAATTTCTATTGATTGGGAAAGGCCAAGAACTCTGATTGGTATCAGGCTGGTTTGAGCTTCCTCACAGCATGGCAGGCAGTCTCGGGGCTGTTGGACTCCTTACACGGCCGCTCAGGACTCCAGTGCAAGTGTTCTGCTGGGCAAGCAAAGCGGAAACTCCTTCACCTTTTATGACCCAGCCTGAGAAGTCACAGAGCTTTACTTCTGCCATAGTCACAAGCCTGTCCAGGTTCTAGAGGAGGGAACATGGACCCACTTTTCAATGGGAGGAGAGTCAAAGCCCCATTTTAGGAAGAGCATGGAGGGTGGAGGATCACGTGGCCCTCTTTTGAGATTCAATCTAGTAAGAGGGGGCACTGAAATCTGAATGCCAACAGGCTGACTCCTGGACCCCAAACTCTGCCTTGCTGTACTGTGTTGTCCCATTAAAGGCTAAGACCCCCAGAGACCTAAGGCATAAACCTAAGGACGCAGGAGCCCAGACCAAAGACGCTTTGCAAATACAAGATGCCTGTGTCCTTTCTTGGGGCTGCTGCAACAAAGCGCCACAAACTGGGTGGCTTAAAACCACAGAAATTCATGCTATCACAGCTCTAGAAACTGGAAGTCAGAGATCAAGGTGTCGGCAGGGCCATGCTCCCTCCGAAGGCTCGAGGCTCTTCCAGCTTCTGGTGTTCGCAGGAAATCGTTGGTGTTCCTTGGCTTGTAGACACATGGTTCCAACCTCTGCCTCTGATTTTACATGACTTTCTCCCTGCATGTCTGTCTGTACCTGTGTCTCTCCTCTTCTTATGTGGACACCAGTCACGTTGGATTTAGGGCCCATTCTAGTCCAGTATGATCTCATCTTAACTAATTACACCTGCAAAGATCCTATTTCCAAATAAGGTCACATTCTGAGGTTCTGGGTGGACATGAATTTTAGGGGACACTGTTCAGCCCAGTACAATGCCCCTTTCTGATTTTCCTGTCATACCCTGGCTACTTTCCTGGTCTCTCTCATTGCTCTACGCAGCCTTTTAAATGGGGGAGCATGGCTCCAGGTCCCGGGCACATCCAGGAGGATGCAGCTAGCCCGCATGGGGATGGCCACCTTCCCTGGGGAGTAGCATCGGGAGAAGAGCCAGCCAGGGCGACATCAGTGCCCTGCCAGCGCCTCCCCTACTTCCCACAGTGGGGCTGTCACAGGGCCTGCTTCCCGCACACCCAGCCCTGCTCCTGCGTCTGACCCTACCCAGCACAGGGTGTCCTCTCCCGGAACAGCTCTATTAATATCCCTCATGTGGACGTTCCGGGACGGCCATTCATGAGCTCGTCCTCACGTGTGCCCCCCCACGACGCCATTCATGAGTGTGACCCTCCAGGCTGGGCTGGCTCCCTCCCCCTCTCCTGTGCCCTCTCTCCGTTCTCTGCTCCTTCCCTCCCTCCCCTGATCTGTTTCCAGAGTGTCTGCAGGATCTAAGCCACTGTGTGCTTATTCTTGACAGTGAGGCCACCGAGTTAGAGGCACTGTGTTTACATCTTAGGCTGAATGAACAGTGTCTGCCTGGATACGTGCCCTGCGCAGCCCTTCCCAGGGGCTTCAGTGTGAAAGGCGCCCCCTGCAGGTGTGCGAGCAGCAGTGGGAAGCCACTCTTGGCCCCGTGTGTAAGGTCTGCTCTTTCACAGGTGTCCGTGAGGACCCCTGATCCCATTCTCCTGACCCTCGTGAAGAGGCTGTGACCTGCTGGAGGGCCGGCCACTGGCTGGTATCGAGATCCATGAACAGGCTCTTAGTCTCTAATTCAGTGAAGCTCATTCTTGGGCGTTTATCTTGAGTAAAATATCTAAGGCCGTGGCTCTCAGTAAGGTGCAGTTTTGCCCCCAGAGGACATCTGGCAACGTCTGGAGACATTTTTGGTTGTCACAATTTGGGTAAGGGGGTAGAGACCGGGTATGCTTCTAAGTACCCTACAACACATGGACAGCCCCCCGACCCCAGCAAAGGATTATCTGGCTCCAAATGTCTATAGAACTGAGGTTGAGGAACCCTAATCTAAAAGGACAAAAAGCCTACATAGTTAAAGACTTTTATAGCAGCATTATTAAAACTAACAAAAAAAATCTACACGTTATCAAATTAGAAAATAGTTAATTTTATTCAGAATATTAAACTCAGAGAACTATAAAACAGGCATTTAAAAAGATAAATATGACAGCTCTTTGGCAACATAGAGAAGTATATGAAAATTTTACATGAATATTATATATAATTATATATATGAATTCCTCAAACAATTGAATGAACATTACTGTATGACTCACCAATTCCACTCCTAGGTATATAACTGAGAGAGGCGAAAACGTATGTCCACATAAAAACTTGTACATGGAGGTTCATGGCAGTATTATTCATAATAGCCTAAGGGGGAGGCAACTCAAATGTTCATCTGTGGACGAATGAATAAACAAAATTAACAAAACGTGATATGTCCACACGATGGAATATTATTTGACTATAAAAAAGAGTGAAGTACTGATATATAATGCACAACATGCATGAACTTTGAAAACATTACGCTAAGTGAAAGAAACCTACCACAAGGGGTCACATAGGTTATGATTCCATTTGTATGAAATATCCAGAATAGGCAAATCTATGGAGACAGAAAGAAGATTAGTGGTTGCTTAGAGCTAGAGGTGGTGACGGGGTGTAGAGGATAATAGCTAAAGGGCATGGGGTTTCTCTGAGGTGATGAAAAATTTCTAAAATGGTCTATGATGGTGGTTGCATATATCTGCGAATATACTTAAAGCTATTGAATGATACACTTTAAATGGATGAATTGTATGGCATGTGAATTATATTCAAATAAAGTTGTTTAAAAAATACAGACACACATGGATTAAAAGATGTAAATGCAAAAAGAAAAGTAAACATATATATGCATCATTCAGTCATCACATGTCTGGCGAGGCCCCTTCCATGTGTCCAGCCCTGCACCAGCCATCCCTTGTGCATCTGACTCATATCCTGTGCAGCTCCCACCCCAGCGGGGGAATCAGACAAGCCATGGGTAATTAATTATGCTACAGTGTGAGGAGCTTGGCGATAGAGGTCCATAACGGTCTCCGGGAGGAACAGGGAGGGCGGAAGCAGAGCTAAAGAAAGGTGAGGGGTGGGGTGTGAATGGTAGGGTCAAAGCCAGGGTCATGGTGAACATGACACCAAACTGAGCAGAGCTCTCCAAGTCGTTGTGAAGGGCCTGGGGACTCAGGGCCTGTCTGTCAGTCAGTTCAAGGGAGCAGCTTGTGCTGCAGAGAAGAAAAGTGGAAAGTGAGATGGGCCAAACTGTGGAGGGACTCAGGAGACTGGGCAGGAAGTCCGGGTGAATCTGAGCAGAGAGCTGGGGGCAATAAGACCAATAGTGGGCAGTGGGGCATGGAGGGCTGTAAAGGGTTGAATGGTGGCCTCCAGAAAGATATGTCCATGTCCCAACCCCTGGAACCTGCAAATGTGACCTTACTTGGAAAAGGGTCTTGAGATGAGATCATTCTGGATATGGGGTAGGCTCTCAAGCCAATGACAGTTGTCCTTATAAAAGAAAAAGAGAAGGTGATTTGAGACTCAGAGACCCAGAGGGGAGAAGGTGATGTGAAGGCAGAGGCAGAGATTGCAGGGATGCTGCCATAAGCCAAGGGATGAACACCTGGAGCCACCAGAAGCTGGAAGAGGCCAGGAAGGATCCTCCTCTAGAAACTTCAGAGGGAGCGAGACCCAGCCAACACCTTGATTTTGGACTTCTGGTTTCTAAGAATGGTGAGAGAATCAATTTCTGTTGTTTCAAGCTGAGGAATTTGTGGTAATTTATTTTGGCAGCCCAGGGAAACTCATGCTGCAGTGAATATGAGGGAAGGCGTTTTCTCTCTCATCACCTTCAAGTCATCCTCAAAGCTAGAGATTGGGTCTTGTTCACAGTGGAAGGTCCACCATCGAGGGTACAGCTAGGGGCCAGCTGAAACAGTTGCCACTCCAGTTATTTTAACAGAGGGAATTTAACATATACAAATGTTAATTAGGCATAAAAACCTGAAAAATTAAGAGAACACTGGGTGTCAAGGAGGGAGACAGTGCAAGAAGAAGCTGTGCCCCCGGACCGGAGTAACGAAGGGTTGAAATGATTAAAACTAGAAGTTTGGAGGAGGGTCCCCATGGGGCTGGGACCCAGACCTCTGAGGAGGATGGAAAAGAAGCAGAAGAGGTACTTGGGGCCGGCTCTTTGGAACAGGCGGGGTCACACTGAGTGTGAAGTCATGAGTCAGAGTGCATCCCTCTTTGGCCTTAAACACCCCATTGGCCCCATCTTACTCGGAATAAATTTAGCCTAAGTCCTAACCAGAAGGCTCTGCTCTGTCCAGCCCTCACCACCTCTCTGAGCTCATTTCCTCTCTCTCTTTTCTCACCCACTCCACTCCCTAATGCTGGCCTCTTTGTCATTCGTGGACATTCCAACACACTGTAAGGCTGCCTGGCCCACTCTTCCTGTAAATATCACTGAGGCACCCTCCTCACCTCCTTCAAGTCTTTGCTCCAATATCACCTCCCTAATGAGTTCTTCCTGAGATTCCTGCTAACAACTCAACAACCCCTAACACAGCCGTCCCTCTTCTCTGCTTTATTTTCCTCCTTAGAATTATTACCTTCTAATATACTAAATATTTCAGTTATTTGGTTTTTTAAAAATTTATTTATTTATTTTTGGCTGCACTCAGGCTTTCTCTAGTTGCGGTCAGCGGGGGTTTCTCTTCGTTGCGGTGCGCGGGCTTCTTATTGCAGTGGCTTCTCTTGTTGCGGAGCACGGGATCTAGGCATGCAGGCTTCAGTAGTTGTGGCACGTGGGCTCAGTAGTTGTGGCTCGCGGGCTCTAGAGCGCAGGCTCAGTAGCTGTGGCGCACGGGCTTAGTTGCTCCGTGGCATGTGGGATCTTCCCGGACCAGGGCTCGAACCCGTGTCCCCTGCATTGGCAGCCGGATTCTTAACCACTGCGCCACCAGGGAAGCCCATAGTTATTTGGTTGTTTTGGTCCATCTCCCTCTATAAGAACATAAGCTTCCAGGACTTCTCTGGTGGTCCAGTTGTTAAGACTCCGTGCTTCCAGCGCTGGGGGCATGGGTGCAATCCCTGGTCTGGGAATTAAGATCCTACATGCTGCGTGGAGCAGCCAAAACAAAACAAACAAACAAAAACTCCCCCAAACCCCATCATCTTCCCAAAGACAAGGCTTTTTTGCCTCTTTTGTCCACTGCTGTATCCTCAGCACCCAGAAGAAAGCAGGCATTCCATGAATGTTTGTTGAGTGAATGAATGAGTAAGAATGGTGCCCAGTTTAAACGCAGCTGCTATAAAAAGAGAGCGAGTGGTTCCTCACCTCTGAATGGCCCGGCCGCGCGGCCTGCCCTTCCCGTCCCTGTCAGGAAGCCATCTGCTGGGGTTGCTCTGTCCTGGACAGAACTTGAGACTGGCCCGTCACTCCTGACCTGCGACCATCTAGTGCCTCCAAGGCCCCACCAGCCCCGTCCAGCAGGAAGAGAGTGTGGTTTCCTGGGGGGTGTTGGCCAGAGCCTGCCAGGCCAGGGAGGAGAGCTTGGTACAGAGTATGTGTGTCACCCGTCACCCTCCGAGCCTTCAGGTCCTAGAAACCTTGCGGGAGATGGTGTCTGAGAGCGGGTGACAGGTCAAAGGGCTGCCTTAAAATAAGTTCCTCGCAGGGCCTTGTGACTGTCCTGGCTTCTTCTGCCCCATTTTCGGGCCTGGGGTGCCTTCCTCCCCCTCACACAGAGGGCTCAGCTGAGCCATCCCTGACCTGGACAGGCTGTGAGACTTGTCTGAAGAGCAGGTACAGCAGCCGGAACCTGGAGGAATAAGCACCCAAGGTCAAAAACATTATGTGATGATGATGACGATGAAGATAAAGGGTATCCGTGAGGGTGGTAGCAGAAAGCAGCAGACTTAGAATAATTCAAGGAGGTTTAATAAAGGGGGCTCTTGGGACTTCCTTAGCAGTCCAGTGGTTAAGACTCCACACTTCCAATGCAGGGGGCGTGGGTTCCATCCCTGGTCGGGAAACTAAGATCCCACATGCCATGTGCCGCGGCCAAAAAAAAAAAAAAAAGGAGGGGGCAGTTTATGAAGGTGTGGACACAGAGTATAAAGGCCTGCACACAAGCACTATTTACAACAGCCAAGACATGGAAGCAAACTAAGTGTCCATCCACAGAGGAATGGATAAAGATGTGATACATGTATACAATGGAATATTACTCAGCCATAAAAAGAACGAAATAGTGCCATGTGCAGCAACATGGATGGACCTAGAGATGATCATGCTAAGTGAAGTAAGTCAGAAACAGAAAGACAAATACCACATGCTATCCCTTATATGTGGAATCTAAAATAGCATACAAATGAATTTATTTACAAAACAGAAATAGACTCCCAGACATAGAAAACAAACTCATGGTTAGCAAAGGGGAGGGGAGGAGGGATAAATTAGGAGTTGGGGATTAAAATATACACACTACTATATATAAAATAGATAACCAACAAGGACCTACTGTGTAGCACAGGGAACTCTACTCAATATCTTGTAATAAACTATAATGGAAAAGAATCTATATATATAAAACTGAATCACTTTGCTATACACCTGAAACTAACACAACATTGTAAATCAACTATATTTCAATAAAAATTTTTTTTAAAAATAGTAAAAAAAAAAAAAAAAAAAGGCCTGCACACAGAGAAACCCCAGAGACTAGCGTCCAGGGGAAGTAGCAGTGTCTGGATGACCCCACCTAAGCTGGAAGCAGCCTGAGACAGAGAGGGGGGAGGGAGAGGGGGAGGTGCCACCCCCAAGAGACGGGGCAGCTGCAGCTGGCAGAAAACATACCATGGCCTCCCTCTCAAATCTTACTCCCTCGGATATTTTGCTGCCTCCACCACCCGGTGGATCCAACACGAAGCCAGAGGGCACGTAAGCCAATCCATATAAGCCATAAAAGTCGGCCTCCTGGGGCACTGAGCAGAGTGAAGGATGTAGGGAAGCTCCACAGGGGGGCACAGTGAAGATTTCCAGCACAAAAGGCAGCTATTGTTTATCAAGAAAACATAGCCATCAAATGGATTAACTCAGTTAATACCTCTAAAGTATACTGGCAAGCTTAACAGTGACCACCTGCATTCAAATCCCTACACACATCCTCTCCTACGTACATAAGGTCTACAAAGAACGCAAATACAACCACACATGAGCCACTTCTTCAACATTATTAGGAGACAGAGAACTCAACAAACTGAAAATTACCTGTAAGCCCCAAACACCAAATTCCAGCAGAGCTACTCTGCCCTTGTAAATCTGTAGTTGGGGACAGCGGAGGAGGGAGGCCTAAAAGATTCAATAAAAAGAGGAGGAGGAGGAGGAGGGAGAGGGAGAGGACAGCAGAGCTCATAGACAAAGTGTAGACAGAATTGTTCCTAGAAAGAGTAAGTCCAGCTGTGTGTCCAAATACTGATCCTGGGTCTGGGACTTGGTGGCTCAAGGCACCAACTACAGGGAAGGGGCTTGAAAGTGAGTAGGTCAAAGGTGGCAGCTTCAATAAGGCAGTGCTTTTGGGAGAGAATCCCATTAACAGATGCGGTGGCTTATCTCCAAGATGCTCACCATCAATTTCTGCCCTTCCTATAGATGCATGCCTCTCTCCCGTTATATTATATTCCTGCCCTTCATATAGATGCATGCCTCTCTCCCGTTGTATTAGTTTGCTGGGGCTGCTGTAACAAAGTATCACGGATCAGGGGGCTTAACCAACAGAAGTTCATTGTTTCACAGTTCTGGAGGCTGGAAGTCCAAAATCAAAGTGTTGGCAGGGTTGGTTCCCTCTGAGGTCTGTGAGGAAAAGGTCTGCTCCAGGACTCTTCTTGGCTTGTATGTAGATGGCTGTGACTCTTCTTCCTGTGACTCTTCACATCTTCTTCCCTCTACACATATCTCTGTGTCCAAATTTCCCCTTTTTGTAAGGACACCGGTCATATTGGATTAGGGCCCCCTTGAATGACTTCATTTTAACTTGATTTTCTCTGTAAAGACCCTATTCCCAAATAAGATCACATTCTGAAGTACTGGGGATTAAATTTTGAGGCGACACAGTTCAACTCATAACCCCCACTGGGAGGTGGAATCCATTTCTCCCCCCACGAGGGGGTCTGTGACTGTTTTAACCAATAGAAAATGATGGAGGACACACCATCCAGGCCTAGCTTCTCAGCGGACTGGGAGCTTCCACTTTGGGACCACTTGCTGTGGGGGAAACCACTACTGCTGGGGAAGCTCAAGCTGGCCACATGGGGAGGGAGATGGACTTGGCTGGCCTCCTTATTCCAGCCACTCCAGCTCAGGTAATGGCAGTGAATGAAGTCTTCAGACCACTCATCTCAGCCATCATCTTTTTTTTTTTTTTTTTGGCCCCGCTGCACGGCAGGAGGAATTTTAGTTCCCTGACTAGGGACTGGGGATCGAACCCGCGCCCCCTGCAGTGGAAGCACGGAGTCTTAACCGCTGGACCGCCAGGGGATTCCTGTCGCCTCAGCCATCATCTGAGGGTAACCCTTTGAGGCACCTCAAGTGAGCGCAAGGAAGCTGAGCCTCATCAACCCCCAGGACCAGGAGACACAATAAAACGATGGTTATTTTAAGCCCCTATATTCTGGGGTGGCTTGTTATGCAGCAAAAGGTAACAAAACAATAGAGAAATGGTCCTTGGAGACGCGGCAGTGACTAGAGGGAAGTAAGGGGGTGTTAGGGTTGAACTGTGTCCCCTCAAAATTCTTATTTTGAAGTCCTAACCCCAAGTACCTCAGAATGTGACTGCGTTTGGAGACAGGGTCTTTAAAAGGGTGATTAATCTAAAATGAGGTCATTCAGGTGGGACTAATCCAATAGGACTGGTATCCTTATAAGAAGAGGAAATTAGGACACAGACATGCACAGGCAAAGACCATGTGAAGATGGAGGGAGAAGACGGCCACCTACAAGCCAAAGAGAGAGGACCTCAAAAGTAACCCACCCTGAATGTAACTTGATACAGCCACTATGGAGAACAGTATGGGGGTTCCTTAAAAAACTAAAAATAGAATTACCATATGACCCAGCAATCCCACTACTGGGCATATACCCTGAGAAAACCATAATTCAAAAAGAGTCATGTACCACAATGTTCATTGCAGCTCTATTTACAATAGGCAGGACATGGAAGCAACCTAAGTGTCCATCGACAGATGAATAGATAAAGAAGATGTGGCACATATATACAATGGAATATTACTCAGCCATAAAAAGAAACGAAACTGAGTTATTTGTAGTGAGGTGGATGGACCTAGAGTCTGTCATACAGAGCGAAGTAAGTCAGAAAGAAAAAAACAAATATCGTATGCTAATACATGTATATGGAATCTAAAAAAAACCCGAAATGGTTCTGAAGAACCTAGGGGCAGGACAGGAATAAAGACGCAGACGTAGAGAATGGACTTGAGGACACAGGGAAGGGGAAGGGTAAGCTGAGACGAAGCGGGAGAGTGGCACTGACATATATACATCACCAAATGTAAAATAGATAGCTAGTGGGAAGCAGCCACATAGCACAGGGAGATCAGCTTGGTGCTTTGTGACCACCTAGAGGGGTGGGATAGGGAGGGTGGGAGGGAGACGCAAGAGGGAGGAGATACGGGAATATATGTGTATGTATAGCTGATTCACTTTGTTATAAAGCAGAAACTAACACGCCATTGTAAAGCAATTATACTCCAATAAAGATGTTAAAAAAAATTTTTTTCGGGCTTCCCTGGTGGCGCAGTGGTTGAGAGTCTGCCTGCCAATGCAGGGGACAGGGGTTCGAGCCCTGGTCTGGGAAGATCCCACATGCCGTGGAGCAACTGGGCCTGTGAGCCACAACTACTGAGCCTGTGCGTCTGGAGCCTGTGCTCCGCAGCAAGAGAGGCCGCGATAGTGAGAGGCCCGTGTACCGCGATGAAGAGTGGCCCCCACTTGCCGCAACTGGAGAAAGCCCTCACACAGAAACGAAGACCCAACATAGCCAAAAATAAAAAAAATAAAATAAATAAAGAATTATTCTGCCTAAAAAAAAAAGAACCCATTCACTAAGTTATAATTATTCACAGGGTCAGAGGAGATACACAAAAAGGGCCTCTCTCATCCTTGCCCTTTGATTGTTCTAGGTGTCCAGTTATGTTTCTCATTATCATCCTGACTCCAGCTGATATGCTAGGGTGGGCTTAAGGGAGGGATGAACTTAGACTGCATCCTATTCTTTATTCCGCTCCTACTCAAGACGTTTCCTTTGCCCAGTGGGAGTGGAACCCTGTCCCAGGCAAGAAGGTGCTGGTGAACTAAGTGTGCGGGAAAAGCAAACTCCACCCTGATCTGATGCTGAGCAGAAAGTTCTGAGAAGACATTAAGCTGTTTGACTACAGAAGTTTTAGAGAATGCTCGCCTGCAAAAGGACCCCCTCAGGACCAAGGGCCAAACATATGCCACATGAGTTTGTTTAATAAATGTTTGATGGTGAAGATGTCAAGTCCTAATGTGAAAGATCTCTAGGGAAAGATTCCACAGGCTTTCTGGCAAGGACGCGATGGAGGCTCCAAGTGCCCTTATCTAAGATCGAGCTGCGGGAAGTGCAGGGCGCAGAGATTAGAAAGCAACCAGCAGGGCTTCCTTGGTGGCACAATGGTTAAGAATCCACCTACCAATGCAGGGGTCACGGGTTCGATCCCTGGTCTGGGAAGATCCCACATGCCACGGAGCAACTAAGCCCATGCACCACAACTACCGAGCCTGCGCTCTAGAGCCCGTGAGCCACGACTACCGAAGCCCGCGTGCCTAGAGCCCGTGCTCTGCGACAAGAGAAGCCACCGCAATGAGAAGCCTGCGTACGCAACGAAGAATAGCCCCCGCCCTCCACAACTAGAGAAAGGCCGCGTGCAGTAACGAAGACCCAACGCAGCCAAAAATAAATAAATAAATAAATTTATGTTAAAAAAAAAGAAAGAAAACAACCAGCAGAGCAGACAAAGTTTCTTAGAGCTGGTACCTGCCGGGCGCTCTCCCAAGCGTTGTATGCGGGTTAATCCCTTTGATCCTCACACAGGACCATACTGTTCCCATTTTACAGAAGGGGAAACAGAGGCACAGAGAGGTTCGTGACTTGCTCGACGTGGCACAGCGGTATCTCTTAGAGCCGAGGGTGGGTTGGTGCTAAAGCCTCACCCATCCCTCAGTCCCACCTCCGCAGGCTGGATGCGGAGAATGGGGCCCCCGTGGGATGCGGCTTCCACAGAGCGGGAAGCTCAGTGACCAGGCAGGGCTCGCATCAGGCGTTGGGGTCGTGAGCCTGTGCTCTTTCCTCTGATACAGGTCGCCACTGGGCACGACCCTCTCGACCCTCTGAGCCAAGGGTCGCGCTGTCCCCGCCCCGGGGGGCCGTGAGGTGGTCAAACGTGGGATGTCAGCGCCTTTGAGGGCGAGCTGCGGGGGACCCTCGCAGTGAAGGCAGGCGCCGGGTACCCAAGGGCCGTGAGGTGGAACGGGGTGCGGGTGCTAATGAAATTTGGGGAACGCTCCCCTCACTCTGACTCCCACCTCCAGTACCTGCGGACAGAAGAACCCCGTGCAAGGGAGAAGCGCGGCAAGCCCCACCCTCCTCTCCCCATCTAGTGCTGCCAGGCTGAGCACGTAAAAATACAGGACGCCCAGTTAACCCTGAGTTTCAGACAACTAGGGACTAACCTCTCAGTGTAAGTAAGCCCCAGTCTACTGGGCTGAGCTGTGGCAGCAGGGATTTCCCTTGCGGGAGAGCCCCGGACTTAGCACCTGGCCTCAGGTGGATACTCATTAACGCTCTCTCTCCCAGCCAGTCTAGATAGGAGACGTTTAATTAGGGAGTCCCAGGCGTGGGAACAAACTCTCCCAGCTGGGGGCAGGGCACAAGCCTGTCCACCGTCAGCTCCTCCCCGTGAGGTCGGCTGCTTCCCCCCAGCGTGGGCCATGGAACATCCCTCCAGGGGCTCCCCGACATGACCGTTTCCACTGGAGCCCAAACCAGTCCTTTAGCTGGTGACCCTGAGCCACTCAAACCAGACAGGCTGAGTGAAGCCAGTGCCCCCACCCCCGCCCTTTGAGGTTAAGCGCGGCATCCCTGGAGGACACTGAATGCAGACCCCGTGTCTCTACTGGATTAACAGGGTCAGAGAGCAATCTCACACCCATTTCCAGGCTCCTGGCTCTGAGCTGAGGTAGTCCTTTGTCTCTTCTCCTGCAGGAAGGAGGCGAGATTCCTGGATCGGGAGGACCTTGGGAGGGAACCGCCTCGGGAGGCAGAGGGACCACTTTCCCATGGTGTCTCTGGCTCAGCGTCACAGGCTGCACAGATGTCTGCTGGTGGGTGGGAGGTCAACATATGTGTCCTCAGCCCTGCTTCCTAAGGAGCCCTCTTCAGCCTGTTGAAGGGGGAGGTCTGTCTGCCCATTTAGACTGTAAGCCACTTGAAGGCAGGCTTTGGACCTTCTAATTCCTCCATCTATCCCCACTGTGCCAGGACAGAGCTCCTGTGGGATGTGCATTCTGAGGTGTACCTCTCATCCTTCCTCCTGCATCTCTCCCACCAGCTGATGCAGCTCTGACTTTCCAGCCTTTTGGAAAGTTATTGAACATGTTTTCTGTCTGACTATGGGGATAAACCCACATTACAAGAGGAGAGAGTTAAATTAGACAGTGCTCAGCAGTTTTGTCTGCAAAGGCTCTAGACCTTGGGCTGTTACCAAGGGCTGAGATATTTTGTTCTCAAGATACATTTCTAAGAGAAAGGCATGCTGTTTCTTTTGGGGACTGTGTCGGTTAGGAATCTTTGAGACAGAAGTGATAGAAATCTAACTTAAATTAGTCTAGGCAAAAAAGGGGGGGCATATTTATAGGTTCACATAACCAAAGAGGCCAAAGTAGATTGACTTCAAGCATTGCTGAGTCCAGGGGGCCCAATGATGTCACTAGGATGTCAGCTATGGGGACAAATAATGAGTACAATCCTTTTTGGAGGTGGTGAGAGGGATAAGGTGACCCTTTCAGAATTCTTTTTTCCTTATGAGGTTGTAGCAATGCGAAGGAGAGAGGAAAGAAAGGAAAGAGAGAGAGGGAGAGACTATTACCCAGCAACACATAGGCAACCCCTCCACTCTAGTCAGATGCTTTGAATATTGCTGGCGAGGCTGGACATGGGATGGGAAGAGTTAATAGCTCTTTTCTTCCAGGCTGCCAAACTCAGACCTTCCTCTGTTAACCATCAGTCTAGAGATTCACTTCAAGAGCAGAGAAGATCTACACACTCAGGCTGGTTTCTAAAGAACCCCGAGCATACACACACCACACACACACACACACACACACACACACACACACACACACATACGCCTATCACAGCTGTGAAGGATCTGATGTCCCTCTGCAGGTGGTTTCTGGCTTTTGGAGAAGGTCTAAGGGTCACAGAAGACGGAGGTATTGCTGGGGGCTGGGAGCTGGCAAGCAGACCTAACCATGAACTAGGGGCAGTTGACTATAACAACACTTTTGTGGCTGGGAGAATTCCTTGTCTAATTCCTTCTTTCTACACAGGGGAAACAGAGTGCCAGGGCAGAGAAAGGACTTGCATAAAGCCGCTCAGTGAGACAGCAGTGGACAGAGGTTCGCCACCAGCTGACTCCCGGGGCAGTGCTCCTTGCTCCCTCTTTCCGTTTTTCCTAGGTGCCCAGTGCTCTTATGTTGCCCCATAGCTGCCCAGGGCTGGGCTAGAGACGGGGTGAGAAGGGGAGCTGCAGAGAAGTAGTTCAGTACAATTGCAGCTGAGCCATGCTACCTGACGGGCCCAATTTCCCCAAACATTTCCTTACCTGCATCTTTCTTCTGCCAAGAGCCTAGGTACTATAGACTGAATGTTTGTGTCCCCCACAAAATTCACATGTTGAAACCTAACCCCCAGTGTAATGGTGGAGCCCTCATGAATAGGATTAGTGCCCTTATAAGTGAGACCCCAGGGAGCTCTCTCACCCCTTCTACCATGTGAGGTTACAGTGAAGAGAAAGCTTATGAACGAGGAAGGGGGCTCTCACCAGACACTGAATCTGCCAGCACCTTGATCTTATATTTCCCAGTTTCCAGAACTAAAAGAAATAAATTTTTGCTGTCTCATCCACCCTATCTACGGTATTTATTCTATTACAGCAACCTGAATGGACTAAGACACTTGGGGTGGTAGTTGAGCAGTTAACCAGTCCCCCAGCTCTGCCCAGAACACTCCTCATCTTCCCTCTCATGGCTGATTCATTCTTATCCCTCAAAGCATTAGCCCAGAACCACCTTCTCCAGGAAGCTCGCTCCTCAACTGAGTGTTCCTGCCATGTTCCCAGAGCACCCAGGTCTCCGTGCTGGATCAGTCACCACGTCACCCTAGGGGCCTGTGACTGTGTCTGTTTCTCTCCCTACACTGTATGCTCCTCAAAGGTGGGATTTGTCTTGTCCACTCCGCATCCCCACCTCCCAGCAGAAAGCTTAGTTTTACCTGCACAGTCCCATTTCATCTTCACAGCAACCTTATGAGCTGGACATGAAAAAAACATGAGAGATGAAGCAACTTGCCTGAGTAGCAAAAGACTGAGGTGGGATTGAATCCAGGCAATCTGATTCCAGGGACTGGACTCCAGACCATTGTGAGCCCAGATCTTCAGTGAAGACTTGTTGAGTGAAGTAAGGGTCTTCCTTCTTCCTTTGTAGCCAGCACAGCCAGCACCTAGCACCCCCTACCTAGGGTCTGATACTGGAGAGAGCCAACACTGCCACCACAACCACCTTTATGGGGGGGGGGGTCACTAAGTGCCAGGCACTGTGCTCAGTTAGTTTCCTATTGCTACTGAAACAAATTACCCTGAGCGTAGTGGCTTCAAATAACACAAATTTATTTTCTTACAGTTCTGGAGATCTAAAGTCTGATATGTATTTCGCTGGGTTAAAATCAAGGTGCTGGCAGGCAGGCCTGTGCTCCTTCTGGAGGCTGTAAGAAGAATCCATTTCTTTGCCTTTTCCAGGAGCTAGAGGCCACCTGCATTCCTTGGCTCATGGCCTCTTCCTCCATCCTCAAAGCCTTCCTCACAGATGCCAGCCGTGTAATACCTCTCCCCTCTGACCCCTGTTTCCACCCTTCCATGTCCTCTCTCTAGCCCTGATCCTCTTACCTCCCTCTAGTAAGGACCCTTGTGATTATACTTGGTCCTCCCGGATAATCCAAAATAAGCTACCCACCTCCACATCCTTAACTTAATCACATCCACAAAGCCCTTTATACCACATGAAATAACATATGCACAGGTTCTGGGGATTTGGACATGGACATCTTTGGGGGGCTATTATTCAGCCTACCACATATACCATCTCATTTAATCCTTGAGTGGTAATACTGTGACATAGATGGTGTGATTATCTCCATTAAATAGAAGTAGAAAGTGCATGGCATGTCATAGGCACTCAATAAATATTTGTGGAGATGATCTGGTGTAAGAGGGGTCCTTCCCTGGAAAGAAGTCCCTGGAGTATGTATTCAGTCTTGTGTCTGCCCTAAAGTCTTCTTCCACAATCCCCTCCACTGGGGGAAGATAGAGGTGCTGTTAGAGTGCTGAGCACTTAATCGTTTTCCCCCGGAGTGGCTCTGTCTCCCCAGCGAGACACAATCTCCGCTGATGCAAGGATGAACTCTCACATGTATTCCAAATTCTTTGGCTCTTTTCACACTGCTATGGACTTTCAAAGACACCATTTTCTCCCTTTTAGTCCTTGCAGGGAGGGAGCATATGTCCATTTTGTGGAAGAGTAAAGAGAGGCTCAGGCTAGATGCAGAGTCAGTTCTTGATAGAACTGTTGGTTGATGTACTATGCCTTGCTCCCAACCCTTCATATCATGACACCCAGCTCTAGGGATTCTCTACACCCTCAGCAGCCCCAGACTTCTGACTCAGCTCTGCTCTTGGCAGGCTTTTGTTGTCTCTCTCTCTGTTGTTTAATCTTTGGATATTCTTCCTGTAGTGTGCATGTACACACACACACACACACACACACACACACACACACACTGCTCCATCCCCCAGAATCTTCCCAGGACAGCCCTTACCTCTCTCCCATCTTCACCTGCAAAATTCTCATCTTTCCCATGCTTTAAATCCTTCCCTTTTTGTCAGCCACCAGACTCACATCCCTTATTGCACAGCTCTCTGTAGCTTTAGAGATGGCAATAGATTATCCTAATTTTTCTTTGAGTAGAAGAACTTTGTACAATCACCCTGGCAGTGATTAAGAGCTTCAGGTCTGGAATCAGACTGCCTGGGTTGGAATCCAGGTTTACCACTTGTTAATTGTGTGACCTTAAGAAAATAGATTAAGGCAACCTGTTGAATGGGAGAAAATATTTGCAAATGATGTGTCTGATAAGGGGTTCATATCCAAAATATCTAAACAGCTCATACAAGTCAATATTTTAAAAACCCAATTAAAAATGGGCAGAAGAAGGGCTTCCCTGGTGGCGCAGTGGTTAAGAATCTGCCTGCCAATGCAAGGGACACGGGTTCGAGCCCTGGCCCAGGAAGATCCCACATGCTGCGGAGCAACTGAGCCCGTGCACCACAACTACTGAGCCTGAGCTCTAGAGCCTGCAAGCCACAACTACTGAGCCCACGTGCCACATGCCACTGAAGCCTGCGTGCCTAGAGCCCGTGCTCGCAACAAGAGAAGCCACAACAATGAGAAGCCCGTGCACCTCAACGAAGAGTAGCCCCCGCTCACCACAACTAGAGAAAGCCCATGTGCAGCAACGAAGACCCAACACAGCCCCCCACCAAAAATAAATAAATAAATAAATAAATAAATAAATAAATAAATAAATAAATAAATAAATTTAAAAAGGGCAGAAGATCTGAAAAGACATTTTTCCAAAGAAAACATACAGATGGCCAACAGGGACATGAAAAGATGCTCAACATCATTAATCTTTGGAGAAATTGAAATCAAAACCACAGTGAGATATCACCTCACACCTGTCAGAATGGCTATCATCAAAATGTTTAATGGGGACAGAGTTTCAGTTTAGGAAGGTGAAAAATTCAGGAGATGGATGATGGTGAGAGTTGCGCAACAATGTGAATGTACAGTTCAGTGCCACTGAACTGTACAGCTAAATATGGTTAAAATAGTATGTTTTATATTATGTGACTTTTACCACAGCTAAAAAAACATTTAAAGAAAGACCACAAATTACAAATATCGGCGAGAATGTGGAGAAAAGGGAACCCTGATGCACAGTCAGGGGGAATATAAACTGGTACAGCCATTATGGAAAACAGTATGGAGGTTCCTCAGAGAACTAAAAATAGACCTACCATACGATCCAGTAATTCCACTCCTGGGTGTATATCCAAAGAAAATGGAAACACTAATTCAAAAAAACATATGCACCCCAGTGTTCATAGCAGCTTTATTTATAATTGCCAAGTTATGGAAGCAACCTAAGCGCTTATCAACAGATGAATGGATAAAAAAGATGTTGTATATATAGACAATGAAATGATACTCAGCCATAAAGAAGAATGAAATTTTGCCATTTGCAACAGCGTGGATGGACCCAGAGGGTGTTATGCTTAGTGAAATAAGTCAGACAGAGAAAGACAAATACTGTATGTTTTCACTTATATGTAGAACTTAGAAAATAAAACGAATGATATAACAAAATAGAAATAGACTCAGAGATACAGAGAACAAAGTAGTGGTTACCAGTGGGGAGAGGGATGGGGGACGTGCAAGATAGGGGTAGGGGATTAAGAGGTATACCACAAGGTATAAAATAATAAGGTACAAGGATGCAATATATGGCATAGGGAATACAGCTAATATTTTATAGTAACCTTAAATTGAATCACTACGTTGTACACCTGAAACTAAAATAATATTGTAAATCAACTATACTTCAATTAAAAATTAAAAATCAATTTAGGTGTAAAAAAGAAAAGAAAGTAGATTAATTTCACTGAGCTCAGTTTCCTTATCTGAAAAGTGAAGAACTACAATAACAATTTTCTCACTCAATACCTGGAAGATGCTATTTTTCAGGCAAGATTTGCTTAGAGGTCTCAGCTTCTGCTCCTTGCTGCCCCTTTCTCCACTTCTGTCATAACACATTTCCTTTCCTAAACAATGCTATTCCCTCATCCTGCTGCTTGTCAGCACAAGTTATCTGGTAGGGGTGGTGACATCAGTCATGCACACTTTAGGGGGGATTTAATCTGCTGTGTCTCTTCCCAGGGCCATTTTTCTATGGAGCCCCTTTTGTAATCACAGACAGGAGGCGCAGACCATCTGCGAATGGGAATGAGATCATGGATGACCAGGTGAAGGAGGCATTGTGGAAGGCACTCCTTCACACCCTTAGTGTCCCACCAAATAGATAACCATCTCCAGTCATCCTTGCTTTTTCCGTTATGTTGGCTTGGTGGGAGAGGGAGGTGTTGGCACCTGGAGGAGATGTGATAGAAGGCATTCCTGAATGACTTCATCTCTGGGCCTTGCCTCTCAAAATTCCTGTCAAATCAGCTCTACCCTTTAAGGGATGGAAGAAGGGTCAGCATTCCAGAAGTTCCTTGTCATACCCAGACTTTTAATCAGGTGACACTGGAGAATTAGCATCCTAGTGCAGGAGGTTGTGAGAGGGCAGAGAGGGGTCTCAGACGTCTCTTGCCCCTGCCCCACGCTTGTCTTTCTGGCAAGACCCAAGTTGAGGAGAGCGAGTCCTCTTGCGTTGTTGGCTCAGAGCGATCAGAACCACGGACAGCGGTCAGAGCGCCCGGAAGACCCGCCGCCGAGCCAGGTGCGGAGAGTTCCAGGCGGGTGCCGAGTTGCAGGCGGGGAGGGAAGACGCGCTGCGGCGGTGGGGTGTCGGCTGGGCCTGTTCTTTCTCTGAGTCACCCCGTGCGCCCGGCATTTGCGTCAGGCCTCTGATCGCTGGGGTACCCTCTGCCCTCTCCAGGAATGCGGGGGGGAGGAAAGAGAAAAGAGCCACTCTAAAGCCCAGGGGTTTTTGCAGGAAAGGGGAAAGCGAGAGACAAAAGACCTAGCGGTGTCTACCCAAGCCCGCCAACTCCCCCCGCCGCGCGCTCCCGTTCCCGGCCAGGCCCATTTCTATACAAGGCCTGCTCTCCCCGGCCTCCACCCCTCCGCGCGGAGAGGTGCATTCCCCCGCCCTGAGCTCAGCGGGCCGGGCCGGAATGCGCCGATAAATCAGAGATAACCCAGAGGGGCAGGGCCGGCCCGGCTCTCAGGACCGGGGATAAAAGGCCGCGGTTGCCCGAGGACCCAGTAGGTGAGACGTGAACCGGGACCCAGCGCAGCGGCAGCGGCGGCAACCTCTCTCCGCCCCTGCAGCGACATGGACCCGCAGACGACGCTGCCCCGGGCGCCCCTGCTCCTCCTGTGCTTGCACCTGTCGCTGCTAGGCTGTCATTCCCACCCGCTAGGTGGCCCCGGCCCGGCCTCGGAACTGCGCGGGATACAGGTGAGCGCTGCCGAACTGCGTAAACCCGGCTCGCCGGGAGGGCACCGACGACAGCAGCAGCTAACGGGTCCCCCCCTACCCCCACCCACAGTCCCAAGAGGTCCCCACCCTCCCTTGGGTATTAGTGATAAGAGAATGAGAAAGCGGCGAGACTGGGTGCGGGGACCCCCGGCCCCAAGGCGGTCGGTTTGCCTCGGCGCCATCGAGGGCGGCTGGGCCCAGGTGCGGCTTCCTGAGGCTCCGCCTCCCCCACCCATCGCAGGAGCTGCTGGGCCGTCTACGAGGCAGCGTCTTGGAGCTGCAGGCCGAGCAGAAGGGCCTGGAGCCCCTCCAGCAGGGCCACGGCCTCGCAGAAGCCTGGGAGACCCGGGCGGCCGCCCCCGCGGGGCTCCTCGGGCCCGGCAGCAGCGTCCTCCAGGCCCTGCGGGGAATGCGGAGCCCCAGGATGATGCGCGACTCCGGCTGCTTTGGGCGGAGGCTGGACCGGATCGGCTCCCTCAGCGGCCTGGGCTGCAACGGTGAGCATCCACCCCCGTTCCCACCGCGCGCCGCCTTCCTGGGTGTGATGTCTCTGGGGACCAAACTTTGAGCAAAGGACACCTGGATCTCACTCTTTCTTGCTGACAGTCCTCAGGGTCAAGGAGCGCCTTTCTGGAAATATTAAATTTTGACAACATTCATTACCATGCCTGTTGAGTTCCCACCCACCTTCTAACCACCTCCTGCCTCTCTTACCAAAAGGGGCAGAATCACCTTAAGATGTAATTCGATCGTTGCCTGGCAGCCCCTTCTTGGCGCAGAAAGAGTATTAAACATCTTCCTCCTGGTTTGCCCTGAACTGTCTAGAGCTGCAAAGGCAGAGGGCAGGATCACCAGGGTGATGGTAATCCCCAGTTTACAACAGGGAAAGCAAGGTCCAGGGAGATAGATTATTCCAAAGCCTCAAACATCCACATGAACTGAAGAGGGGGGAGGCACAGATGGCACATGGCGAGGGGAAGCTCAGGTCCCGCCTGTCTCCCACCCAAATGTAATCACCACTCTCTCTCTTCCCCACACAGTGCTGAGGAGGTATTAAGAGAAGGTCCTGGCTGCATCTGATTTTCCCTCAACCCCCTGCTCCTCTTTGAAGCAACTCCTATTTATTTTTACTTATTTATTTATTTATTTGGTTGTTTTATATAAGATGGTTCTTATCTTTGAGCACAAATTTTCCATGATGAAATAAAGTCAATATTATAGCTTTTTCTTTTGAAATTGATTTGTCTCCGTGTTCTAAAAAATAATCCATCATTGAAAAACAGTCAAACCCTGTGTTTTCTTGAAGATCCCAAAGATGTCCTAATGGTGGGGCAGGGACACGGCTTCAAGGGCTGGTCAAACAGCTGGGGTGGTGGCGCGGGGGGTGGTGGCTGCTTTTCTTTAAGGGCTTTTCATGCTCTGAAATGTCTCTAAATATCTCAAGCACTTGAGACGCTTCCCAGAAACTACTTTTCAAAGGCTGGCAGTTTCTCCCTGGGAGTTGAATGGGCCCTGATGTATTCCTGTGACATGAGGGTGTGTGTCAAGGTATCTGCCCCTTGACAATAGCTTTCCCTCTGCCTGGAATTCTGCCATTAGAGGCACTCTCCCTGTATTTGTTGTTTCCAGAAGCTCTCAGAGATTGGGGGCGCTTTGTGTGTGTGTGTGTGTGTGTGTGTGTGTGTGTGTGTGTGTGTGTGTGAGAGAGAGAGAGAGAGAGAAAGAGAGAGAGAGAAAGAGATATGCCAGCTTATTTGCATTCCTGATGGGGTGAGCACTCCATCTGCCCCAAACCTCAGGTTCAAGTCTTCAATTCCTGATGTCATCCTGGAAAGGAGGCTTCTAAACCCTGAGTTTAATAGCATTTTCATTTCCTGAGCCCGTAAGTTTAGAAGTGCCTGAAAGAGGCACAGCATTTCAGGGTGCCCTTCCTTTGCAGCCCCACGTCTTCACTTCCTCTCTGCCCTAGAGAGAGAAGACCTTTATTCCACGGCAGAAAAGGAGGCAAGCACTAGAATCCTACTGTGTTGCCTTAATCAGCAGGGAGTCCTGGTAGAGGTCACTGCCCTCTCCTCTCAGGGTCCTCCTTCCCCTGCATCTTGGGTTCCAGGCATCCCAGGTCATGCTGCAGAACCCTCTCCTGCTTTCAGGCTCCCAGGCTTCAGCTCATGCAGTTAGTTTCCTTTGCCTGGAATGCCTTTTATGATCCCAGCTCTGCAGGAGGACAGGACTATTATTATCCCCTCTTTATGGATGAGAAAACTGAGACCCAGAAAAGGGAAGCATCTTACCTGAAAGCATTCAGCTGCTAAGTGCCAACACTGAGATTTCAGCAGAGATCCACGTGACTCTCTTACGGCTTTTCTGCTGTTCTCATCTGATGTTTCTTTGAGTCAGAGGGAAAGAGAAGTGGTGGGTCTTGGTGTTATTTCTCATTTTAACCCAGTGTGCATTAGACATATCTAATGAGATTAAGATTTTGAAAATAAGGTTTTAGGACCAACTTATTTTCCAATAAAACTGTGAGCCATCTTTGCCTAATGTTTTTGACCCAGGGCGGTAATGAGTAATTAGCACAGTTAACATTTATAAAGGCCTCACTATGTACCAGGCCCAGTTCCATGAACTCATATTAGTCCTCGCGACAACTATGCAGGAAGAACTCTTATTATCCTTCATTTTACAGATGGGGAAATTGAGGCACAGAGAGGTCATGTGACTTTCTCAGGGTCCCGCAGTTAGTACATGGCAGAGCCAAGATTCAAGCCCACGCATGCTGGTCCAGCACCCAGGCCCCTAACCACTGCACAACCCAACCTTTCCCAAGCCAGTGAATTAGGCTTGCTGGTGGGTTGGAAGATCCCCCTCTTAATGGCATCACTCAGTTCACCATTTGGGGCTGCTGCGTATTGGCAACTTTCTCCCCCTGCTCAGGTGATGAAGACAGACCCCTTCCCAGAACGCCCACTCTACAAACCCAGCCAGCACTTCAGAATTCTTCCAGGTAGGTCCAGCTCTTCCATAAATAGGGCTCAGGCAGTGGAGTCTGTATGTATGATACAGATATATCCTGTTACTTGAGCCTTTTCCCAAGCAAAAGTCCAGGAAAGAGGACCCCAAAACAAACTGTGAAGGAAGCAAATATGACTTCTGGAGGACGGGGAGTGGGTGGCCTGATGTACCCAATGAAGTGACATCTCATTGAGCTCCCCCTGTGTTTGGTGTTTGCGGGCAGTGCTGCGGCACATGCATCATCTATGGATGCCCTTTAGAACCAGCCCTCCCTAACCTGTGACCCTGGCCGCTTCAGACACATCCCCATGTAGCTATAGCCATGGCCTTAACCTCCCTGACTTTCCTATTATCAACCTCATCCTCCAAAGAAGCTGCCAGATTATGTATCTCCGTGGATGCTTGTCAGTGTAATCTACCCAGAAAGACATATTGGTGGACACAGGCCCAAGGATGCCTAGCCCACGGCTTCACAGCTGGAAGGAGCTTCAGTAGAGGGTAGACTGGCTTTGCCGGGTCTCCAGTTTTGAGGTTACTGAAGTCAGGACAGTGTTGGGCCTGAACGCTACATCTCATGTCACTGATTCTGCATTCCCCTCTCCATCCCTCTTGTGGCAGCTTTGACTTCTTTTTTTTTTTTTGGCCACGCCGCGTGCCTTTGGAACCTGGGACCTTAGTTCCCCAACCAAGGATCGAACCCAGGCCCTCAGCAGTGAGAGCACAGAGTCCTAACCACTGGACTGCCAAGGAATTCCCAGCTTTGACCCTTCTGAGAATGATTTGTGGCAAGAAAAAAAAATGCATTCTTTCCTCATGCAGAACCAGGTCTAAATAAAGTCATGAGCTTGGCCATTTGTCTTTGTTCGTGTTGCAGTTCTCAACCTTCTATCCCTGTCTCTGTAGGATTTTTCATGCAATCAGTGCTTTTCCACTAAGTGGCCCGTTTCTCCCATGGGGTCAGGAGCCAGGCTCCGTACAGCTGCCTGGGCATCCTGGAACATTTCAGCCCTGGGACATTGGCTCCCACTCTTGTGCCCCCAGTATCTTGTCTCTGGCACTGCCAAGTACAGCCCCTGCCCTTGCTGCTTCAGTGCACCCCAGCCCTAATTTCATCCAGCAGCACGGCACTTTCCCGCCCGAGGACTTTCTCTGGCAGCCAGAGTCCACTTCCTGTGGGCAGGCAGGAAGTGCTGGGGAGCTGACACGGACCAGAGCGACACTCAGCCAACACCGAGGAGCGCCCTCGGTTCACAGGCGGCGTGTATCTTTCGCCGGTTACTGGATTTCTCTGCGGGGAGTTGGGATTAAGCTGCAACTGCCCACGGTGATCACTAAACTCCTTCTCTCCCTGGTCACTTCCCCACTCTCCTGCCAGTATTTCCTGGGATTATCTCCAAAATAAACTACTTTGCTTGAATACTTGTCTCAGATTCAGGAGAACCCAAACTATGACACTCCCGAATGAGTAAACCTTCTCCCGGGGCTCCACCCTCGATGACTTCAGCCCTTGGAATCTTCCTTGACTCCGTTCTTTGGCTGGACCACCCAGGCAGGTACCATGTCCGCTCCTCCTTCCTTCCCTCACCACTCATATTGGCACACCAGCTTCCTAACTGGCCTCCCTACCCTGGGCTCCCCGACCTAGTTCTTCCTGCATCGGGGGAGAGAGCAGAACCTTCATGCCTTAGCCAGCGGGTGACTCCCCCTCCCTGTGAGGCCCCTAGGGAGGGCAAGGTGCAGGGGTGGGCCCTCATGTATGTCCTTGGGTGGTATGCTGGAGGGGGTGTTGGTGAATCACGGTCATTGTGGATGTAGTTAGTTAAGATGAGGTCATACTCGAGTAGGGTGGGCTCCTATTCCAATATGATTAGTGTCTTTATAAGAAGAAAAGAGAGAAACACAGAGAGGGAAGACGGTCATATGATGACAGAGACAGAGATTGGAGGGATGCATCTACAAGTCAAGGAATGCCAAAGATTGCCGGCAGGTCCCAGAAGCTGCAAGAGACAAGGAAGGATCCTTCCTTACATGTTGTGGAGGGAGCCTGGCCCTGCTGACACCTTGATTTCAGACTCTAGCTTTCAGAACTGTGAGACAATACACTTCTGTTGTTTTAAGATACCCAGTTTATGGTACTTTGTTACGGCAGCCCTAGGGATCTAATGCAGCGCCCTCATCCTTTTCTCTCCTCATAGACTGTTCGAAGGTGCTGGGTTCCACGACGCTCTCTGGAGATGTGCAACATGACCAACCAACTGACCAACCAACCACTAAGCTGTTTTTGCAAAGCTGTGACCAGCTTGGTAACATATCACTTTATATGTGCTCTTTCTCTTTCCTTACCTGTGGTGGGCAGCCTCTGAGATGGCCCCCAGTGAAGCTCATCTCCTGGTGTTCATCCCTTGGTAATTCCCTCCCTCTGAGTATGGGCTGGACCTTATGACTCACTTCTAATGAACACAGTACAACAGAAGTGATGGGGTACCACATCCAAGATTAGGTTACAAAGAGATGGTGGCTTACCTAATGTTTCCCTCTCTACCTAAAGGAAGTCAGCGGCATCTCTATGGAGAAGCCCACGTGGTAAGGAGTTGACATCTCCAGCCAACAGTCAGTGTGGACCCGAAGACCTGCCAACAGACACATGAGTGAGCTTGAAAGCAGATCCCCAGCCAAGCCTTGAGATGACCGCAGCTCTGGCCAACATCTTAATTGTAGCCTGTGTGAGCTCTGAACAAGGGGCACCCAGCTAAAGCAGAGCCAGATTCCTGGTCCACAGGAACCATTAGATAATAGATGTATAGTTGCTAAGGTTTGGGGTAATTTGTCACGCAGCAGTTGTTGACTAATGCACTATCTCACTTCCCTTTGCTCCTCACTCTTACTTCCCTTGAACTACAACCCCCATAAAGTTTTAGCATATCAACTTGTCTTGGGCCTTTTTTTCCTGGGGAACCTGTCCCCAAATTCCAGTCTCAGTGACCTCCATGTTGCACCAGAGAAACAGAACATCATTTTCAAAGTCCAAAGCAATCATTCCTAAATACGCACCAATGTCCTACCAATTTCTCCCAACTGGGGGCTTCTGCTTTAGACTATTTAGGTCTAACAGACTTGTCCCATGAATGTGAGGGGTTTTTCACACCAGTTCTGCCCACATGTGACATTGCTGGGCCCTCATGGCTCCCCGAGGCAGCCCACAACATCCCCATGGAGAGTCATGAAACCAAACTTGGCTAGAAACTCGAGATACCCCATTCTGGGTCCTCCCACCCATCTGCAACCTTTATTCCATCATATGACTAACACGACTTCTTTCCAGTGATAAGGAAATAAAGCCTTTTGATATTTCAGCTAGTGGGAGAGGTGGAGGTGGAGGGTGGACCTGGTCTTCTGTGCCTTTTGCTTTTCTTCTCTCTCACTCCCACAGGCTGGCTTCTAAATACCCCATTTAAATATTAACTCCTCCACACATACCCCCCGAAGTGGAGCAGGGGCACGAAAATGAAGAGAAACTGTACGTCAAGGCATTTTCCATTTCAGGGACAAATCAAAGGCTTTAAGAGGGTTGGGCGGTAAGTATATTTGGGGATTGTCTGTTTTCCCTGGGCCCTGTTAGTGGAGGGGGTGGTGCTGGTCCTATACAAAGTCAGGGCAATAAACCTAAGTATTCTTTTTTTTGCCACCCACCTTCCACAAAAAACCAAAAACAATAGAAGCAACTCAACAAATGACACTCGTGCCCCACTCCAGTTTCACGCTGGAAGACGAAATGTAACTTTAATAAAAGGAGCGGGGATAATTCTGAAATTCTCCTTCTGGAACCTTGGACGGGATCTCCGCTTTTCCTTGGGCCACCAACAGACTTCAGAAGTGGCTCAGGACGCAGGAATGGCATCAGCCTCCAGAGGCCAAGCCGTGGCAGGGGCCAGCTGCCATGATGCCCTTCCGGAAGTCTTGCCTGCATCAAAGGTCCGTCTCTAAGGGTATCTGCTCACTGAATCCTCTTTGCTAATAATAACCCTGCCACCCGAGCTATTAAGCTGTGAGCACATTCCAGAGACTCGTCAGGATAGAGCGCTTCTTTGCCCCCAGAGCTCCTACTCAGAATTGCACTCATTTCAGATTTCAAGTTGAGTTTGGCCGACCCAAATCTTTTCTCCTTTAGAATAAAAACCACCCCGAACACCTCTCATGACCCCTGGCCACGTAATGCCCGGATTTCCTGCTCTTTCACTGCGTAACAGCCTCTCTCTCTGATCAGCCAAGGAGTGAACACAGTTGGGGGAGGGTCCGGCCAGGACAGAGCTGTCATTCCACCCACATTTCCTGAGCTTCTACGGGGTAGATTGAAACATGTTAGGTGTGTAAATAGGTCATGGGACTTGGATGTGGTGCTTTCCTGAGATAGTCCACACACTCGCAGACTTGCCAAGCACGCAAAGCTACAGTCCCAGGGCAGGGGGAAGGCGAGGAGGTGCTCAGAGGCAACCTGAGAGGCTGGGATTAGGGTGGTGTTTAATCAGGAACTGAGACTAAAGGGCTTGTTAAGGAACCTTCGTGCAAAGAAGCAGCAGGATCTGGGAAGTGGGTGGAGAGTACAGGCGTCGGCGTCAGACCTGGAGTCCGAGTCCTGGTTCTGCCGAGTGACTTTGGGCAAGTGACAGATGCTCTCAGTCTCAGTTCTGTCCCTCTGTGAATGGGGACAATACTACCCACCTTCTGGGGCTGGTGATGAAAAAGAAAGAATCCATATAAAGCTCTCAGCATGGTGCCTGGCACATTCCAACCAACCAGTAAGGACAACCGTTGTGAGCATCGTGCAATTATATAGCAATTCACACTTCAGAATACGTTCACATATTAATAGCTCTTATGAGCCTCACAGATGAGAAGAATAAGGCCCCAAAGATGTACGCAATTTGGCTTGTTTGGGGCTGCAATGCAGGTCTCTCATCCCTTCAAGTGTAGTGTTTCCCCCAGATACGTTACATTGAAGAGTGCGGAGCATTGAGTCCAGTGCTTAGTAAGTGGAGGCCGCTCATTACATGTGGACAGGCTCGCTGCCTGGCACTTCTCTTTTGGGGGCCAGGAAAATGGCGGCTTCTGTGGCTCATCGCTTGCCTGGCCTTGGAGAAGGACATGGGGGGCATTAAGGGAAATTCCACGGGCCACAGCTGCATCCCACCTCGCTCCATCAGCCAACTTCGCCACGGGAGCTTTCCCGGCGAGGTGTGAGGCATTACAAGCTTCAAACCCAGAGTCGGAGAAGCAGCGAGCTTCTGTAAATGAAAATGCTGGCATCCTCTTAGCGCCAGTCTCCCCCAACACCTTGGGGGGAGCCGTGCGGTGAGGGAGGGGAAGCTTTGCAGAGGAATGACTGTGTTCCCAAAGCTTTTCTTGCGTTTCTATTTGGGAGCGGAGTTCTCGGGACATCTGTCACATTTGGTTCTGGCTGACTTAGTACTCTAAAAAATAACTCCCTCTTCACCTGACCACTGAGGGTGACAGCCAGGGGTCAGGACAGCCCTGTGGAGGGAGAGGTCTGCCCTCGCCGCCGCCGATGAGTCAGGTATGAGGCCAGCTTGAGCATCCGGACTAATTTGTCCTGAGCTGAGCTGCCGGCCGCCTGCCATTTCCTCCCCTCCCGCCCTTATCTGGAGCCCCTGACAGCTGAGCCGCAAACCAACGGGGGAGCTGGGCGCCGGCCAACCGTCACCCTCTGCTTCCCCGCACGGGTCCGGTGGCTGATGAGAAAGAAGCCTGAGGCATCGCTGTGAGATAACCAAGGACACTTTTTTGCTCTTCTCACACCTTTGAAGTGGGAACCTCTTGAGGCCAATCAACAAGAATGTGGCTCCTGCAGCTGAGGGTCCCGGGCTTGCCGGAGCTGCTCAAGGCGGAGGGGCTGTGGCGAGCTGGCTGGACTGATAACTTTAAAAGGGCACCTTCTGCTGGCTCCTCACTCAGCTGCTTTATCGCTGCAAGTGACAGAATGGGGAGGGTTCCGTCCCTCTTGTGCTCTCAGAGAGCCAAGGGGCTATAAAAAGAGGAGGCGCAGGGCAGCTGGGAGACGGAGACGGAGGGAGGCCGAGGGTGGGAAAGCAGAGAGGAGAGAGAAGAGGCAGCAAGCACCAGACCGCCCCTTGACCGACGCCAGCATGGGCTCCGCCACCATCGCCGCGAGCTTCCTCCTCTTTCTGGCGTTTCAGCTCCCAGGGCGAACCGGAGCGAACCCCGTGTATGGCTCTGTGTCCAACGCAGACCTGATGGATTTCAAGGTAGGGCCAGGAAAGGGGCACGGTCTGGGATGAGGGGGCTTTGTGACACTGTGCCAGGCAGTGAGACTTCTCCTTTTCCCTGTTTTCCTTTTGTAAAGAACTTGCTGGACCATTTGGAGGACAAGATGCCTTTAGAAGAAGAGGCTGTGCCCCAACAAGTACTAAGTGAGCAGCATGAGGAAGCTGGGGTCCCTCTCAGCCCCCTTTCTGAGGTGCCTCCCTGGACGGGGGAGGTCAACCCGGCCCAGAGAGATGGGGGTGCCCTTGGGCGGGGCCCCTGGGAATCCTCCGATAGATCTGCCCTCCTGAAGAGCAAGCTGAGGGCACTGCTCGCTGCCCCTCGGAGCCTGCGGAGGTCCAGCTGCTTCGGGGGAAGGATGGACAGGATTGGAGCCCAGAGCGGGCTGGGCTGCAACAGCTTCCGGGTAAGAGGAACTGGGGATGGCAATGGGGTGGGCGGGAAGGAAATGGTGGTTTTGTTGAGGTTCAAACCTTGTGAAAGAATACCACCAGGGGACACCTTCAACAGGAAAGGGAACAGCATAGACGCTTACTCCCTTTGAAATTTCTGTCCCAACTGGGTAGGTGCCCCACGAGTCTCAGAACGATGATATCATCCTCAGCTACAGTCTGCTGAGAAAATGCTAAGAAGAAAAGAAGTTACTGCCAGGAGCACTGGGAACTTAACACGTTCATGGGGCCAAGTCACCTGCGTACTGCTGATTGGCAGTTCACGTCCCTCGAGGAATTGTCAGATCCCGAAGGATCGAAATTTACCAGGATTGCCTTTACTAGCTTCTAATGGGCAATTCGTTTACCAGTTCTTGGAACTCAGAGGGTCGTCCAGCTGGAGCGGGGGCTGGTGGGAAGGGAGCACGGTCCTATGAAGCTGACTTTTTCCAGTGGAGGCAGGTCACCAAGCCAAACATGTCTCTGCTCTCTTTGTAGTACCGAAGATAACGGCCAAGGAGGAAAAGGCGGGCCAGACCCCGGGCAGACTTCGAGAGACCCTCATCCCCTGGGATCTCTCACTCAACTTTGTCCTGTCTTGTTGCCATCAAGTTGAGCTGTGACGAGCGTCCTATTCAAGCATCAGCCTCCTGTCAACATTTCTCACATTTTATGCTAAATGTAGATAAAGTGGTTTAGTTGTGGCTTCTCCACCTCTCCCACCCGTGCGTTAAATTTTAATCACCTGTTACTGACATCGGTTTGAAAATGAATAAACTTCAGCACCACGGACAGAAGCTGAAGGCTTGGTGTGATTTCTTTCATTTCCTGGGAAAGGGAGTTCAGCCTGATAGTCCTTGGCATTTTACCTTTTGTCAAAGAGAATAATGCTCAGTTCTTTTCTTCTTCCTTTTTTAAAAAAAATTAATTAATTAATTAATTAATTTATTTATTTTTGGCTATGTTGGGTCTTCATTTCTGTGCGAGGGCTTTCTCTAGTTGCGGCAAGCGGGGGCCACTCTTCATCGCGGTGCGCGGGTCTCTCACTATCGCGGCCTCTCTTGTTGCGGAGCACAGGCTCAGTAGTTGTGGCTCACGGGCCTAGTCGCTCCGCGGCATGTGGGATCTTCCCAGACCAGGGCTCAAACCCGTGTCCCCTGCATTGGCAGGCAGACTCCCAACCACTGCGCCACCAGGGAAGCCCACCTCCTTTTTTAAAAAAATAATAGACTTATTTTGGGGAGCAGTTATAGGTTCACAGCAAAATTGAACAGGAAGTAGAGATTTTCCACACATCCCTGTCCGTCCCACATGCACATCCTCCTCCATTATCAACATCCCTGCCAGAGTGGGACATTTGTTACCATGGATGAACCTACAATGACACATCATGGTCACTTAACGTCCATAGTTCACATCCAGTTCACTCTTGGTGGTGTCCATTCTATGGGTTTGGACAACTTCGACTTCCTTTCATTTCGCCCTCCGTGAGTACGTGTGTGTGTGTGTGTGTGTGTGTGTGTGTGTGTGTGTAGGGGGTAGGGTCTCAAACCACAGCTCTCAACTTGCTCTCACTCACACTGCAGGCTCACCATGGATCCTGAAAAAGCCCCTGGAGACCAGAAGGGCATTTATCTTTATATTCAGATTTGCTCACATTCAGGGCACTTATTTATTGAAAAGAAAACTTACAAACATCTGGGCTTTTTTTCTGGTTACATCGAACGTAGCTTGTACTCAATATGACACTTTTTGTACACTTAGTGTTTTTTGGTTACTGTTATTATTATTATTTCTTAGAAGCACATATGTAAAATGAGGGCACTAACTCTTCTCTGACACCTTTTGAGAGGTAGTGCGGCAGCTGAGTGAATTGCACTTTTAATCTGAAGAAGAGTGGGCAGGATATTTGGGTTTAAAAGCTGAGCAAAGTGAAGAAAGAAATGTTTGCTGTGCTGACAAACTTCAAGTTTATGTGCCTTTTGGGCACTAAATTTAAAAATTAGCCATTGGCTTTCCCAAATTCAGGTCCAAGGTGTTTGGACTTGTAGGTTTTACTGAGGGGGGAGCCACTGGAGAAGTTTCTTTGTATCTTTGTATCTGCTTCTGAAAAGGGTGCTGCCCAAAGCAGAAAATACCAGGCCCTGAGTTCACCTACAACATGAAGCAGTGCTCTGACCAATTTTCCCAGCCATTACCCCCTGACACCACGCTCTCCGAATCAGATTCTACGACACTCCTCCTCCAACCCTCCACCTTCGCTTCCCCACGCCCTTATTCACGCTGTTCCTTCCACCTAGAATGCCCTTCATCCAGAGCCCTTGAGACCGTTTTGCTCATTTCTCAAGGCTCGTTGAGAATGCCACTTCTTCCCTGAAGCCTTCCCTGATACCACATGCCCAGGACAAATCAAGCTCTTCACTGGCAGCATGTTATAACTATCGTATAGCTATTATCATAGACCACAATTTGTCTTGGTGTGCAACTGTGTCTGTGTCCCTGAACTGCAAGCTCCTGGAGGGTCAATGCCCCTTCAGCAGCCCCTGCAGCACGTGGCACATTGGGTGCTCTATAAATGTCGGTCAAATTGTCTTGGTCTGGTACAGAAATTGAGAAAAGAGGAAATAAATTAGCAACTTGCTCCTTGTAGAGGGAAGGGGAGGCCAGGAGTGAATTGATGGTTAGAGAGGGAGGTGGGGAAAGAACACTGAGGTAACCACTTCTCATAAAGATGTTCCTTATGTGGACTCTGAACACAGAGGGCGGAAAGCCAAGAACAGAGGACTAACAAGGACCAGGAGGGTGGAGAGCAAGGAAGAAGCATCTGTCCAAAGCCGGCTCCTGAGGTCCGGCACTGGGGGAGCGGGAGCTGCTGAGAGGAGTGGGGACCTGGGCTCACTGCCAAGGTGTCGCAGTGACACAGCGGATGCTCGCCAATGGAATTCACTGAACGTGCCAAATACCCAAACACACAAGAGACGCCCCTGGAACTTAGAGGACCCTCGGGGATGGCGATAGGTGGAAGGGGGGATGGGTGGAGGGACCTGAGTCGACTGAGACCGTTTCTGCCACTGTGGGGTGGCAACTCGAGGCAGGACAACTGGAGACCAAGAAAATCACGTTTCCGGCAAAACAAAATGTGAGCAAAGAGCCATGGCAGGTGGCAGTGACGGAAGCTGGCTGCAAGGGCTAAACGTCCTCAGGCCCAGCACCAGGTCCATTTGTTCTGGTTGGACATCGGGGAAATCTGCCTGTGGGGCAACTTCCTAAACGCAACACCAACAGGAACCGAATGGCTTCTCCACCGACTGTTGCAGGAAGGAATGGCTGGAAGGACAGGTGGCTTTATAGGAGGAAAGGGCCTGTAAACAAGGCCCAACAGCGTCGATGTGAAGGGGGAACAGGAGAGGGGTAACACTGGTGGTTTTTGCTAAGATCCTCAGGACTAAACTGGTTCTTACATTAAGGTGGTAAGTGGCCCCCTGCGGATGAAGAGTCCTGCTGGGAGAGCTGTAGAAAAAGACCTGAGACTATAAACCCCCTCCCCAGCTGTGCAATTTTGACATATTAGAAAGAGAGAGGGAGTGAAATGAAAACCAAGTATGTACCACTCTAAAGAAAGTGCACGGTGGAGACAAGAGGATGATGGAGATGAAGACATTTTATTCTGACATGTTACAGTTACAGTGAGAACTTCCAAGTTCCAAGAGTTCAAATAAAAATAGAATTTTACAAATTAAAATAAAAAAACAATTTATATACACAGTAGAATTAGCTAACATTACCGTATAAACAAACAGTGCAAACAGAAAGGAAGCTGCTACTGTTGAAATGACCAAGGTCCACGAGCCGTGGGGCAATACTGCAGGCCTGGGAGGGCGCTGCTGGCCTTGCCGGAGGCTTTCTTGTCCCCCGAGGGCCGTGTCAGTGTGTGATTTTGCATCAGAAATGTCATATGGTCAGCTGGGTCAAGTATGCAAGTGTCCATTCCAGTCTGGAACTGTTAGTTAAACAAGGTCACAAGCAAATCGTCCCCCAGAGCACAAAGGTCCCCCAGTCGGGTGGGGACTCTTGGCCCCCTCCCCCATCACCTCGGCTGGGGAAACAGGAAACCATCTCTAGCCAACCCCAACCCCAGCCCCAGCCCCCCCCCCCCCCCCCCCCCCCGAGGGTTTCTGTTTACCCAGGTGCCACGTTCACTGGGAGATGATCAGGCTGGTAACAGGCGGGATGTTGAAATGCAGATTTCTAACTAACAGAAATCAAAGGAGTGAGGCTTACAGTTATTTTGTTACAAGTGGAGCCGTGCTTGTCTTTGGGCTTGTCTGGAAAGGGCAAGACGCCAGGAGAGGACAGGAAATAACGTGCCTTTCCAGAGGGGCTGGGTTTGGGTCCTCCTTGGCGGCCGTCCAGTCATTTCTGGGGGAGGGAGGCGTTTGCACTCTGCTGTCTATCTCTGGGCTACACTGAGGGGAACAAAATATCTGGTGACTTAAACACAACGTGACGTGCAGGAGGCATAAATTCCAACACCACTCACCCAGGGTGTCCTGGAGGCCAGCAGCCTGTGACCCCACCCTCTGGAGGCGGGAGATCCTCATGCAGGACCTCAGTCCTACCAATTTCAGGCGAGGGAAGGAGAGGGAAGAGGAAAGCAGGTTCCTGGTATGGGCGGTCATGCCACTCGCCTGACTTGGGCATTGGTTTCCTTCTTAATAAAAGGAAGAAACAATGCGGTCAAGTTCCGAATGCTGCCTTAAAATAGTGGCAGCTGGTTGAACGCAATCACATTTAGAAGGGCTTGCCCTTTTGGTCCTTGTGATTTCCCGAACTACTTACTGGGAGTTTCATCTGTGTTTCATAAGTCAAGTGCACCCAAGGAAGTTGAAAATTTTATAGGTTGAAGTAATCTTGGTCAAAGAGATTAAGAAAATAGGAGGAACGGAGGGGCCAGAGTCATTGGCAATGGTGCTGACGCAGCCCCCCGGCGTAGATGGAGTTGTTCCCTAGAGTGTGTGGAGCACAAGACCTGAGCCAGCAAAGCCGGGCGGACACCCCCCCACCCCCACCCCCAGGCTTAACGGCGGCAACAGAAGTCGGGAGGCTGAGGGGAGAGAACAGCGGCGTTGCTGAGGCCTGGCACTGACGTCCTCAGGCAAATTCCATGATTAAAAAAAACAAAAAACAACTAACGTAATGCAAATGAATGCCACCTTGACTCTCAGAGCACATCTGCCACATGGTTGCACGACGGGCTAAGATGTTGCTAAACACGTAGAGAGAGCGCAAGAGGAAAGTAAGCGCAAATGCCTTTGGGTGCCTGTTCAGAGAGGACCAACCAGCCCAGAGGGAAACTAAGTCACTGAAAGAGAGAGGGAGGCTTCCTCCGCTTGATGTTAAAACCCCGGGGCACGTGCTGGCAGGAGGCACCTCCCTCTCCCCACTGTTAACCTCTCCTGAAGTTTCCACTGCTGAGCCGCTGGGTAGGCTGGGGATGGCCAGCAGGAGGCCAGTGAGAAGTGCTCGTGAAGGGCAGACACCCTCTTCCTCGAATAAACATCTGCTGTACTGTCACACTCTGGCTTTTTAAGCCACATCGTGTACCTGTGAGTGGACCTGGCTCAGGATTCACTCCTTTCCATCTTCTGAATAACTGCACCATTGCCCAGAGGCAAGTGAAGCAGTTTCATCTAGGGGTGCCCTGCTTTTAGGGGTGATGCCAAGATCCTCTGGGCTGGGGTTGCTTCACCAGGAAGATGCAGGTAAAACTTAAGGAAAGTTTAGTAATTCCATGGAGAAGAAAAGGATCAGGGTGAAAACGTGGCACTCGGAGACCATGGGTAATCTGGAAAATGGAGAGGAAGCCGAAATGCTCAAAACTAGGGCAGATATAAATCTAACCCTACTGTCAGAGTTATTGTTCAGGAACTAATTAGTGGGATTTGAATGCTTTGTGCTTCTCGGGTTCTAGGGAGATTCACAGCACAGGGGCAAGACCAGAGCACCAGCTCACACCCAGAAGCAGAACTTCCCTCAAAATGAACTGCTGAAGATGTCAACTTAAGAGTCCCAGTGAAGGCGGGCCTCCCTGAAACATGCATAGTTTTCTCAGGGCCCAATTCCTCAATTTAGTAATTGACTGAATTCTGCAACTGGCATTCCACCCAGTGTTTGCCTCGGTCAAGGTCCCTCCCATGATGGTTTAAGGCAACAGCTGGGTTCCCTAGGAAAGGAGCAAAGAGGTGGCGGGGGACCTGCTCCGAGTGCCCCCCGCCAGTGGGTGAGGCCTGACTTCCCCTCCGGTCCTGGTGTGAGTGGGGAGGAGGGGCTGGGGCCTGTGCCAGCACTGGACGGGGGAGCGCGGGGGGCATGAAACGGGAAGACACTGGCGGAGAGCTCACACAAGTCCAGACTCTGACGGCTTGACACCACCCCCGAGAGCTCTGATGGCAAAGCGTTCGATGATTGTAGGCTTTCCAAGCGCGCGGGCGACTGGGCATCTTCCGTGCCCGGGAACAGCCCTGGCCAGCCATGGCGGCGGAGCCCGAGCTGCAGCTCCCGGAGCGGACGGGCTGGCACGTGGCGGCGAGGCCGAGCCGGGCCGTCATAGGCTCTGGTAGTGCTGCCGCAGCCGTGCCTGCAGAAACTCGTGTGTCAGGTTGTGCCGTGTGATGACCCCGACGATCTAGGACGAAGCAAAAAAAGACCCAAGTCACCTGCAGAGTGAACCCCACTGGGACGAGAACATGAGGGACAGGAGTGGACAGAGCTTGCCCGGCCCGTCTCAATAAACGGCAGGGCCAGAATCAGGTCCTGGAGGGACAGGGACAGGCCTGACAACATGATCCGGACACTCATTTCAAAGGCCACCTAATTTCTAGATGGGAAGGAGATAAAGAGACAACTCGCGATCACAAGCTGGAGGCCAATGGCACCAATTTAGCTCCAAAAGGTTTTAGTTGGGCCGGCTAGAATCTGCATGTGAATGTCTTTTTAAACAGGGCCCACGCTCTCTAGCCTCTCAGCCACCACACCCAGCCTGCTTCGTGTGCGCGTGCAAGACACAGAGCCCAGGGAAGGCTTCTGAGAGGCGGTGACCCCTGCTCCAGGCCAGAAATACCATCTTTCAGAACTACCTGAGTCACTGTGATATTGGGATTTATAATAACACATATTTGGACTTTGTCCTAGTTCCTGGCACAAAGCTCTTAAAACTCTTGGCATTTCCTAAGTGATGAGTAATAAGGGTGTCTTACTATTCATAACAAGCTCCTTTCAACCACCCCAGAGTTTATGTTCATGAAGTAACTTTTAGAAAGCCCTTAAGGATGGAGGCTGGTTTCCCAGGGAACCAAGCGTGTGACCAGAAGATTGGAACTTTCATTCCCATCCCCCCCAGCTGTGGGAGGGGAGGGCTGGAGGTTGAATCGATCACCAACGGCCAATGATGTAATCAATCATGCATGTGTCATGAAGCCTCTATTAAAATCCCTGAACTCCAGGGTTTGGAGAGCGTCCAGGCTGGTGAACACGTAAGGTGCTAGGTGGCGCCAGAGAGGACGCAGAGCTCGGCACCCCTTCCCCATCCCACATCCCTTGCCCGGTGTATCTCCTCCATCCGGCCGTTCCGGGGTTACTAAATTACCGTTTACTATAAAAGGATATAAGTAACTGTCTTCCGGAGTTCTGTGAGCAGGGGGTCATGGGAACCTCCTATTTACAGCCAGTGAGTCAGGAGCGCAGGTGACAACCTGGACCTTCCGTTGAAAACTGAAGTGGGGGAAGGCGGGTGTGATGAACAGTCTTGTGGGGCTGAGCCCTCAACCCGAGGGACCCGACACCGCCCCCGGCAGACAGCGCCAGGGCCGAGTTGAGTTTAGGACGCCCAGCTGGCACCCGGAGAACCAGAGAACTGCTTTGTGTGGGGAACACCCGGTCTCCGCCGCCAAGCCAGGGACAGACGCACGGCAGAGCCTGAGAGTCCAGAGAACCAGAGTCCTCCCTACACGGGTAGTTCCCCCAGTCATCGCGGTGACTCACAGCTGCCACTGAGGCGGGTGTCCCACACCATCAACTGCGTTAGAACTGTCAGCGCGGCTGTGTTTCAAGGAACACGATTTGACTCCCTGCCACTAAACCCGCGTCAGGACACGCCGTGCTGCGGGAGGTCCTGCTGTGACCCTCACTTTGGAGAGGCGTCACTTCCTGGAGGGCAACGAGGCGACACCCACCGAAAGCCTCAAACAGGTGACCGTTACGGTGAAATTTAACTAGATATTGCACAACAGAGGACGACTGAGTAAGTGACCGGACTGCCACGCAACGGAAAGCTCTTGAGCTGTCAGAGTATCCCAAGTGAACACCTTCTGCTGTGGAAAGTCATTTCCTATAGGTTAATTGAAACATTAAGGTATTAAACAGGATAAGTAGTGTTAACATCTTCACTAAACCTTGACATATAAAACCTCTATGTCTAGACACAGAGGAAAGAACAAGATATACTTTGAACTAACGTGGCTGCCTCTGCAGGGGTAAGGCTTTGGCGTCTCTTCTTCCCACCGATCTACATTTTCATATTTTTCTACAAACAGCAATGTTTGTGCAATAAGAAAAACAATGGAGTTCTAAGAAAAAGAAAA